>NW_025766514.1:725000-1402157 GCF_003918875.1 Haliotis rubra
TATCTCAGTGGGCTAGCACTATAAAACCAGCTTTTGTCTGGGCTAGTACAAGCAGCTGCACATACACATACACACGTATGTTGTCGTATGAGCAAAATATTCTTAAGTGCGACGTCAAAACCCATTTCACCTGGCCTTCACCTCAAACCTAAAAACATACATTGTACCTATTGTGATCTTATGGAAAAGAATGTACAGATTGTGTTAGCTGACTGTAGATGTAGATGAAGGAAAGATTTAGGTGTTCCCTGATGTGTTGTTGATAGCATGATCCTTGTGTGTGCCAGGCTATCAAGCAGATGTACGTGCTGGTGCTGGGGCTGGACGTGCTAGGCAACCCCTTCGGCCTCCTCCGAGGGCTGTCCGAGGGAGCAGTGGATCTCTTCTATGAACCCTGTCAGGTAAGGCATCTTGTGTATCATATGTTGACCAGACTGAACGTCCAGTGAGCTATGTCCTGACCTGCTTGTCCAGTGTCAGCTTCTCCTCAGACACAACTATAAAGCTGAAACTTCACGTGCCTGTGCCCAACATAGATGACACCTGAATTTGTTCAAGAAATTCAAATATGATTTTCAATTTACTCAAGTGCAGCCAATTTCAGTTTGGTAGAAACAAATGTAAATTGCCTTTTTGTTATATGGAACTTTGTTGTGACATTTAAGAGGCTGTAGAATTTCATCTTGTTTTGTGAAAAGTGGAATGGCATATGTAGTGTGGTGTATATGATGTGTTGCAGGGAGCTATCCAAGGGCCCGAGGAGTTCGCTGAGGGCCTGGCGCTTGGTGTACGCAGTCTGTTCGGACATGCTGTTGGTGAGTCCTTCTGTCTCTACCAGACACGTATTCATGGGAAACATTTCTTTACCATGTCCTTGCATAAGGTGGTTGTACTTCAGATGGAACTGACACTCCGTGGTGTAGTTGTTAGAGCGTCCGCCCGGAGAGTGGAAGGTCGCGGGTTCGATCCCCGACCTCGTCATACCAAAAGACGTTAAAATATGGTACTTGTTGGTCCCTGCCTGGCGCTCGGCATTAATGGGTACAACAAGGACTGGTCGGCTCAGAGTCAGTATAATGTGTCTGAGTAGGGTATTCATGCTTCACTGCGGCATGGTATCTCAGTGAGCTAGCACTATAAAACCAGCTTAAGTCTGGGCTAGTACAAGCAGCCGCACATACACATACACATGCATGCACGTCGTCATATGAGCGAAATATTCTCAAGCACGACGTAAAACCCATTTCACCTCACCTCATGTCCAGCATCATGTTAACCACCAGATGAGTGTGTTGTACTTCATGATTTATTGACTGATTTGTGGGTAAATAATGTCAGCACAATCCTGTCAAGTTCGATAATACCTGGTTCATATTTAGCCTGCGATGGGTCTAATTCAAACTGCCCGTAGCTTATTTGCCGCACGATTCTACAGGCGCCCTAGCCTCTACGATTTTGTCAAACAGCAAAGTTTGCTTAGCTTACTCTCACAGTGGCATCTCGTTCAGTCAACGCACAATTTGTTTAGCTCCAAAAATGCACAGGTAAGATCTCTGCGCGATTTCTGTGCAGCCTCTATGCAGGTTTACCTCGTCCTGTCCCCAAGGAAATTACACGATGTCCATAGATAATGTGAACACAAACGTCGTAGCCCACAGTCACCCGACGATATGTAAAATTGTAGACTACTTTATTGTACGACCCCCGTGGCACATGTGATCCAGGTCTAAGCAGCCACTTGGGTCAGGTTGTTGCTGCAGAGACAGGTGTATCCAGGGATCTTGCTGTGTACAGTGTTGGTGTTTGGAGTTGCTGACGTTGGTGTTGCGTGTGTAGGTGGTGCGGCAGGAGCTGTGTCCCGGATCACAGGGACGCTGGGTAAGGGCGTTGCAGCCCTAACTCTGGATGACGACTACCAGAAGAAGAGGCGAGAGCAGCTCAACAAGCGACCAGCCAATGCCAGGGAGGGCTTTGCTCGTGGAGGGAAGGGCTTAGTTATGGTGAGTGCATTGATGTTACTTTAGATCCTGACAAACACGGGATAATGGTCCATATCTGTTAATGCTGTAATACATCCTCACATTATAAATAACATACTTAAGTAGGAAGCTGAGATGTCCTCAGATCTAGCAGTAGTGACAACTAAAGTACTCTCGGAAATGCTGGAAAAATGCTTTTTAACCTTAATACTTTGATAAAGGTGATAAATGTACTATGTTGTCAATATGTCAACTCTCCTATAGTGTACCTAATTTTTATTTCAATCAATTTAACATTTCCATGCATTTAAAGGGCAGTTTACAGGAGAGAATGTGGTACCAAAACAACAACTCAAGATTTGTTCAGAGTTTAACATGAGAAATCTGAAATAGTCTTTAACTTTATGCTAATAATACAGGTGGTGCAAAAATATAAAATAATGTTTTTCTTAAACAAATAAAAAGTTGAATGTTTGTGTTACTTGACTTAATTATCGTTTCTTCATTGAAGAAAAATTAATATAAATGTTAAGTCTTAATTAGTTTCCCATCATGCATGCACATCTTTATCACAGCGTCCACTATGGCCAATGATTTTCAATCAATTGTTGCAAAGGTTTATAAGTTTTTTTGTGCTTGAGAAAGACGAGGTAAACCTTTCATTAGTTTAGAAAGGGTTTATTACAGAACCTGTAGATCTGTTGGTATGTCTTACCAACAAGTTTACAATATTGTAAACAAATCAGACAAGACAGGGACCGTCTCAAAAGCAAAACTGGGAAGCTATACCAGTGACTTCGTTAAATCTTTTGCCAGTGTTCACAACTGGATTAAATTGACCGAATTACATCCATATTTTTGCAAAGAAATATACTATTGACATGCAAAACATTTATTAAAACGTTGCACATTTCTACAATCAATCAATAAAATAACACAAGTGATGGGATTCTTTCTCATGCACAATAATTTGTATGTTTATTTCAACACACACACACACACACACACACACACACACACACATATATATATATATGTTGTTGGTGTGCAAAATGTGGATATCACATGATCCCTTAATTACATAACCAATACGTATACTATATGTACACATATTCAACATTATGAAGAAAAAAATGTATTGAGATGACCCCTCACCTGAGCTTGTGCTCAGGTGTCAATTTCACCTGTCAATACAGTGCATGCTGATGACATAACACAGGCAGTTAACGTTCCACTACCCCTTATTTTTATAAGTTTTTTATCTTTTCATATGTAAAAACACATTTTAGGGCATGTCTCAAAATTTATTCCCTCGGTCTACATTACAGTCCGATTTGACTCAAAAGCGGACCGATGAATTGCAATCTGACTCGAAAACTAATAAACATAACATACTCAATGAAACGCTGATCATAATCAAAACATCATACCCACTCTGTGAGGGTTTTGCAAGATTTTTGTCCCAAAAATAAAAAAGTTGTTTAACAATCTATCATTAAAATATTGACACAGTTCACTGTTTGTTACGAGGGAGGAGTGCAGAGAAAGGGACAGCCAGGTGTGCGAGAAAGGATGGAGACGGCACAGCACAGGTTAATGAATCAATACCTTTGTCGGCACTTGTGCACGTGCTTCTCTAACACCTGGCTGTCATTTTTCTAGCATTTCCGACAGTACTTTAGGATTTAATGAACTTGGTGTTGGTGTATCTGACATGCTATTCTGTGTGTATCTGTGCAGGGTGTATTTGACGGTGTGACCGGCATTGTCAGGAAACCTCTCGAGGGTGCTCAAGAAGAGGGAGCCAAGGGCTTCTTTAAAGGTAACTACACCATACATTAGATGCAGCATGGACGGTAGGAGACATCAATGTCCGTGCAGTAGAACACAGCTGAGCGATAAGTGTGGCTTAATATAAGAAAATCATTCATTTAGCAGCTAGTATAGAGGCTAGTTAATGGGTTGTGTGAAGACTACAGCTGTGTTGATTAAAGAATATGGCTGTTTGCAGGTATTGGCAAGGGCCTGGTTGGGGTTGTGACAAGACCAACAAGTGGAGTCATTGATTTCGCCAGCAGTTCATTTGAGGGAATCAGAAGGTAATGTACTGGAATGAAAGTGAAATGACACAAGTGTGTAAATATGATAAGGCAGTGTGTTAGTATAAATATAAAGCACGTTAGTTTAAGCTTATATGAAACTCATTTCAGTGTTACAGCAGTGCTCAACCCGTGAAGGTCCGGGTTAGAATGAACCTTCAGTAAACCATGCTTGCCGTAAGAGGCGACTAACGGGATTGGGTGGTCAGGCTCACTGACTTGGTTGACACATGTCTTTGGTTCCCAATTGCCCATGCTGTTGATCACTGGATGGTCTGGTCCAGACTTGATTATTTACAGACCACCGCCATATAGCTGGAATATTGCTGAGTGCGGCGTAAAATTAAACTCACTCACTCACTACAGTAGTACTCAAGTATTTAATGCTTCAGTGGTTATGCCTTTGTTATGAGGTCCACTAATCAGTGCTGTTGGTCTCCAGGATTGCTGAAATGTCTGATGAGGTACGCCGACTTCGCCCACCCCGCCGCTTCCACAGCGACAAGGTGATCCGCCCGTACAACCACCAGGAGGCAGAGGGCTACGCCATCCTGCAGGTACTCACAGCTTGTAATCCTGACACATTGTTGTCATGTTTTCATTCTGTTTGCTCAGATGCTGCTTTTCTTTACAAAGACTAAACGTTTAAACTGTGAACTGGCTGAGTATCAGCCCAACTGGGTGAGTGAGTGAGTTAGACAGAGGCCACTGACTTCCATGTTATACCTACAGTGAAGGTCACAGCTCCAACACTGGGAGGGCTGTACTTCCCCACTCTCCGTCAGTGACGGTCACAGCTCCAACACTGGGAGGGCTGTACTTCCCCACTCTCCGTCAGTGAAGGTCACAGCTCCAACACTGGGAGGGAGGGCTGTCCCACTCTACTTCCCCTCCGCCAGTGACGGTCACAGCTCCAACACTGGGAGGGCAGTACTTCCCCACTCTCCGTCAGTGAAGGTCACAGCTCCAACACTGGGAGGGCTGTACTTCCCCACTCTCCGTCAGTGACGGTCACAGCTCCAACACTGGGAGGGCTGTACTTCCCCACTCTCCGTCAGTGACGGTCACAGCTCCAACACTGGGAGGGCTGTACTTCCCCACTCTCCGTCAGTGACGGTCACAGCTCCAACACTGGGAGGGCAGTACTTCCCCAGTCTCCGTCAGTGCTGATCTGGTCACTTGTTTATGAGAGCATCTGGAATCTTCCCATCGGTGCTGATCTAATCAGTTAACATGTATATCAATTATTGATTTTCTTGTGAAGAAGGAACCTTCCTGACTGTCTGTCTTTGAGAATTAAATACGCACACATCACTGATAATGGACAAATCTGGTGATTTTGACTGTGGTTATTTTTCACGATATGATCACTAATGCCATGGTTCTTTGTGTTTCAGGAAACCGAGAAGGGGAAATATGCTGCCGCAGACGAGTACATGGCCCACGTCGTCATCAGTAAAGATGGGAAGCTTGTGTTCCTGGTACTGGACAAGTAAGTGGTTACTTGGAGCATCGCTGTTTCCGCTACTGACAGGTGTAATGACGCTACTGCTTGTTGTAATGGTTGTTTTCATTGCTATCTCAGCTACTGACAGATGTCTGCTTGTTGTAATGATTGCTTTTGTTGCTGTTATTTTAAATGGTATCTAAATAGTTGAGTAAAGGTTCAGACAAATTAAAAAATTCTTGCCTGTTTTTATGGTTTACATTTCTAAATTATTCATGAGAAGACTAGAGCTGAATTTAGCAAGTTACGGATCCTTGTCTGTGTGTTTGTAGGCGAATTCTACTTGCTAAGAGAGGTGAGATCTTCGGTTCCTGGGACTGTGAATGGACGTACACATGGCCTGATCTGAAGGAGGGGCCCAAGAAGACTGCACGAGGCATCGATATCATCCTGAAGGTGGGTGTACATCACTGGTTTTAGTGGACAGCAGCTTCTTATAACCTGACATGAGATCTTTGTGTTTTAAACCAGAATTCTGTCTTGTTTCATCTGTTTGATGTTGAACATTCATCTGTGGGAGGCTACACAAGGGTCTATTACGCCTTCATCAACTAAGAAAACAAGTCATTCAGTCATTCT
This sequence comes from Haliotis rubra, assembly GCF_003918875.1. Lineage (NCBI taxonomy): Eukaryota > Metazoa > Mollusca > Gastropoda > Lepetellida > Haliotidae > Haliotis > Haliotis rubra. Next base: position 731,165 of record NW_025766514.1, read on the forward strand.
CGTCATTTGTCAGTCAGATGCCTGTGTAACCTGCATGGTGGCAACACAGCTGTACTTATTGTTCCAGGTAACAGGACAAGGGATATCTATATGTCCCTCTAGCTTCTGACCAAAGTTCATAACATATATCTGACATCATATGCTATAACAGAGAACAGGAATATGTTGTGGTGAGAGTCTCATGTCATATTTGTGGTTGAGAAACTGAGATCTATGCCTAAGATGTGTGGGATAGATTGTAGACTGAGATCTATGGTATAGATTGAAGACTGAGATCCATTGTATAGATTGTAGACTGAGATCTATGGTATAGATTGTAGACTGAGATCTATGGTATAGATTAGGAGACTGAGATCTATGGTATAGTAGGGAGACTGAGATCTGTGGTATAGATGGGACACTGAGATCTATGGTATAGATAGGGAGACTGAGATCTGTGGTATAGATGGGAGACTGAGATCTGTGGTATAGATGGGAGACTGAGATCTGTGGTATAGATGGGAGACTGAGATCTATGGTATAGATGGGAGACTGAGATCTATGGTATAGATGGGAGACTGAGATCTGTGGTATAGATGGGAGACTGAGATCTATGGTATAGATGGGAGACTGAGATCTATGGTATAGATAGGAGACTGAGATCTATGGTATAGATGGGAGACTGAGATCTATGGTATAGATGGGAGACTGAGATCTATGGTATAGATAGGAGACTGAGATCCATGGTATAGATTGTAGACAGATCTGTGGTATAGATAGGACACTGAGATCTTTGGTATAGATGGGAGACTGAGATCTGTGGTATAGATGGGACACTGAGATCTGTGGTATAGATGGGACACTGAGATCTATGGGGAGACTGAGATCTGTGGTATAGATGTATATATAGAGTTACGGGTATGTTATGTGTGTTTGTTTATTTGTAGGAAAAGGAGAAGAAGAAGTTTTTCGGCAGCAGTTCCTCCAAGAAGGAAGTGCCTATTGCTGACCCTGCCACTGTTGAGGTAACTTAAGGGGGTTAACAGTGATCACAGGGAAGCTGTAAACTATGTACATCCAGAAGGGAATGTTGGTGAGGTGTCTATCTAACACCGTAGGAACAATACATTGTGTATTATTACTTCACTCGGTAGGAAGGGGCGGTGGGGTAGCCTAATGCTCAAAGCGTTCGCTCATCACGTCGAAGGCCCTGGTCGAAGGCCCATTTCTGGTGTTCCCTGCTGTGATATTGCTGGAATATTGCTAAAAGCGGCAAAAAACTCACTCACTCGTTTCAGCGGTTTCACTATGAAATATGGCATCACATCCTACCTACAAATTCAAATCTGAATGAAAGTGATGTATGGAAAGTGACTTGATCACGCCAACATTTACCCCCCTCTACCACAAGTATGTAATATGTGCAACTGGGAAATGAACATGCAACAGAATTAAAAGGTTAAAAGCATAAGTAAAGGATTACAAGTAACATACAACCAGTCTCATGTCACGAGTGAACTTCAAACTAAACAAGGTCTGCCTGACTCAGGTATGTGTTGCCTGGTCACTGTTGCCTAGGTTACTGTGTCCAGATGATGCTGATGGATTCATTGTTTGTGTTCCAGCGAATCATCACAAAGATTGAAGAGGCTATGGCCAGATTCAAGTAATGGACATTGGAGCCCTCCTGCCTCCAGGTCGGGTACATCCAGGCTGGCCAGGCGGCCATTACACTCATCAATGTCTTCATCAAGTGCTGACTGACCTCTGTGTCTGGAAGGTTGTGTCTACGTATCCATGACAACAGGGACGGAGATGATCATGTGAAATCCATGTGATGAAACAAAAATAGGAAGAATTGACGTCTTCATGGTTTGGTCCCACTTTGATTACAGAATATATATATATATATATATATATCAATAAATTATACTGACACATCAGGGTAATGCTAATCCCTAGTGCTATCTAGTTCTGCTGAGTCGTGCTAATTACCCCTTGTTTGAGCCAGCCTAGCTTGTCGGCCCCATCCTCCTGTTGTAATGGGATATCAGTGAAGGTTATGGAAGCCTAGCTTGTCTGCCCCATCCTCCTGTTGTAATGGGATATCAGTGAAGGTTATGGAAGCCAGGAATGTTTCAGTTGGTGGTTGTTTCTGACTTCAGCAGTCAGGGAGTCAGACTGCTAGCCATTGTTCAGTTGCAGTGTTAGGGACACACGCTAGCATGTGTTGTAGAATATTCCTGTGGTAACCCCGACAGTGCCCAGTGTTAGGTGGACAACTTGCACATCAACTGACGTTGCCTGTCTTTTTAACTTACAACACTGTTAAATAATATAATGTATATTGCATTGATTGAATGTAGTGGACATGATTCAATAGTTGATATCATATACCTGTGTTATTGCCTTATATAACCACCCCAGCAATAGCGTGTTGTGCTGTATCTCCCTGTGTTCTGCTTCACCGATGGTGCTATTTGTTTGCTTGTCTCCGTTCTAGTCTGTACCAGGGTCACATACTGTCATATCTCCATACCAACTCTGCTGTCATTTATTCCGCGGTTTATTGTGTGACAAGCAGTTTCAGGCATGTATCAAATATATGTTCTTCTATTTGGGGTGTTAATAATTTAGTAAATATTTGTACATGAGTGATAATGTACACAAAATATTATATGGCCATGTTAATGATTTTGCTGATATTTGTCAATATGCAAGCTGCTGAACACTGGCTGGCCTGGGAACCAGTGTGAGGTTCCATGTTCCACCCAATTGTTCCACCATCAGTATTTCCGAGGGTATCTGGGAGCCTTGATAGGCTGGCTGTAGCAGCCTGATTCACCAGTGTTGTGGGGGGGTAGGTCACAGCTCGGTTCTGGGAGAGCCTGCACCAAGTGTAGCTATGCAGACCAAGCAGTGCCCAGACTGTTGTGTGTGTGTGTGTGTGTCGTCTTCTACTCTCTGTATTCGTGGCAGGGTATTAGCTGAAGAACATCCAAACACTGTCTATACACTGTGATGTTATTTAATTTCTTTTGATATAATCCAAGTTTTATGACTTTTGTTGTACGATTCTGTATATTTTAGTGTAACTGGTTTCTGGAGTTTTATTTTCCTTTGTTGTGATTTTATAGTTCGATGCTTTTGAAGGCAGCATATTTCCAGACACTGTGTGAGGCCCCTGCTTGTGTGTGACATGGTAGGCTCCTGTTCCAGTCTGTATTTCAGCTACAGGAGACAGTGGTACAGCTGCATGTTTCTCCAAGCCTGTCATATACTCGATACAAGTATTATTTTTTGTTTTGAAAGATTATTTTATGGGTAAGGTTCAATATCATAATGCAACAATATGCTTCCAATTTGCAGACATGGGATAGTTCTTGTTTCTAAAATGGATGATGAAATGCCAATCTGCTATGCTTTCTGAAATTGTTTTTTTCCCTCCTTTTATTTGTTGTTTTATTTTATAGGCTTTAATGGTTTCCAGTTTTAAATGTGTGGGGAGGATGCTTCCTTTAGGCAAAAGCTTACCTTGTGTCAGTTGATCTCATTTCTAGCTGTCACAAATATGGACCCAGCTCGTCCCCTTCATGTGAATGTTCATTTCCTTACCTCTCTGTGGCTTCCCAGGGAGTAAGCCCGTTTTAGTCTAGTCAAGGTATTTACCACGTCAGCGTCTGCTGCCTGCAGCATGCCTTAAAGTTCAACTTAAGATTGCATATTTCTTCATATCGCCTAAAGGGATTTCTGAGTAATACCTTGTCTTTCAACTTTCCTGTAAACTTTTCTATTTTTTCTATGTGTAGTAACTTACAAATGAGTGTGAGCTTGTATTGCGTGTTGCCCCGAACACAGTTGGCTCCATAGTGCTGTCTGCTGCAGCACTAGCCCTGTGGCTCTGTTCGGGCAACATCATAGTCTGTACTAACTTGCTGTATTATGTGAAGCATCTTACTGTAGAGTAGGCGGCTGTGTGGGGACAGGGAGACACCTGGTGGCGGTGGCTGTAGTGGACTGTAGTAGACGCTTGGGAGACAACCCATGGTGTCATCACACACACCTGACCGTGCAATGTGTAGTAGGTAGTAGAATGAATGTATTTTAATTGATGCCAGCCATTTTGAATAAAACTGTAAAATGTGATGTTGTTTCGTTTTGTAGATCTATATTACAAGGGGAACATGGCTAGGAGCATGTATGATACAGGTGTCAGAAACATGTTTCACTGTCTTAACGTCTAACGAGTTACAGCACCTGTAAGATTGTAAGAAAACTGTAAGGAACATGAACTCCTACACAGACACTGGAAACAGTGTAACACAAGAGTGAACAATAACATGCATACTACCACTGAACACACAAACCTGCATTGTTACAGTGCCACACCGAACACAAACCTGCATTGTTTCAGTGCCACACCGAACACAAACCTGGATTGTTTCAGTGCCACAAAGAACACACAAACCTGTATTGCATTAGTGCCTCAAGGAACACACAAACTGTCATTGTTTCATTGTTACAAGGAACACACAAACTGTCATTGTTTCATTGTTACAAGGAACACAAACCTGAATTGTTTCAGTGCCTCAAGGAACACAAACCTGCATTGTTTCATTTTTGCAAGGAGCACACAAACCTGCATTGTTTCAACACCACAAGGAACACAAACCTGTATTGTTACAATACCACTAGGGGCGGTGGGGTAGCCTAATGGTTAAAGCTTTGGCTCGTCACGCCGAAGACCCGGGTTCGAATCCCCACATGGGTACAATGAGTGAAGCCCATTTCTGGTGTCCCCCGCCGTGATGTTGCTGGAATATTGCTAAAAGCGGCGTAAAACCAAACTCAGTCAGTACAATACCACTAAGAACTCACAAACCTGCATTGTTTCAACACCACAAGGAACAGAAACCTGCATTGTTTCAGCACCACAAGGAACACAAACCTGTAATGTTTCAGCACCACAAGGAACACAAACCTGTAATGTTACAATACCACAAGGAATTCACAAACCTGCATTGTTTCAGCACCACAAGGAAGTCACAAACCTGTATTGTTACAATACCACTAAGAACTCACAAACCTGCATTGTTTCAGCACCACAAGGAACACAAACCTGTATTGTTACAATACCACAAGGAAGTCACAAACCTGCATTGTTTCAGCACCACAAGGAACACAAACCTGCATTGTTTCGGCACCACAAGGAACACAAACCTGTAATGTTACAATACCACAAGGAACTCACAAACCTGCATTGTTTCAACACCACAAGGAACACAAACCTGCATTGTTTCAGCACCACAAGGAACACAAACCTGTATTGTTACAATACCACTAAGAACTCACAAACCTGCATTGTTTCAGCACCACAAGGAACACAAACCTGCATTGTTTCAGCACCACAAGGAACACAAACCTGTAATGTTACAATACCACAAGGAACTCACAAACCTGCATTGTTTCAACACCACAAGGAACACAAACCTGCATTGTTTCAGCACCACAGGGAACACAAACCTGTATTTTTACAATACCACTAAGAACTCACAAACCTGCATTGTTTCAACACCACAAGGAACACAAACCTGCATTGTTTCAGCACCACAAGGAACAGAAACCTGTATTGTTACAATACCACTAAGAACTCACAAAGCTGTAATGTTACAATACCACAAGGAACACAAACCTGTATTGTTACAATACCACAAGAAAGTCACAAACATGCATTGTTTCAGCACCACAAGGAAGTCACAAACCTGCATTGTTTCGGCACCACAAGGAACTCAAACCTGCATTGTTTCAGCACCACAAGGAACTCAAACCTGTAATGTTACAATACCACAAGGAACTCACAAACCTGCATTGTTTCATTGTTACAAGGAACACACAATTGCATTGTTACAGTGCCTCAAGGAACACAAACCTGCATTGTTTCATTTTTGCAAGGAGCACACAAACCTGCATTGTTTCAGCACCACAAGGAACACAAACTTGCATTGTTTCAACACCACAAGGAACACAAACCTGCATTGTTTCAGCACCACAAGGAACACAAACCTGCATTGTTTCAGCACCACAAGGAACACAAACTTGCATTGTTTCAACACCACAAGGAACACAAACCTGCATTGTTTCAGCACCACAAGGAACACAAACCTGTATTGTTACAATACCACAAGGAAGTCACAAACCTGCATTGTTTCAGCACCACAAGGAACACAAACCTGCATTGTTTCAGCACCACAAGGAACACAAACTTGCATTGTTTCAACACCACAAGGAACACAAACCTGCATTGTTTCAGCACCACAAGGAACACAAACCTGTATTGTTACAATACCACAAGGAAGTCACAAACCTGCATTGTTTCAGCACCACAAGGAACACAAACCTGCATTGTTTCAGCACCACAAGGAACTCAAACCTGTAATGTTACAATACCACAAGGAACACACAAACCTGCATTGTTTCAGCAGTACAAGGAACTCACAAGCCTGCATTGTTTCAGTGTTACAAGGAACTCACAAGCCTGCATTGTTTCAGTGTTACAAGGAACACACAAACCTGCATTATTTGAGCGTCAAAAAAAGAGACACAAACCTGCATTCTTTCAGCAGTACAAGGAACTCACAAACATATATTGTTTCAGTGTTACAAGGAACTCACAAACATGCATTGGTTCAGTGTTACAAGGAACACACAAACCTGCATTGTTTCAGCGCCAAAAAAAGAGACACAAACCTGCATTGTTTCAGCAGTACAAGGAACTCACAAACATATATTGTTTCAGTGTTACAAGGAACACACAAACATGCATTGTTTCAGTGTTACAAGGAACACACAAACCTGCATTGTTTCAGCGCCATAGAACACACACAAACATGCATTGTTTCAGCAGTACAAGGAATTCACAAACATGCATTGTTTCAGTGTTACAAGGAACACACAAACCTGCATTGTTTCAGCACCACAGAACACACACAAACATGCATTCTTTCAGCAGTAAAAGGAACTCACACACATGCATTGTTTCAATGTTACAAGGAACTCACAAACATGCATTGTTTCAATGTTACAAGGAACTCACAAGCCTGCATTGTTTCAATGTTACAAGGAACACACAAACCTGCATTGTTTCAATGTTACAAGGCACTCACAAACATGCATTCTTTCAGCAGTACAAGGAACTCACAAGCCTGCATTGTTTCAGTGTTACAAGGAACTCACAAGCCTGCATTGTTTCAGTGTTACAAGGAACACACAAACCTGCATTATTTCAGCGTCAAAAAAAGAGACACAAACCTGCATTCTTTCAGCAGTACAAGGAACTCACAAACATATATTGTTTCAGTGTTACAAGGAACTCACAAACATGCATTGTTTCAGTGTTACAAGGAACACACAAACATGCATTGTTTCAGTGTTACAAGGAACACAAACTTGCATTGTTTCAATGTTACAAGGTACTCACAAACATGCATTGTTTCAGCACCACAAAAACACAAACCTGCATTGTTTCAGTGTTACAAGGAACTCACAAGCCTGCATTGTTTCAGTGTTACAAGGAACACACAAACATGCATTGTTTCAGTGTTACAAGGAACACACAAACATGCATTGTTTCAGTGTTACAAGGAACTCACAAGCCTGCATTGTTTCAGTGTTACAAGGAACACACAAACATGCATTGTTTCAGTGTTACAAGGAACACACAAACATGCATTGTTTCAGTGTTACAAGGAACTCAGAAATCTGCATTGTTTCAGCACCACAAAAACACAAACATGCATTGTTTCAGCAGTACAAGGAACACACAAACCTGTATTGTTTCAGCACCACAAAAAAACACAAACATGCATTGTTTCAGCGCCACTAGGAACACCGGAACATGCATCGTTTCAGCAGTACAAGAAACACGTAAACGTGCATTGTTTCAGTGTTAGAAGAACAAGCCTGCATTGTTTCACTGTTTCTGCGGCTCGTTTTAGTTAAAATACAGACTCGCGCCAACCATTTGAGCGACATGTTCAAATTCCATGTAAAATAACAACAATAAACTAAACACTATTAACACTATTTTATTATGTAATTTATTAAATTTTTATTTTTCGACCCTTTTTTGACCTTTTTGACTTTTGATTTCGGCCCATTTGATTTTTTTTCGGCCCTTTTGTCCTTCGGCCCATTTGACTACAACCCTTCCCAGTCACCACTGACTCGTCATTGGCATTCTGTTTAACTTAAACTTTGTAGATGTTCATCATTGAAAACGTCAAAACAAAAAGAATACAAGTCCCGAAAATTTGTCCAAACAACTGTGTATGCAAGAAACGCCATAGAAAAATGAACGTCATGTATTGGTTAAAAGACCAACTACTCTACTTGTAACAGCGGTATCACGTCATGATTTGAAAACAGACGAATACTTGTAAGGGGTTCAGGGATTTATTGTCTTGGATGATGGATCAGGTGATAAAACCCTCGTCTCAGGGACGCAGGTGATCCACAGTCTACCGGTAAACCACCAGTGGCAAATTAGTGCTTCAAAGACCTAATGCAATAACATAATTAAATACAATCTATATTACACACACGCACACACACACTCTTTCTCATGTCATCCATAATATGTACCTAATCTACAATGTAACACTATTGTCTACATTAACCAAACGTGTAATAATCATAATACATAACAGTGTGTCATGATATTAAGCATATAAAATATTTACATCATATCATCATGTAGATGATATTACAGCACATAATATATTTCAGACATGTGATTAAAATGATAAACTAACTATAGTCCGTTTGGATCAAAAGCGGACCGATGAATTACAATCTGACTCGAGTGAGTACACATACACATGCATGAACGTCGTCATATGAGCGAAATATTCTCAAGCATGACGTTAAACCCAATTTCACCTCACCTCACTATTTGTTACGAGGGACGACTGCAAAGAGAGGAACAGCCAGGTGTACGCCGACAAAGTCATTGATTCATTTACCTAGCTGTGCCGTCTCCATCCTTTCTCGCACACCTGACTGTCCCTTTCTCTGCACTCCTCCCTCGTAACAAATAGTGAACTGTGTCAATATTTAAATGATAATTTGTTAAAAAACTTGTTCATTTTTAGGACATAAATTCTGCAAAAACCTCACAGAGTTGGTCTGACGTTTTGATTATGATCAGTGTTTCATTGAGTATTTTATGTTAATTATTTTTCGAGTTAGATTGCAATTCATCGGTCCGCTTTTGAGCCAAATGGACTATAGACTAAAACATCATATCCTAACCTCCTTATGATAATATACATACAAAGACATCCAAATTAACTTACCCCAATAAGTGCAGTGCTATGATAAAGGAGACAGAGTTGAAATAGTTGCAGTCAGAGTTGAAATTGTAGCAGTGACCAGGAAAAAGAATGTTGGGGTACATGAAACTCCAGATCTGGTCACATGCTCTAGAAACAATAGCAAATCAATCACTGGCCAAGCCGTGGCTGGACCAGGAGTCTGAAGAAGAATAGAACCTCATGCAGGCTTACATAACTTAACCTAGGGATTAGTAGAGTGCTGTGTTAATTCAAAGGGTTGTTATATTGCTTAACTAAATTATATACTTAGGTTTAAAATACACAATATTTACATTCTGCTACATACTGGTACAAGAAGACTTGCTGTACAACCTGTTTCCCTTCTCGCGACACCTAGGAACAATACACCAGGACCAGAGACGTCTTGTGTATCATTGTAGAAGAGTACCAAGTGCCCAGCAACAACCACTGGAAACAATAGTCAAGTCACTATGATGTTTTGGAGCGCGACAATAGTGTATTTACGTGGGCTGACAGCCGGGGATGCCTATGCATAAACCTGTCACGCCCTCAGATCGGGATCTGCAGATTGTAATGCACAGTTTGATGGGAATGATGACCCAAGGCATGAATGCTGGACATTATCCCCTGGCGTTGACGTTTGCTATTCAATAACAGACTGACGAGATTCATCACTTGCCACACATGATGCTGCGAGTGTTTGTATATGCATACAGAGTGGTGGTTTTGTTCAACCTCGATATCCCTCGAAGCTGGACTGGAATAAAAATGACAAGTTAGGAAACATCACTCATATTTTATTCATTATTCAATCCTGACAACTATCCTAAAATATACAGGTAGGCAATTTAAAGACGTAAGTAATCATACTTCATTACAAATACATGTATGTGTAAGCAGGTTCCGCAAAACGAGAACTCGGCAGACATTGTGTTGAAACAAGCCACTCCAGGGAGATACGTTCTGGGCCCTACAGTGAAAACATCCGAAATAAAGACATAAAAAATGATGCTTTTATCAACGTGAACCCCATCCACGTTGACACAATTTTGCCAACGACGTTGGACATGAATGTTTTTTCTCTTGTCACTCGTGAAGATCCGGGTTAGAATTGATCTTCAGTAACCCATGCTTGTTGTAAGAGGCGACTAACGGGATCGGGTGGTCAGGCTCGCTGACTTGGTTGACATATGTCATCGGTTCCCAATTGCGTAGATCGATGTTCATGCTATAACTCACTCACTCACTTTCTCTTGCCTTTCCAACCCGTTTTGCACAGCTGCTATGACCTGATTGCTCCAGTAAAATGGATTCCTTCTGCAGATGTGTTTTCAGAAACAGTTGGGATGAGGAGGAGAAAGCCACATTCGTGGATTGTGGTCATGACAATGGCTGAGTCGTGGATTGTGGTCATGACATGGCTGAGACGCGCACTAACACATTGTCCCGATGGTAGATCACACCCTTTCCTAGCTCCCTGCGTATTAACCGTAGACGATCAAACGTGCAGCATAATATGGCCGTAGACTAACATCTAGTCTCTGAAATGAACATATTGCACAGAAAAAAACAGTTCCTAAATTATGGTCATGAAATATAATAAAAAGAAGCCCAGATTATTTCCTTATTTTCAGAAACTGTGGAAATCTGACTTGCCACATAATCTAGGTGAGGTGAGGAGAAATTGGGTTTAACATCGTGCTTGAGAATATTTTGGTCATATGACGACGTGCATGCGTGTGTATGTGTATGTGCGGCTGCTTGTACTAGCCCAGACTTAAGCTGGTTTTATAGTGCTAGCTCACTGAGATACCATGCCGCAGTGAAGCATGAATACCCCACTCAGACACATTATACTGACTCTGAGCTGACCAGTCCTTGTTGTACCCATTAATGCCGAGCGCCAGGCAGGGACCAACAAGTACCATATTTTAACGTCTTTTGGTATGACGCGGTCGGGGATCGAACCCGCGACCTTCCGCTCTCCGGGCGGACGCTCTAACCACTACACCACGGAGGCGGTCCCACATAATCTAGACTTGCATGGTCTTTCTTGGATATATTTGTTTCCGGGGCTGTATTAGTCTGTCTCACAGTCCCTGAACCACATTATTTTCCTCAATGCCCAGCCATTCCATTGCCCAGGTCCCGAATCTCCCCACTCACTTGGGAGTGAGTGAGTGAGTTTAGTTCTGAGCCCCTTTCAGCCACATTCCAGCAAGATCACTGCAGGGTTTTTGTTGAGAAAGATACACAAGTTTGCCTAATCTGTCTCACAGTCCCTGAACCACATTGTGTTCCCTATTGCCCAGCCCTCCCTGCCTAGCCCTGCCTAGCCCTCCCTGCAATGTTTAAGCCGTAAATGAAGCAAGTCTAGATTTCCTCAGCCTGAATCTCCCAACTCACTGAGACTCCTTTTCAGTTTAAATGGGTTTATTTGTAACTATCAAAATTATATATATTCAGGCACTAAGCGTAGTCTAGGTCTGCATGACAGACTTACATGGCCATAAGTCCATAACGATAACACCCTGGGCGTCCGAGATCACGAAGGCAATATACTTTCCTTGGCTTTCTTTGTAGGCAGTGATGCCAAAAGCTTCCACTGTTTTGAATGTTCTTTGACAGGAAGGTCTGAACCCAGTTTTCATTCATAGTCACAAGTTGTTGCAAGAACATCCATTTTGATGTTCAGTGAGTGAGTTCAGTTTTACGCCGCTTCTAGCAATATTCCAGCAATACCACGGCGGGGGACACTGTACGCATGTGGGGAATCGAACCCCGATATTCGGCGTGACTAGCGAACGATTTAAGCACTAGGCTACCCCACCGCCCCAGGATCCGCTAGTGTTAACACACGACATGCTGCACCTGCTTCAGTGTTTTGTCGGATTATACGTGGAAACCAAAGTATTGTGTGATAGTGGGATGTACTGTGTAGAAGGAATGCCTTGGGTTGTCAATAAGCCGCCCTGTCGATCGCCAGTCCGTCATCACAATATCACGGAATCCCTCGATCATTTCTGGTGTTGTTCATGTAAATGGATCTCCAGGGCGGGTGTCGTCTTCTTGGCTCTTCCTGCAAGGGAGCTTTGTTCCTTATGTTTAAACATTCTTCGATCGTGGGTTTTGGTGCCACGCCCGTAGCTGTAATTAGTTGATCTGTAAAAGTTCCCAAATTTGATTCATTTTCCGAAGGCCACATACCCTGATTGTTTCACTAACTGGTAACAACTCTCTGCACAGTTGAGCCGTTTACTGTGGTGGTTATACCTCCATTACATCACGTAGCTCGGAACTTATCAATCAAGCCTCTTATGTCGCGTCTTTGTACCAACGCGGTATTTCACTAACAACTGCAGTCCGTTTGGGTTCAAATGAGAACGACTGGAAGTGCACAAAACATAAATATTGATATTTAACATGTTATGGATATTATAATATTTAATGAAGTTAATTAAACTTCAAGCTCAATATTATTGAACTTTTGTTAGAATATTTTTATATCATCCATTAAAATAATTAAGTCAAACCCTTACTCTTGTTATTGCTCATTAAAATCATTCTCTTAAGTTCTAAGTGCTTGGGCTGATTCGTTGTATGAAATAGGTAACAAACAGGAGATTAGCAGTGCACTGGACCATTAACTTTTTGGAGAGCAGCGGCTTTAAGAAAAGTGCCAAATAAAGGAGTGTAATGCCCCCATATCTTGTATGGACACATTATGGCTCATTGGATAGCTTATTGTACCTACATTAACATAGGACATCGTGTGGTGGCCAGATATGGTCCAGTTTTTAAAAATTCATGTCACGTGACTCCACCAAGGCCAAAAAATATATATTCACGACGTTTAATTTAGATATATAAATCCTTCATTTTTTTTGGTTATGTTTTTATCACTAATGGTATTAAGACATATTCTGAATTGTATTTATTCAATTAAATGACCAAAAAGGCAATAATAAAGATAAATACCTGAAAATAACATTTTGGGGGATATCGGCCTTTTGGGAAATTCACAAATCAATTTCATCAGAAATGTAAATCCTTTATTTTTTGTTATGTTTCCATCACTAATGGTATTGAGGCATATTCTGAATTGTTTTTATTCAATTAAATGACCCAAAGGCCTTAATACAGATAAATACCAAAAAATCATATTTTGGAGGAAATCGGCCTCTCTGGAAAGTCACAAATCAATTTCATCAGAAAACATTCACTTTGTGTGACGGCTTGAAATCTCAGTGCCCATCCCAAGGCAATAGACATTGTGTAAAGTATTAGATAACACTAGGGTCAACAATTCAAATGTTGCAATAAAATAGAGTCTTCAATTTGATCCGGCCTTGAATGGACCTAAAAGTGAATTCCATAACTACATATATGGAATGCAGAATTATACAGGTGTCGGTTTCTTCGTGGAGGGGGCATCTTCTTCGTTTTGAAGAGTCTTCTTCCTTTTAAATAGTCTTTTCACTATTGCTGAATCCCCAGCTGGCATCAACTTTCTTTCTGGATGCCCACTAATATGGTCCAGGGGCTCCTATCACGAAGCAACCTTTACTGATGTTAACCCTAACTTTCAAAACGGAACCTACAGGATACCTGAGAATAGTTTCCAGAGTGACATCTTCACATGTAGCAAGGTTCAGAGCTAGACAAAATATGATTTCTAGTCGAAATGTTTCCTATTTTGCTCTTGAATTAAGTTGCCTTTGACATGTCAGTAAATGTTTTGACACTTGATCTGGTAGTGGGATTGTAAAAGCTAGTTTTGTATCCGTTTTCAATGTAGAATTCTCGAATCTTTCAAGGGTTTTCTCTCCTGTTTTTTTCATGAATAGAAAGGACTGTTGCACTGCAGCTGATGCATATACATCAGTTGTGATGTTCAGAAATACTTCAGGGTGAGAATATGTATTTAAGGGATTAGCAAGGCTGCTCTGAATGTGTTTGATTAGATCACTTACGTTATCTTCATCAAAGCTGGCTTGCACCCCTCATGGGTGTTGTCTTCACTGCTGCTTAACATACTACTTCTTTATCTGAATTTAGATGTATAATCACCCGTCATATATCTTGTCAGAGTCCATCGAAGGAGTGCCGATGGCTTGCATGTAATTATGTTAGGCCAGCAAGCCAACTTTCACTCTTTGAATCCCAGGCAGCTTCTCTCGGATCCCGTATCAGTCCATTTTATGAGAATGTCATCTTCTCAGATTCCATTTTGCCATTCACATAAATCTGCTATGATGGCACAAGAGATTCCCAGATATACACCATCTTCCAGTGTATTCGTTCTACACCAACCAGAGAAAGCCATGACGGGGAGAGACATGAACACTTCAAAGGCTTGTGTCAGTCCTTGAACTGCTCAATGAAAGTGTACATTGGGGCGTAAACCCCAGAATCTGTCAGCATATTCCGCTAGCACCATCTCCTTCCAAGAGAAGCAATGTAACGGCAAACAGCATAAAATCTCCAAGGTGACATTTAAAATAAGTACAAGCATGTTCATTACTTCAATTGCTCTCATCACAAAAACGCCTATACAGTCAGTTTGTTTCTATAAACTAAAATGGAACAGGGTTTGTACAGATCATCAGCCAGTAAGTTTTAGGTCTTTTCGGGGTCTTGAACAGACCCGAAAAGGTCTTGGCTGAAGACAATCAAGACCCAATCAAGGAACTATAGAAATACATATAACACATAAGTAGTTGAATACATACAAGATTGGTCAAATGTGGGACCAACCATCAGGGGGAATAGCATTTAGCTACATTGCTGCACTGGGAAAGTTTTGCTGTGGGATGGACATTACCACGCCCACTGTCACCGCAAGGTAGTTTTATTACGTATGTTTCCTGCAAAAACATAACATGACAAGTTTTGCTAAATTAAGGGCCATTTAATTGCAAATCATAGTCATTAGGACCTTTTCAAGGCTGAAACGAACGTAGGACCTTTGTAGGGGTACGTCTGATTTCAGATCCTGTTGGGTACGGACCATCTTATCTATGTTTTGTGCACTTATCCCTATTTCGGGTTATTTAGTCATTCATCGTTCTCATGTCAACGCAAACGGACCATAACTCCAGGTCCCTGTGAGGGTAGGCTCCTACATCTGTATGTCGACGCCAGCTATTGTGGGCATGACGATCTCACAGAAGTAGTTCTTCTTTATGGAGCATTTAGCTGGATCCATGGCTCCACTCCTGGTAATCTGTAGGCAGGTCTGATCAGCGACGTGCATGGTCATGTCGGGGATAGCCTCGCCGTCCAGCCAGCGCCAGACGCCAGCCACCTCCTCGCCTCCCAGGTACGTGTTGGAGCCCGCTGAAACAACACGACGTATGCAAACATAGAATGGATATCAGTGAGTGAGTGAGTATGATTTAACGACGCTTTTAGCAATATTCCAGCAAAATCACGGCGGGAAACACCAGAAATGGGCTTCACACATTGTACCAATGTGGGGAATCGAACCCGGATCTTCATCGTGACGAGCCAACGCTTTAACCACTAGGCTACCCCACCGCTCCATAATGGATATGAGGAAACAACAGCACCATTGTGTGAAAATGTGTGTGAGACTACACTGTGTGTTAGGGCGAGTATACGTACATCCTTCAACTACTGTGTGAGACTACACTGTGTGTTAGGGCGGGTATACTACATCCTTCAACTACTGTGTGAGACTACACTGTGTTTTAGGGCGTGTATACTACATCCTTCAACTACTGTGTGAGACTACACTGTGTGTTAGGGCGTGTATACTACATCCTTCAACTACTGTGTGAGCCTACACTGTGTTTTAGGGCGGGTATACTACATCCTTCAACTACTGTGTGAGACTACACTGTGTTTTAGGGCGGGTATACTACATCCTTCAACTACTGTGTGAGGCTACACTGTGTTTTAGGGCGAGTATACGTACATCCTTCAACTACTGTGTGAGGCTACACTGTGTTTTAGGGCGGGTATACTACATCCTTCAACTACTGTGTGAGGCTACACTGTGTGTTAGGGCGAGTATACTACATCCTTCAACTACTGTGTGAGACTACACTGTGTGTTAGGGCGTGTATACTACATCCTTCAACTACTGTGTGAGACTACACTGTGTTAGGGCGGGTATACTACATCCTTCAACTACTGTGTGAGGCTACACTGTGTGTTAGGGCGGGTATACTACATCCTTCAACTACTGTAGGGCGGAGACTACACTGTGTGTTAGGGCGAGTATACGTACATCCTTCAACTACTGTGTGAGGCTACACTGTGTGTTAGGGCGGGTATACTACATCCTTCAACTACTGTGTGAGCCTACACTGTGTGTTAGGGCGGGTATACTACATCCTTCAACTACTGTGTGAGGCTACACTGTGTGTTAGGGCGAGTATACTACATCCTTCAACTACTGTGTGAGGCTACACTATGTGATGAGGCGTGTATACGTACATCCTTCAACTACTGTGTGAGGCTACACTGTGTGTTAGGGCGGGTATACTACATCCTTCAACTACTGTGTGAGGCTACACTGTGTGTTAGGGCGAGTATACGTACATCCTTCAACTACTGTGTGAGGCTACACTATGTGAGAGGCGTGTATACGTACATCCTTCAACTACTGTGTGAGGCTACACTGTGTGTTAGGGCGGGTATACTACATCCTTCAACTACTGTGTGAGGCTACACTGTGTGTTAGGGCGGGTATACTACATCCTTCAACTACTGTGTGTGGCTACACTGTGTGTTAGGGCGTGTATACTACATCCTTCAACTACTGTGTGAGGCTACACTATGTGTTAGGGAGAGTATACGTACATCCTTCAATTACTGTGTGAGGCTACACTGTGTGTTAGGGCGTGTATACGTACATGCTTGCACTAATGTGATGAAGAATGACAGCCCATATACATCCTTCGGCATAGGCAATCCGCCCCCGTACTGCAGGCAGCTATTGCGGGCGCCCTCGAAGTTCAATTGCTTGACGTTCGCCTTGATGCACATGTTGAAGTCCAGGAAGTAGATGAAAGGCGGGAGGCAGGGATCTGTAACACGGACTAGTCTCCGTTAAATACTGCTAAAGGTAGATCAACTCGGGCGTGTTGGGTAAACAGTATAGGGTATACATGGAGGGCGTGTTGGGTAAACAACATAGGGTATACATGTAGGGACGTGTTGGGTAAACAGTATAGGGTATACATGTAGGGGGCGTGTTGGGTAAACAGTATAGGCTATACATGTAGGGGAAGTGTTGGGTAAACAGTATAGGGTATACATGTAGGGGGCGTGTTGGGTAAACAGTATAGGGTATACATGTAGGGGGCGTGTTGGGTAAACAATATAGGGTATACATGTAGGGGAAGTGTTGGGTAAACAGTATAGGGTATACATGTAGGGGGCGTGTTGGGTAAACAGTATAGGGTATACATGTAGGGGCGTGTTGGGTAAACAGTATAGGGTATACATGTAGGGGGCGTGTTGGGTAAACAGTATAGGGTATACATGTACATGGGTAAACAGTATAAAGGGAAGTGTTGGGTAAACAGTATAGGGTATACATGTAGGGGGCGTGTTGGGTAAACAGTATAGGGTATACATGTAGGGGGCGTGTTGGGTAAACAATATAGGGTATACATGTAGGGGGCGTGTTGGGTAAACAGTATAGGGTATACATGTAGGGGGCGTGTTGGGTAAACAGTATAGGGTATACATGTAGGGGTGTGTTGGGTAAACAGTATAGGGTATACATGTAGGGGAAGTGTTGGGTAAACAGTAAAGGGTATACATGTAGGGGAAGTGTTGGGTAAACAGTATAGGGTATACATGTAGCGGGCGTGTTGGGTAAACAGTATAGGATATACATGTAGGGGCGTGTTGGGTAAACAGTATAGGGTATACATGTAGGGGCGTGTTGGGTAAACAGTATAGGGTATACATGTAGGGGGCGTGTTGGGTAAACAGTATAGGGTATACATGTAGGGGGCGTGTTGGGTAAACAGTATAGGGTATACATGTAGGGGGCGTGTTGGGTAAACAGTATAGGGTATACATGTAGGGGACGTGTTGGGTATACAGTATAGGGGTATATATGTAGGGGCGTGTTGGGTAAACAGTATAGGGTATACATGTAGGGGGTGTGTTGGGTAGACAGTATACGGTATACATGTAGGGGGCGTGTTGGGTAAACAGTATATAGGGTATACATGTAGGGGGCGTGTTGGGTAAACAGTATAGGGTATACATGTAGGGGGCGTGTTGGGTAAACAATATAGGGTATACATGTAGGGACGTGTTGGGTAAACAATATAGGGTATACATGTAGGGGGAGTGTTGGGCAAACAGTAGAGGGTATACATGTAGGGGGCGTGTTGGGTAAACAGTATAGGCTATACATGTAGGGGAAGTGTTGGGTAAACAGTATAGGGTATACATGTAGGGGGCGTGTTGGGTAAACAATATAGGGTATACATGTAGGGACGTGTTGGGTAAACAATATAGGGTATATATGTAGGGGGAGTGTTGGGCAAACAGTAGAGGGTATACATGTAGGGGGCGTGTTGGGTAAACAGTATAGGGTATACATGTAGGGACGTGTTGGGTAAACAATATAGGGTATACATGTAGGGACGTGTTGGGTAAACAGTACAGGGTATACATGGAGGGACGTGTTGAGTAAACAGTATAGGGTATAGGGATCAGGCTATCACGAATCCGATGACAGTTTGCACCTAAACTATTCTAGTCGTCTCAAGGGGTCGAAGTCCATCTTTGTTGTGACTGATGGTAAGGAACCCAGGGCCAGGTGTCGTCCTCCTATATGGTGGGGTTTCACTACACTTGACCACGACCCGTATTTACATGTGAACTGCTGCTAGAAATTATACGGAACGAAAACGTTAGGGATCATGAAGATGTTTGGGATACTTTTTGTCGTGAATACTGAGCACTTAACGTTCCTGACCTGTGTAGTTTAGTATCTGGTAATAAATTGGTATAATCTGTTTATTTGTCGATTGCCAGTTTTAATCATTCTCTGGCCTCAAGGATACAATTGCCGTGTATTTGATTCATGGAACATTGATTGAATTATGGTCATATTGGTTGAAACATTCAATGTCGAAGAAAGGATTTATCATGATCATGTGACTTCAACTGGTTCTTCAGCCAGACCCTTTGTTTATTTCAGTGAAAATATTATTCAGTCAGTTATAACTTGTAGTATTACCTGTGAATATTGACCTGTTTGTTTCATGGAAATGTAACTGCAAACATTTCTACTGGATTTGTTTCCGATAGGTCCATTTCCGGTCCAGCCGGAAACTACGCCCATAGTATAATGAGCAGACGCTACGCCGAATGAGGCACTGTTTAAAACACAGTTTGAATCCTATCTCAATTTGTTCTAGGTTATGTCTCGAAAGAAGTGCGTCAGGAAAATTTGAATCTTTGACTTTAATATACACTAATTTGAATATTACTGGTCTGATATGGACACACTGTTCACTTCAGGCAAGGATCTTTACATATTGTATTCTTATTCATCAACCTTCTTACAGTGTTTTGCCCAGGTTTCCGTTGTAACTGCAATACATTCCGACTATACCGAGAGCTATCATGTCAGTTGAATTATCTAGGTTATTGATGATATTAGAAGAATGATGGCTGTGAGCTGTATCGGTCGACTAAACACGCCTACAGACCACCTGGTCTACTGTAGTACTTGTAGCCAGTACTCTGGACTGTCGCGGAGATGCCGGGTCTGACGATACCGTCCACGAGGCTGCAGAGTCTGCTGGTGTCG
This sequence comes from Haliotis rubra, assembly GCF_003918875.1. NCBI lineage: Eukaryota > Metazoa > Mollusca > Gastropoda > Lepetellida > Haliotidae > Haliotis > Haliotis rubra. The sequence continues at coordinate 751,310 of NW_025766514.1, forward strand.
TGGTAGAAGAAGGAGAAGCAGGTAGAGGATGAAGAGCACAGCTGTCCACAGTGCAGCTTGCTAGTGGCGCTGAAGGGTCCTGGCTGTGGCATCAGTACTACGTCTCTCGCCACCAACATGTACACCAGGGCTGCAACCGTCATCTCAGCTGCTGAATCTGGGGATCCAACCATAGACAGTATACTACCCATCGTGTTAGGATCTACCGTGTTAGGATCTACACCGAAACGTCGCATCTATTGCGATAACGATGTCTATCCATATAAAGTGTTCCTCTTCATCATGCCAGCTTCTAAATGCCACTTAAAGAAATTATACGCATATATACTGGACAAAATATATTAGGGATATTGGTATTTTAAGATTGATATTTTATCAGTGTGTCATAAATAGATCATTATTAATAATTTCAAAATTTACATATATCCCTAACTATTTTTGTCCAGTATACATAGACTAATACTATATGAAATTTAATGTTCTTTTCGAAATAGCATAGGTGATACTCTTGAATATACTGCCAAATAGATCATTGGATGATTGATTGAGTTGGGTTCAAAGCTGCAGTGAACAGTTTTGGTATTCTTCCCTCTTTAAGGTTAGAGGAAGACCATTTTGCTGCACGTCTAGACATTTGACACTTTATAATGAAAGTAAAAGAGAAATCTAGTTTCCACAATGACGCTACATCTGTGGGCACGGCTCTAGCACGATTACTAGCTGACACAACCTGCAGACCATCATTACATCTCCTCTGTACTTGACGTACACACACTGGGACGACGTCTCCCCTATTGTAACAAACACAGGTGTCGTGTGACAGGTGACACTGATTTGTTTACCAAAATAGTGTTTTAAGCATACCCTTTAGACTCGAGCCAAGGAAGTGGAAATATACTGAATACCCAAAGAACAACATAAAATACCGTAAATGACTTCATCATTAATGTCAAGTCCTGTACATGGATACACAATGCCATCTAGAAAGTAGTCAAATGTAACATATGTTATATTTAGGATCAAACTTTCTCAGCAATTGTCAGCCAGTAAGTGGAAGCCGCGTTGGCTGAGTGGGTTAGGTGTCTGACTTTGCGTGCTGGCGATTAGGTACCTGACTCTGGGGGTGTGGGTTCGAATCATGTATGGGACTCGTATCTGTATTTACTAAGAAAGTGTAATCCAAATATAGCATGTGTTACAAGCCCTGCACACATTAAATCCATGGGAGAATTCGGGATTCGAACACGGGATCAACGGATGCTAGTGCAGCTCTTCTGGAATGTGGAACGTACATGGTCCGGGCGTCAGTGGACCCTACAGCAGTTACCTACTCGTATTGCCGTTCTAAGTTGTCCTGGGGGATGTAGACCCGGACTCACCTGGACCGCCGAGGGTCGCTAAGTCAAGGAGTGAGGGGTCCGACAACCGTGACTCCTAACTGTCCACATCACATTCACCCGTGAAGATCCGGGTTGATCTTCAGTAACCCATGCTTGTCGTAAGAGGCGACTAACGGGATCGGGTGGTCAGACTCGCTGACTTGGTTGACAAATGTCATCGTATCTCAATTGCATAGATCGATGCTCATGCTGTTGATCACTGGATTGTCTGGTCCAGACTGGATTATTTACAGACCGCCGCCTTATAGCTGGAATACTGCTAAGTAAGGCACATCAACCAACCAACCAACCAACCAACCAACCAACCGAATCACATTCATGCACTGGCACACACTATACAGTGATTAACGCAACATCAGGTTCTGTACTCACATTGGTTGGCCTCATCCTACCTCTCTACTACAACGTCAGACAGGATAGGCTCGTCCCATATAACGACGTGGTTCGTTTCCATTGGAAAGCCCCGGCCACTCTATTAGTGTTAAAGGTGTCTTCTATAACGGCTCGATCCTCACTTGACTTTGATCACATGTTCCAATACATGTTTTTGATTCGTTAACAAGTATATCTCACCATAAACTCATATGTGTAGCAATCGACAAAATACCGGACATCACTGATCGGTGAATCATCACTTTACAACTGTTCTTAATTGTTTTAATCTGGTCTGTGTCCCATGACGAATGTGTTTTGTTCTTGCCATCTAATTAAATACGCATCAAGCGAAACAATCAGCAAATACCCATTTCTCTATCGATTCCTTGCGACATTCTGCTGTCAGTACTTTCCACAAACATCTGCCACATTGAAGCAATCATTAAAATAATCGCAAATCTACATAAAGACTTTTCAGGGATGCATTTCTACCTTCTAATAGTACTACCAGGGGCGGATACAGCTTTTTGAGAAAGGGGTTACGCACCCAGCACCAACACACACACCCAACCCCCACCCCAACACCCTGGATCCGCCTATGACTACGTTGTTGAAAGTCCTAATGTTTAGTGAGCTCTCCGTCACACAGTACGTAGCCCTGCCAGGTGATCTTCACTGGTCCTGACGTGATTCATTCTAATAGACGGGTTAGATTAGGTTTGAACTTTCACAAGTTGCTGAATCTCTTCAGAAAAAAAGTGTATGTTCAGCGGATATACAACCATGGATGGCATGTAGCGAGTTGACACATTATGATGGAAAAACCTGAGGCTATGTTGGTAGGCTCTAGACAACAGCTTCAGAAGTTAACTGTCAAGAAATTAAAACTTGTAATAGGTAACTCTGGTATAGATTTCTCACCCCGGATAAAAATACTTGGTGTTTATTTTGACTCCGAGTTCTTCATGGATTCTCAAGTTGACAATTTGTGCAAAACTTGTTTTTATCATCACAGATGTTTTCGTCAAATTCGTCATCTGATATATCTTGCTGCAGCCAAGATATTAATACAGTGTTTGTTACTCTCGAGGTTGGACTATGATCAATCAATAATCTGAACCTTGAATATACTGTGCCTAATATATAATACCTAATATATATTAGAATTGACAATTGATCACTGGATTGTCTGGTCCAGACTCGATTATTTACAGACCGCCGCCTTATAGCTGGAATATTGCTAAGTAAGGCACATCAACCAACCAACCAACCAACCAAATTGTCAACCAAGGTTCAGTGATCTTCACTGGTCCTGACGTGATTCATTCTAATAGACGGGTTAGATTAGGTTGCAAGTTGCTGAATCTCTTCAGAAAAAAGTGTATGTTCAGCGGACATACAACCATGGATGGCATGTAGCGAGTTGACACATTATGATGGAAAAACCTGAGGCTATGTTGGTAGGCTCTAGCAAAGAATCACTCAGGAGAGTTCAAAAAGTCCAAAATGTAGCGGCAAGAATCGCTACAAGTACCCTCACATTACGCTGATACTGATGTCATTACACTGGCTTCCGGTTGAGGCGAGGATAGTGTCTAAAGCACTCTGTATCACATACAAGAGTCGAGATGGCATGACACCAGAATATCTAAGTGAACTGCTAACCCCCTACAAACCACAGGCCCTCGCGTCTTTGCGAGGATTAAAGATTTAAAAAATATATTTTATATATAAATATTTGAGATGACCCCCCGACTCGAAATGCTTCACAGTACAATACATCATGACCTTTGTTTACACACTGCCATTTAGAAAGTGATCAAATGCAACATATGTTATATTTGGGATTACACTTTCTTAGTAAAGTACAAATTCTAGTACTTTTTTTAGTTGAGCCCCATCCGGGATTCGAACTGTACTAAGAAAGTGACACGAGGGCCTGTGATATTAACTACATAAATTGTCGATATAAATGTGAAAAAAACCCATTTTTTTCTATTTCCGACAGTACTTTAGTGTGGAGTTTGGCGCTATATAAATGGACATATTATTATTCATAGTATCAGTTCTTTGAGTGGAAAACCAAGTTCTATGGATAGTCAACTTCTTTATTGCAGTGAGTGCGACGTTTCGGGGTAGGTACTAACACCATTATCAACTTGCTTGATAGTACCTTCACCGAAACGTCGCACTCATTGCAATAAAGAAGACTATCCATAGAACTTGGTGTTCCTTCGAACACATTGTAGTTGACGGGTTGTCAGTGAATTCACAGCATTAGATTAGTATTTTCTCACAATGAACTTCACATAGTATTGTTTTCCACCCAAACAACCAAATGATGTTTGGCAGTGTTACTGAATAACATGATTGAGCCAAGTCAAGAATTGAACTTCCATCTCATATGGATAGAACTGAAAGCTCGAAGGCGTCAAGACGCTTTCGTCATTACATCTTCCAACTTGTGGAATGAACAGCCCGACATTTGGCTAACCACAGCCGTGTTGAAACACGGAAATCGTCAAACCATTGTCAAGATACCATCGTCCTCGTTTGTCAGAAACAATGAACTTTCCACTGACGAAATATATTCAAAATACTTCTAATAAACTGACCAATAATGATAAGGTTCGCACACCAACTGAAGGCATGTGTTTCCTTTATAAGTCCGATAATACGTAGTAGAGTATTCCTACAGTGGAATAAACATCAAGGATGTTGTCTCTGGGGCTTCCTTCACATAATATATACAGCACTTCCAGAACGTGTTGGCATAATCTGCTTGCACCTGGTGTTACTGTTATAATAAGGGGAGGTGGGGTAGCCTAGTGGTTAAAGCGTTGGCTCATCACGCCGAAGACCCGGGTTCCACTCCCCACAAGGGTACAATGTGTGAAGCCCATTTCTGGTGTTCCCCGCCGTGATGTAGCTGGAATATTGCTAAAAGCGGCGTAAAACCAAACTCAGTCAGTCAGTTATGATAAAACATTCTTTAAGACCTTATATATAGGTTAGGGGACGCTATTACAGTAAGACAAATACAATTCACTTCCAGTTCCTATGAAATACAAGAGGACTCAGCTCCAAACAGTGTAGGGGCGGTTGGGTAGCCTTGTGGTTAAAGCGTTCGCTCGTCACGCCGAAGACCCGGGTTCGATTCCCCACAATGTGTGAAGCCCATTTCTGGTGTCCCCCGCCGTGGTATTGCTGGAATATTGCTAAAAGCGGCGTAAAACGAAACTCACTCACTCACTATACGGTGTAGTACTGTTGGTGGCTCCCTTGTAGGGATATCCCGGTGCGAGTATCTTATCCGAGTCGTACTTATTGGTATTTAGAATGGATGAAATCGTTTGGATTACCATGTAGGTGTGAATTAAAAATGTTCGTTCTTCTAATTCGGATGACTATGTAAAGATGTTGATCGAGCGATCAAATTTAGTTAATGTTATAATACAACTGTTAATTGAGGGGAAAAGTGTTACAGATGCCAACGTCTGTAATAAAAGGAGCACGACATTTCGGAGGATATTCTTACCCAGGTAAGATGCGATGAAGGGGGAAGAATATACTCCGAAACAAATATTCCTCATAAGTTATGTGTCTGTTTGAAGCAATAAGATTCTAACTACACGTATTCTATAAAGTAAAGATTATTGTGAAGGCTGCTTCTATACAAAGCATGCAAGCCCTTTTCGTCAAAAGTATGGATTATGGGCCTGTGGCCTCAAGATACCGAAAACACTTCTGTTTGTCTGTGTGTCTGTCTGTCTGTCTGTCTGTCTGTCTGTCACCCTTTAAGCATGTCAACTTCTAAATGCCGTTCAAACACTTTCATTGTTTATTGGAAACCATTTCTATGCTGTTCGTTAGTTTCCCACTAAACCGGGACATCGACTCGTAGCTATGGAACACGTTCAGTCCGAACTATCGCTAGCAGTGAAGGAATAGTTTACCTCTGATATTATGGTGTTATGTCAGTATGTTTCCCCAAACAATTATGCCAGCTCAGGTTACACTTAACCATCGCTTGTTGCCAGATGTGTTCACGTATGTTTCTAACACTCGAACACAAACCGTGTTATCATACCTACCTTCAGGTGAGACACTACCAACTACCGAGAGGACGTTATTAGTTATCATACCTACCTTCAGGTGAGACACTACCAGCTATCCGGAGGACGTTATTAGTTATCATACCTGCCTTCAGATGAGACACTACCAACTACCGGAAGGTCGTTAATAGTTATCATACCTGCCTTCAGATGAGACACTACCAACTACCGGGAGGACGTTATTAGTTATCATACCTGCCTTCAGATGAGACACTACCAGCTACCGGAAGGACGTTAATAGTTATCATACCTGTCTTCAGATGAGACACTACCAACTACCGGGAGGACGTTATTAGTTATCATACCTGCCTTCAGATGAGACACTACCAGCTACCGGGAGGACGTTATTAGTTATCATACCTTCCTTCAGATGAGACACTACCAACTACCGGGAGGACGTTATTAGTTATCATACCTGCCTTCAGATGAGACACTACCAGGTACCGGGAGGACGTTATTAGTTATCATACCTGCCTTCAGATGAGACACTACCAGCTACCGGGAGGACGTTATTAGTTATCATACCTGTCTTCAGATGAGACACTACCAGCTACCGGGAGGACGTTATTAGTTATCATACCTACCTTCAGATGAGACACTAGAACTACCGGGAGGACGTTATTAGTTATCATACCTGCCTTCAGATGAGACACTACAAGCTACCGGGAGGACGTTATTAGTTATCATACCTACCTTCAGATGAGACACTACCAGCTACCGGGAGGACGTTGTTAGTTATCATACCTTCCTTCAGATGAGACACTACCAACTATCGGGAGGACGTTGTTAGTTATCATACCTGTCTTCAGATGAGACACTAGAACTACCGGGAGGACGTTATTAGTTATCATACCTACCTTCAGATGAGACACTACCAGCTACCGGGAGGACGTTATTAGTTATCATACCTGTCTTCAGGTGAGACACTACCAACTACCGGGAGGACGTTATTAGTTATCATACCTGCCTTCAGATGAGACACTACCAGCTACCGGGAGGACGTTATTAGTTATCATACCTGTCTTCAGGTGAGACACTACCAACTACCGGGAGGACGTTATTAGTTATCATACCTACCTTCAGATGAGACACTAGAGCTACCGGGAGGACGTTATTAGTTATCACACCTACCTTCAGATGAGACACTAGAACTACCGGGAGGACGTTATTAGTTATCATACCTACCTTCAGATGAGACACTACCAGCTGCCGGGAGGACGTTATTAGTTATCATACCTGTCTTCAGGTGAGACACTACCAACTACCGGGAGGACGTTATTAGTTATCATACCTACCTTCAGATGAGACACTACCAGCTGCCGGGAGGACGTTATTAGTTATCATACCTTCCTTCAGATGAGACACTACCAACTATCGGGAGGACGTTGTTAGTTATCATACCTGTCTTCAGATGAGACACTAGAACTACCGGGAGGACGTTATTAGTTATCATACCTGCCTTCAGATGAGACACTACCAGCTACCGGGAGGACGTTATTAGTTATCATACCTGTCTTCAGGTGAGACACTACCAACTACCGGGAGGACGTTATTAGTTATCATACCTGCCTTCAGATGAGACACTACCAGCTACCGGGAGGACGTTATTAGTTAGCATACCTGTCTTCAGGTGAGACACTACCAACTACCGGGAGGACGTTATTAGTTATCATACCTACCTTCAGATGAGACACTACCAGCTACCGGGAGGACGTTATTAGTTATCATACCTGTCTTCAGGTGAGACACTACCAACTACCGGGAGGACGTTATTAGTTATCATACCTGCCTTCAGATGAGACACTACCAGCTACCGGGAGGACGTTATTAGTTATCATACCTGCCTTCAGATGAGACACTACCAGCTACCGGGAAGACGTTATTAGTTATCATACCTACCTTCAGATGAGACACTAGAACTACCGGGAGGACGTTATTAGTTATCATACCTGCCTTCAGATGAGACACTACAAGCTACCGGGAGGACGTTATTAGTTATCATACCTACCTTCAGATGAGACACTACCAACTACCGGGAGGACGTTGTTAGTTATCATACCTTCCTTCAGATGAGACACTACCAACTATCGGGAGGACGTTGTTAGTTATCATACCTGTCTTCAGATGAGCCACTAAAACTACCGGGAGGACGTTATTAGTTATCATACCTACCTTCAGATGAGACACTACCAGCTACCGGGAGGACGTTATTAGTTATCATACCTGTCTTCAGGTGAGACACTACCAACTACCGGGAGGACGTTATTAGTTATCATACCTGCCTTCAGATGAGACACTACCAGCTACCGGGAGGACGTTATTAGTTAGCATACCTGTCTTCAGGTGAGACACTACCAGCTACCGGGAGGACGTTGTTAGTTATCATACCTGTCTTCAGGCGAGACACTACCAACTACCGGGAGGACGTTATTAGTTATCATACCTACCTTCAGATGGGACACTACCAGCTACCGGGAGGACGTTATTAGTTATCATACCTGTCTTCAGGTGAGACACTACCAACTACCGGGAGGACGTTATTAGTTATCATACCTGCCTTCAGATGAGACACTACCAGCTACCGGGAGGACGTTATTAGTTAGCATACCTTCCTTCAGATGAGACACTACCAACTATCGGGAGGACGTTGTTAGTTATCATACCTACCTTCAGATGAGACACTAGAACTACCGGGAGGACGTTATTAGTTATCATACCTGCCTTCAGATGGGACACAACAAGCTACCGGGAGGACGTTATTAGTTATCATACCTGTCTTCAGGTGAGACACTACCAACTACCGGGAGGACGTTATTAGTTATCATACCTACCTTCAGATGAGACACTAGAGCTACCGGGAGGACGTTATTAGTTATCACACCTACCTTCAGATGAGACACTAGAACTACCGGGAGGACGTTATTAGTTATCATACCTACCTTCAGATGAGACACTACCAGCTGCCGGGAGGACGTTATTAGTTATCATACCTTCCTTCAGATGAGACACTACCAACTATCGGGAGGACGTTGTTAGTTATCATACCTGTCTTCAGATGAGACACTAGAACTACCGGGAGGACGTTATTAGTTATCATACCTGCCTTCAGATGAGACACTACCAGCTACCGGGAGGACGTTATTAGTTATCATACCTGTCTTCAGGTGAGACACTACCAACTACCGGGAGGACGTTATTAGTTATCATACCTACCTTCAGATGAGACACTACCAGCTACCGGGAGGACGTTATTAGTTATCATACCTGTCTTCAGGTGAGACACTACCAACTACCGGGAGGACGTTATTAGTTATCATACCTGCCTTCAGATGAGACACTACCAGCTACCGGGAGGACGTTATTAGTTATCATACCTGCCTTCAGATGAGACACTACCAGCTACCGGAAGACGTTATTAGTTATCATACCTACCTTCAGATGAGACACTAGAACTACCGGGAGGACGTTATTAGTTATCATACCTGCCTTCAGATGAGACACTACAAGCTACCGGGAGGACGTTATTAGTTATCATACCTACCTTCAGATGAGACACTACCAACTACCGGGAGGACGTTGTTAGTTATCATACCTTCCTTCAGATGAGACACTACCAACTATCGGGAGGACGTTGTTAGTTATCATACCTGTCTTCAGATGAGACACTAAAACTACCGGGAGGACGTTATTAGTTATCATACCTACCTTCAGATGAGACACTACCAGCTACCGGGAGGACGTTATTAGTTATCATACCTGTTTTCAGGTGAGACACTACCAACTACCGGGAGGACGTTATTAGTTATCATACCTGCCTTCAGATGAGACACTACCAGCTACCGGGAGGACGTTATTAGTTAGCATACCTGTCTTCAGGTGAGACACTACCAGGTACCGGGAGGACGTTGTTAGTTATCATACCTGTATTCAGGCGAGACACTACCAACTACCGGGAGGACGTTATTAGTTATCATACCTACCTTCAGATGAGACACTAGAACTACCGGGAGGACGTTATTAGTTATCATACCTACCTTCAGATGGGACACTACCAGCTACCGGGAGGACGTTATTAGTTATCATACCTGTCTTCAGGTGAGACACTACCAACTACCGGGAGGACGTTATTAGTTATCATACCTGCCTTCAGATGAGACACTACCAGCTACCGGGAGGACGTTATTAGTTAGCATACCTTCCTTCAGATGAGACACTACCAACTATCGGGAGGACGTTGTTAGTTATCATACCTACCTTCAGATGAGACACTAGAACTACCGGGAGGACGTTATTATTTATCATACCTACCTTCAGATGAGACACTACCAACTACCGGGAGGACGTTGTTAGTTATCATACCTGTCTTCAGGTGAGACACTACCAACTACCGGGAGGACGTTATTAGTTATCATACCTACCTTCAGATGAGACACTAGAACTACCGGGAGGACGTTATTAGTTATCATACCTGCCTTCAGGTGAAACACTACCAGCTACCTGGAGGACGTTATTAGTTATCATACCTGCCTTCAGGTGAGACACTACCAGCTACCAGGAGGACGTTATTAGTTATCATATCTGATATGAAATACATTGCAATGGTGGAACAAAGATACGGACCTATTGAGAAATACATACCTGATGATAGACACAGTGTGTGCAACTGGTGCATCTATGAAGGGGGAGTGAATGAGTTTAGTTTTACGCCGCACTCATCAATGTTCCAGTGATATGGTGGCGGTCTGTAAATAATTGAGTCTGGACCAGACAATCCATTTATCAACCGCATGAGCATCGATCTACGCAATTGGGAACCGATGACATGTGTCAACCAAGTCAGCGTGTCTGACCACCCGATCCCGTTAGTCACCTCTTTCAACAAGCATGGGTTACTGAAGACCAATTCTAACCTGGATCTTCACGGGTCCTATGAAGGGGGAGAGTACAGTCAACACAAAGGATGCACTGGCAACCATGACACAGGATGTGTTTACTTGAGATGGAGAAGATATACAAGAATATACCTTAATTCCACAGGGGTCTCTGGAGAACATTCAAAAAAAGTCGGTTAAACTCACAATGTTTTAACTATAAAAACTATAAATTATGAGATTGCATATGGGGATAGTGCAAACTTTTTAATTCTGATGACTGATTAATATTTACTGAGATATTTTAACTGATTATTTGTGGGATTCATAGCGGTCTGCCATGCTTACTGGCATTTGTTAACCTTTGTATATATATGTATTTGATATGTGTGATTACTTTGGAATAAGTTACTGATTCACAAATCCCATGCTAACCTTGTTTATGTACATTCTTCAATCGACACTATTTATCCCTTTTGTCGCGACTGTGAGGATACGGTGCATCTCACGGTGAGTACAGTTGGCAATATCCAACAAATCATTTCTGACTCATTTGTTTCGTGCGAAAAAGCCAAATATTATTTTATTTTTATTATAGGATATTTATATAGCGCACATATCCACGCAACACGTACATGCTGAAGGCGCTGAATAGTGTAAGAAAGAACTAGTACTGTCGGAAATAGAAAGAAACTGTTTTTTGTCACATCTATATCTACGATTTAGGTAGTTAATATGTGAAAGTGTGAAATATCTGTTAAACTAGGTTCGGCCTAACTACAGTCTCCGTGGTAGGGACATAGGAAACGTTAAAAAAAGGATTTTACTGAGGAGATATTAGTGCAGAGATGAGCAATACGGTTTGTTGTTGGTTTAAAGTCCAATGCGACTTATTTAGAACAGTCCATGGCTTTATGCAAATTAGTGTGCGTTGACATTGTATTACAAATGACACTTTCTAAATGCCAATTTTCAAATTAGACTTAGCTTCATTATAAACGATAGCAGACATAAAACATAGCAACTTTAATACAGAAACTATTAAGGATGTAGCTACCATGGAGTCTCACTATCACTATAACAAACAGGTAGGAGGGGTCGTCCCCAAACCAGGACGGTTGCAGACGGTGGTTGGGGTCGGGCTGGGTGATAGAGACAGAACAACAGTCTAAAAACATTTCTTTTCTATTTCCGACAGTACTGTAGTCCCGCTATATTTCACTAGTCTCGGTCTAACGGACTAAAGTACTGTCGGAAGTACTAGAAAAATGCTTTTTAACCTTAATACTTTGATAAAGGTTATAAATGTGCTATGTTGTCAATATATCAATATATACTCGCCTATAGTGTACCTAATTTTTATTTCAATCGATTTAACATTTCCATGCATTTAAAGGGCAGTTTACAGGAGAGAATTTGGTACCAAAACAACAACTCAAGATTTTTTCAGAGTTTAACATGACAAATCTGAAATAGTCTTTACATTTATGCTTATAATACAGGTGGTGCAAAAATATAAATTAACGTTTCTCTTAAACAAATAAAATGTTGAATGTTTGTGTTACTTGACTTAATTATCGTTTCTTCATTGAAGAAAAATTAACATAAAATGTTAAGTCTTAATAAATGATTTTCCCGTCATGCATGCACATCTTTATCACAGCGTTCACTATGGCCAACTACTTGCAGTCGATTGTTGCAAAGATTTATAAGTTTTTTGTGCTTGAGAAAGGCAGAGGTAAACCTTTCATTAGTTTAGAAAGGGTTTATTACAGAACTTGTAGAGCTGTTGGTATGTCTTACCAATAAGTTTACAATATTGTATACAAATCAGACAAGACAGGGACCGTCTCAAAAGCAAAACTGGGAAGCTATACCAGTGACTTCGTTAAATCTTTTGCCAGTGTTCACAACTGGATTAAATTGACCGAATTACATCCATATTTTTGCAAAGAAATTTACTAATGACATGCAAAACATTTATTAAAACGTTGTACATTTCTACAATCAATCGATAAAATAACACAAGTGATGGGATTTTTTCTCATGCACAATAATTCGTATGTTTATTTCAAAACACACACATACACACATACACACACACACACACACACACACACACATATATATATATAGGTGTTATTTGTGTGCGAAATGTGGATATCACATGATCCCTTACATAACCAATACGTATACTATAAAAAAGAGTTTGGCATGAAATGCATGTGGACCCGGTTTTTTGTAAATATCTCTTCATCCAATGACCCAATCTCAAACTGTGCAAGTGGATGTTTTGTCAGACAACCTAATCACATTGTAAATCACCGATTTTATGCATTTGTATTAGAGAATCTGTCTATGTAACTGTCAACAAAATAAACAGCAGACGGCTTGCAGAGGGAGGGAGCCAATGACCTGTAACAGCGGCAGTGTTGGGTCATATTAAAGGTCAACGTTCGTCAATGTAGGTCAGCTATGCTTTTTTATATTTTCATATGTAAAAACACATTTTAGGGAATGTCTCAAAATTTATTCCCTCGGTCTACATTAGGTAGATGTTTCTTAAAGTGATATTTGTTTTTAAAGTAACTGTAATACCTCTGATTTTTACATAAAAGTCAAAAAGCATTTTTCCAGCATTCCCGACAGTACTTTAGTTGCCGTGTTTATCCCTGAAGATGTCAGCTCGACCGGCTTGGCTGCTTGGTGAATTGCCGGATATTACGATTTAAGAAAGTAATAAATCTATGAATTTAAACAATGGCAAAGAATGTGTTTCTTCACCATTAGGTTAACTTTTGGGTTCTATTTAAATGTTAATCATTACGCACATCTTACCCTTCGGACATTACTTGTAAGGTGAACAATATAGGCTTCAAGTCCACTCGTATCAATGTGGCTGATATTATGTTGAATTTTAACTCACTCCAAGTACAACAAGAACCAAGTCAGCGAGCCTGATCCCGTTAGTCGCCACTTACAAGCTTGGGTTACTGAAGACCAATTCTAACCCGGATCTTCACGGGTTTTGGACAAGGAACCAAGGCACTGAGTTCATGGTGCGTCTCGCAATGAACTGCACCTGCACTACAGTGTACAGCTAAAATCATCTCCCATACATATTTATCAAATCAGTGTAATATAATGTTAATGCTTGCTTGAGCTATATGTTTTATAAAGTATACTCACATGGTCAGTAGCTTGCAGCTCGCTGTCAACACAGGAGATTGAATCAGTCTGAGAATGTCTTACAGTTGCACGACATCCAGTTATTGTTGTGTTCTTGTAACTCGCGGTCGTTGTGTCTCATTACCATATCTTGTGATATCACAATGGCTACGAGTCCGCTCGCTTTCTGTGGAGCTGTCCTGGTAGTTAAAAGCACGTATTATGGAAGTGAGAGGGGAAGTATTAATGAAGTTAGGTCCACAGGTCTAGAGCACAATGGTGTAATCAGTGTACAGCAATAGGGGTGTTTGTTGATGATCGCTATTAACAGGGCAATAATGGCACGAACGAATACGTATCATAATTTCTAATCAATCTCACCCGCACTTGCAAATGTTACCCCTTTTCATTCCCTGTATCAGAAACATATTAAACATCCACAGACCAGAGTGAGGTCTTGACGCCGCTTTTAGCAATATTCCAGCAACATCACGGTGGGGAACACCAGAAATAGGTATTCACACATAGTACCCATGTAGGGATCAAATCCGGGTCCTGGGGGTGACGAGCGGACGCTTTAACCACTAGGCTACCCCACCACCCCCATAGACCAGACGTTGTATAGGTGATCGAGTATAGCAAATGGACACTATATGTGACTCAGTGGTGATATATATATATATATATATATATATATATATATATATATAAACAGTGGAAACCGCCTAAGTAAAGACGCTTAACTAAACAGACCTGATAAGTAAACACTTTTCTTTGGTCCTGGCAAATTTCTTCATTAATTATCACTATTAGAGTCCGGTTAACTAAACTCGGATAAGTAAACAATACCGCTTAACTAAACGTCTTCTCACGGTCCCTGGAAGTAAATTACTTAACAAAAGACACTGGATAACTAAATTAGCGATCACCACATAATCTGACATGAGGGGCAGTCGTGTCAGTCTCCAGTCAAACAAACATCCTACTTACAGCTCGCTGGCGTCAAGCAGTTGACAATACACTGGCAACTGGAGGTCAGCCCTGATAAGTTGTTCATTGTTACATATGTATACATATACATGCATATGGTTGTCATTTGCAGGTCTTGATGAGTTTGGATAAGTAAAATACCTGATAAGTAAACAATTTTCGCGTGTCCCTTGAAATTTTACTTATCACAATTGCTAAAATTGACGAATCACAAAAAGTACCCTGTATTCAGGGTGGAGAGTTGTCAAGTTATACACGGCCTTAATACTAGTGTTGGGAATTGGTTGAAATCTCATAATTGATGATTGCTTCATTACCAACGAACAATCATCGATAAAAATTGGTTAGCGTCAATTTTCAGATTTTCCTTTTCAGGTTGTTATTGCAGACATGTATAACATGATGCACCTTCCTACTATAAAGTTATGTTGATATATCATGAACATAAACCTTCTGGGGTCTTCAAGAAATATTCAGTCATGACTTTTCAGTTAGTGAAGTGAGTTTTCTAAGAATTAAACAAGTTTTCAGGCCCTGACAACTTCGAAGATATGTTCCATCGTCAAGTGTTTCAAAGACTAAAACAGCAGTTCCAAAATCGTTTGTGTTCGATTATGAGAAAATGTGATCGATTGCTTGGTCGAATGGTCACTTCGACCAATCTTCGATTATTTCAATTAATCGGAACACCACTACTTAATACTACAGAGGAGCCGTACGTATGGTAACATTCCAGGAGTTGGTTTGTTCGAACATATTCTATTCGATGTTGAAATGGATTGGGCACAAGTAATGTAACTTATTACCGCCCGCTGCCATCAGAAACATGAACAATAATGAATGGACGTAATGAATGGACATAATAATATTAAGACATATTATCGAAAGTTTACTTGGTACAATGTATTTATGCACATGTCTAAAGATGTTTTCATTAATAGTATTTGACAGAGCAGGGTTGCCGTAAAGAATGGTATCAATGTCATACCAGGTGTTGGTATCAAACTGAAGAAGTCAATACATGCAAGAGATAATGTAGGTGAATGTACAGTGGGCTATTCGTTTCATATCAGGTCGGTACCAGGTTTCCTTTCCAGCAAACAACACTTCCCTCTGTAATATCTCCATTTGACATACGCCATTATACCCTGGGATATCATCCAGATCAATATCATCATGATCATTCCCCACTCATTTCAGGTTCAGTATAGTTTCTGGATGCACTCATGAAATATTCCAAGCGCTATGTGATCAGTGTTGTACATATGTTTAGGTTTTATTACATCCCAATAAAGTCTAGGGGAGACTTTCTCGGAAACATTTGCTAAGAAAATTCCAGTTCCGTTTTACATATGTAAAATTATAACGAAGACGTTATTCACTACCTTTTCACAGGTCGGAACTATCAAAATTTCAGAACAACTATATGTTTTTATATTCAAGGATACGATGTTAAAACTACTCTATACGGTAATGGAGCGTTGAGTAACTCAAATAATTGTAACATAATACTAACCATCTCAACACATTACACCAGTTCACATCTTCCAGTCAGTATCACCACTACATATATACTCAATGTAAGACAAGTTTTATATAATTTGATTTTCAACTGCAGCTCATTTCATTGCTTGGCATAACCAACACCATAACGAACAAATCCATTATTCAGTCATATGTCAAATATAATGTATGATGTTCACTCAATATTCATTCTAAGTATTATTCTTTTGTTGTTAAGTTATTGAAGTTATGTATCCAGCTGTTGTAATATTGTACAAGAAACACGTGTTCATGTGATGTCCTCGCACTGTGTTGTCTCCAACACAAAGACCTCTAGAACCAGCCTGTTTCTATCTAATCTATTTCTGCTTGTAATTGTACTCTCCCAAAAACATATCTACTACTAATAATTTACTACTACTAGGAGAGCAGCGACTTTAAGAAAAAAGTGGCCAAACTAAGGAGTTTAATGCCATAACACATATGTATTGTATGGACATATTATGGCTCATTGGAAAGCTTCTTGTACCTACTTTAATATACGCCCTGATGTGGTGGCCAGATCCAGTGTTTAAAACAAATGTCAAGTCACGTGACCCCACCAAGGTAATAAATATTTTCTTTGTTATGTTTCCATCACCAATGGTGTTAAGGCACATTCTGAATTGTTTTATTGAATTAAATGACCAAAAGACAATAATACAGAAAAATACCTGAAAATCATATTTTGGGGAAATTGACTTTTTCAAATTTACAAATTAATTTCATCAGGACACATTCACTTAATGTGACAGCTTGAAATCTCTGTGACGATCCCAAGGCAACAGAAATTGTGTAAAGCATTAGATAACACTAGGGTAAAGAATTCAAATATTGCAATAAAATAGGGGTATATGCCTTTGTGACTCTTAGAATTATTGTCTTTGGAGATGCACGATGTTGAAAATATTTCAAGGATATGTTCATATAACATTGTCAGTGTCTATCTACAGTTGTTTTGTTTTTCTGTAAATGTCAAATTTTCCAATATATTTAGGCACTTTGTATCTTCTGGACAAGTGAGCATTTCGGTATATGCTTGCATTACTTGTAGGCGAAAAGCACAGTCCGAATTGTCAGTGCATAGGCCGTTGGGCTTTAATGAGCACAGCCAACACTGTAGTATCTCTTATACCATCACCAAAGTGCACAGGTAGCAGATCGTCATTCTCTTTCCTCCAGCTGTTGTGTGAAACTATATTCACATGGAGGCATATGCAAGACTTACATTATTTCTGATCGAGATTTTTGCTCCGAGAGTGCCCAGTTTACCGTGACTGCCTTGATGTTTTCCTTTAGGTTCAAATAATTGTGCTGTGATGATTCTAACTGCAGACAATGCGTCTTCTGAACTTGATCCTGCTATTGAAAACAAGCACTAAACTTTGAATGTTACCTGTGAGAGCCTTTGTAGATTGTCTTCTTGCTAAGGCCACAGGAGGTGGTAGACTATGGAAGTGCTATCAAAATCCATCAGAGCGTGGATGCATGGTGATTTGTTATGGAAAGCAGGTGATACTGCAGATTTCAAGAACATGTCATATCTGCCATCTTTGACAATGTTCCTGTTTCAATTCACATTGGTCATTCTATAGAATTTCTAGTAGTAGTGTAGGTTGTTATGTGATCGTGTTTTACATTGTAGAACCGTGTTGTATTGTAGCATGCGTTGTTTCTGTTGATAATCTGTAGACGGTAGAGATGGTTCCTGGATTTAGACCGGTATACACGGTTCGCGTGGAATCAGTTGATCTTTGTGATTAGTTCAGTGTTGTCTCACGCCGAGAGATTGAGAAAGTTCATAAAACGTTTGTTATATACTAGCCACATAAAGAAACTGTGCATTGTCAAAATATTATCCGAGTTGATAAGTACAATAACAATGTCAAAGGTACATATAAACTTTAATGGAGGGATCGTGAGACCATAACAAGTCGGGAGAATTTCATTTGAAAAGTCAATCACAATGACGTCACGAGTCCACAAGCAGGACAGGGGTCAATCGACCATGTCACAAGCTCAATAACGGGTATGTCCACCATCAGCATTGAGAACAGCAGTGCATCGGCTAACGCATAGAGCCTATCAAACGTGCAAGGAAGGCTTGTGGGATGTCACGCCAGATTCTCTCAAGTTCTGTTGCAAGGTCAAGGACGTTATCTGGCGGATGAGGAAGACGGCGTAGACGTCGATCCATCTCGTTCCAAACATGCTCTATCGGGGAGAGATCCGGTGAATTTGCAGGCCAAGGCAGTAAGTCAACGTTGTGGTGTTGCAAGAAATCCATAGCAACCCTTGCCGTATGAGGGCGGGCATTGTCCTGTTGGAAGGTTAACCCAGGGCCATGACGTTGCAGAAAAGGAATTGCCACAGGTCGAAGAATCTGATCCCTGTAGCCCACACCAGTTAAGTTGCCTTGAACAATCACCAAAGGAGTTCTTTGGCGTGCTGTTATTCCACCCCAAATCATCACGGAACCACCACCAAAGCGATTCCTCTCCAAGACACAGGCCTGTGCATAACGTTCTCCCACGCGTCTATAGGCACGTTGACGTCCATCACTATGGGAAATGTTAAACCTGGACTCATCTGTAAAAACAACATTTCTCCTGCGGACATGATTTCGGCACCACATTTGGCGAGCTTGTCGATGACGTTGTGTCAGGATAGGCCGTACGGCGGGGCGTCGTGGTCTGATCCCGTGATGACGTAAACGTTGTCGAACTGTGTTGGGGTAGATGCGGCGAAGTCCTGGGATGGTTCGAGCAGTCATCACTGCAGTCTCAAACCTGTGGCGAAGATGGGTCACCCTTATCCATCTGTACTGTCTCGGCGTTGTTACACGTGGACGTCCAGAAAGTGGCCGATCGATGACGTCATTTGTGTTCTGGTAGCGTCTCACCAGTGCAGAAATGGTGTTCCGGTGGCAGTGGAAATGTGCAGCCACTTGTCGTTGAGACATCCCCCCACGGACCATCCCAATGGCCTCATGACGTTGTGCAGACGTGAGCCTTGGCATGCTATGCGTTTCAATAACCGTTTAATTTTTTGAACGATCGCAAGGGCAGAGGTTGAGCTTTCCAAAGTGACAGTATTGTGTAGCATTCATTTGCTCTGTTTCTCTTTCCCGGAATGCACGTGCAACAACCTATTGCACGTCTCAAGGACGAACCCACTGACGTCACGGAACGTGGCACGTGCATGCATGTTGGATACATGTCACTAATCTCTGAGTTTAAATCCTTATGTGTGATAAATTTAGATTTTAAATTTTTGTGTGCACAGTTTCTTTATGTGCCTAGTATATATAAAGGGGCCTGTTCTTGCCTTAAGCATCTCACATTAAATCTCGCATTACAAGAAACCCAGCACTTATACATGTGTGAAGATATGCCTATGTTTATGTGGCAAACTTAACCACTGTTGCAGCAAGGCGTATACTATCAACACTGTCCTTATTACTATAATCACTGCCTTGATACATAATTGCCATTTTATTTGTATTGTGATTGGATGTGTATTACCACTCTATTCTACACTGGTGGGCGGCGGGGTAGCCTAGTGATTAAAGCGTTCACTCGTCACGCTGAACACCCGGGTTCGATTCCCTACATTGGTACAATGTGTGAAGCCCATTTCTGGTGCCCCCCGCCGTGATATTGCTAGAATATTGCTAAAAGCGGCGTAAAACTAAACTCACTCACTATCTACACTGGCGTGTAATTCCTCCGTAGTGACTGGTAGTGATTTGTAAACGTAATTGTTTTAAGAATACAATTGTTAACTATACTACATTTCTGTGTTGTTTGTGTTTTACGGACTGATCTCCTGGGATTAACAATGTAGACTGATGCACATACGAATTCGTACATTGTCCGCATGTTGAACACAGAACCAGATATGATGAGGACCCTTCCAAGGCTCCATGGAAACGTCACTGTAGAGTCGCTGTGGAAACCCTGTAACATAGATATATGACAGCCTTTGAGGCCACTGCCTTCCACTAACTGCAAGGGTTTGGTCGACATCCAATTTCGCTGACATTCCAATTCACCTTCACCGAAACTGAAGGCAAAGTGGTAGTCTGTCTAACAGTACCTGAACCACATTATTTTCCCTACTGCCTAGCCCTCCCTGTAATGTAGTCTGTCCAACAGTACCTGAACCACATTATTTTCCCTACTGCCTAGCCCTCCCTACAATGCTAAAGCCCTAAATGAGGCAAGTCTAGATTTCCCCAGGTCCTGACTCTCCCAACTCACTGGGGCTCCTTTTCAGTTTATATGGGTGTATTTGTTACTATCAAAATTATATATATTCAGGGACTAAGCGTTAGTCTAGCAAAGTGGCAGTACGTTGCCTATCCCCATTTATAACACTGAGTGTACCAGAATGCAGAACATATGTCTCTTAAAAGGACAACAGTACAACAGGTTTATGAAGACGGGTTTTCTCCCTTGCATTGGATGTTGTTGCTATCCCCACCGTTGGTTCCGCCGCCAGCATCAAGTCTGGATAAACCCGTCATTAATGTTACCAAATCTACGGAGTACAAACTGTTTCGAAAGTACATTTGGAATGTTCAAGGTACCCAGCAAGGCTGGTCGCCAGTTCCTCTTCCTTGATGACAGCGATCCTGGTCTTCTCTACTGAGATGCCTGACATTCTCATGGACTCTTACCCTCTCTATATGGACCGTACCTATAATTGTTCGTCCAAGTTGTGTCTACAGGTGCATGTGAACAGTTGATTGCTGCATGGCTAGGTGTATCTTTTTGTTGGCTGTTTTGCCCAACAAATGCAGAACCACCAACTTCTTCTATTACTGAAAGTTTAGCCGATACCTACAAAACTGAGCTCCAGATTTAAGCTGTACTTCATTTCCCAATGGACCAGGTTCTGGATGCCTGGGTCGTGAACGGGACGCCGTAACAGCAGCAGATAACCTGACAACCACGTAAGTGACGGTGTGTGGTCCTGTACATAGAGCTCAGGTCACAAATCAGGTGAAATTAAGCAACGTTGGGCTCGGAGAGGCCCTTGGATGGGTGGCCGTGTTTGGCAGCTTGACTCCTGAGAGTTTTTAGGACTTCAGTCCTGCCTCATGTGCAATGAAGCACATGTGATACATGTGGACTCACCATAGGCAAGTGAGTTTGTTCAAAATTACCTCTGTTCACCCAGCAAAATATGGGTACCCGGTGGGATAAAATGTCATGTGACTGTGACCTTCTTGTGCCTCACAGGCAGCTTGGGTTATCCGGGATGATAATGATCTGTTTATTTGCATGCGCTTTGAGCTTGCACTTGGTGTGTGGAATTTATTATTATTGAGTAGACTACAGCCATTAAATGAGCATTTTGTAACATATCAGCCTTATCTTGTCATTTGGTGCAGTACGTCATACATCTTGGTTCTGTACGTCATACATCTTGGTCTTGGTTCTGTACGTCATACATCTTGGTTCTGTACGTCATACACCTTGGTGCTGTACGTCATACATCTTGGTTCTGTACGTCATACGTCTTGGTTCTGTACGTCATACATCTTGTGGCGGTGGGGTAGCCTAGTGGTCAAAGTGTTGGCTCGTCACGCCGAAGACCCGGGTTCGAATCCCCACAAGGGTACAATGTGTGAAGCCCATTTCTGGTGTTCCCCGCCGTGATGTTGCTGGAATATTGCTAAAAGCGGCGTAAAACCAAACTCAGTCGGTCAGTCGTACATCTTGGTTCTGTACGTCCTACATTTTGGTGCTGTACGTCATACTTCTTGGTTCTGTACGTCATACTTTTTGGTGTTGTACGTCATACACCTTGGTGCTGTACGTCATACATCTTGGTGCTGCACGTCATACTTCTTGGTGCTGTACGTCATACATCTTGGTGCTGTACGTCACAGATCTTGGCGTTGTACGTTATACATCTTGGTGTTGTACGTCAAACATATTGAACACTCCTGCTCGCGTGGGGCGCTGGGGTCACGCCCAAAACACGGGTTCGGTTCCCCACATGGGTACAATGTGTGAAGCCCATTTCTGGTGTCCCCTGTCGTGATATTGCTGGAATATTGCTAAAAGCGACGTAGAACCCAACACACTCACTCCTGGTCTCGTTCTTAAAGGTTTCAAGAAGATGGCGTCGTCTCTTACATTTGGCAATGTCTATACTTTGACTAACCAAAAGACCACCTGTTATACACAAGCATAGTTCACGTTCCACTAGAATGCAAACAAGGAAGGAGTGGAAAGACAATAGTTCACATTAGCGTTACATTATACACAGAAAACTAACACCAGTTATTATCATGCCAATATCTGATCATATATCATATTTCCATGCAGCTGCCGTTTTCAATCTGTAATATAATTGTAGGGATGCAACACAGGGTGACATTCAGAGCACATCTAGAAGCAACAGGTGCTACATGGGATTACAGGAAGCACAGCAACTACATTACTTCACAGTAATACATTACCCGTGGTGGAGCCTTGCTGGAAGATAGGACTCTGAGAAACCACTCAGGTGGGTATACAAATTGTCACATCTGATGTGCTAAGTTTTCAGTATTTGAGATTCATTGGTGAAAATGTTATACGCTGAGGTGTTCGTCTAAGGCGCTGCAAAAAACTGCCAGGCCGGCGTCCGCTGACTATTGGTTCCCATTTATCTGATGTACATCGTTTCTGAAGATAACTGGCATTTCAACATTCACGAAACAATGATGCGATAGAGCGTGTATACATTCGTTGTAGACGTTTACAAGGTAAATATCTAGTTTATTATTATTATTATTATTAACACTAGACATAATATAACCCGTGAAGATCCGGGTTAGAACTGGTCTTTAGTTACCCATGCTTGTGGTAAGAGGCGACTAACGGGATTGGGTGGTCAGACTTGTTCACTTAGTTGACACATGTCATTATATATCCAAACTTCGTAGATCGATGCTCATGCTGTTGATCACTGGATTGTCCGGACCAGTTCTCGACGCCGGAGAGAACCCGTACTAAACGATAGGTGTTCCCGCCTTTGAAATAAAGCTGTACATGAACATGAATTGTTCCCGATTTTGAAAAAAGCTGTACTAAATGTGAGGTTTCCCGACTTTGAAATAAAGCTGTAGCCTACTAATCGATAGGTGTTCCCGACTTTGAAATAAAGCTGTACTAAACGTGAGGTGTTCCCGACTTAGAAACAATCCTGTACTTGGCACTATATGTTCTCGACTCTGAAGTGAATCTGTATTTTACGCTAGGTGTTCCCAACACTCTCTTCTGAACGCTGGGTGCTCTCCACTCTAAAATGAATCTAAACATACGCACGACTCCTGGTAGTTATACGGGTAGGACGTGTATTTGCAGTGCTCCATGAAAGTGCTTGAAAAGTGCCCTAAACGTAAGCCTGGACTTGTAATTTCACTCCAAAAACGTGTACACGTGTATGCAAGTACGATGGGTTGTGATAACGAAACATTTCGAGCCAGAATTGGATGCTTCTTTAAGCGTATTTATGGCCTTCATGTCGGTGTGAGCGAGACGCCGCCATCCGAGTTCACGGGCTGCACGTGCCCGCGGGACTTAGACTCTATCTTCACATGGTCCTAATCTTGTCGTTGCTACTCGTCCTTTCCAACGATATTGAGTCAAACCCAGGACCACGAAGACAAACAACTATTGAGGGAGAGGTTTGTGATTCCGAAACGTTAAAAGAAATTAGGGATATGAGACGAGAGACACAGAAACATTTTGAAAAACGTTTCGGTCAAATAACAAAATTAGAACAGGATGTGGTTACACTCACAGAAGAAAACGATGAACTGAAAACAACTGTGAAACGTTTAACAAATAAAATTGACAATCTGGACAATAACTCAAGACAGAACAACATAATACTGTACAACATCAAAGAGACATCTGGAGAATCAAACGAAGACGTTACAAATAAAGTTCTCGATGTTATCACAGACATACGAGAATTTGACCGTGTCGTTTGACCTTCGAAGTCACGTGGTACCAGTTACCTGCCTCAACTTCCGACACAGGACAAGGATTTTACAGTCAGCCAAACTTCTTAAAGGACACGGTATCTCCACTTCACAGGATTTCACGGAAAAAGTACGGTCTACCAGGCAAAAATTCAAAGGATTCATGACCGAGGCCAGGAACGAAGGTAAATTCTCTACTCTTAAAGGTGATAAAATCCAAGTCGAAAACAAACTTTCTCGACTAAACGATACTGAAGATGAATTAGTTCTGTTAAAAACATTCCCTCTTCGATCTCCTGATATTGACCCACGTACAGTCCTGGACTGCTGCTCTGTGGAATGTAGAAGGTCTAAAGAAGAAAATTTGCCGGGAACATATCAACTTTCTGAAGAAATTCAGCTTTATATCTCTCGTGGAGACGTGGTCAGATGAAAGTGAGGAGTTATTGTTTCAAGGATATACAGTGTTTGGGAAGTGTAGACAAAAACATGCCAACGCCATTAGAAATTCGGGTGGAATAACTGTATTAATCGCCGACACTGTTTCAGAATTTGTGTCATTAATCTCGACGGAAAGTAACAACATACTATGGTTACGTGTGCGCGTACCAGTTTATCACTTTTCCATATTTCTAGGTGTTGTTTACTATTCTCCTGCAAGTTCCAGTGCACATGCTGATGAACCTATTTTTAGTCTTTTGGAAGATGATGTAAACAAAATTCAGATCAAATGAACCTGATTGTAGAATTATAAATCAAGGTGATTTAATGCACGCACTGGGAATGGATGTTACAAAGATTATATTGTTAATGATGACCCGAGGTATCTCCCGATTGATGATGACATAGATTATATAACCGACGACGCCATCGAACCACGTGCATCACATGACACTGTGATCAACAAACGTGGCTATGCCCTATTGAACTTCTGCAAAACATTGGACCTGAGAATATGTAACGGCCGTCTATTTCATGATAAAGGTAAAGGTAACATAACATGTTTAAGATTAGATTCAGTTTATTCAGTAATTCTGACCTTAAGGCCTACATTACAATTATTGTTGTTACAGAATACTATGCAAGTCACGTGAACATATGGTTTCATACATGGTTACATTTATGGCTACGCACAGTAAAAACATGTTTGAGATACATTGCTACAGACGTAATGGTCATAATATTCTTAGAATTTAACAAATTTGACAGTTAATGTTTATCTATAACAGTGTGTGAAAGAAATGCATATACTTTTTCCGCAAACTTAGATACTGGGTGCATACAAACATGACATAACATGTTTTGCCAATAATGGACAAAGTGTTGTTGACTATGTGCTTTGTTCGGACAATGCTTTTGAACTTTGTGATGATTTTACAGTGTCCGATGAAGTTGAGTCGACTCATCTGCCAATAACATTTTCGTTTTCATTGACACTGAATAATAATGAACGTTTCTACAATCTTTCATCTAAAACTAGATATCGATCGAACAATAACTGTTTACTAGAATACCTACACAACTGGGATGTATTACCACCCGATGTTATAAACCAGTTTCATTCCTTTATTGATAACGGTGATGTTCAAGAGGCATGGTCACTTTTTAATACGGTTATGCAATCATGTGCCAGTTTCTGTAAATCTAGTGTATTGTCGACAAATAATGTTCCAAAGGGAGACCGCTGGTATGACGGTGAATGCAAGAGTTCACGTGATACCGCTCGGCGCCTTCTGCGTGCATTTCAAGCAAGTAACTGTAAATCTGATAGACAACGTTATGTCGAGTCTGTGTCACACTATAAACAGTTGTGTGCTGCGAAACTGTCTTCATCATTTTCAGATTACACACATAAACTTAGTAACGCACTCTCTACTAATTATTCTGGAGAACAGTGAAATCGAAATCACCATTTGTAAACGATAATATTACACCATTTGACTGGATGAATCATTTCAAGAATGTTTTTCAGTCTTCCTATTGTTCAGCCGATGAAGAACACTTCTATATTTTTGTCAAACATTTTGTTGCTTCAATCAGTGATAGACTTATTGATTCATCTGTGGACAATGACTATTTGGATAAAGAAATATCTTACCAAGAAATAGTTAATGCTATTCAAGAAATGCATACTGGAAAAGCACCAGGACTCAGTGGCATTCCAATTGATTTTTTAAAATGCACCTCATCATTGTATTGATTTATTAAAATCTCTTTTTAATAGCATTTTGTCTACAGGTATTTATCCATCTCAGTGGACGTATGGAGTTATAATTCCTTTGTATAAGAAAGGTAAAACTGATTGCCCTGGGAATTATAGACCTATTACACTGCTTGATGTAACTGGTAAAATATTTTGTAAAATTGTCAACAACAGGTTAAACTCTTGGGCTGAAAGGGAAGAATTCTTCGTCGACGAGCAAGCTGGGTTCAGGTATGGTTTCCAAACACATGATAATATATTCATTCTTAATGCTATAATTGACAAATATCTTTCACTTTACAAAGGTCGCCTCTATTGTGCATGTATTGACTTGAAGGCCGCTTTTGACTCAGTCGATAGGTGTGGTCTCCTTTACAAACTTGGGCTTGGCAATGTGAAAGGTAATACCTACAGGCTATTGAAAAATATGTACCAAAATGTTAAAGCTTGTGTGTCGAAGAGTGATGGTTACACACCGTTTCTTGATTGTTTATCAGGAGTTCGTCAGGGATGCCAGTTGTCTCCCTTTCTCTTTTCCTTCTTTGTCAACGACATTGTTGATTGTCTATCTGCTGATAGTCAGAGGGGTATCAATCTAGACTTAGTTGAGCTGTTCATACTATTGTTTGCTGATGATATTGCTATTTTTGACTTTACAGTTATAGGTCTGCAAAAGAGGCTAGACAAGCTAGTTTCGTATTGTGTAACAAGTGGAAATTGAAAATAAATATTGATAAAAGTAAAATTATTGTATTCAGGAAGGCTGGTCGACTAAGACATTACGAAAAGTTCCATTTGAATGGACAGTTGCTTGACATTGTTGCATCATATAAATACTTGGGTGTTCACTTCTCTTCCTCTGGATCATGGTATGTTACACAGAAAACTCTGGCTGACCAAGCATGGAAGGTGTTGAATATTCTCAAATCATCGGTTAAGAATTTTCATAATCTACCAATTAATGTTCTGCTCCATATATTTGATGTCAAGGTCTTGCCATTGTTACTATACGGAAGTGAAGTCTGGGGTTTCCACCCGTCGCCATCTGTATTGAATGTACACGATAGGTTCTGTAAACAGGTTTTGGGTCTTTCAAGATACACACGAAATATTGCAGCGCGTGCTGAGATTGGTCGTTATTCATTAAAGGTAAATCAGTACATTAAGATTGTTAAATATTGGGTTCGCCTCCTGTCTCAAGTTGAGGAATGTAATCTTACTTAAGGTATATGAGTATCAGTATTGTCTTGCTGAAAAAGGTATAGATTGTAGGGCTTTAAGGGTGAAATCTCTTTTGTACAGTTATGGTTTTGGCAATGTGTGGGCCAGTCAAAGAATTGGAAATATCTCTACTTTCATATCATTATTTAAGCAAAGATGTATTGATATAGATAACCAGTTGTGGTCATCTCGTATTATACTTGTTTCGAAAATGGATTTTTATCGCAGGCTCAAAAAAGGTGTAGCTTTTGAGGTCTATATCGATAGTGTTAGTGTAAAACAGTTTCGAATCTTCTTAAGTAGATTTCGTTGCTCAAACCACAATTTGATGATAGAGTACGGTAGACATTTAGGTCTTAAGAGGGAGGATCGCCTGTGCCCGCTTTGTATCATACCTAATATAGAAAGAAAGAAAACCAAGGTGTTCTCGGCTCTGAAGTGAACCAGCTCGTGTTCTCCACTCTGAAGAGAACTTGTAGTAAACGCCTGTAGCGTCCAGAACTGGGATACGACCAGAAGTGGGGTAACTACTATGGAGAATTATACGCGTTGTTTTCAAATACGTATTTAATCGACAAACAATTATCAAGAACCAAATCAACCGCACAACTCGTGTCCTTTAATTTAACTACCAATTACAAAAAATGCCAATGGCAGCGCTCCACAGTCGATGTCCACCATGATAGCAAAATATAGCTGTGCAAAAAAAAGTAGAAACGTGAAACTGAAACGGAATAGAATTCACTTTCCTGCGCTTTACTTAAATTATTCTACTAGCTTACCATAAGGGAATTAATGTTCCTGGTTGTGGATGCGGAATGTAGGTGTCAGGTGTTTTTCATCCATTCATTCATTTTTATTCATAATACTTCAATCATTCATTCCCAGAAATGGTTGCTCCTCAACTGGAAATATGACTGTCTTGCAAAATCTAATGATATTTTAAAATGTAGCTAATTATTCCTTTTAACAGTATATGTGTATGCCAACAAAAAGAACCAGAAAATAAAGTAACTCGGTATGTAAGTATAACAATTCAAGTTTGTTTGGGGGATTTAAAACTTCTAAGTTATTTGTGTTATGCTATTGGTGAGAGTTTATCAGAGATTGGTATGTTGCTTGGTAACGTTTTCAAAAAATATTTCTTCTGAAATACGCGAAAAATATACAGGTTCATGTACACATTCATGACATTGTGAAAAGAGTGATAATCTGTAAATAATGGTAGGGTATATTCAGTAACTCACCATCACACACAATACCATGCTGATAATGCTGAGTAAAAGGTCCACTTTAAGTTCTCATCCCTAAAAGATCAAATGCCCCCCTAAGCAGTTAGTGGCTTCCTTTTTAATAACAGACCGCCTCCGTGGTGTAGTGGTTAGAGCGTCCGCCCGGAGAGCGGAAGGTCGCGGGTTCGATCCCCGACCGCGTCATACCAAAAACGTTAAAATATGGTACTTGTTGGTCCCTGCTTGGCGCTCGGCATTAATGGGTACAACAAGGACTGGTCGGCTCGGAGTCAGTATAATGTGTTTGAGTGGGGTATTCATGCTTCACTGCGGCATGGTATCTCAGTGGGCTAGCACTATAAAACCAGCTTCAGTCTGGGCTAGTACAAGCAGCGGCACATACACATACACACGCATGCACGTGGTCATATGAGCGAAATATTGTCAAGCACGACGTTAAACCCAATTTCACCTCGGTCGGGGATCGAACCCGCGACCTTCCGCTCTCCGGGCGGACGCTCTTACCACTACACCACGGGGAGACGGTCGCTTTGGATTAGGGAATTTGTATGATAAGCGTTAACATGACATGGTTATGTAACTGTAAAGGGATGGGCACCAGAATATGACAGGGCTATGTACCTGTAAAGGGATGGGCACCAGAACATGACAGGGCCACACAAGTGTAAAGGGGTGGGCACCAGAACATGACAGGACTATGTAACTGTAAAGGGATGTGCACCAGAACATGACAGGGCTACACAACTGTAAAGGGTGGGCACCAGAACATGACAGGACTATGTAACTGTAAAGAGATGTGCACCAGAACATGACAGGGCTACACAACTGTAAAGGGGTGGGCACCAGAACATGACAGGACTATGTAACTGTAAAGGGATGGGCACCAGAACATGGCAGGGCTATGTACCTGTAAAGGGATGGGCGCCAGAACATGACAGGACTATGTAACTGTAAAGGGGTGGGCACCAGAACATGACAGGACTATGTAACTGTAAAGGAATGGGCACCAGAACATGACAGGGATATGTCACTGTAAAGGGATGGGCACCAGAACATGACAGGACTATGTAACTGTAAAGGAATGGGCACCAGAACATGACAGGGATATGTAACTGTAAAGGGATGGGCACCAGAACATGACAGGACTATGTAACTGTAAAGGGATAGGCACCAGAACATGACAGGGCCACACAAGTGTAAAGGGGTGGGCACCAGAACATGACAGGACTATGTAACTGTAAAGGGATGTGCACCAGAACATGACAGGGCTACACAACTGTAAAGGGGTGGGCACCAGAACATGACAGGACTATGTAACTGTAAAGAGATGTGCACCAGAACATGACAGGGCTACACAACTGTAAAGGGGTGGGCACCAGAACATGACAGGACTATGTAACTGTAAAGGGATGGGCACCAGAACATGGCAGGGCTATGTACCTGTAAAGGGATGGGCGCCAGAACATGACAGGACTATGTAACTGTAAAGGGGTGGGCACCAGAACATGACAGGACTATGTAACTGTAAAGGAATGGGCACCAGAACATGACAGGGATATGTCACTGTAAAGGGATGGGCACCAGAACATGACAGGACTATGTAACTGTAAAGGAATGGGCACCAGAACATGACAGGGATATGTAACTGTAAAGGGATGGGCACCAGAACATGACAGGACTATGTAACTGTAAAGGGATGGGCACCAGAACATGACAGGGCTATGTACCTGTAAAGGGGAGGGCACCAGAACATGACTATGTAACTGTAAAGGGATGGGCACCAGAACATAACAGGGCTATGTAACTGTAAAGGGATGGTCACAAGAACATGACAGGGCTCTGCAACTGTAAAGGGATGGGCACCAGAACATGACTATGTAACTGTAAAGGGATGGGCACCAGAACATGACAAGGATATGTAACTGTAAAGGGATGGGCACCAGAACATGACAGGACTATGTAACTGTAAAGGGATAGGCAACAGAACATGACAGGACTATGTAACTGTAAAGGGATAGGCAACAGAACATGACAGGGCTATATAACTGTAAAGGGGTGGGTACCAGAACATAACAGGACTATGTAACTGTAAAGGGATGGTCACAAGAACATGACAGGGCTCTGCAACTGTAAAGGGATGGGCACCAGAACATGACAGGGCTCTGCAACTGTAAAGGGATGGGCACCAGAACATGACAAGGCTATGTGACTGTAAAGGGATGGGCACCAGAACATGACAGGGCTATATAACTGTAAAGGGGTGGGTACCAGAACATGACAGGACTATGTACCTGTAAAGGGATGGGTACCAGAACATGACAAAGCTATGTGACTGTAAAGGGATGGGCACCAGAACATAACAGGACTATGTAACTGTAAAGGGATGGTCACAAGAACATGACAAGGCTATGTAACTGTAAAGGAATGGGCACCAGAACATGACAGGACTATGTGACTGTAAAGGGATGGGCACCAGAACATGACAGGACTATGTAACTGTAAAGGGATGGGTACCAGAACATGACAGGGCTATATAACTGTAAAGGGGTGGGTACCAGAACATGACAGGACTATGTACCTGTAAAGGGATGGGTACCAGAACATGACAAAGCTATGTGACTGTAAAGGGATGGGCACCAGAACATGACAGGACTATGTACCTGTAAAGGGATGGGTACCAGAACATGACAAAGCTATGTGACTGTAAAGGGATGGGCACCAGAACATGACAGGGCTATGTAACTGTAAAAGGATGGGCACCAGAACATGACAGGACTATGTAACTGTAAAGGGATGGGCACCAGAACATAACAGGGCTATGTACCTGTAAAGGAATGGGTACCATAACATGATTGGGCTCTATCACATACCAAGCAAAAAATGATTTGGTGTGATTGGGGTATAATCCTCAAGGTGTTGACTATTGTGGGTCAAAGGTCAGCTGTTTAAAACATCCTCTATTTCTACCAAAGCAGTCCAAAGTGCAGATTTGTAATCTTCAGTGTAGCTCCGAGTGCAGTATTATGGTCGCAATGAGGTTTCTGATGAAATCTCTTCTAAATGGCATGCTGGTCGTTGTGGGGAATTAGCTCAACAAAAGTCCAAAGTCACAAGAACCTAATAACAATTTTATTAACAAGAACAGAATAACATGGGATGGCAGAGGGCTGGAGCTAACCTGAGTTGGAGAGTCTTCACCCAGCTGACTAACATTTTGATTTCCTAACTATTGAAACAATTAATAGATTATGATTTCTTGATGATTCAATATTGGAATGTGCCTTGAGTACCCTACAATAAATGACATGACCAGACAGAGGGGAGTACTTAATCCTGCTAATCCTAACTCACCTGGCACTAATCTTGTTCACACATTTACTGGATGCTTGGATGATTATAGCATTACAATAGACACGCTTACTCTGGGTTAAATCTTAACGAGTCTCAATTGAATTGTTTACTTAATGTTATTCTTATATAGGTGATGACATGTTTACCTTATAAAATTAATCATTGCAATTTATCAAACATTGTAGACATATTTTTTGTCTTACTAAAAGGTATGTCTAAGAGATAAGTCCTTATAACCTTAGGCTAGGATTTATCTAGAAACATCTTTCACACTATGTAGTGTCGAAATTGAATCTGGATGAATTTAAAATGTACATGACTAATTTTGTTATTATCTTTTGGTTAGAAACATGGATTGCATCTGTTGATACTGATCAACTTGTGGATGATTTAGTTTGTTTACATTCGCTTGGAACGTGAATTGCCCATTTGGGAGATTTATGGGAGGTATATGTGTTATGATACGGAAAAGTATTTCTGACTATGTTCACAGAGTACCCTTCAATTATTCAAACTTTGTATTCTTAACATTGAACAAACAGTTAATGCCAGATATTTTACTTGGAGGTGTATATATACCACCCATGACTTCACCTATGCACCAGCTGCACGACCAGTGCGGTAATATAGATGAACGGGACACAGAGTTACATTTGTATACGAAATAGGACATCAGTGATTTTATTCTTTGTGGTGATTTTAATGCACGCACAGGACAGGAACAGGATTTTTCCAAAAATGAGGATAAAGACTCATCTATACCAGATTTTTCAAAAGATGAGTTTTGTTTAACCTGAATATCAAAAGATAAAACAGTAAATACTTATGGAAAAAGAAGTTGTCAAATTTCTGCATTGGTAATAATATGCACATTGTTAATGGTCGATGTGGCTCTGATCGTACCAAGGGTGAATATACATATATTTCCAAGAATGGAAGTAGTGTTATCGATTATTTCAGTGTTTTATCAAATCTGTTTAATCTTGTTTCGGATTTTGCTGTGGATTGTCGTACTGAGTCTGATCATCTTCCATTGCGTATCGAGATGTGTAGTAATATTCATGGTTATGTACCACCTTATCCTACTGATGTGCAACCGCCAACTTATAGATATGTATGGTGTGATTCATGTAGTGAGGAGTTTACTTCAAGATTGTTTTATAATGTTGAATTATTATTTGATCCATTTTCAGCTTTCATTGAAAATGGGGAGATATCACAGGCTGTATATAATTTGATTAACAATGCTATACTAGAGTCTGCTGAGTCTATGAGAAATCAAATATCTTTTAGAAATAACCCACAACCAGTGTGGTTTGATAAAGAAAGTAGAGAAGCTAAACAAACCAAATATTTAAGTCTACATACATTTCATGGTTCAAACAATAGGGAAGATCTTGCTACATATAATAAAAACAAAAACAAGTTTAGATTACTCTGTAAAGAAAAGAAAATCACTTTGAAAATAAAAATATAGATTAATTGTTTGAATCTGACTTTCTGATAATACAGTATTTTGGAAAACTGTGAAAAAAAATTAAAGTCCTAGAAAAAGTACATCTAATCCAATATCCATTGAAGTTTGGAAAGACCACTTTGAGAATGTATTTAAGAGTGTAGATTCCAATGACGTGAACTATAATGACAACAGTGCGGAAATTGATGACATTTCGGACTTAATTTTAAATGGTAAAATAACTGAAGAAGAATTAAGAAAGGCCATTTCAAACTTAAAGCGAAATAAGACCCCAGGGAGAGATAATTTATTACCAGAATTCTTCCATTCTAGTGTAGAAGTAATTTCCCCGATGTTGAGTACATTATTTAACAGAATACTAGAAATTGGTCATTTTCCAGATGGATGGTCAAAGTCAATCATTATTCCACGGCATAATGGTGGTAGTAAAGATGATCTGAATAACTATAGAGGTATATTTCTAACTAGTGCTTTTGGAAAGCTATTCACCTCAATAATATGCAACAGACTTAGTATGTGGGTACAGATTTACGATAAAGTAGTGGAATCGCACGCAGGTTTTAGACAAGGCTATTCTACAATTGATAATGTATTTATTTTAAACGCAGTTAATGAGAAATGTACTAAAAGATGGTAAATTAGGCTATTGACACTGTTCATCAGCCCAAGATGTGGAAATATTAAATAGAATAGGACTTAAGGGTAAGATATTCAAGGTGATTAGGGGTATCTATACTAACGTTGCAGCATGTGTTAGAAGTAATGTAACTACCCAGATATGTTTGATTGTTCTAATGGTCTACAACAAGGATGTGTTATGAGTCCCATTATGTTCTTGTTTATATATTAATCAACTAGCAGAAAATACTGAAACAATATTGATTGTTTTGGTATTCAGATGTTCCCCGATATCATAAAACTTCATCTTCTACTTTTTGCTGATGATATTGTGCTTATCTCTGATATAATAAAAGGTCTTCAAAAACAATTAAACCTTCTGTTAAAATTCTCATTAGAATATGGGCTAACGGTTAATATGGATAAATCTAAGATTATGTTTTTTAGGAAAGGGGGACCGATTGCTAAAAAGGAGAAATGGTCTTATAATGGAAAAGAACTAGAGATAGTGCCGAAATATAAATACCTTGGAGTTATGTTTACCCCTCAGTTATCCTGGAGAACAACAAGAAATCAAAGGGCGTTATATGCAAAGAAGATGTTGGGTAGTAAAAAAAGTAATATCAGTAATGATTATAAGGTGTTTTTAAAAAATGTTCAATACAGAAGTGTTACCAATTCTATGTTATGGTTGTGAAATTTGGGGTCACAGAAAATATGAGAATACTGAAAGAATACATATTCAAGCATGTAATAGATTTATGCAGGTTCCTGATAAGACGCCAGATTATGCAGTATTAGGGGAGTGCGGACGATACCCCGTAGTAGTTTATACATCTATACTTCCCATCAAAAGTTTAGACTCAATGTAGTGTAAATATAGCCACTTACTTCAGGCAACTGTTCTAATCTAAATTTTGCAAAATATTCCATACTGTTTAAAGGTACTGTTTACACATAAACTGATGTATTGTCAAACAAATTTGTAACGTTGGAAAGATTATTGTCATGAGTTCAATAAATGATAAAACTCAGTGAAAATTGGCAAATTCATAACAAAACTTTACACCAAAACACAGCTGTTTACGTGCACAATATTTGCACATGCTTTTCAGCAATTTGATGCATAATCCTCGTGTAATTCATTTGCATAAGACTTGCAGGTGGTTCTCCCAAGTTAGTGGAGAAATCAATCTTTGATGTAACCACATATGTATACATAACATATAGTGGGTGCTCTAAGTGAGTCCAAACTTTTGATGGGAAGTATAAACGAACAGTAAAATATTGGTTAAAAGTTATGAGAATGCCTAAGTTCAGATATGTTAAAAAATGTTATAATATGTTGTGGGTTTATGACAACTCTGGTACGGTAAAATGGGTATCTGCCGTAAGAATTCTTTTGTGTTGTAACGTTTTTTGGGTTGTATGGTTGAATGGGGGAGTTGAGAATATAGAATGTTTCTTGTTTGGATTTGTACAAAGGATGAGAGATGTTTTTATTACAGAATGGTATGTTGGTGCAGAGATTTCTTCAAAATTATGTACATTTAGGTGTTTTAAGACAATATCTGAACCAGAACGATATTTAAATGTTGTAAAGATACAGAAATATAGAAGATTATTAGCAAGTTTAAGGTGTGGAGTTTCACAATAAGAAATAGAAACCAAGAGGGCTCAGGGTATTATCAGATGAAATGCACTTATGTTAGAATATAAATCTCTTAATAATATTAGGCAGCAATGCATACCAGAAACATTTCTAAAACTACCAGTAAGACATAATTTTATATTACTAATGACCTCTAATAATGATGTAGCCTTATATATATCATGCAACTGTATTAAGGAAATCTTTATTATGTCAACGTTTATGCGCATCATGTGATTTAATGTGTATGTAAATATTACTGTACAACTTTTGTTATGGGCTGGTGGCCTAAAGTAAATAAACTATTGATTGATTGATAGTGCTATGAGTTTTTATTACTTTTGACTGGAGTCTTTCTCATAGCTATTACTGATCATAATGAAGCTGAAATTGTATATTTAATAATGAATTTTTGTACAAATTAATACTCTGTGATAACTTCTCCGCTGTCTGAAAAGGTTTGGTCCCCAAACTCGGAAAAATATATGCTTGGATGGACAATGATGCAGACTTTCAGTTAATGGACAATCATATGGAACTGGTAGTATAGTATCCATGCATTCTTTATTTCAGTACTTAAAAAGGCCACAGGTCTATAGTACATTACAATACAAAATATACAATCAGACATAGTATAAAGATATAAAGATATAAAATGTAAAATTGTAAATTATAATTGTAAAAGCTCACCCGGCTAAATTGCAGCCTCTCATTTTGCATTTATGTCCAATCTGTACATGGAGGCATGATAAATGAACATAGCTAAATCTTGCAGAACTTTACCATTTGTATTGGATAACAATAAATGAAATTTAGTTAAATTTGTGTATGTAAAGTAATAGGGTTGCAGGTATCTTTCTCTCAGTTGGAAGTAAACAGGACATACAAGCAGAAAATGATACTCATCTTAAACTGAATTTAAGTTACAAACATTGCAAATTCTTTGGTCCCGACTAATGTTTATATAACATCCCGTTTCAATAAAAAATATCATGAGAGGAACATCTAAAACGTGAAAGAGCTGTTCGGAACTTCTTAACAGTAATCTTAAAAAGGTAATCTTCCTGAATTATGTGAGTTTATATAGTTTGTAATAAAGACACTTATTTGATAAAGCCAGTCTTTTAGCCTTTGTGTTAATGACACTACAAAATGTGACTTATAGTATAGTAAATAACAATTAAACCTATCATTCTTTCTTTGTTACTGGAGAGCAAGTTCTTTCTGCTGTCATCAGGGTATCTGGGTGAGGAATCTGGCTGGTCTTGGAACTGTGTACTGGTTCTTGGTGTCGCCTGGATCCCTTGTGATGGTTCCACATCTTGACTTGGCAGCTGGACCTGTCGACTTGTCCATTGTCCCATGTAGACAGATGATTTACATGAAAAATACAAAACAAATGAGAGTTAGGTTGTGGCAAAATGATAAACAACTTATTCTGGTATTTCGCTGGTTTGTACCGAATACATATAAAAAAAACCTTCAAAGTAAATATACAAAAATACTCGTGTATTGGTTCATTGAACTCATACATATTGTTTTAGCAACCATTTGTTAGTTACCTTGTTAATTCCATTAATTTTGTTAGTTTCAGTATTTAATTTCTTAAGGTTGGTTTTTTTTTATCTTGATTTCTTCTTATTATTTAATTTTATTTTATCTGAGAAACTTTGGTTTAAAATGATTCATTAGGTTGAGTTTACTTCACTCAATTTTGATCCATTTTGATTCAAATCATTATGCACATTATGATCGGCCTGTACATATGGCTAATGTTCGGTTTATTTCGCTTGAGTGCGGCAGGCACATTCTGCTCTTTATGCTTCAGCATGCATGGTATATTTCAATTATGTTTGGTCTGCTTTGGTACGGCTTATTTTGCTTCCGTTTCACGTTGGTTCTGTTCATAAAAGTTCACTTTGCTTTTGAGATTGGTTGATCAGATCAAGGTTCAAAATTTGTTGTAATGCACATAACTCAGATGATCAGGCTGATGTTGACATTATGGTGACATTAGGTAACCATTTTCAGATTATTTCTACAAAAAGACATTCAAGACAAGATTTCATCTTCTGAGGCTGTAAATGATGTGAATGCCATAACATTTACATATGGCAGAGTGGTAATCCTAGTGAATGCTATAAGTATATATATGTTATAGTGATAATTCTAGTGAATGCCAAAACATTTACATATGGCAGATTGATAATCCTAGTGAATGCTATAGCTACATATATAGCAGAGTGATAATTCTAGTGAATGCTATAACTATATATATGGCAGAGTGATAATTCTGGTGAATGCTATAACTATATATATATGTTATAGTGATAATTCTAGTGAAAGCCATAACATTTACATATGGCAGAGTGGTAATCCTAATGAATGCTATCAGTATATATACAAGAGTGATAATCCTAGTGAATGCTATAACTATATATACATGGTAGAGTGATAATTCTGGTGAATGCTATCAGTATATATACAAGAGTGATAATCCTAGTGAATGCCATAACATTTACATATGGCAGATTGATAATACTAGTGAATGCCATAGCTACACATATGGCTGAGAGATAATTCTAGTGAATGCTATCAGTATGTATATACGTTAAAGTGATAATAATGGTGAATGCCATAACATTTACATATGGCAGAGTGGTAATTCTAGTGAATGCCATAAAATTTACATATGGCAGAGTGATAATCCTAGTGAATGCTATCAGTATATATACAAGAGTGATAATCCTAGTGAATGCTATAACTCTATATACATGGTAGAGTGATAATTCTGGTGAATGCCATAACATTTGCATATGGCGGAGTGATATAAATGCTAGTGAATGCTATCAGTATATATACAAGAGTGATAATCCTAGTGAATGCTATAACTATATATATATATGGGAAAGTGATAATACTAGTGAATTTTATCAGTAAATACACAAGAGTGATAATCCTAGTGAATGCCATAACATTTACATATGGCAGAGTGATAATCCTAGTGAATGCTATAACTACATATATGGCAGAGTGATAATTCTGGTGAATGCCATAACATTTACATATGGCAGAGTGATAATTCTGGTGAATGCCATAACATTTACATATGGCAGAGTGATAATACTAGTGAATGCTATAACATTTACATATGGCAGAGTGATAATCCTAGTGAATGCTATAACTATATATATGGCAGAGTGATAATTCTGGTGAATGCCATAACATTTACATATGGCAGAGTGATAATTCTGGTGAATGCCATAACATTTACATATGGCAGAGATAATCCTAGTGAATGCTATAACATTTAAGTACATATATGTTATAGTGATAATTCTGGTGAATGCCATAACATTTACATATGGCAGAGTGGTAATTCTAGTGAATGCCATAAAATTTACATATGGCAGAGTGATAATTCTAGTGAATGCTATAAGTATATATATGTTATAGTGATCATTCTAGTGAATGCCATAACATTTACATATGGCAGATTGATAATCCTAGTGAATGCTATAGCTACATATATAGCAGAGTGATAATTCTAGTGAATGCTATAACTACATATATGTTATAGTGATAATTCTGGTGAATGCCATAACATTTACATATAGCAGAGTGATAATTCTAGTGAATGCTATAACTATATATATATGTTATAGTGATAATTCTAGTGAAAGCCATAACATTTACATATGGCAGAGTGGTAATCCTAATGAATGCTATCAGTATATACACAAGAGTGATAATCCTAGTGAATGCTATAACTATATATACATGGTAGAGTGATAATTCTGGTGAATGCCATAACATTTACATATGGCAGAGAGATAATTCTAGTGAATGCCATAACATTTACATATGGCAGAGAGATAGTCCTAGTGAATGCTATAACTATATATACATGGTAGAGTGATAATACTAGTGAATGCTATAGCTATATATATATATGTTATAGTGATAATTCTAGTGAAAGCCATAACATTTACATATGGCAGAGTGATAATCCTAATGAATGCTATCAGTATATATACAGAGTGATAATCCTAGTGAATGCTATAACTATATATACATGGTAGAGTGATAATACTAGTGAATGCTATAGCTACACATATGGCAGAGAGATAATTCTAGTGAATGCTATCAGTATGTATATACGTTAAAGTGATAATAATGGTGAATGCCATAACATTTACATATGGCAGAGTGATAATCCTAGTGAATGCTATAACTATATATACATGGTAGAGTGATATTTCTGGTGAATGCCATAACATTTACATATGGTGGAGTGATATAAATCCTAGTGAATGCTATCAGTATATATACAAGAGTGATAATCCTAGTGAATGCCATAACATTTACATGGCAGAGTGATAATTCTAGTGAATGCCATAACATTTACATATGGCAGAGTGATAATCCTAGTGAATGCTATAACTATATATATGGCAGAGTGATAATTCTGGTGAATACCATAACATTTACATATGGCAGAGTGATAATTCTAGTGAATGCCATAACATTTACATATGGCAGAGTGATAATTCTGGTGAATGCCATAACATTTACATATGGCAGAGTGATAATTCTAGTGAATGCCATAACATTTACATATGGCAGAGTGATAATCCTAGTGAATGCTATAACTACATATATGGCAGAGTGATAATCCTAGTGAATGCTATAACATTTATATATGGCAGAGTGATAATCCTAGTGAATGCCATAACATTTACATATGGCAGAGTGATAATCCTAGTGAATGCTATAACTATATATATGGCAGAGTGATAATTCTAGTGAATGCCATAACATTTACATATGGCAGAGTGATAATTCTGGTGAATGCCATAACATTTACATATGGCAGAGTGATAATTCTAGTGAATGCTATCAGCTATATATATGGCAGAGATAATTCTAGTGATAATACTCTGGTGAATGCCATAACATTTACATATGGCAGAGTGATAATTCTAGTGAATGCTATAACATTTACATATGGCAGAGTGATAATTCTAGTGAATGCCATATATATATATATATGGCAGAGTGATAATTCTAGTGAATGCCATAACATTTACATATGGCAGAGTGATAATTCTAGTGAATGCCATAACATTTACATATGGCAGAGTGATAATTCTAGTGAATGCTATAACTATATATATATGGCAGAGTGATAATTCTAGTGAATGCTATAACTACATATATTGGACAGTGATAATTCTAGTGAATGCTATAACTATATATGTCATAGTGATAATTCTGGTGAATGCCATAACATTTACATATGGCAGAGTGATAATCCTAGTGAATGCTATAACTATTATATATGGCAGAGTGATAATTCTGGTGAATGCCATAACATTTACATATGGCAGAGTGATAATCCTAGTGAATGCCATAACATTTACATATGGCAGAGTGATAATCCTAGTGAATGCTATAACTAGATATATATGGCAGAGTGATAATCTAGTGAATGCCATAACATTTACATATGGCAGAGTGATAATCCTGGTGAATGCCATAACATTTACATATGGCAGAGTGATAATCCTAGTGAATGCTATAACTATATATACATGGTAGAGTGATAATTCTGGTGAATGCCATAACATTTACATATGGCAGAGTGATAATCTAGTGAATGCCATAACATTTACATATGGCAGAATGATAATTCTGGTGAATACCATAACATTTACATATGGCAGAGAGATAATTCTAGTGAATGCTATAAGTACATATATGGGAGAGGGATAATTCTAGTGAATGCTATAACTACATATATTGGACAGTGATAATTCTAGTGAATGCTATAACTATATATGGCAGAGTGATAATTCTAGTGAATGCCATAACATTTACATATGGCAGAGTGATAATCCTAGTGAATGCTATAGCTATATATATGGCAGAGTGATAATTCTAGTGAATGCTATAACATTTACATATGGCAGAGTGATAATTCTGGTGAATGCCATAACATTTACATATGGCAGAGTGATAATCCTAGTGAATGCCATAACATTTACATATGGCAGAGTGATAATTCTAGTGAATGCTATAACTATATATACATGTAAGAGTGATAAATCTGGTGAATGCCATAACATTTACATATGGCAGAGTGATAATCCTAGTGAATGCCATAACATTTACATATAGAAGAGTGATAATCCTAGTGAATGCTATAACTATATATACATGGTAGAGTGATAATTCTGGTGAATGCCATAACATTTACATATGGCAGAGTGATAATTCTAGTGAATGCCATACAGCTACATATATGGCAGAGTGATAATTCTAGTGAATGCCATAACATATACATATGGCAGAGTGATAATTCTAGTGAATGCCATAACATTTACATATGGCAGAGTGATAATCCTAGTGAATGCTATAACTATATATATGGCAGAGTGATAATTCTAGTGAATGCCATAACATTTACATATGGCAGAGTGATAATCCTAGTGAATGCCATAACTATATATATGTTAGAGTGATAATTCTGGTGAATGCCATAACATTTACATATGGCAGAGTGATAATCCTAGTGAATGCTATAACTATATATATGTTAGAGTGATAATTCTGGTGAATGCCATAACATTTACATATGGCAGAGTGATAATCCTAGTGAATGCCATAACATTTACATATGGCAGAGTGATAATCCTAGTGAATGCTATAACTATATATACATGGTAGAGTGATAATTCTGGTGAATGCCATAACATTTACATATGGCAGAGTGATAATCCTAGTGAATGCCATACGTTTATATATGGCAGAGTGATAATTCTGGTGAATACCATAACATTTACATATGGCAGAGAGATAATTCTAGTGAATGCCATAAGTACATATATTGGACAGTGATAATCCTAGTGAATGCCATAACATTTACATATGGCAGAGTGATAATCCTCGTGAATCCTATAACTATAATATTTACATATGGCAGAGTGATAATTCTGGTGAATGCCATAACATTTACATATGGCAGAGTGATAATCCTAGTGAATGCTATAACTATATATATGTTATAGTGATAATTCTGGTGAATGCCATAACATTTACATATGGCAGAGT
This sequence comes from Haliotis rubra, assembly GCF_003918875.1. NCBI lineage: Eukaryota > Metazoa > Mollusca > Gastropoda > Lepetellida > Haliotidae > Haliotis > Haliotis rubra. Next base: position 794,645 of record NW_025766514.1, read on the forward strand.
GATAATCCTAGTGAATGCTATAACATATATATATGGCAGAGTGATAATTCTGGTGAATGCCATAACATTTACATATGGCAGAGTGATAATTCTAGTGAATGCTATGAATGCCATAACTACATATATATGGCAGAGTGATAATCCTAGTGAATGCTATAACATTTATATATGGCAGAGTGATAATTCTGGTGAATGCCATAACATTTACATATGGCAGAGTGATAATCCTAGTGAATGCTATAACTATATATATGTGATAATGATAATCCTAGTGAATGCCATAACATTTACATATGGCAGAGTGATAATTCTAGTGAATGCCATAACATTTACATATGGCAGAGTGGATAATCCTAGTGAATGCTATAGCTACATATATGGCAGAGAGATAATTCTAGTGAATGCTATCAGTATATATACAAGAGTGATAATCCTAGTGAATGCCATAACATTTACATATGGCAGAGTGATAATTCTAGTGAATGCCATAACATTTACATATGGCAGAGTGATAATCCTAGTGAATGCTATAACTACATATATGGCAGAGTGATAATTCTAGTGAATGCTATAAGTATATATATGTTAGAGTGATAATTCTAGTGAATGCCATAACATTTACATATGGCAGAGTGATAATCCTAGTGAATGCTATAAGTATATATATGGCAGAGTGATAATTCTAGTGAATGCCATAACATTTACATATGGCAGAGTGATAATCCTAGTGAATGCCATAACATTTACATATGGCAGAGTGATAATTCTAGTGAATGCTATAACTATATATACATATGGCAGAGTGATAATTCTGGTGAATGCCATAACATTTACATATGGCAGAGTGATAATTCTAGTGAATGCCATAACATTTACATATGGCAGAGTGGTAATCCTAATGAATGCTATCAGTATATACACAAGAGTGATAATCCTAGTGAATGCTATAACTATATATACATGGTAGAGTGATAATTCTGGTGAATGCCATAACATTTACATATGGCAGAGAGATAATTCTAGTGAATGCCATAACATTTACATATGGCAGAGTGATAATCCTAGTGAATGCTATCAGTATATACACAAGAGTGATAATCCTAGTGAATGCTATAACTATATATACATGGTAGAGTGATAATTCTGGTGAATGCCATAACATTTACATATGGCAGAGTGATAATTCTAGTGAATGCCATAACATTTACATATGGCAGAGTGATAATCCTAGTGAATGCCAGTATCAATATATACACAAGAGTGATAATCCTAGTGAATGCCATAACTATATATACATGGTAGAGTGATAATTCTAGTGAATGCCATAACATTTACATATGGCAGAGTGATAATTCTAGTGAATGCCATAACATTTACATATATGGCAGAGTGATAATTCTAGTGAATGCTATAAGTATGTATATATGGCAGAGTGATAATTCTGGTGAATGCCATAACATTTATATATATATAGAGTGATAATTCTAGTGAAATGCCATAACATTTACATATGGCAGAGTGATAATACTAGTGAATGCTATACATATACATATGGCAGAGTGATAATTCTAGTGAATGCTATAACTATATATATATGGTTAAGAGTGATAATCTAGTGAATGCCATGTAACATTTACATATGGAGTGAGAATGATAATTCTGGTGAATACCATAACATTTACATATGGCAGAGTGATAATCCTAGTGAATGCTATCAGTATATATACATGGCAGAGTGATAATCCTAGTGAATGCCATAAACATTTACATATGGCAGAGTGATAATCCTAGTGAATGCTATAGCTATATATATATGGCAGAGTGATAATTCTGGTGAATGCCATAACATTTACATATGGCAGAGTGATAATTCTAGTGAATGCCATAACATTTACATATGGCAGAGTGATAAGAGTGATAATCCTAGTGAATGCTATAACTACATATATGGGAGAGTGATAATTCTAGTGAATGCTATAACTATATATACATGGTAGAGTGATAATTCTGGTGAATGCCATAACATTTACATATGGCAGAGTGATAATTCTGGTGAATGCCATAACATTTACATATATGGCAGAGATAATTCTAGTGAATGCTATAACTACATATATATGGCAGAGTGATAATTCTAGTGAATGCTATAACATATATATATGGCAGAGTGATAATCCTGGTGAATGCCATAACATTTACATATGGCAGAGTGATAATCCTAGTGAATGCTATAACGTATATATATGTTATAGTGATAATTCTGGTGAATGCCATAACATTTACATATGGCAGAGTGATAATCCTAGTGAATGCTATCAGCATATATATACATAGAGTGATAATCCTAGTGAATGCTATAACTATATATATATGGTAGAGTGATAATTCTGGTGAATGCCATAACATTTACATATGGCTGAGTGATATAAATCCTAGTGAATGCTATCAGTATATATACAAGAGTGATAATCCTAGTGAATGCTATAACTATATATATATGAGAGTGATAATACTGGTGAGATAACATTTACATAATGGCACAGAGTGATAATCTAGTGAATGCCATAACATTTACATATGGCAGAGTGATAATCCTAGTGAATGCTATAACTATATATATGGCAGTGATAATTCTGGTGAATACCATAACATTTACATATGGCAGAGTGATAATCCTAGTGAATGCTATAACTACATATATGGCAGAGTGATAATTCTAGTGAATGCCATAACATTTACATATGGCAGAGTGATAATCCTAGTGAATGCTATAACTACATATATGGAAGAGTGATAATTCTAGTGAATGCTATAACATTTATATATGGCAGAGTGATAATTCTGGTGAATGCCATAACATTTACATATGGCAGAGTGATAATCCTAGTTAATGCTATAGCTACATGAATGGGAGAGTGATAATTCTAGTGAATGCCATAACAATATATATTATCAAATGCAGTATATAAGATGGATCGATGACAGAAACCAATTCTATCTCAATGATATGTCAGGAAAAACAACAGTCTGTTAGAGAAAACTAATGGCATATCAGCTGAAACAATACTACCAATGACAGAACTAATAGTACATCAGCTACAATGACAACACCATCACATACCCAATATTTTGTTGACTACTGTAAATGCAAATCGGGGTTGTATTACCATGATATTCATATACCTCCAGCCAAAAACTATTTGACATATTCCCCAATTGTAAACGTGAGATCAAGCTTCCAGACAACCTCAGTTGACACACTACAAGTGCCTTTCTACGGTAAACAGGGGTGTCATTGGGCGTGGACAGCACCCGCAAGTCATTCCTGAGAATGGAGCCCACTGACCACGGGCATGTGTGTGTAACCCCTGTCCGGGCACCTCGGTCGTCTACGTATTGTCACATAAGCATCAAAATGAATGGATTGTCGAATATATATCGAAAAGTGCCAATTTTAGATCAAATGCCGAAAACAATTCTACCAGGACAACTCTACAATCTTAAGCTGTCTTTTCATCCAGGTTATGATGACAGATCTAACAGTATATAAGATGGATCGATGACAGAAACCAATTCTATCTCAATGATATGTCAGGAAAAACAACAGTCTGTTAGAGAAAACTAATGGCATATCAGCTGAAACAATACTACAATGACAGAACTAATAGTACATCAGCTACAATGACAGAACAACACCATCATCACATACCCAATATTTTGTTGGCTACTGTAAATGCAAATTGGGGTTGTATTACCATGATATTCATATACCTCCAGCCAAGAACTATTCGACATATGCAATTTCCCAATTGTAAACATGAGATCAAGCTTCCAGACAACCTCAGCTGACACAACTGCCTTTCTCACGGTAAACTGGGGTGTCATTGGGTGTGGACAGCACCCGCAAGTCATTCCTGAGAATGGAGCCCACTGACCACGGGCATGTGTGTGTAACCCCTGTCCGGGCACCTCGGTCGTCTAGGTATTGTCACATAAGCATCAAAATGAATGGATTGTCGAATATATATCGAAAAGTGCCAATTTTAGATCAAATGCCGAAAACAATTCTACCAGGACAACTCTACAATCTTAAGCTGTCTTTTCATCCAGGTTATGATGACAGATCTAACAGTATATAAGATGGATCGATGACAGAAACCAATTCTATCTCAATGATATGTCAGGAAAAACAACAGTCTGTTAGAGAAAACTAATGGCATATCAGCTGAAACAATACTACAATGACAGAACTAATAGTACATCAGCTACAATGACAACACCATCACATACCCAATATTTTGTTGACTACTGTAAATGCAAATCGGGGTTGTATTACCATGATATTCATATACCTCCAGCCAAAAACTATTTGACATATTCCCCAATTGTAAACGTGAGATCAAGCTTCCAGACAACCTCAGTTGACACACTACAAGTGCCTTTCTACGGTAAACAGGGGTGTCATTGGGCGTGGACAGCACCCGCAAGTCATTCCTGAGAATGGAGCCCACTGACCACGGGCATGTGTGTGTAACCCCTGTCCGGGCACCTCGGTCGTCTACGTATTGTCACATAAGCATCAAAATGAATGGATTGTCGAATATATATCGAAAAGTGCCAATTTTAGATCAAATGCCAAAAATAATTCTACCAGGACAACTCTACAATCTTAAGCTGTATCATCCAGGTTAAGATCACAAAAGTAACAGTATATAAGATGGATTGATGACAGAACCAATGGCACATCGGGAAACCAATGATAGCATGACAGGCCAAACTGAGTCTCAGCTTCAATGATGACATCCAATGTACAACACAGAACCACAGGTATGTTGGTGGAAATGCCAGAACCAACAATGACACCATGACAGTACAATTCCATTATTAAGCAAGAATGACATGACAGATAGTTTACCAGTTGGAATAGCGGTATTATGACCCATGGAAAGGTATGTCAGATGGAATAACGAGACAAGGACAGCCAATAACCATGGTATGTCAACTATCAACACATCATGCAACAACCAATCATATGGCAGCTAGGTCAATGACATTAGTACCAGTTGTATGTGAGGGAGAACAATTATGTTTGTACCAAATCAAAATCAGTGACAGCATGTGAAGGGAAACTAACTTGATCAACCATATCATAAAGGAACGAATGGTTCATGAATGTTACTGGGCAGTGGGGTAGCCTTGTGGTTAAAGCGTTCACCCATCATGCCAAAGACCTGGGTTCAATTCCCCTCAGAGGTATAATTTTGTGAAGCCCATTTTCTGGTGTCCCCTACAGTGATATTGCTGGAATACTGCTGAAAGCAGCATATAACTAAACTCACTCATGAATGTTGACTTACTTGTCTTGATCCTCCTTACTCCTTGTCCAAGCTTTGTCTCCATGTCTGTTTTGGACGTCCTCTTTTCCTCTTGCCTTTTGGGTTCCAGTTAAGCGCTTGTCTGGTGATATTTGTTTTGTGTTTCCTTTGCATGTCCAATCCAACAGCACTATTGTCCCTTGATCTGAGCATAGACTGGGTCTTGGTTTGCTGCTTCCCACAAGTCAAGGTTTATCAACCACTTGGTGCAGAGGATCTGTCGGAGACACTTGTTGATGAAAGTCTATTTTGATGGAGCTGATCTTGGTTACTCTCCATGTTTCCAACCCATAAAGCAGGACAGAACGAACATTAGAACTGAAGATCCACAGCTTGGTTTTCAGGGATAGGACAGTGCTTTTCCAGATAAGTCTTAGTGTGATGAAAACATATTGGGCTTTTCTAATCCTGGCCTTGATGTCCTCGTCTGTGCCACCAGTTATGCCGATCTTGCTGCTCAGGTACGTGAATTCGGTAATGTCTTCAATCAATGTTACATCAGAGAAGAGTGTCAGCATACCAATAATAGTCTGCAACATAAAACAATGGCATGGAGGAAAGAATGAAATATTAACTGTAACAATGACACCATGACCTTACAAGGGACATGTCAGCTACAAAAATGGCATCATGACAAAATCTATGGTACATAAGCTGACATAATGACATCAAATGATGTGTTAACCAGAAAGAGACATCAGAATCAATATCTGTTTGACGACCTAAAGCTAGGCAATAGCTAGGTAATCTGAAGCCTGGTCATAGTGAGATTGCATAAAGCTAGGGAATAGCCAGATAACCTAAAGCTGGGCAATAGCTACATAATCTAAAGCGGGACAAAAACTACATAACCTTAAGCCGGGCAATAGCTACATAACCTAAAGCTGGACAATAGCTAGATACCTAAAGCTGACAACCTAACCTAAAGCTGGACAATAGCTACATAACCTAAAGCTGGACAATAGCTACATAACCCTAAAGCTAAAGCTGGACAATAGCTACATAACCTAAAGCTGGACAATAGCTACATAACCTAAAGCTGGACAATAGCTACATAACCTAAAGCTGGACAATAGCTACATAACCTAAAGCTGGACAATAGCTACATAACCTAAAGCTGGACAATAGCTACATAACCTAAAGCTGGACAATAGCTACATAATCTAAAGCAGGACAATAGCCAGATAACCTAAAGCTGGGCAAATAGCTACATAACCTAAAGCTGCACAATAGCTACATAACCTAAAGCTGGACAATAGCTACATAACCTAAAGCTGGACAATAGCTACATAACCTAAAGCTGGACAATAGCTACATAACCTAAAGCTGGACAATAGCTAGATAACCTAAAGCTGGACAATAGCTAGATAACCTAAAGCTGGACAATAGCTAGATAACCTAAAGCTGGACAATAGCTAGATAACCTAAAGCTGGACAATAGCCAGATAACCTAAAGCTGGACAATAGCTACATAACCTAAAGCTGGGCAATAGCTACATAACCTAAAGCTGGACAATAGCCAGATAACCTAAAGCTGGGCAATAGCTACATAACCTAAAGCTGGACAATAGCTACATAACCTAAAGCTGGACAATAGCTACATAACCTAAAGCTGGACAATAGCTAACATAACCTAAAGCTGGACAATAGCTACATAACCTAAAGCTGGGCAATAGCTACATAATCTAAAGCAGGACAATGGCCAGATAACCTAAAGCTGGGCAAATAGCTACATAACCTAAAGCTGGACAATAGCTACATAACCTAAAGCTGGGCAATAGCTACATAACCTAAAGCTGGACAAATAGCTACATAATCTAAAGCAGGATAAAAACTACATAACCTAAAGCTGCACAACAGCTACATAACCTAAAGCTGGACAATAGCTACATAATCTAAAGCTGGACAGTAGCTACATAACCTAAAGCTGGGCAATAGCTACATAACCTAAAGCTGGGCAATAGCCAGATAACCTAAAGCTGGGCAATAGCTACATAACCTAAAGCTGGACAATAGCTACATAACCTAAAGCTGGACAATAGCTACATAACCTAAAGCTGGACAATAGCTACATAACCTAAAGCTGGACAGTAGCTACATAACCTAAAGCTGGGCAATAGCTACATAACCTAAAGCTGGACAATAGCCAGATAACCTAAAGCTGGGCAAATAGCTACATAACCTAAAGCTGCACAATAGCTACATAACCTAAAGCTGGACAATAGCTACATAACCTAAAGCTGGACAAATAGCTACATAACCTAAAGCTGGACAATAGCTAGATAACCTAAAGCTGGGCAAATAGCTACATAACCTAAAGCTGGACAAATAGCTACATAACCTAAAGCTGGGCAAATAGCTACATAACCTAAAGCTGGACAATAGCTACATAACCTAAAGCTGGGCAAATAGCTACATAATCTAAAGCAGGACAATAGCCAGTTAACCTAAAGCTGGGCAAATAGCTGCTGGACAAACAGCTACATAACCTAAAGCTGGGCAAATAGCTACATAATCTAAAGCTGGACAATAGCTACATAACCTAAAGCTGGACAATAGCTACATAACCTAAAGCTGGACAATAGCTACATAACCTAAAGCTGGGCAATAGCTACATAACCTAAAGCTGGGCAATAGCTACATAACCTAAAGCTGGGCAAATAGCTACATAATCTAAAGCAGGACAATCGCCAGATAACCTCAAGCTGGGCAAATAGCTACATAACCTAAAGCTGGACAAATAGCTACATAACCTAAAGCTGGGCAAATAGCTACATAACCTAAAGCTGGGCAAATAGCTACATAACCTAAAGCTGGGCAAATAGCTACATAACCTAAAGCTGGGCAAATAGCTACATAACCTAAAGCTGGACAAATAGCTACATAACCTAAAGCTGGGCAAATAGCTACATAATCTAAAGCTGGACAAATAGCTACATAACCTAAAGCTGGGCAAATAGCTACATAACCTAAAGCTGGACAATAGCTACATAATCTGGACAATAGCTACATAACCTAAAGCTGGACAATAGCTATAATAACCTAAAGCTGGGCAATAGCTACATAACCTAAAGCTGGACAATAGCTACATAACCTAAAGCAATAGCTACAATAGCAATAGCATAACCTAAAAGCTGGGCAATAGCTACATAACCTAATCTAAAGCATAGCCACATAACCTAAAAGCTGGACAATAGCCAGATAACCTAAAGCTGGGCAAATAGCTACATAACCTAAAGCTGGGCAATAGCCAGATAACCTAAAAGCTGGACAAACAATAGCTACATAACCTAAAAAGCAGGACACAATAGCCATAATCCTAAAGCTGGACAATAGCTACATAACCTAAAGCTGGGCAATAGCTACATAACCTAAAAGCTGGACAATAGCTACATAATCTAAAGCTGGACAATAGCAGCTACCTACAATATCAATAGCTAAAGCTGGGCAATAGCTACATAACCTAAAGCTGGGCAAAGCTAACCTAAAGCTGGACAATAGCTAGATAACCTAAAGCTGGGCAATAGCTACATAATCTAAAGCAGGACAATAGCCAGATATCCTAAAGCTGGACAAATAGCTACATAACCTAAAGCTGGACAATAGCTACATAATCTAAAGCAGGACAATAGCCAGATATCCTAAAGCTGGGCAATAGCTACATAACCTAAAGCTGGGACAATAGCCAGATATCCTAAAGCTGGGCAATAGCTACATAACCTAAAGCAGGACAATAGCCAGATATCCTAAAGCTGGACAATAGCTACATAACCTAAAGCAGGACAATAGCCAGATATCCTAAAGCTGGACAATAGCTACATAATCCTAAAGCAGGACAATAGCCAGATATCCTAAAGCTGGACAATAGCCAGATAACCTAAGAAGCTCAAATAAATAACCTAAAGCAGGACAATAGCCAGATATCCTAAAGCTGGACAATAGCTACATAATCTAAAGCAGGACAATAGCCAGATATCCTAAAGCAGGACAATAGCTACATAACCTAAAGCAGGACAATAGCCAGATATCCTAAAGCTGGGCAATAGCTACATAACCTAAAGCTGGGCAAAGCTGGACAATACATAACTCTAAAGCAGGACAATAGCCAGATAACCTAAAGCTGGACAATAGCCAGATAACCTAAAGCTGGGCAATGGGCAATAGCCAGATATCCTAAAAGCTGGACAATAGCCAGATAACCTAAAGCTGGGCAATAGCCAGATAACCTAAAGCTGGACAATAGCCAGATAACCCAAAGCTGGGGAATAGCCAGATATCCTAAAGCTGGGCAATAGCCAGATATCCTAAAGCTGGACAATAGCTACATAACCTAAAGCAGGACAATAGCCAGATATCCTAAAGCAGGACAATAGCCAGATATCCTAAAGCTGGGCAATAGCCAGATATCCTAAAGCTGGGCAATAGCCAGATATCCTAAAGCTGGGCAATAGCCAGATATCCTAAAGCTGGGCAATAGCCAGATATCCTAAAGCTGTGCAATAGCTACATAACCTAAAGCAGGAGAATAGCCAGATATCCTAAAGCAGGACAATAGCCAGATATCCTAAAGCAGCTGGACAATAGCCAGATATCCTAAAGCTGGAATAATAGCCAGATATAACCTAAAGCAGGACAATAGCCAGATATCCTAAAAGCTGGACAATAGCCAGATATCCTAAAGCTGGACAATAGCCAGATAACCTAAAGCTGGGCAATAGCCAGATATCCTAAAGCTGGACAATAGCCAGATATCCTAAAGCTGGACAATAGCCAGATATCCTAAAGCTGGACAATAGCCAGATATCCTAAAGCTGGACAATAGCCAGATATCCTAAAGCTGGACAATAGCCAGATATCCTAAAGCTGGACAATAGCCAGATATCCTAAAGCTGGACAATAGCCAGATATCCTAAAAGCTGGACAATAGCCAGATATCCTAAAGCTGGACAATAGCCAGATATCCTAAAGCTGGACAATAGCCAGATATCCTAAAGCTGGACAATAGCCAGATATCCTAAAGCTGGACAATAGCCAGATATCCTAAAGCTGGACAATAGCCAGATATCCTAAAGCTGGACAATAGCCAGATATCCTAAAGCAGGACAATAGCCAGATATCCTAAAGCTGGGCAATAGCCAGATATCCTAAAGCTGGACAATAGCCAGATATCCTAAAGCTGGACAATAGCCAGATATCCTAAAGCTGGACAATAGCCAGATATCCTAAAGCTGGACAATAGCCAGATATCCTAAAGCTGGACAATAGCCAGATATCCTAAAGCTGGGCAATAGCCAGATATCCTAAAGCTGGACAATAGCCAGATATCCTAAAGCTGGACAATAGCCAGATATCCTAAAGCTGGACTGGACAATAGCCAGATATCCTAAAGCTGGACAATAGCCAGATATCCTAAAGCTGGACAATAGCCAGATATCCTAAAGCTGGACAATAGCCAGATATCCTAAAGCTGGACAATAGCCAGATATCCTAAAGCTGGACAATAGCCAGATATCCTAAAAGCTGGACAATAGCCAGATATCCTAAAGCTGGACAATAGCCAGATATCCTAAAGCTAATAGCCAGATATCCTAAAGCTGGACAATAGCCAGATATCCTAAAGCTGGGCAATAGCCAGATATCCTAAAAAATAGCAGGACAATAGCCAGATATCCTAAAGCAAGCTGGACAATAGCCAGATATCCTAAAGCTGGACAATAGCCAGATATCCTAAAGCTGGACAATAGCCAGATATCCTAAAGCTGGACAATAGCCAGATATCCTAAAGCTGGACAATAGCCAGATATCCTAAAGCTGGACAATAGCCAGATATCCTAAAGCTGGACAATAGCCAGATATCCTAAAAGCTGGACAATAGCCAGATATCCTAAAAGCTGGACAATAGCCAGATATCCTAAAGCAGGACAATAGCCAGATATCCTAAAGCTGCCAGACAATAGCCAGATATCCTAAAGCTGGACAATAGCCAGCAGGACAATAGCCAGATATCCTAAAGCTGGACAATAGCCAGATATCCTAAAGCTGGACAATAGCCAGATATCCTAAAGCTGGACAATAGCCAGATATCCTAAAGCTGGGACAATAGCCAGATATCCTAAAGCTGGACAATAGCCAGATATCCTAAAGCTGGACAATAGCCAGATATCCTAAAGCTGGACAATAGCCAGATATCCTAAAGCTGGACAATAGCCAGATATCCTAAAGCAGGACAATAGCCAGATATCCTAAAGCTGGACAATAGCCAGATATCCTAAAGCTGGACAATAGCCAGATATCCTAAAGCTGGACAATAGCCAGATATCCTAAAGCTGGACAATAGCCAGATATCCTAAAGCTGGACAATAGCCAGATATCCTAAAGCAGGACAATAGCCAGATATCCTAAAGCTGGACAATAGCCAGATATCCTAAAGCTGGACAATAGTAGACTAACAACTAGTATAATGAAAAGGAGCCCTGAGACTTTCATTTTCAGAGACTATACAAATCTGCAGAGGGATAATTGTTTTGAATTTCACATGTACAAAGGTTCTTATCACCCATTACTGCTTTAATTGTGTGTGACAGGAATATTTACTGCCCCCACCGCTTCCTGGTCCTAATGCCAGTGGTGTGGGCCGATTTGGGGTAATGAGTATCAAGTGTCGCTAAATCTATTTTGAGAGCAAGCAGGGATACCAGCTAAGGGTAGCATCTCCTGATATTCCTATGGCTGCACAACTGGATCTCACCCAAACAAATTCCAAAGTTATTTATATTCTCCAAAATCCAAAGGTTGTGTCTGCACTATATGTGGAAGTTTAATTGATGTCGCATATATATATAATGTAACAAGGAGAAAAAGTCATCAATATCCCCGGCAATGGCAAAATACTCTTCATGTATATGTCAGTTAGTTACGACTATGTCAAATGTTTTGGTGTGTATATAGCAGTGAGTGAGCGAGTTTAGTTTTATGCCACACTCAGTAATATTCCAGCTGTCGGTAAATAATAGAATCTGGACCAGATAATCCAGTGATCAACAGTATGAGCATCAATCTACACAAATGGGATGCAATGATATGTGTCAACCAAGTCTGTGACTATATTACAAAGTGGAAGGAGAGTATTGAAAGATTTTTAAGTTCTGCTCCGGAAAAGAGCACTACCACCAATTTCAGTCAAAGTCGAACTTTTTGCCATGGAAACGCAAAATGTTTTATTCAGAAATCCAAAAACACCAAAAGGCACCAGTATATCTCCAGACCTATCTATGTGCCAAGTTTGGTGAAGAAATATTGAACGGTTTTAAAGTTCTGTTCTGGACAAGATGACATCCTCATAGCCACAGCCCCCATGGAAAGTTACGTTTCCACGGAAACTGCAAAAAGTAAAATTCATATCTGGGTCTAAACCCCAAAAGGCACATCTATGGATCATACTTGACATATAATCCAAGTTTGATGAAGCTTGCATGTATAGTTTAGAAGATCTGCTCCAGACAAGATGACATCCTCATAGTCACACCCTAAGTCATGTTTCCATGGAAACAACAAAAATAAAAATTCATATCTGGGTCTAACCCCCAAAAGGCACATCTATGGATCATGGTTGACACGTGTATAAAGTTTGGTTAGCCATCACGAATAGTTTAGGAGATATGCTTTTGGACAAAGCGTGACGGATGCACGGTCGGACGGACGGACGGAACTCGTTTCTATATTCCCCGCAACTTCGTTGTTGGGGAGGGGGGGGGGAGATAACAATATGCCATCAGTTCCCCATGACAATGTCTTTTCAAAGTTTATGGATAAAGACACAAATGCCTACATCGTTGAGGTACACTGCTTTGAGCCTAATATTTCTCTGTCTCTTCATCATACAAATCAAGGATGACACAACAATAATAGTAGCATGGCTTGTATTTTCTACTGACTTGTATGAATAGGGAGAATTTCGAATGTCAGTGATTTTCCACTCCTGGATGGAGAACAAAACATCTTCACCACTAAAGTACTTTTCAATCAATGTATTCTGATTTGGACAAATGCTATGTATATTTGCTTTCATCCTCATCAAAGTCATTAGGTCTCTAGTGTAATCCCAAATGTTGTTTGTCTGGAGTGAGAGGACAGGCAGACTCAGACCAGGCCCCGGGATCATGAAAAATCTTAAGTCTAAAATTTGCTTAGCACAAAAAATATCTTAAGTCTAAATTTTTTGCTTAGCTAAGATTTTAGATAAGACTGGATCATGAAACTGTCTCAGCCAAATCTTAGCTAAGACTAAGACTAAGACAGTTACCATGGAAATTTTAGAATGATGTAATCATGTCCGGTCACTCTTAAATAATTGAGGAGAATAGTTTAGTAGCAGGCACCTGCTGAAATGTTCCAAACAAGTCAACTGACGCTTTTATCCCTGCCGCGGTGACTTTTAGTGTCTTTAAGGTTGGGATGTTTTCTAAATACACCAACACGAACGCCTAAATGCGCTTTCTGCCATATTGCATTGGATAGTGTTTTCAAAATCACGTTTCGCGAAGGCCGGTATTGAGACGCCTATTACATCACGTATATTTCCTATTCAGCTGTGACAAATACATCACTGAATTCCTCATACATTTTAGTATCAAATAAGAAATGGTCTTTGTCACTAAAACCAAGTGTCTAGGTGATATGAAACGAACGCTGTGTGAGAAAGACAGCACTTGTTGAAATGTAAACAAAGAAACATTGAGACTTTACACTGTGTACTGCATTTTCTCAAATTTCAGACACCCATTCGTCTATTCGTAGCATGCATAGGCTCAATACTTTTAGAACATACATGGAAATAGTATCGTAGCAAAAATAATAGATACAATACAGTAATGTGATATGTTTATACGAAATTGTCAAAGTTTCTGTGCAGCGTAACGTCATGACTGACGGAAAATCTCGCAGAACAACAACGGTAATGATCGGCATATCTGGCTTCTTCTCTTACTTGCAATGAAAACGATAAAACATGTAACAATACACAGATAGTCAGAATCATTCTGATTACTCACATCACACATTTATGTACAAACGATCCCCGAATCAAAGGAAAGGTCCTCGCAAAATCCTGTATACCCATGTCACCGAAGCCGCCATTTTGTAAGAAATCGGTCAACGGTTGTGATGTCATATACGTCAACATTGTTGTTACATATTTGGCAATTTCTTTGAGGTGAAGGTCGGTTGAATAAGAGTAAACGCAATCGCCATGTTCCACCGATTACAATTTCAGTGTATATTTTGAGTATCTTTCAGATATTTTTTCATGAAACTAATTTCATTATCTACATTTAGCCTTGTTCTATATCATATCCTTGGATATAGGGTATACGGTTTTCATTCTTTCAAGGGTTTTGTTTGTTTGAATAATATTTACATAAGAAATTGATATACTGAGTGTAGTACACCATATTTTAAACCCTTGAACAAGTATTAAAAGAACAAACGAAGGCGTAACTGCAACATGTACTTAAATAGTTCATGTATCATGTGCAATATTCGCCATTCGGACCAATATTACAGTTGCATATGAACAGGTTATGAATAGCGATTTAACTTTCATGACCCCGGGGCCAGGGGTTGTGAAATATTCTTTTTAATTTACGTCAAATTGATGCCAAACAGGTGCGTGTGTTGTTCATATTAAGATACAAAGTCAAACCGTCTAATTATGGATCTATTCAGGACATTATTTAAATGGTAAAATCAGACATTTTAAGTTCTGTCACAAGAGTGTTAAATTCAGACATAGAAACCGAAACCTTTTACACAATTCATGGAAATTATGTGAGACATATACTGATCAGCATACCAGTGTCGTTTTTTTCCGACGTCGCAAAATACATAAAACAAGCAATGACGTCAACTACAATTTTGTAATCTTTTCAGTAATTTCATTATATTTGAAGATATGGCTAGTACTCAGTAAATAATGATGCAAAATCAGTCAAAATACATCTACACAAACAGGAGAATATGTAAATTTAAGAACTAATTTACATATCAGATAGGGCCATCCAAATCGCTTTTACGTGCTTTCTCATGTAGTACATTGTCATCTTTTCTTATAACTTGTGAAACTACTAAAACGTATCCGCTCACATTGGGGAACTTTGTATTGGAATACATGTAGTTTGGTTCACGGTGAACAAAACATAAGGAAAATATAGCGTCCGTGTCCACAACGAATTCTCTCTAAGTGATATGAGTTACATTGACCTAGTGTTAAGCATAGCGGAGTTATGCCCCCTTATCTTTATACGCGTATGACCTCTCTGTCGTCCTTTGACGTCATAGAAGAAAATCCATTTTTTGACATTTATTGCGAGTCATTTTTAATGTTGAGCGTATAACGTTATGCATAAGCAAATAAACCCATTTCATATATACTTATGTCGTTCAGATATCAGGCTGTAATTTATTCGATCACACTTTCTGTAAAGATGCCAAATTAAAAAAATCGTAGCACAGTGCTTTTACCGGTGCACGATCAAAAGCGGAGAAATTTACTGTTTTTGAATGCATAGCAAAATTTTGGACATCATTTAGCAGTGTTTATTTCTCAAACCGCCGAGGTATTTGCATTTATACTTATACCAACGGATAGGAAATTTAATATTCCACATTTCTGTGTAATTTTATAGCTGTACGCAGATCCAGGACCACGCGAGCGCAAATCTCGCACAACGTTCACTTTTCAAACCTTATGAATTGTGCGCCTGAAAAAAACCTCGGCATCAAAAAGGACTTAAGACTGGTAGGTAGCAGTCTCAGGATTTAAGACAAAAAATGATCTCAGTCTTAACTTTTAAGACTAAAAAATGTACGTGATCCCCGATTTAAGACAATTTTTTGGACTTAAGATCAAAATGACAGACTTAAGCAAATTTTAGACTTAAGTCACTTTCATGACCCCGGGGCCAGGTTTGAGTAAAAAATTAAGTTTGTTTCCTGAAATCAGGGCCTGAAGTGTCATTGTTTGACGTTTGGTGATTTCAGTAACTTCAAAACGTTATCTTATCAATATTTTGAAATCATAAGAAGGAGAACTTAGAGTAGTCTACCATTAATTCAGACAGAATAATCATTTGATTGAAATGTGACTTCCTCATATCCAAATATGTTTTGACAATGTTTAATGTATGTTTACTGCATTGATACAATACCATGCATCGAGTATTTGGGTTATTTTCTATATGAATTGACAAACAAATGAAAAATAAACAAAGATAAATTAAGTCTATTCAACACAGGTCATGTAGTGTAATGTTTCAAACTGTTGCAGAGGACTTCACTGATGCCTGAATATCAATTAGCCTAAAATAAACAACATTTTCTCTTCATTTGCCTGGAAAAGACAACAAATTTAACCATCTCATTGTCAATGGAAATGGGTGGATATTCAGCATTGCATATGATATGAAGAGTGAGTGAGTGTGTTAGTTTTATGCCGCACTCTGCAATATTCCAGCAATATGGCAGCCGTCTGTAAATAATCGAGTCTGGACCAGACAATCCAGTGATCAACAAGCTTTTGTGGCAAGCAGGGGTTGCTGAAGACCTATTCTACCCCAGATCTTCACGGGTAATATGATATGAGAACGTGAGTTGGGTTTTACGCCGCTTTTAGCAATATTCCAGCAATATCACGGCGGGGGACACCATAAATGGGCTTCACACATTGTGCCCATGTGGGGATTCGAACCCGGGTCGTCAACGTGACGAGCCGACGCTTTAACCATTAGGCTACCCCACCGCCCCAAATAATATGATATGAAGAATAACATGTTTATTGTACATGGTGGCTGTATTGCTAATGCTTTGTTATCAAGAATATTGTAGTCAATATGATTTTTTTACCATTTTAAATTTTTTTGTATAACGTCTTTGTTGGTATTTTGGGCAAAAATTAAAAAACAAAAATATGAAATACAAAAATCATGTGTAAGCTGTCTTTTTTTATAATGGTAGCTATGCCCCTGTCCACAGACTGTTTCTATTTATGCCAGATAGTATACATCTGTTTTATTACATTTTAGAAGTTGATGGAAACAACAAATGCAAGGTACTTAATGACAAGTTCTATATTGTATTATGATGTAACGTTTCAGTATAGATTCGTATACAGATGTCAAACAAGATTGAAACCAGCACAAAGGAAACCCCAAATTATCTTGCCTATACAGATTGTTTATTTTAATACATGTACATTGTATGAATGAATACTGTACAAAGGCGGATCAAGAGTGGGTGTCATGTCTAATCGTAGGAATATTAAAGCATTAATCTTTGCAGTAACTTCTTGAACATTTTGAAACTAGTATGTCCCTACTGCAATTGCATCTTGCACGAAACACACCTAACTTCGTCAAGAGTTATCCTGCGACAACTATAACGTCATTTGCATATTTCCTGTCCTAAGCTATAACAGAAAGTGACGTATTGTGCAACGTCATCCTGCACACGGCACCAAATTGTATGGTACGTTTTAAGGCGGCAAAAATACGTTACAGTATTGTTACTTTGTATCCAAATGAATAGAAGTTTAAGATGTTTTGGTTGAAATCATGACATCACTAATCTTAATGAAATTCCTAAATAATTCTTAACATTAAAACTATTTTATTGCAGAAGCATTGCTAGACGTAAACAATTCTTTCTGAGAGACTATCCTTACAGAGCCAAGCCAAATAAGACAGAACGTAAGCAGTTGTACAGTTTAATTCCATGTTAGCTCTTATTACGCACGGCACGGTGATACTTCTGGCGCCATTTAGGTTTTAAAAACAAAGTGAGTGAGTTTAGTTTTACGCAACACTCAGCAATATTCCAGCTATATGGATGCGGTCTGTAAATAATCGAGTCTGGACCAGACAATCCAGCGACCAACAGCATGAGCATCGATCTGCACAATTGGGAACCGATGACATGTGTCAACCAAGTCAGCAAGCCTGACCACCCGATCCCGTTAGTCGCCTCTTACGACAAGCATAGTGGCCTTTTGTGGCAAGCATGGGTTGCTGAAGACCTATTCTACCCTGGGTCTTCACGGGTCTTTAAAGACAAAGTCAAGGTTACAATGGTTAGGGATGTGAACGGAACTAACAATGCAAGCGAAGACACCTCTGTGGAAAGAACGGTGCATTAAGTATGTCAGATTAGTTGAAATTCCTCGAAAACCCCCGATTCGTAGACGTTTTTTTTATTTAAAACAGTTCAGCAAATGTTATTTAGGGGTAAGAGTTCCCCAATCCCAAATAATATTTATGAATTGATATATACTAAAATTATTAACAAAACCTAACAACAATTACTAGAGAACTCACAAAAATAGCTATAAAAGCCCCAAAATTAATTACAATATATAGGGTCGTGTATGATAAGGGGCCCAGGCACGGTAATGTTACAAAAGAAATATGGGGGAACGGAAGGAACAATTGCAAATAGCATATGTCGAAATACCCAACATCGGCCTAACTGGGCGTTCAGTGGGATGCGTAATAGGATACCCAGAAAAGCATGTTTACTCGTAAAATCGGGCAAAACTAAAAAGAAATACGAATAGCTGCTGAAAACAATGGATCAGACTATAGATGGCTACTAGATTGCTCAGCCAGGTATGACGACGGTCCGTCGACTCACTTGGCATGAAATGCATGTGCTGCCTGCAGGCACAATATCTCAAAGATATTTTATGTTTTCTCATGTGTTGAATATGTCTCATCTATTAACATATTATGTGTCTTTCTTTCATAGAGTTTATGTTGACATATGTAAAAGAGTATGAT
This sequence comes from Haliotis rubra, assembly GCF_003918875.1. Classification (NCBI taxonomy): domain Eukaryota; kingdom Metazoa; phylum Mollusca; class Gastropoda; order Lepetellida; family Haliotidae; genus Haliotis; species Haliotis rubra. Next base: position 813,846 of record NW_025766514.1, read on the forward strand.
ACCTATAGAAAAGCTTAAATCAGCCATAAATGTCTCAAAATATATAGGTGGCATGACCAGCCGATGATCAACAGGACTGGATATTATTTGTCGATTGTTATGAGTCTTATGACATGCCGTTTGCTTCCCCAGTTTAATTCCCCTAACCACCCCACCACCGTCTGTGACACACGTCCTGTCACACCGTTTGAGCACCCCACACCTGTTTCTTTTGATAGTGAAACTCCGTGGTAGCTACATTCTTAATAGTTGCGGTATTAAAGTTATTATTTTTTATTAGCTGTCGTTTATAATGAAGCTAAGTTTAATTTTAAAATGGGCATTTAAAAAGTGTCCTTTGTAATAAAATATTTGCATAAAGTCATGGTCTGTTCCAAATAAGTCGCATTGGACTTGGAGAAAAACCGCATTGCTCATGACTAATCTCTCCTCAGTAAAGTCCTTTTTCTACGTTTCCTGTCTTCCTACCACCGAGACTGTAGTTAGGCCGAACTTTGTTTAACAGATATTTGAAACTTTCACATGTTAACAACATTAATCGTAGATATAAATGCGAAAACAGGTTTTTTTCTATACTGGACAAAAATAGTTAGGGATATACGTACATTTTGAAATTATGATTGATGATCTATTTATTCATTGACACACTGATAAAATATCAATCATAAAAATACCAATGTCCCTAACTTATTATGTCAAGTATATTTCCGATAGTACTTTTATGCATTTGCAGTGTATGAAATAAGCCAAAAACCCAGCCAGACATCGGGTCTGGTAACTTCAAACTGTTACCAGCCCGAAAGGGATTTAACCAGACCAGACACCAAGATATGTATTGTGAATTTACTCAGATGTATGGAACATCTAAAATTTTTACCAGATCATCGGACTGGGTAGCTGTAAATTTAGACCGTCCGTCAGAAATTTAGTCCGTCTGGGGCGGTCGGACGGGCCTGATTTCATACATTGATTTAAGAAGCATATATTTTCAAAATAACTATCATCGTTTTGCGTAAATTGTTGAAACATCATAAATCTATGTCTAGAGTCGAATAAACGAATTAATTGTAATGAATTCTCACCTGTTTGAGTGAAATTTTCATTGCATTTTCATTTTCCAAATAAATGTGTCGTCTGCCGCCCTTCGAACTGTCTGGAAGTAACGCGCACGTAAAACTCGTGCACAGGAAGTGAGCTGCGATTGGCTTAATTCGTCACACCACTATGACACCACGTGACAAAGTCGGGCAACTCCTGCGTGAAATATACAACGCTTCAAGTGATTTGACATTTGTTTATGTAAACGGTTCGTGGAACTTGGAAAAATCTTTCAATAGCGGGTTTGGCAATATTTTGGACAGTACGTCTTATATTATTAACAGCCACGAGTAAAACTGTCTGTGTGTCATAAGTTTTAAGTGTGTAACTGTATTCTTTATCGGGTTAAAAATATGAGTTTACACACACAGCTTTGTTCAATAGACCTACTGGTTGAGCTGACAAAAAAGGTGGTTGCTGTACAAGCAAATTTAATTTTTCGAAAAACGCCCGACAAAAACATACTTCCGTGTTTGAATGTGAGACCGAACAAATATCCCCAAACCCCTACCACCCACACCACAACGCCTGTTTATAGTTGGTTCCCCAAAAAGATGGCACAGACTGGCAGTGGCTGAGCTAGAGCTGAAGGTATTTTCAGAGATCCGTGACCAGTTTGGGATATTCCAGAAAGAGCCGAATCGCTTCTTGCAGGTTACAGAAAAGGGTCCAGAAAGAGCCGAATCGCTTCTTGCAGGTTACAGAAAAGGGGCGAGTGGTGACGAAAGTATTTTTGTATATCACGACATTCGTCACCACTGTTTTCGTATCACACAAGAGTGAGTGAGTGTGTTTAGTTTTACGCCGCACTCAGCTAATATTCTAGCTGTATGGTGGCGGTCTGTAAATAATCGTGTCAGGACGAAACAATCCAGTGATCAACAGCATGAGCATTGACCTACACAACTAACATATGATGACGTGTCAACCAAGTCGGCGAGCCTGACCACCCGATCCCGTTAGTCGCCTCTTACGACAAGCATAAGTTACTGAAGTTAAATTCTATCGTATAGTCGTATCACACAAGAGTGGGTGAATGAGTGAGTGAGTATGGCTTTACGCTGCTTTGAACGCTATTACAGCAATATCATGGCGGGGGTTACCAGGAATGGGCTTCACACGTTGTACCCATATGGGGAATAGAACCTGGGTCTGCGGTGTGACGATAAAACACTTTAACCACTAGGCTCACTGCCCTGAATCAGACATGAAGGTGTTTCGTCCCGGTATGAAAGAATGAAAATAGTCGTGATCAAATTATATATAATACCCAATGTTCAATGTATTCACACATCCATGTTCAAAAATTTATAAAAGAATTTTATTTATTTTTTAAATTAGTGATCACATCGCATTAAGGGTAGGCAGGCCATGCCCCAATGAAGCTAAAACAACCCACACATTTTCCTGCCTACGCATAACACAACTTGTAGTAAGAGGCAACTAACGGGATGGGGTGGTCAGGCTCGCTGACTTAGTTGACACATGTCATCGTTTCCCAATTGCGTAGATCGATGCTCATGATGTTAATCACAGGATTACAGGAGTAGTAACTCTTGGACGGCCGCTTCTTAGGCGGAATTGGTCTGCAGGAAACGATCCCAAAGGCGAGATATGGTGCGCTGATGAACGTTGAAATGTCGGGCAACTACAAACTGCGACTCCCCAGCTTCAAAGCGGCCAATGGCGGCGGCATTCAGTCGTGGCTTGATGATTTCCTCTTTTCCAGGCAAAAACGTATGACAAAATCAAACACAACCTTTGTCTTTTTATAGTGATGATACCCCATGCTTTTCCGCTTACTTGCACGTGCATTTTGATTTGCGAATATTTCTTCAAACGCTTCTAAAACAAGGAGGGGAGTTAAAATTGCCGCGTTTCGGCTCTGAAGCACAAAGGTGACGTGTTGGAAAGAAATAGTATATTTGTCTTGTTTCTGCCACAGCTACATGAGTCCAAAATTGTCAATATCGCCTATGCGTTTCTTAATTACGAGTGTAGATAATGAACTGATGAATGAAAACGCACTTTCACGGCACTGCTTTTGATAGGTGTATATGTGCTCACAGTTGGGGGTGAGTATGTGTCTCGTTTAATGAGCCGTCCAAGGTTATTCCACTCTCTTGTAGTGTCTCCATCTGCAAATGTTTTGCGACTGATATGACCATGTTGAAACAATAGTTAAGAATACAAACCACTGCCTCTTTTACTCAGATATTGAAGTTGACGGAGAGAATCTGTACGAAAGAAATATAATTACCATGTAAAACAAAAAAAAACATTATGATGAAAACAATTATCAAATTGATATAGCTCTACGTGACTGAAATACGGATGTATCTATGGTTTCTCTGTGAATAAACGACTTTTGGGCAGTACAGCTCAGGTTTGTCACTAGAAACTTATTGAATAACCACCGTAAAGCGTTCACTGTGTAAATTCGAGTTCGACATGAAATCGTTCACTATGATGTTCTTAAATCGTTCACTAACAGTTTCATGGTGTTGGTCTTCCGAGGATGAAAGCTCGAAAACGGCACAATACTAAGCATTCAAATTTGGCACAAAGATGGTTCGATAATTACTCTAAATGTTGGTGTATTTTGTTTTTCGTTTATACAGCAATGATACCTTAAACTTTGATATATTCATGCATCTTTACGGAAACTAGGCAATGTTTCACAGGCTCATGGGCTTGTATGATTCCGGAATGGAAAGATATTTGATGGAATTACGCACATGTGTCCTTTGAATTTTGGGGACAGTGTGGCCTGTAGAAATACAGATATTGACAATTTTCCTGCACCTAAAAATAAAATCCTGCTCTCCTCTCGCGTGATAAATCGTTCACTTCCTGCTATGAAATATTTCCTGCCGTTTCTTTGCTCCTACGGTGTGTTACTTGTACTTCCTGAATTACCCGCTTCCAAGAAATGTAAAGAGGGCACTGAGTGTCCTTGTATTTAAAGCGTTAGCCTTCACACCGAAGGCTAGGTTTGATTTCTCAAATGGGTACAATGTGTGAAGCCCATTCTTGATTTAAATATATAACGTCAAAGCCAGGCAATAAATAGTCTCGATTATCCTGCGAAACAGATTCGGGGCTTAGAAGGAAGATAGCTTTTATACATTATGTAAGTAATAAATTCTGTAATTTTTTATAAGGCGGAGAAAGTTATTTATATCATTGAATATTCTGTCCCTTTTGACAGCAATGCGATTAACACCATTCGAGAAAAACGTGGCAAATGTGCGGACCTCGCCTTTGAAATGTCTCGCTTGCATCCCAAGTACACTGTCTTCTCGGTGCCCTTGGCTTGGTACCTCCTGATCTCTTGGCGCAGATCAGGAGAGGGCCTGGGTTCTCCACCGAGTGCACAACCCTTCAGACGCTCTGGGTAATGTAGAAGGCTGCACTGTCGGGGAGTCTTCATATTCTCCGACTGTCGGGGCTGCGTGTAGAGGGGGCAAGGGCCCTTAGCTGGTGATGAGTGAGTTTAGTTTTACGCCGCACACAGCAGTATATTCCAGCTATATGGCGGCGATCTGTAAATAATCGAGTCTGGTCCTGACAATCCAGTGATCAACAGCACGAGCATCGATCTACGCAACTGGAATACGATGGCATGTGTCAACCAAGTCAGCGAGCCTGACCACCCGATCCCGTTAGTCGCCTCCTACGACAAACATGGGTTACTGAAGATCAATTCTAACCCGGATCTTTACTGGTCAGCTGATGATGAACCTTACCAGACTGATTGTGACTGGACGGAAACCCATTCACAGTATAGTATGGTGGCTGATTAGGGCCATCGCTTTCTCGCCTTAAAATTCGGAGGCGAGTCTCGTGATATCGCTTTCTCGCTTTCTCGCCTCCGAATTTTAAGGCGAGAAAGCGAATGGCCCTAATCAGCCACCATACTATAGCGCATTTAGTGATTTTGTTGAAACTAATTTTAAAGTATGTCTACTATGTACACGTTCAGAGATACCACTACTCATGAGTGAAAAGTGTGAGTGTGAGTTTTGTTTTACGCCGCACTCAGCAATATTCCAGCCAAATGGCGGCGGTCTGTAAATAATCGAGTCTGGATCAGACAATCCAGTAATCAGCATGAGCATCGATCTATACGCAGTTGGGAACCGATGACATGTGTCAATCAAATCAGCGAGCCTGACCACCCGATCCCGTTAGTCGCCTCTTGCGACAAGCATGGGTTACTGAAGATCAATTCTAACCAGGATCTTCCCGGGTCCTATGTACAAGTGCAGAGATATCACTGCTCGTGAGTACAAAAACAGGTTAAAAAAATATACTATACAAACAAAAATTATGGGAACACCCTAACATTTGATAGTCATATATATTATACTTAAACGTGGTGTGGTTATTTACATTCTAAGGTGAATGCAACTTTTTGTGTGCTTAATGGGCACTTTAAACACGTTAGAACATGCAGTAAAGCAACTGATTCAACATTCGTTGAGTTTGAGTGAAACGAAACAATGTCAAAAACAGCGAAAAACAGGGGTCTGAAACACACCAGCACCATGTTTGGTTCAAACGCCCAAACACAACAGCCTAGTGCATGTGGAAGACAGACTTCCCATGCAGCTTTATTCAATAACCAATATACAAGATACATCTCTCTCCCCGCGTACCTCTCTACCGCACAACAATCGGATAAACACCACGTTTGTAATGTGTTTTATGAAATATGCTGTAAACACCCTCCCTCCCTCCCTCTCTCTCTCTCTCTCTCTCTCTCTCTCTCTCTCTCTCTCTCTCTCTCTCTCTCTCTCTCTCTCTCTCTCTCTCTCTCTCTCTCTCTCTCTCTCTCTCTCTCTCTCTCTCTCTATATATATATATATATAGCCGATGTACAACCTCTCCTGTCTTTCATTCTGTGTGCCATTCTGTGTGATGTTCATCCATCCTAGTCTTTTGTTCTCAATACTTTATTTCATGTAATTTGTTTAGTCTCAACCCTGAGCCGCATTCAGTTGAACGACGCATGTCATTTAGAAAATAGACACACGCATCAGTGCAGCAAATTGGGTGACAAACACCCGAATATGGAAAAACATATTCATACCTAATTACAATCAGAATTATTTCAGAAACACAAATTAGTGTTTTAACTATTTTAAATAATGTATACGATTCTGTGATATTATTGTGACCACAAAGTGATTCAGATAATCCTTTTCAAACAGGATGAGATTATGTTTCCATTTTAATATAGCACAATTAATCTCCCGATATATGCAAATGAATAATACGGTTGACCAGTATAAAATAATTAAGAACACTTAAGATTTTTTCCAAATTATAGTGGAGAAATAAATGTGGGTTACATATTCGCAAATGAATCTGGAAATAGTAAATGTTAGTTTGTATTTCTTCTCAAAATCAAGAAGCAAATCATATTCCGCACATCAGTGGCTTTACGTTTTAGTGTTAACCGGGAGCGGTACCGTAGCAAATCGGGTTTTACGAAATTGTGGACTGTTTATCCCATTTCTGGTCGTATCCCAGTTCTGGTCGCTATACGAGTGTTCTCGACTCTAAAGTTAGCCTCTACTGAATACTGGATGTTTTCGGCTCTGAAAAGAGCCTGCATTCTCGGTCCTGAAACGCACATGTACTCGCAAACATGCAGTTTGGCATAATAATGCTTAAATGTTAAAGCCACGCTTAACAACCTCTAAAATGAAATGCAAACTACAACACAATCATTTTAATTGATTTCTAATGATGGCGCTACATTTTCCATAACAAATAGGGAAATAATGCGTAAAACATTATTTCCCCATTTCGAATTTTAATCTCAACCAAAGTAGGGGAGGTAACTGTCATTTACTCCTGTTTGTTTATGGCTGGTTCAATGTGACTATACGGAGATTTGATATCTACGACCTCCAGGCTTGGATTCACTGAACGCAACCAAGATTCAGCCTCAAAAGTAATGTCTTGTGCTTATTTTTATTGAATATATATGTAATAAAGTAAGATATATATTTTTAACGTTAGAACGCAACAAGAAAAACATTACGCAGAGAACAACAGCTAAATACAGTATGTTGCATAGGATGATTGATAGCGATAGGTAAGTCACCGTTTATAACAATAGTGAACTTTTCAAATAAATCACTGACATAAGTCTGCGGTTTGAACTGGCAAAACTGGTTTTGTCATCAGCTGGTGACGTAGATGTAATATAGCTTTTAATTGTACAAGTGAGATGATGTGAACATGTAGACCTAGTTCTTCTTAGTCCTAGCGTCTGCTTGGTACAAGGTCCAATCGCGGAAAGTCAGGTAGGCCAAGTGGGACAACAGCTAATTGTTTGGTCACGGATGGCACAGTTAAGGCATAGTGAATGAAGGTACGGATCCATCATAAAATGCCATCAAACACGTAGACTAAACAGGTGGTGCTATGCACCGCGTGATCTGACCTGAATACCGAATCAGTGTTTATGTGCAGCCCTACAGCTTGTTGAGAGGTACGGTTAATGACTTAAACAATAATTTGATGGATGTTAAGTATTTATTTTTTGTACAGGTCACACAAAAATGTCTTGAACAGGCCTGGAATTTATCAAATATTTTTTTTTTTTAATTTATGTCCACTTATGGTTGTAATTTTAATTTTCACCACTGTCCCATTTATGCATTGCAGAAAGTAATTCTTTCAGAGGTAATACAGAAACAACTTGAAAAACCTATACCAAACTTGCAATTTTGCATTACTGATGAACTATGTATTAATGTATTTCAGATACAAACTGGTTCATATGTTTACTTTTTGTGGTATTTGTTTATAGTTATGTTTTTGTGACATGTAAATGGTTCTCACAGAATATGCATTTAATGTGACATAAATAGCTTTCATTGTTATAAATTGACATGTTTTATGATGGAAGACAGATCTTTGGTGTTCTTCTTCAGCATTTATATCAATGGACCCCCAAATATCTCATTTTTCATTGGGATGATGGGAAGGACACTATATCCAGGGTTTTATCTCGATTCACAAACATGGGGGTCCTGGGAACCCCTAATTACTAGTATTAGTCTTAAGGGTCCCTGCAGGCAATATGAGGGTCCTGTGAAGTAATGGTGTAGAGAACTGTATGTTTTGATAATTTGTTTAGAGTCTGGAGTGAATCAGTGATCATTGGACTGAAGGATGAATAATGCACATAACTGCTCTGAAATATATGTGTTGTAGGTACAGTGAATAATATTGTGCGTGACTGTGGACTCAGTGAATTTTTTTCTGTGTCCATTCTCTATATTTGTGCATACTGGATGCACATTTGTAAAACCCTGCATCTCCATGTTGACATTAATCCTTATGTTCTGACATGCTTGTTAACACTATGTAATTCTCAGTGTGTACTGACAGGGTTAAAACAATTTTGATTTTGATTTTGATTTCATTGCCACATAATAAAACCCTATGATGTGAATTTTTATTGCGAGGTAACCTACAGACTCGTGCCATTTATATTTGGACACTTGACGTAATTTCCATACACTAACACGTTATTTCAGTGTAGCATAAATAATTTTCATGAAGTGAGTTTAGGATGGATCTTTGTAAAATTTGACAGGCAAATGTGAAATCATCTCTGCTCTGCGCACGTAATTTAAGTTCAATTTTCCGACCACTATTTAACTAATGACATCACATTTATCAACTTACGTATGGTTCCACAATGCACAAGCCCATAGGCCACCATGTTAAAGGAGTTCATGGCATTGTACATATGTTCATAAATTCTTGCCATGCGATAAATAAGCAACGGAAAATTGAAGAGAAATTATGTGATCGTAGGTAAAATGGTTCCTCACAAATGTGCAAAATTTGACTTGGATCTTACGAAAATTAAATCAATGATAATTATTTATGCTACCCTGAATTAACATGTACGTCTATGGAAATTACGTCAAGTGTCTGAATATAACTGGCATGGGTCTGTACACTATGCAAATTCCCTGTAATGTCAGCCAGCAAATGTTGTTGGGACCATCAAGTGTGCATTACCTACTTTCAGTGATTTATCATCTCTACATTTACCGGTAATTCAAGGAGATAAATAAATTCTAACACAGAGTTAATATAATATAATGTATGTTTTCTTTACTCAAATGTAGCAAAAGACGGTGGAAGTGGTTCATTGGCTACATTGCTTACATGATTCAAAAGCCAACTCACTCTCATGGCATCAGTGCTCATGCCTATGCCTTCCCAACTACTATTAGAGACCATTAATATGCTAAGTTATGCAGAATGCTAGAGGTACTTCAACACTGTGCACGACTGTAGTAACTGGCATGATTTCATTAATTATATCTTTTTCACACAATGCACATTCATTGAAAATTTATTTTGCTTCACTGACTGCTATGTTCAAAATAGCTGTGTGTTATTTTGTCACCATTAATGACAGACCAGTCAATATGAGCCATATGGCAACCCTATTAACACTGACTAATGGTGGCTGTTCATTAAGGTACATGTGAAGCCTTGTCCATCGTCAGTTCTGCCATCCATCTATTGCAAGCTGGTACTTTGGACTGATTCTCTGGAAGTGGGACCACAAGTCCCATGCTAAAACACTAGATGCTCCTGGATTCATATCTCATTTGAAAACTAACACAGGTCTGTTGTATCAAATATATACACTAATTTACTCATTACGAACTGGCCATTTTATGTGGATTGAGGTGTAGGGCGTGGAAAGATTATATATTTCATATTCTTTTCATTCATTCATTCATTCATTCATACAAACATTTGTATAGCGCCGATATCCAGTACAACTGCTCAAAGGTGCTTTGTTTTCCCTCGATCATTGGATGTCCATCACAACGGCATATTGCATTTTCAATCTCAACTCCCTGGGGAGCATATAACTCTTGCTGCCTACTAGGCGTACCGAGTTAATGTGGCTTTCCCATCCTTACGAGGTACCCATTCACAGCTGGGTGGACTGGGACACATAGTCACAGTACTTTGTCCAAGTTCACTGCACGTTGCTGTACCCGCAACTAGGTGTTTGCACGTATTCATGTGGTCACCTTCTGGTCATCTACCAACGGATTCGTGGGTTCTTTTAAGTGCACAGTGTTGTGTACTGTACACTAGGGGTTGTGACAACACTGAAAGAGTTGACTCCAAGGTTTTTACACCCGGTCACAGGTGGGCTCGATCCCGGCACCTCCAAGCTCGCTGGATTACTAGCCTGGCGCCTTAGACAGCTTGCCCACCACGCCACTATCTTCCTTATTGAGGGATTGATAAGTTATTATAGGGAGGGGAGTTATGGAAAAGTTTGACCTATTGGAATGTTGAAATGTTTTTATGTAAACTATGGGGAAGGGAGAGTGTGAGTCAGCATAATATGATACAATCTTTAGACCAACCTGAATGGGATCCATTTGTCCTATGTACTTGACATTTTGGCACAACTGCCTCCTTATTTAGGTGGTGTTTCTATACACATTGACCAAAAGATATGGTCAATGTGTGACCCTCACAACCTGACACGTTTTTTTATGTGGAAGATGTTTTGTTGTCATAGATAAATGTGAAGACTTTTGAGTCTAGACATATGACGTACTCAAAAGTTTCATGGGTAGTATGAATCCATCTTACCCTGTTCCAACAGGCAGTATGGACAACTTGATAGTTTGTGACCTTGGACATTGAAATCCAACTTGCTGAGAGATTTAAATTATTATTATCATGAAAAGTTCTTTTAATCTAATTTTTTTGTGAATATATTTTTTTATCCATGAAGTGGAAACAGAGTTGACGTAAAGATAGATCCTAGATGAAATGATTTGAAATATCGAGTCTCTTAAACAGTTTTTAAGCCTACAAGAATTGAATATCGTTACATGATGTTTTTCTGCGACAACAATCATGGCAAGACACGGAGACTTGAAGAAACCGATGAAAAAGTTTCTGGAAAACACACAAAAAGCATCTAAAAATCCGAGAGGGTAATATATTTTTACATAGCTATTTTCCCAGTAGTATATAGAGGATACTAAACCACCTTCCGTGTAATACCATATTTATTAAACGAGTTAATGATTTGGTGCAAAATCTTTTACGAGTTTAATAAAAATGGTATTTAACGAAACGAGTTTAGTATTCTGTTTATTACTCTCAAACATAAACTGATAAAAACTGCCAACGAAGTGTATTGACTTTCAGCTTTCCACGAGTTAAGCGAGGTCTAATACCATTGTGACAGAGGTATTAGCATTGTGACGTTATAACTGTAAAACATTATGATGTCATATGTCTAGCGGCATTACACTAGTGTAATATCGCCGTAAAAATATTACACTGCAGTATCTTCCACGGGCGAGTAATAAGGGATCTTATAGCTCAGTTGAATCCGTATACTTGAAGCCAAACATACAGATTTAAATGGGCCATATCATCCCATACTACCTGGCAAGTGGATGTGAAACTAATCATGTTGTGTCCATAGGCCGATCCAGGAATTTTCAAAGGGATGGGGGGTGGAGAGAGAAGGGTCAAAACATTAACTTCATTGTGGTCTTTGAACCCCTGAACCCACCCTTTGGATTCCTTCAGTATAGTGTCCTTCAGTATAGTGTCCTTCAGTATTTGTGTTCTTCATTACCATATATGATGACCATGTTTTCTAATCGTGCAAATATTAAAGGCATTCAAAGAAAAATAACATGCAGCACTTTTTGTCTCTTCTGAAGTGTTTGCAATATGAAGTTCAAATTTGCATAGACTGTCAACCCACTCGGTGAGAGGCACAGTAGACATCTGATGCATGAGCTCCATAACAGCCATATTGTACTGGTGGAATGTGCAAATAACATGTTGGCAAGAGCAAGCAATTTCAGTATATCAGCTGGTGCATATCAGTTTGGAATTAATATTAATGAAACAGTAACTACAATATATACGGAAGTTCTTTATTTGATGCACAGCCTGACAGCAGTGTAGGAAAGATAGCCTGTCCCAACGTCCGAGACGGGTGAATTTTGTGGAGGACGGGTTAAAAAAATATCTAGTCCGTCCTCATGTCGGGTCAATTTTAGCAAACCAATGACATATATATAATGATTATAACCTTTTTGAATATTTACTGCCGAAGGTGTTTTATTTATATTTGGAGGACAGGCTAGATTTTGGCAGGACTGGTAAAAAATTTGACCTGCCAGTCCTGTGGACAGGCTAGATTTTCTACATCTTTCCTACACTGCTGACAGAATCAAGCTATACCTCATTTAGAACAGGAACTGTAAAGCCAGTCTTCATGAATACAGATTCATGTCCATTGTTATACTACCTAGTAAACAGTACATATTGATGAACAGAATATATTGTATGCTGATTCCATTAGCCATGGTTTGGGTTAGTAGTGCAATCGTACCATTAAACATGTAAACATCATGAAAGAATTCCAAACCAGCTTTAAACATTTCATCTCTTGCTGCCATGCACCATGATGTATAAACATTTAATAATCAAAGTTACTTTACATAGTGCTGTTGTTGATGTGTTGTAACAACAAATCTAGTATAAACATTTACATGACATATGTCACATTTATTATAGATTTTGATTTAATATTTCAGGGTTAGGCTAGACCAATTATATTTCTTGTTTAACAAATTTTTGTTCTCAGTAAACCTAAGTGAGTGAGTGAGTTTACTTTTTACGCCACACTCAGCAATATTCCAGCTATATGGTGGCGGTCTGTAAACAATCGAGTCTGGACCAGACAATCCAGTGATCAACAATATGAGCATCGATCTGCACAATTGGGAACCGATGACACGTGTCAACCAAGTCAGCAAGCCTGACCACCCATTCCCTTTAGTCGCCTCTTACGACAAGCATGGGTTACTGAAGGCCAATATTCTAACCCGGACCTTCACAGGTATAAGAAAACCTAAAGGCAGGAGGAAAAAAAAAAAATCACCAGTCAAAGTAATATTCCTTCGAAATACTTACTCAAAGTACTTTACTTTTGGCAATTTATGTAGTGTATGTGGGGCCAAAAACAATCTAAAAAATTTTCTTGAAAGTTTACATTTTTTGCCAATAAAGACATTAGGATTTTATTTTTTGAGCAGGGATTTTTATTTTTTTCTTATTCTTGAAAAAATATGACAGGCGGATCCATAAAACAAGAAATAAAATTGGTCTGTCCTTATTTGATATTGGTTTATTGAACAAATATTTTTTCTCATTAGTCATGTTGATGTTGCAAATATAAAAGACTATTCAAGTGTGGGACTGAGTGCTGTGTTTGTCTGATATCTGTAGGAAACTAGGTAATGTCTGGTGTACTTTACTTTAATGGGAAACAAGAAAACATGGAACATAGCCATATTGGTTGCGACTTCACCTGAAACATTTGCCATCCTAAACAGTGTTAACTGTGAAGGACACACCTTACATTGGCTGGTTGGTTGGTTGGTTGTTGTTTAACGCTGCACTCAGCAATATTCCAGCTGTATGGCAGCAATCTATAGATAATCAATTGTGGACCAGACAGACACACCTTACAAAACTGAAAACCTCCAAGCCCAAGTTACCGTTGATGTCTATTTAGAGATTTTACATGCACTCTCCGACATGATGCGTATTTCACACATGGAGCATTAGGGTTGGAACAGGTAGAAATTTATACCAGTTTACCTGGAGTTGTGTTATCTGTGTAGAAAGTAAATTTATTGTTACTTTCCTTTGAGATGGTCGCTCGTGGCATGTGAGATTGAAAAAATATGTTTGATCATATTTGTTCTGAGCAGTGTGACTCGACAGTTTGCTAGTGAATTGAGTTAAGTGCTGTCTTCTCAGTGGCAGTATCAAGCAAACAGGCACCTGTCATGCAGCTCACCAGACTCAAGTAAAACTCCTGTTGACATTCATGGAGAACTGCAACTAAAAACATTAATAAAACAAGCGTATTCAAGGATTTAAACAGCAATGAACAAACAACACTTATATATATCGTGTACATAGTGTGGGGACACACTTACTTCATTGTTACAATGTTATGTGATCATATAGTTGGAACAGGCCCTGGCTTGAGGGAAATGCAGATCCAACATGGGTTTCCTCTCCCAGCCATAATTAACATGGGACTAACCGATCTGGGCTGGTTAGCTTGGTGGCAATGGAAGTTGAAGTTTGTAAGCTGCATACAAAATTAAATGTCAACAGGCACTTTTTTGTCAATGTGAGGCATTTCTATTTATTTATATTGAAAGAGAATACATTGAATGTTTTCTTATAAAGAGCACCACCAAACAGAGCTGGGCACAGATTGAACTGTGCTCAATAATTACAGTGGCATTTGGCAGACATGTTTGATACTTCACAATAATGTCTGGTGTGCGTGCGTGCGTGCGTCGTGCGTCTGTCTGTCTCTCTGTCTCTCTCTCTCTCTCTGTCTGTGTCTGTGTCTGTGTCTGTGTTTATGTGTGTGTGTCAGAGTGGAGTGTGCTATTTATGTTGTATATATAGCTTATTGTTTTAAATTAAATCTCTCTCTCTTTGTTTAGTTTACTAGCGCAGTCAACCATGGTTTACAGGCAGACTGTTCTGAAATAATATAAGTAAATTATTACCATTCAGAGGCCCAGATAAGCTGCGTATCCGGGTAAAACACGCATAGAAAATTTCCAATTACGCATTGAAAAATAATTGTTGCATACCAATTACGCATTTAAAATGTCAGATACGCAAAAAAGTTTAATACAAATGCGTACGGAATATATTGATAAAAATCGCTTGCATAATGGAAAAAGACATCGATTGCTATCAAGTTGTACTGTCAGTATAGTATGAGTGATTTTTTATGAAATCATTTCCATTATATTTAAGTTGGTTTTGCTTTTGGTATGACATAAGGCAGAACATACCTGCTTAGTAAACTTACTCAATGACATAATACTTAGGTGAGTAAAATGACTGAAATATGTGAAATATGTGAAATACACATATATGAAAGCAGTGGGTAATGGAAAATGAAATACCCACTCAAAATTCATAATACCCACTCCACAAAAATACGGTGGGTACAGTACCCACATGAGCTAAATCTTATCTGGAGCTCTGACCATTTGAATAATCAGAAATTTAAAACTTTGCAGTCCTACAAACTTTGATTGTTTTTATTGTCAATAAAGATGACTGACATACATGATTCTGCCTGGCCCAGTATACAGAAATAGAGCACTCCTCTGTGTGGTTTTACTCCAGTTCAAGTTTCAAATGGAGACAGACTTGTATTTGTAAATTCATCTATTGCTGGTTCACTGTGAATACATGAATTTGCATATTTGGCCTAATTCCCTAGCATGTATGGGTACATGGTTGCCATGCCACCATCCACCAGGAATCCATGGCAATCCTATTTTGAGACCCATTTATCATTTTAATGGCTATTAATCTATTTTCAGAAAGTTTTTTATATTTGGCACAGGTGTTGTTAGTAGCTGTTCCTATTAAGTATATTTCATTATTATCAGTTTTGACCTTAATTGAACCTTTCAAGAACAGCAGTTGGTGTCACCACAGTGAATGTTGTCATGAGCAATAAACAATATAAATAGCAAAGGGTTTCATAAAACATAGGGTTTTTGGTATGGTCAGCATGAGAACCAAACTTGACTTTGAAGAGAAACAGTTTGGGCAACGCTGAGACAGGCCTGAGACCAGGGTTCTATTCCCAACATGGGTGCAAGCTCATTTCTGGTGTCCCTGGGCATGATATTGCTGGAATATTGGTAAGGGAAGCATAAAGCCATATTCACTCACAGTATCGACTGTAGAAGATGCAATACCTTTCTTAACCCCTACCCTCCCCTTGCTGTAAATGTTTGTATGAAAATTTGGTTGAAGTGTCACAAATGGCATTTTCATAACAGAAAGCCTTGTGGCAATATTTTTGCTTCAAGTTGTCCTTTCAGTTAATGTCATATACTGATATCCTTGTGGTGACCTGTACGTGTGTTTTGGTTGTCATGGTGAAGTTAGACAGGATCACAGAGTGAAGTCGGTGGTACACTGTAACCTTCCATTTGCCTGTCAACACAGAAAGTCCCAACACTCACTCATAATCATGATAATGATACCATCTACATCTGTCCATAGACACCAGTGTTAGGTCCAGTGACAGTTGCCACCTTCTACTCTGTGTGTACTCCAGCTGAGATAACAGCTTACTGGGAGATCCGCTGTGTGGAGCTTAGGTCACACACCTACTCGTAGTCTGTCTCACAGTCCCTGAACCACATTATTTCCCCTACTGCCTAGCCCTCCTAATCTGTCTCACAGTCCCTGAACCATATTTTTTCCCCTACAGCCTAGCCCTCCGAGTCTGTCTCACAGTTCCTCACAGTTTCCTCTGGTTCTGGATCTCTAGTCTCCCTGGGGCTTCTTCTGAATTTTAATAGGTTTATCTGTTGCAAAATCAGAATTATATATATTCAAATAGATTGTGTCACAGTCCCTGAACCACATTATTTTCCCCAGTGCCAAGCCCACTCTGCAATGCTAAAGCCCTAAATAAAGCAAGTCTAGAATTCCTAAGGTTCGGGAATCTCTGGTCTCCCTGGGGCTCCTTTTCAATGTATATGGGTTTGTTTGTATATATTCAGAGACTAAGGGGGCGGTGGGGTAGCCTAGTGGTTAAAGCGTTGGCTCATCACGCCGAAGACCCGGGTTCGAATCCCCACATGGGTACAATGTGTGAAGCCCATTTCTGGTGTCCCCTGCCGTGATGTTGCTGGAATATTGCTAAAAGCGGCGTAAAAACAAACTCAGTAAGTCAGTCAGTCAGAGACTAAGTGTTAGTCTAATATTCAGAGACTAAGCATTAGTCTAACCTAACCTACAGGCTTTATGTAGGAATACTTTGCTCAGCTCTCAAGACAAAGCACATTGCCTAGAACACATTTTTGAAATTATTTCAAGTCAGGGTCTGTTTAACAGATGAACAGGACAATGCTAAGCCAGTGAGTGGCAAAAGTTTCCAGTTAGCTTTGTTCTTTCTTGCTGACAAAATGGTGGGGTTACTTGCCGACTGTTTTCTAAAATGGAACTTCGGTCATGTGTAATATGTTTCATATATGATCAATGTTTATAGTAAGAGCCTGTAATGTTGATGCTATTAGATTCTTTGAATACCAAATGTAGGTGTTTTGTATTATTGAAACACACATAGAAATGCTGCTGCTCTGTAGAATACTTGTATAGAATGAACACTTGGATCAAACAGTATCAGTGAATAATATGAATAAAGCCAATTGCCAGTTGTCACCACAGAATACCGATGAGCTTTTACCTTTGGTATTGCCTTCCTGATTATTAACATTGTATGATTTGGGTTATGTGATCAGTGTTGCCAGTGTTTACCACATACTTCATCATGGAATGTCAGCCGTAATAGCCATGTAAACTTGGTCAATGTATCAGTAGAGTAACATGTAATTTAACGTAGCTGCAGCAAAGGTAAGTATAGGGCTTTTATGAATGTTTTGTGTTCATGTACCATGGTTAGGTGATGTGGTTGATTTATGATATTTGGGAAGTGTCCATGATCATGTCAATAGAACCATCCCTATCTCCCCAAGTTTCTTATTTGGCCCGACTATTTATGCAAGCACTTTATATTTCCCATCTGAATTTACCAGGGACTCCTAACCATCTAACATTGCAAAGCGCCATAACATCACAATTTCCTTAGTTTTGTTTTGGAAGGGAACAACCCTGAGATGTTTTTGTAACAAGTCTTTAAAGTGGTGTCAAAATGTGTTTAGTATTGTTGTGTAGCTAAATTTTTGAGTCATGCAGGGTTCCCTCAAGACCTGGAAATTTCACACCACATTCTCCAGTCTTGGAAAAATCATGGATTTTGAAAGAATGGATGAAATCATGGCAAAATCATGGAATAATCTTGGGTGTGGAATAATCTTGGGTGTGGAATAATCTTGGGTGTGGAATAATCTTGGGTGTGGAATAATCTTGGGTGTATCAGTTTCAAAGCAATTCCTTTGTACAGTTCATTACGTTACCATAAGAGTTGTATGTGCAGACCTGTAATGTTTTTAGCTTTACAGAAGTTTGTTGCAAGCTGAGGTATCATTGTTGTTTGTATTAGAGATATAGCCAAGAAAATGTAGTACTGTAACTGGACTATATCAATAGAAGTTAAAGTGAGTGTTATGCAGTGTGTCTGCAGTTTATACTGTAACATATTAAACCATTATATAACATGTTTTATATTGGATATGTCATATTTGTCAATAAAGATAGTTGAAGAGTAAAAGAAAAATTGCTACACTTGATGTTTCATTTATATTATGTCATCTATCATAAAGATATGTGAATGGACAGCTGTAAGGGAGAAGGGAGGCCGTATTTAAGATATTGTTTCATTTCAGACACAGTAATATATGTTTAAAGGTATCAAAATACCCCAGGACATATTGTGTCTGGAAAAAGCAATATCTGTCTTGAAAAATCATGGGATATCTTGTCATGAAATGTGTGAACCCTGTCATGACTGGGGGTATTACTTGGCCCAGCTTACATTACTTGTTATTCTCTTCATTGTTCATGCTTGTTCATGTGCTTGTTATTTTTTTCATTATGCTTACAACTCAAAATGAATAACTCCCATAATATCAGTCTTGTATGTGCCTCCTTATTTCTGGGAACATATATGTAGAATGACTTTGTTCAGTGTGTTGAGTATACATATGTATATATACATGTTATGGAAATATATGACATTGGGGAAATGACGACTGCTCACATCATTTGCAAACTCAACTATCAAGTGCTATTATATATGTATCTCATGTACATTGCCTACCTAGCTATATGTATA
This sequence comes from Haliotis rubra, assembly GCF_003918875.1. Taxonomy (NCBI): domain Eukaryota; kingdom Metazoa; phylum Mollusca; class Gastropoda; order Lepetellida; family Haliotidae; genus Haliotis; species Haliotis rubra. Next base: position 832,864 of record NW_025766514.1, read on the forward strand.
TTCCACCGCATACTCACCCACCTTCAGAATAGGTAATACAAACATACATGAGCATAGTTTACAGTTTACATCATGACAAGTGGTAATTATCTATATATGGTCCACATTATTACAAGACTTTGGAAAATCAAAGCAAATTCTACAATAATATTGTTCTATATGATGTTTGCCTTGTAGTGTATGCGTGTTTGTTGTTACAGCCAGTATGCTGGGAGTATGGGGGCAGAGGTGAAGGAATTGTCTGGTAGCTCCAGTACCGTGGGGCACATTCCCTCTATGGCTGTCAGAGGCAGCAGCTCCAAAACCAGGAATGATGTGGAACACTTTCACCATGAAGAACACAGAATCAATGCCAAGGTAAATACTCTTTCCTTGCACTGTATTGGTACTGACATGGTTGTAAGGGGTGGAACAAGGTGGTTGTCAGGGGTGGAACAAGGTGGTTGTGGAACAAGGTGGTTGTCAGGGGTGGAACAAGGTGGTTGTCAGGGGTGGAACAAGGGGTAACAAGGTGGTTGTCAGGGGTGGAACAAAGTGGTTGTCAGGGGTGGAACAAGGTGGTTGTCAGGGGGAACAAAGGTGGTTGTGAGGGGTGGAACAAGGTGGTTATGAGGGGTGGAACAAGGTGGTTGTGAGGGGTGGAACAAGGTGGTTATGAGGGGTGGAACAAGGTGGTTGTCAGGGTGGTGGAACAAGGTGGTTGTCAGGGGGAACAAGGTGGGGTGGAATAAGGTGGTTGTCAGGGGTGGAACAAGGTGGTTGTGAGGGGTGGAACAAGGTGGTTGTCAGGGGGGAACAAGGTGGGGTGGAATAAGGTGGTTGTCAGGGGTGAAACAAGGTGGTTGTGAGGGGTGGAACAAGGTGGTTGTCGGGTGGAACAAGGTGGTTGTCAGGGGTGGAACAAGGTGGGGTGGAACAAGGTGGTTGTGAGAGGTGGAACAAGGTGGTTGTGAGGGGTGGAACAAGGTGGTTGTCATGTACATATGTGTGGAACAATGGGTTGTCATGTTCATGTAGTTGGAAGCAGGGTGATTCTGATTTCATGGACAAGGGGTCATTTACATAGTGAGTGAGTGAGTAATGTTTTACGCCACTTTTAGCAATATTCCAGCAATATCTAGGCAGAGGACACCAGAAAAGGGCTTCACACATTGTACCCATGTGGGGAATCGAACACGGGTCTTTGGCGTGACAAGCAAAAGCTTTAACTACTAGGCTACCCCACCCCACCCCATTTTCAAATTGACCCTCATATTATTATTAAATCTTCTGGAAAACTGGAAATGTGAATTCACAAAATGAATTACTGCAGTTTCATTTTTGTGCTTCATTAGAAAATGTCATTTAATGGCTGTTAAAGACATAACCGTGTATAGATAAATATGTCTGAAACAGATGCTTCTGACACAGGACATACAGCAACATGGATATCTTTGCACAGAGCCATCTAGTGTAATTAGAGTTTGAGAGCTGTGCGTGTCTGTTGCAGGTGCCTCAGCACAACAAGTTCATCAACGTCACTCATCGCTGGAGCCCTGGCTGGAGCCGTGGCCAAGACCACTATAGCTCCACTGGATAGAACAAAAATAAATTTTCAGAGTAAGACTCCTTCGTTAAGGTGTAGCTCACCTAATCCCATCATCCTCATGCTCTTTTGTCACAGGTAGTTGCCAAGGGACATATATTATTTATAGCCAATCAGATCGCTGGCTCTTTTCAGTGCTTGGTAGGTCAATGCTAAGGTCGTCAATGGTGATCAGGCACGATTCAGGTCTGTTTGTGATGAATAAATGTATGTAAACTCATTAGGGAAATTAGGTGTAAGTGTCTGAGAAACAATGGTGATAAACATGCTAAAAGGTGACATTGAATCAGCTTGTTTTGGTGCGTTGAAATTTCGGAAGTTAATGGTACAAATTCTAAGCTGGGATTTTGGCTTGGAATTGGAATAAAACATCGTTATTGAGCTTCCAAGGACCCATGTTCCCAAGTGGAGCTTCATTTTTTTTGTGATCTATGTTTCATTTTGTAGGTATATCATTTTGAAATGTGTTTATACTTTTATAGGGGTATATCCTGTGAGCATTGTTGAATTTCTCCTGAAAAGAACTATTGTTTTGATCTCATTACACCCCTTTCCTTGTATATAGTATAAGACCCTGTCAGTGACAATGTATTTCTGGATTCCAGTTGTTGTTTTTTTTACAAGCCCCTGTCTCCTACTTTACCCGGTAATTATAACAAAAGGCAGCTAATCCATCAGGTTACTATTTTTGATGACATGAATGTTTTGTTGCACAGTCCAGAGAGATCATCATGTGAGTTACATATACTCTCGCATATTCTTCCTGAGTTGTTTCATGTAACATATGATTGGTTGGTTGGTTTGTTGTTTAATGGCGCACTCAGCAATATTCCAGCTATATGGCAGCGGTTTGTAAATAATCTTGTCTGGACCAGACAATCCAGTGATCAACATAATGAGCATCGATCTACGCAACTGGGATACGATGACATGTGTCCACCAAGTCAGCGAGCCAGACCACCCGATCCTGTTCATCGCCTCTTGCGACATAAATGCATCCAGGGTACTGGTTGAGATTTGTTAAGGATGCTGAAGAGCAGAACCTTGTTGAGTACTATTACTTTGACGAAGGCAGGATTCAAACAAACAGACTCTTTTTAACAATATCCAGTTTCAAGGAATATGTAGCATATCCTGTTTAAAAAGAAGTTTTCAGTATTTTCAGGAAAACATGTTTCAACAATTTTAAAAAGATATGGAAGCCATCATACTTCAAATAACCAAAACATTGTACTTTCAGTTAGCAACACACAGTTCTCGTTCCGCCAGGCCATCCGTTTTTTGCATCTGACATTCAAGAATGAAGGCTTCCTGCGCTTGTGGCGCGGTAACTCGGCAACCATGGCCAGGATTGTGCCATATGCTGCGATACAGTACGCTGCTCATGAGCAGTACAAGTGGCTCCTCCTTCACGACAAGAGGAAAAAGTGAGTAACATTTGTCATATATATAGAGTAAGGGTGTAACGATGCATCGAACTATCGATCGGTCGCGATTGTGAGCCCCCTGATAGTACTTTATCGATAGGTGTATGAAATGATGTTATCCCCTTACCAAAATGGCAGCTCAAGCAGACAGCAGGGATTTTGCGAATTTTGTTGTATAAAAATCGTTATATAGATGGGTTTTATTGAGCTTGTCTCAACGGAGACATTCATGATTGACTTTTCCTTTCAATGCTTCACTTACAAGACAGACAGCTACATACAGTGGTAGACCCATACAGAAGCTCAAATTATTTGTTGTTTTAATGTTTGATGTTGCAGACATCTGTCCCCTGGGAGAAGGTTTTTGGCAGGTGCCCTGGCTGGAACCACCTCCGTGGCTTGTACCTACCCCCTGGACATGGTGCGGGCTAGAATGGCTGTCACTGCCAAGGAAAAGTAAGGCACTAATTCTAGAGTCGCCAGTACTAGTGTTGATGAAGTTCATGTACTGGAAACCAAAGACAGCATGTTGAATGCCCACTTGAATACTATCCTTTAAAGTCCGACAACTGATAGACTAGATCGTATACTTTGTGTAAGCCTTGGTGGGAGAGTGGTGGCATTTATCAAGGAGTGAGTAAGTGAGTGAGTTTAGTGTTTTACTTCACTTTTAGCAATATTCCAGCAATATCATGGCCAGGGACACCAGGAATGGGCTTCACACATTGTACCCATGTTGGGAATTGAACCCGGGTCTTCATTGTGACAAGTGAACGCTTTAACCACTAGGCTACCCCACTGCCCCAGTTATCAATGGTGCTTTGAAGGTAACTAATAAATGTATGGTTTGGTTTGCTGAAGACCAATTCTAGCCCGGATCTTAATGTGTCACTAATACAGGTAGCTGCAGGCATACTACCTTCTGTTATAAGATTGTACTACATTGGGCATGTTTGAGGTCAGTTATTTCATTGGTGGAGTCAAGATGTTTATTGATAGCATAGAGTTTCACTTCAGAATGGGGACCCGTGACCAGAGGGCTTAGAATATTGGCCTTCAGTAACCCATGCTTGTCGTAAGAGGCGACTAACGGGATCGGATGGTCAGGCTCGCTGACTTGGTTGACACGTGTCATCGTATCCCAATTGCGTAGATCGATGCTCATGCTGTTGATCACTGGATTGTCTGGTCCAGACTCGATTATCTCCAGACCGCCGCCATATAGCTGGAATATTGCTGAGTGCAGCATTAAACACCAAACCAACCAGAGTCAAAGGTACACCATAGGATATAAATAAATCTTTTAAGACATTTTGGATGCAGAGATTATGTTATTGTAGGTATCACAACTTGAAGGAGGTGATCATGAAGATATACAAAGAGGAGGGAGTCCGCACTCTGTACCGAGGATTCACTCCCACGATACTTGGCTCGATTCCATACTCAGGGATAAGTTTCTTCACATATGAGACTCTGAAGAAATTACATGCAGGTATGATGACATGCCCTGCTGTGTAGTCTTTGTTCGACCCTCTGAGTCAATGTATTTAACTTGAACTTATGTGTCACTTGTTTGAGTGACATTTGAGAAGTTGGGAAGTACAATACAGAAGAACTTTATGGATACAATTTTTTTAATTCATGAGTGCAACGTTTCAGTACTATTCTTGTAGTGTTGTCAAGTAGTTTGTTGTCAAGTCTGTAGTTTGTGTTGCATACACTCCTGTCCATGGTTTTATTTTCTGCGTATTTTTGTGCAGAGTATGCTAAGGGGAAAGATCCATCTCCAGTGGAGCGTCTGTCATTTGGTGCTGTTGCGGGGCTGCTGGGCCAGTCAGCCTCCTACCCTCTAGACATTGTACGATCGCAGGATGCAGACTGCAGGTAGGCAGGCAGGGCAGGCAGTCAGTAACTAAGGGGTTGGGTGTCTGATTGTTGGGGACGGCAGAAAGCATGTAGGCAGGGCAGGCAGTGAGAAAGTCAGTAACTAAGGGGTTGGGTGTCTCAGTGTTGGGCAGCATGTAGGCAGGGCAAACAGCATGTAGGCAGGGCAGACAGCATGAAGGCAGGGCAGGCAGCATATAGGCAGGGCAAACAGCATATAGGCAGGACAGACAGCATGTAGGCAGGGCAGACAGCATGAAGGCAGGGCAGGCAGCATGAAGGCAGGGCAGGCAGCATGAAGGCAGGGCAGGCAGCATGAAGGCAGAGGGCAGGCAGCATGTAGGCAGGGCAGGGCAGCATGAAGGCAGGGCAGGCAGCATGTAGGCAGGGGGCAGGCAGCATGAAGGCAGGGGCAGAAAGCATGAAGGCAGGGCAGGCAGCATGTAGGCAGGGCAGGCAGCATGAAGGCAGGGCAGACAGCATGAAGGCAGGGCAGGTAGCATGTAGGCAGGACAGGCAGCATGAAGGCAGGGCAGGCAGCATGTAGGCAGGGCAGACAGGATGTAGGCAGGGCAGACAGCATGAAGGCAGGGCAGACAGCATGTAGGCAGGGCAGACAGCATGTAGGCAGGGCAGACAGGCATGAAGGCAGGGCAGGTAGCATGTAGGCAGGGCAGGTAGCATGTAGGCAAGGCAGACAGCATGTAGACACGGCAGACAGCGTGTTGGAAGGGCAGGTAGCATGTAGGCAGGGCAGGCAGCATGTAGGCAGGGCAGGTAGCATGTAGGCAGGGCAGACAGCATGTAGACAGGGCAGACAGCGTGTTGGAAGGGCAGGTAGCATATAGGCAGGGCAGACAGCATGTACACAGGGCAGACAGCATACAGGCAAGGTAGTCAGTGAGGAAGTGAGGAACTAAGAGGTTTGGTGGCTGAGTGTTGGAGAGTGCAGACAGCAGGAGGACAGACAGTGAGGAAGTCAGTAACTAAGGGGTTTGGTGGCTGAGTGTTGAGGAAGGCAGACAGCAGGAGTACAGACAGTGAGTTTGTCACGGACTAAAGGGTTTGGTGTCTGAGTGTTGAGGAAGGCAGACAGCAGGAGGACAGACAGTGAGTTTGTCACGAACTAAAGGGTTTGGTGTCTGAGTGTTGAGGAGGGCAGACAGCAGGAGGACAGACAGTGAGTTTGTCACGAACTAAAGGGTTTGGTGGCTGAGGTGTTGAGGAGAGGCAGGCAGACAGGAGGAGGACAGACAGTGAGTTTGTCCCGCGAACTAAAAAGGGTTTGAGTGGCTGAGTGTGGCTGAGGTTGAGAGGCAGACAGCAGGAGGACAGACAGTGAGTTTGTCATGAACTAAAGGGTTTGAGTGGCTGAGTGTTGAAGGGGCAGACAGCAGGAGGACAGAACAGTGAGTTTGTCATCTGAACTAAAAAGGGTTTGGTGGCTGAGTGTTGAGGAGGGCAGACAGCAGGAGTAGACAGACAGAGGTGAGTTTGTCACGAACTAAAGGGTTTGGTGGCTCAGTGCTGGGGAGGGCAGACAGCAGGAGGACAGACAGTGAGTTTGTCATGAACTAAAGGGTTTGGTGGCTGAGTGTTGAGGAGGGCAGACAGCAGGAGGACAGACAGTGAGTTTGTCATGAACTAAAGGGTTTGGTGGCTGAGTGTTGAGGAGGGCAGACAGCAGGAGTACAGACAGTGTGTTTGTCATGAACTAAAGGGTTTGGTGGCTGAGTGTTGGGGAGGGCAGACAGCAGGAGTACAGACAGTGTGTTTGTCATGAACTAAAAGGGTTTGGTGTCTGAGGTGTTGAGGGAGGGCAGACAGCAGGAGTACAGACAGTGTGTTTGTCATGAACTAAAAAGAGGTTTGGTGTCTGAGTGTTGAGGGAGAACAGACAGCAGGAGGACAGACAGTGAGTTTGTCATGAACTAAAGGGTTTGGTGGCTGAGTGTTGGGGAGGGCAGACAGCAGGAGGACAGACAGTGAGTTTGTCAACAGAACTAAAGGGTTTGGTGGCTGAGTGTTGAGGAGGGCAGACAGCAGGAGGACAGACAGTGAGTTTGTCATGAACTAAAGGGGTTTGGTGGCTGAGTGTTGAGGGAGGGCAGACAGCAGGAGATACAGACAGTGTGTTTGTCATGAACTAAAAGGGTTTGGTGGCTGAGTGTTGGGGAGGGCAGACAGCAGGAGTACAGACAGTGTGTTTGTCATGAACTAAAGGGTTTGGTGTCTGGGTGTTGGGGAGGGCAGACAGCAGGAGGACAGACAGTGAGGAAGTCACGAACTAAAGGGTTTGGTGGCTGAGTGTTGAGGAGGGCAGACAGCAGGAGGACAGACAGTGAGTTTGTCATGAACTAAAGGTTTGGTGTCTGAGGTGTTGAGGAGGAGCAGACAGCAGGAGGACAGACAGTGAGGAAGTCACAAACTAAAGGGGTTTGAGTGTCTGAGAGTGTTGAGGAGGAGCAGACAGCAGGGAGGACAGACAGTGAGGAAGTCAGAACTAAGGGGTTTGGTGGCTGGTTGTTGGGAGGCAGACAGCAGGAGGAGAGACAGTGAGGAAGTCATGAACTAAAGGGAGTTTGGTGTCTGAGAAGGAGTGTTGAGGGAGGGGCAGACAGCAGGAGGACAGACAGTGAGAGTGAGTCCACGAACTACAAGGGGTTTGGTGGCTGAGTGTTGAGGAGGAGCAGACAGCAGGAGGACAGACAGTGAGAAGTCCACGAACTAAAAAGGGTTTGGTGGCTGAGTGTTGGGGAGAGAGCAGACAGCAGGAGGACAGACAGTGAGTTTATCCTTGACTAAGGTGAACTAAAAGGAGGTTTGAGTAGCTGAAGTGTTGAGGAGGGGCAGACAGCAGGAGGACAGACAGTGAGGTGTCACGAACTAAGGGTTTGGTGGCGAGAAGTGTTGAGGAGAGGGCAGACAGCAGGAGGACAGACAGTGAGGAAGTCACGAACTAAGGGGTTTGGTGGCTGAGTGTTGGGGAGGGCAGACAGCAGGAGGACAGACAGTGAGTTTGTCACGAACTAAAGGGTTTGGTGGCTGAGTGTTGGGGAGGGCAGACAGCAGGAGGGCAGTCAGCATGTTGGCAGGGCAGACAGTGAGGAAGTCACGAACTAAGGGGCTGGATGGGTTCTCCATGTTTTCCATAAAAGTCATATGGATGCCTTGTGTGATTAAAGAAGTGACTGGAAGGTCTACCAGTGACATTCACTGAATCTTTTTATATCTTTACACAGAAAGAGTGAGTGAGTATGGTTTTATGCCGTTTTTAGCAATATTCTAGCAAAATCACGGCGGGGGACACCAGAAATGGGCTTCACACATTGTACCCATGTGGGGAATCGAACCCGGACGTTCGGCGTGATGAGCCAACACTTTGAGCTACCTCTCACCTTTGTTATCCCTCATAACGCGTTTAGCGGGGGTATTAAATGGACTCCCATCCGTCCAATGTCCGGTCCGTGCACATTTGTCTTTTCTTCTTCCGAGACAGAACTCTAAAACCGTTCAATATTTCTTCACCAAACTTGGCACATACATGGGATCTGGTGGTGTACTGGTGCCTTTTGATTGTTTTACTGGAATTCTGAATAAAATATTTTGGCGTTTCCATGGCAACAAGTTTGACTTTGACTGAAATTGGTGGTAGTGCTCTTTTCGGAGCAGAACTCTAAAACTGTTCACTATTTCTTCACCAAACTTGGCACATAGATACATCTGGTGGTGTACCTGTGCCTTTGGTAGTTTTGGGAATTCTGAATAAAAATATTTTTTATTTCCATGGCAACAAGTTTGACTTAGCCTGAAATTGTGGTAGCTCTCTTTTCCGAGCTGAACTCTAAAACTGTTCACTATTTCTTCACCAAAGTGGTGTACTTGTGCCTTTTGGTTGTTTGGAATTCTGAATAAAATATTTTTGGCGCTTTCCATGGCAACAAGAGTGACTTTGACTAAAATTGGTGGTAGTGCTCTTTTCGAGCAGAACTCTAAAACCGCTCACTATTTCATCACCAAACTTGGCACATAGATAGATCTGGTGGTGTACTGGTGCCTTTGGTTGTTTTGGAATTCTGAATAAAATATTTTTGGCGTTTCCATGGCAACAAGTTCGACTTTGACTGAAATTGGTGGTAGTGCTCTTTTCCGGAGCAGAACTCTAAAACTGTTCACTATTTCTTCACCAAACTTGGCACATAGATACATCTGGTGGTGTACCTGTGCCTTTTGGTAGTTTTGGAATTCTGAATAAAATATTTTTGGCGTTTCCATGGCAACAAGTTTGACTTAGCCTGAAATTGTGGTAGTGCTCTTTTCCGGAGCTGAACTCTAAAACTGTTCACTATTTCTTCACCAAACTTAGCACATAGATTGGTCTGGTGGTGTACTTGTGCCTTTTGGTAGTGTTGGAATTCTGAATAAAATATTTTCTGCGTTTCCATGGCAACAAGTTTGACTTAGACTGAAATTGGTGGTTCTGCTCTTTTCCGGAGCAGAACTCTAAAACCATTCACTATTTCTTCACCAAACTTGGCACATAGGTAGATCTGGTGGTGTACTTGTGCCTTTTGGTAGTTTTGGAATTCTGAATAAAATAGTTTTGTCATTTCCATGGCAACAAAACGACTTAGACTGAAATTGGTGATAGTGCTCCTTTCTGAAGCAGAACTTTCAAAACCTTTCAATACTCTCCTTCCACTTTTCTATATACACACCTAAATATTTGACATAATCATAACTTTTGTTGTATGTGAGACTGTGGTGTTACAGGTGTGACTGGTCACTCCAAGGACTACACCAGCATCGTGGGGACGGCCTCGCAGGTGATCCGGGAGGAGGGCTTCATCAGGGGCATGTACAAGGGACTCAGCATGAACTGGATCAAAGGACCCATCGCAGTCGGCATCAGCTTCACCACATTTGACATCTCTGTCAGATGGCTGCGCACATTTGAGTTTTTCCATATAGACGATGAAACCTAGCTGTTACTGCTGTGAGATGCTATCTGTTAGCTGTGATACGACCACCTGTGATGTAATGCTAGATCGGTGTGTCTGAGCATTGTGTCTGGGCCTGTATGTCTTGGAAAGGTTGTCTGTACCCGTGTGTTTGTGTTATGGCCTGTGTGTCCAGCCATGTGTCTTCCCCTGTGTTTCCAGGCATGTGTCTGGGTCAGTGTTTCCAGGCATGTGTCAGGGGCTGTGTGTCCAGGCATGTGTCAGGGCCAGTGTTTCCAGGCATGTGTCAGGGCCAGTGTTTCCAGGCATGTGTCTGGGGCTGTGTGTCCAGGCATGTGTCTGGGCCTGTGTGTCCAGGCATGTGTCTGGGCCTGTGTGTCCAGGCATGTGTCTGGGCCTGTGTGTCCAGGCATGTGTCTGGGCCTGTGTGTCCAGGCATGTGTCAGGGCCTGTGTGTCCAGGCATGTGTCAGGGCCTGTGTTTCAGGGCCTGTGTTTCAAGGCATGTGTCTGGGCCTGTGTGTCCAGGCCTGTGTCAGGGCCTTTGTATCCAGGCATGTGTCTGGGACTATGTTTCCAGGCATGTGTCTGGGCCTGTGTTCCAGGCATGTGTCTAGACCTGTGTGTCCATGCATCTGTCTAGGCCTGTGCTTCTAGGCATGTGTCATGGCCTGTGCTTCCAGGCATGTGTCTGGGCATTTGTGTCCAGACATGTGTCTTGACCTGTGTGTCTAGACGTATGTGTCCAGGTATGTGTCTAGACCTGTGTATCCAGGCCTGTGTCTAGACCTGTGTCGAAGCCTGTGTGGCCAAGCATGTGTCTAGACCTGTGTCGAGGCCTGTGTTTACAGGCATGTGTCTAGACCTGTGTCGAGGCTTGTGTTTCCAGACATGTGTCAAAGCCTGTGTGTCCAGGCATGTGCTTGGACCTGTGCGTCTAGACCTGTGTCGAGGCCTGTGTTCCAGGCTAATGTGTGTGTCTGGGCATTTGTTTGCTGACTTGTTCCCATGAAAGTGTTTTGTTTACACCAACAAATGATTTGATTTGCAAGTCTTTTTTGTTGAACAGCTCTTTGTTGCACGAGTCACAAAATAATGTCAGGGTTTATGCTAATTCCACCAATTGCAACATAATCTTTCATAAGTAAGACTTTGAAGTAACTTGGCAAATATGCATACTTGACACTGAACACAGTGTCTAGAAAACACTACAAATAAGTTCTGGTCAAAATATGTTATGAAAAGGGTAAGCTTCAGAAAAAGAGTTACTTCGCAGCCTTTGACATCTTACTTCATCTGAGTGATAGCAAACAACTCCAGTATCTTTGTGATTTATTTCTCTACATGAATGTTTCTGGTGTGATGTCTGAATGACTAAGTAGTAGTGATGGGAATCGGAAACCAAATCCACTATCGATTATCGGAGGATTGTGGTGAACGATTATCGATTATAATCGAAATATATCCATATTTAATGAAATCACCAATTTGAAGAGTTTTTCACCAGGTTTTTTCGAATAAATGATTCTTATAACTAATACTGTCATGCAATGAAATGCATGCATGTAAGAAAGACACTGGAATTGTAATTAAACAATAAAAGTAGTTAAAATTTTACAATGCGCATAGCTTTACGCTGTTGAGCGCATGTTTGTTCGTGAATATTCGTAAATTTTAATCGCTAGTTTACTTCATTCAAGTGTGTTAAACTAAAACAGCAAAATTCCAATTAATCGAAAGTATGTTTTTTTACAATCTATAATCATTTTTAGTCCTTCTTTCGATCGATTTTCAATTATTTCGATCATCGGAACACCACTACTAAGTACTAGTGTACTAACATCAAGACAGGACTGTGAGTGTCCTGCTCCAGGATATCACTGAGTGGGAGCATCCTGCTCCAGGATATCACCGAGTGGGAGTGTCCTGCCCCAGGATATCACCGAGTGGGAGCGTCCTGCTCCAGGATATCACCGAGCGGGAGCGTCCTGCTCCATGATATCACAGAGTGGGAGAGTCCTGCTCCAGGATATCACCGAGTGGGAGCGTCCTGCCCCAGGATATCACTGAGTGGGAGTGTCCTGCTCCAGGATATCACCGAGTGGGAGCGTCCTGCCCCAGGATATCACCGAGCGTCCCTGCCCCAGGATATCACCGAGTGGGAGTGTCCTGCCCCAGGATATCACCGAGTCGCGCGTGGGATATCACCGGTGTCCTGCACCAGTGGAGAGTCCTGCTCCAGGATATCACAGGAGCGTCCTGCCCCAGGATATCACTGAGTGGGAGCGTCCTGCCCCAGGATATCACCGAGTGGGAGCGTCCTGCCCAGGATATCACCGAGTGGGAGTGTCCTGCCCAGGATATCACCGAGTGGGAGTGTCCTGCCCAGGATATCACCGAGTGGGAGTCTCCTGCCCAGGATATCACCGAGTGGGAGCGTCCTGCCCCAGGATATCACTGAGTGGGAGTGTCCTGCTCCAGGATATCACCGAGTGGGAGGTCCTGCCCAGGATATCACCCCAGGATATCACTGAGTGGGAGTGTCCTGCTCCAGGATATCACCGAGTGGGAGCGTCCTGCCCCAGGATATCACTGAGTGGGAGTGTCCTGCTTCAGGATATCACCGAGTGGGAGAGTCCTGCTCCAGGATATCACCGAGTCGGAGTGAGCTGATATCACCATGCAGAGGCTAGGCTAACGTCCGACTACAGCTATGTTGCTGCTCTATGTGACGTCAGTTGTGTCACACTGGACGTGTTGTGTGTTCACTTACTTATTCTGAAGCATCAGTTAAGCCGATATTTCACAAGAGTACATAAAGTTGTGAGAGCAATCTTTCCTCATCTTGTTGAAGCGTGAAGGCAGTGTATGAAAAATAGGTGTACATTGAAATGATGTAACCCATTGAATTTGATATAATTATATAAAACTCTTGTTTCATTTGTCTTCTTTTCACCTGAAAGACAGCACTTGAAATATTTTTTAAATCCTTTCTAATCTGATCATCTCCTTGGTGTTCTTGTTGTTTTATAAATCTGTAAGTCAGGTAGTTACTAAGATGGTGCCAAACAGGTGAATATTTCTGAATCTTAAGGTCGGTTGTCATCTGCAATGTCAGTTCGTATTCAAGTCTCTTTTTATTGCCGATGTGACGTTAAATATTAACTCACTCACTCACTCAAGTCTCTTTTAAACTGGAAATACTAGATCATCAATGTTCTATGATGTAGACGGATCTCCATTGAACACAAATCTTATACTGTCTTAATGGCTTCTTCACGTCCACCCTCTGTATCTCAGGGGCATCTTGCATTTTGGTGAACCAGCACTAACTCCCTTGGTTCATTCCTGTGGTTCTTACGATCACAAATTACCTGCCCTTGATTTACGTTGGCCAGTCTTATTGACCTTGCTACTGGGTCTAACCCACCTATCAGAATGTGAGTTACAAACCAGCCTCAATGTTGGGTTGGTAATATCAACAATATGGCTAATTTGTGAGAATGTTAACATCTTTTTCATGGAAAGGATGTCATTTTTAGAGTAAAATTGATATTTTATACTTATCCTGACTCATGCTCTTTTGCTTGTCTTCTTCTTCTTGCGAACATAGTGGAACACTTGTATCTCCTTATTTGAAGCTCCTTCAAAATAAAATCACTAATTGGTACTCACCACGAGTTGCTCCCCTTTGTCTCCCCTGGCGGGAAAGGTGTAAGCCACCCTCTGGCCATGTGCTCCACTCTCTCCTGATTTAGCGAGAGCCCAACACTTGAATTTACAGGAAATCCAAAGTGTTATGTGGGGAGGATGGGAGGGCTAACCTCATGAGTCAGGATAAGTATAAAATATCAATTTTACTCTAAAAATTACATATTTTTCCTTATCCTGACTCATGCTCTTTTGCTTGTAGCATCCTACAGGCGGAGGTGGGTAACAGAATACTTTGGATTTATAATTAGTGATTTTGTATAGATATACTGTAATATCCCTCACGGGAACTTCATGAAGTCTTAGATTTAGGATGTTTCCTGTATAAAGAAAACCATAGGTTATATAAAGCCATTAAAGGGAATTACATTATGAATATATTGAACAATACATATAAATTATATATATATATATATAGGTGACTCTGATAGAGGCACTGAAATTGACTATATCAAGTATATGCTTAAGGTAGAATACTTAAGCTGAACATATATACATAGCCCTAAAACTCCTTAGAGTTATAAGCTAGATGAGTATGTATAAAATACATATTAATCTTGTGAGGCTAATATTTTAGCATCTCTGAGGGACTGTCAGTTGCTGGCGAGGACCAGTGGTCGAAATGGTGAATGCCAGAGACATCTTCTGTAGTGATGTCTCTTAGGTAGTGATTAGCAAATACCATGTTAGATTTCCAATAGCATCCTTCCATAATGGTGTTCAAGGAACAGTTACGTGTAGAGGCGAGGGTAGAGGCCAGTGCCCTGATCTCATGTGGATTTGATGCTGTTGGTGGGTCCAAGCCTGCTGCCTTGTAGGCCGCGAGAATGACAGTCCTTATCCAAATAGATATTGTGGTCCGTGACACTTCTGTTTGATTAAGTGGCGATAATGGGATGAATAAGCGTTTGAGAAATCTTCTCCTTGTTTTGGATAAATTAAGTAAAATAAACTTTGGCTCTTACGGACACAGTGATAGGTCTTGTGTATCTTGTGATCGAGAATAGAGGATAAGCGCCGGGATGTGGAATAATCTGTCTGGTTGACCTGGCAGTTGATTCTTTGCAATGAAATCCCATCTTAATCCGAGGAGTGCTGTGTTATGATTGTCATCAAACTGTATCCTCTAAGTAATCCAGGCGTGAATTTCAGACATTCTTGCTGCTGTGGCTAGCGATAGCAGAAACAATGTTTTCTGTGAGAGAAATTCAAAGTTTGTCGATTCAAGGGTTCATAGACCTCACTTTCGTGAGGTGTTGTAACACTACATTCAGATCCCAAGCTGGAAGTGGAACTTCGCTTTTGGTCCTCAATCGGGCTTCGTAGTAAGGCCAGTAACTCTGGAGATCTTGTCAATTTGACACCCGTTCTCATGGTGATTACAGAGCTAAAGCGCGCGGCAAGATATGTTGATATCGTTGAACCTTTTAAATGTTTGTTTTGGTAGGTAACACAAATAGTCTGCCACTTGAGGTTGTGAAGCCTCTCTTGCTGTAAACCCTTTCTTTGTTGCATAATTTTGAAACTGTGCCACTTGTAGAATCGTTACAAGTTCTGAGTTGAATAGCGTAAAGGCAAAGCGTGACTGCTTTTGCCGCCCTGGCAGAATATCCTCTCTTGTTTAAACACATTTGTATACAGTCCATGCGTGTAGTTGGAACATTGCTGGGTTTCCGTGCACTTGTTTGGTGTGAGGATGAATTAACAGGTTTTGGCGGCTTGGGTAGCTCCAGTGTTGGTTGACCCGATTTCTTGAATTAGTATGGGAAACCGCGTTCTGGCCGACCAGTAGAGTAGCGACCAAAGTGAGTTAGTAGGCTCTGTGTTTGTCTGATTTTCTGTAATACTTGAGGTATTATTGCTGGCGGCGGAAGCGTGCGCATTGAGGCCTTCCATGATAGACTTAAATCCGTTGCCCAAGCTTGGGGTCTGGGACTGGTGACCACGAATGTCGGTAGCTGATTGTTGAATCGGCGTGGCGAATAGGTCTATTAAGCGGCTCTCTAATTGCTTGATTATCTGTGCAAAAATTTCCGGTTGATCATCCACTCTGTCGGTGATGGTAGATGAGGCCGAGAGAAGCGTCTGCTAGTATATTTCTGGCTCGGGAATGTGCACTGCTTTGACATGTAGATTTAGATCTTGTATTAAATCGAACAGTTGAAAGCTTAGGTTCAAAAGGTTCATCGATCTCGTTGAGCCTTGCTTGTTTATGTAGAAACGCCACTGTCGAATTGTCTGTATGGATCATTAAGTAGCATTTTGTAGAAATGTGCTCCAATGTAGAATGGCGTTGATTACAGCTTTCATTTCTAGACTGTTTATATGGAGTTTGCATTCTTGCTGATTCCATAACCCTGATATCGTGTGGTTGGTGAGATGAGCTCCCCAACCTTGGGTAACAGCGTCTACATACAGATGGGTTTTGTATTCCTGCTCTGCTAAACAAATCCCTTAGCAGACATTCGATTTCTTGGTCCACCATAGTAGATGTGGTCTGAGATGTTTGGTAGACTGAATGGTTGTACATCGTTGAGATGTCGTTGATGAGACCTGTAGGGGCGTAACTGTAATCTGCCTGTGACAGTCATGTCTTGGGCTGATGTGAGAAGACCTAGTAGGCTCTGCCATTGTCGCGAGTGGTAGCGGAGAGTAGAGCTGGTGGAATGGTCTGTTGTATCTTGAGCCAGCGGTCTTCTGGTACCATAATACGGTTGCGATTTGTGATGAATCGAATACCTAGGAACTGTAGGTCTTGCGATGGTACTAGGTCCGACTTGCGTAAGTTTACTAACCAACCTAGTTGTGTTAGTAGCTTTATGATGTAATTTAACTGTAGTTTGAGGCGCGGTGGATCTTGATCTACTTGTATCCCGTCGTCGAGGTAAAGCGCTCGCGTAGCCCTTGGCGATGTAGAAATTTGATAATCGGTTTACGTTATCCTCGTGAATAGCCAGGGGCTGATGATATTCGAATGGGAGTACTTTCCACTGGTAATGTAGCCCTTCTAGAGTAAATCGTAGGTATTTCCTGGAATCGGGATGAATGGGGATGTGCAAGTAGGCATCCTGTAGATCTATGCTGCCCATGTAGTCCATAGGACCGAATCATCTGGCGTAACTGAGGTAAATGTATCATCGCGAAAACCCGGTGGTTTCGTAGATAGTTCTTGTTGAAAAAGCTCATGTTGTAGATGAGTCTGTATTTCTCCGTGGAGTTTTCTTGGGAACTAGGAAAACTGGGGAGTAGAAACCTGGTTCGGCGTTTGCTTGATCTATTACTTCTATGGCCTGTTTGGATAGGAGTGATGAGACAGCCTCTTTTATCTTTGGTAGTTGTTAAACTTGTAAATCGAACTTGGGGGTTTGATTGTCAGCGGAGGCTTATCCTGTAGAGGGATCTGAAATCCGTGTTGAATAATGTTGGAGGCGTAAGGATCTTGCAGTATTCCCCAGTTTTCCCAGTGTAGTTGGAGGCGTCCACCCACTTGAGCTGGTTGTACTGGAGCGGCTGGGGTGGAAGACTCCAGTCGTTCGAACCTGTGTTTCAGCGTCTATAATTGCGGGAACCTCTGGGTGTCCTGCCTCTTCCTGATCCTCCTCTATAGTTGCCATATGAAGCGACGAAAGAATCTTACCTCTAGAGCTGGCTATCTTCCTGTCTCTTGCTCTTTGTAGGCCCGTGAACTTAGATCTGCCTGAGTATCTTTGTGAAGTCTGGCGAATGGCGCTGGCTAGTGTGTCCATCGATCTAATCATAAGGACTTCCCTGGAATCCTTAGAGACTTCCTTGGCGACCTTGTCGATTTCTCCGTCAAAGATGGATGTTGTCGACCAGGGGCTGTATAAAGTGGGGCTGTAAAGTTCTCCCCAATTACAGGAGGCGAGGAGGCCTTGGCGGCGAGCTAAGGTCAGTGCTGCTGAAACAGATGTAAGATGATCCGTTAAAACTGCTGATCTTTCTTTTGCATAAGTAAGGCAGAATAAATCATTCTATCATCTTCCGTCGTGGAATCCGGAATCTAGTAATAAGAGTCTCATTGATGCGTCCTAGATCTATTTAACCCAAAGAACATCGTCTGTCATGGTTTCTATATGAGCCAACTTGCGATCATCCATCTTGTAAATCTTGTTCTTTACATGGCTGATGATCTTATAGTTCTCATCGATGTCCTGGGCCTTGTAGAAGGAGTCCATGTTATCGTGGAGAACTTCTTGGCTTGAAAGTTGGGTAGATGTGGTATCTGAACTTTTCGTAGCTTTCTGGAAAGCTGCATCTAGATTCTGTGGCACTGCATAATCCCGAGATCGTCGGGGGTAGAGTGATTGCATCTGGATCATCTTCCTTCATCAAATCGTCTGAGCTGTATTGCCACTTTTAGATGGTGATGTGAGATCTAGGTTATTGACCATCAATACCGTATCTCTGCATCAGAAAATATGATTCCTCCATCATCCTCAAAACCATCATCATTAATAAATTGTAGATGCTCTTAGGGACTGCGTGTAGCTATCTGAATATCTGATGAGGTTTGTGGCGATCTAGTTGACTTGTCGCGCTCTATGTGGAGATCTGATGGGTGATCGACCTGGTGATGAGCGCAGTGGAGATGCGTCTATGGGATGATCTTCGGAGACTTGTGAGGTGAATGTTGATAGCCCGCGAAGCTCTTGGCAGTCCCTCGATGTTCTTCTAGGCGATGAAGATCTGGAATCATATGTCTTTTCGCGAATGCCTTAGCGAAGCTTCATTCGCGTCGGTCGAGGGGATCGATGATATGACCTTAGCGAAGGCTTCCGTGATGTCTGATGGTCTGAGTCCATATCTAGAGATGAAATCGAAGATGGTGATGATCTCTCCGCCGAGCGAAGGCCTTAGCGAAGAGCTGTACATCTAGGTCCTTCGTCAAGGTGGTGCGGGACTTCCTTGGCGAAGGTGACATCGTCTTAGGCTGCTACGTTGGCGGGGGTGCCTCTGGGGTGCTGTCGTTGGAGCCTTCCAGCGAAAAACTCGGACCCTGCTTGCGCGGTTTGTAGTGGTCCTCCATGATGTTCATAATCTGCGCATCATGTCTTCTGGGATGATCTGTGGCCAAGAAGTTAAATGCGTCTTTTCTGCGATGGGGTTCACATCAATGGCGTCTGGCGTCGGTGTAGAGCATCAGGCTGCATGGAGATCTCTGCAGAAGTCACAGTCGCTGACACGGTCGCTTCTTCTGCCGTAAGTCGGGGGATGATTATCGGCTGATCATCGTAGAGGCCCAACTCTGCTGCTGGAGCGATCTCGGCTGAGAAGTTCTTGCTGTCTTCGTGGAATTTCCCTTTGGAAGTCTGCGCTGCCCTGGAGTGTCCTCAATCTGCGTTGAGGCGGCGATGAGAGCCCTCTTAGACTTAGTCTGCAATGGCGGGATGTCTGGGGAGGCGGTCGTTTCTTGAGTAGCGGACTGCGTCCCGTTTCCTCTGCGCAGGGGTCTCTAGCAGAACACCAGGCGGGAGAGGGTCGATCGCTAGCAGCTGACTGGAAGGAATATCTGGACTCTCTGCCATGTTTTGCCCTTGTTTGCGTGATCTATCTGCAGCCGTCTTAAGGCATAAAAGATGATATTTATTAAATGCAGAATGAGATAAATTAATGCAGTAACTGCAAGCGTGAATTAAGCGCTGCACAGTAGAACAACTAGGGCATATTACATGTGGATCGGGAGGCAGAAAAGCGTAATCTACAAATCGTACAGATTTTCATGAGCGTAAAGCTAGCTGAACAATCCGAATACCGTGAATAAACGGTAGAAATCGATAATTAATCAATACAAATAGTAAAGGATACTAGCTATACCTCTATAGTAACCTATGAGAGGTAAAAACTAAGAGATTATCAAAGGATATGTGTGTAAGGAGACACAAAGCTCTCACATCCTGCTCACTGGAAGAAGGAGAGTGGAGCACATGGCCAGAGGGTGGCGACACCTTTTCCGCCAGGGGACACAAGGGGAGCAACTTCGTGGTGAGTACCAATTAGTGATTTTATTTTGAAGGGCTTCAAATAAGGAGATACAAGTGTTCCACTATGTTACAAGAAGAAGAAGACAAACAAAGAGCATGAGTCAGGATAAGGAAAAATTCAGAACACAGTCTGGGACAGATGTCAAACCTGTTGAATACTTCGTCACAATCCACTCAAACTACCCTTATACTGTACCCTAGTATGTTCTCTATTTAATCATTTCATGTGTAATGCTTGGCAGATTCTTTCATGTAGTTAGGATGGACTATGACTGAAGATGATAAGACACAATTCCAAAGTAGGACTTCACAGATCGGTGGTTAGTGGTTTCTATTAATTTATAAAGTTGTTAATCTATGGAAACGCAGGACTGTCAATATAGGGTTGAGGATGTTTCCAGAACTCACCTTGAACCCATCTCCAGGAGTCTTGACACATGTTGATGATAGTTCATCCATGTCCGGAGCAGTTCATGTGTTTATGTTTTTGTTTCACCATTGGGAAGAAGATATTGATCCAGGGAGAAAGTTCTGTGTTTTTGTGTATCAGAGTGCTGTGATATGTAGATGTTGTAGGACCACATGGCCGAGTCCAGCATTTAACTCATCGGTCGGTAGTGCAGGGTCTGTCAAACGGCTACATTTAATGCCAGTCTGTGTAGATGCTTGATAACGTTTGACTACCCATGAGGCACTGATGTAGATGCAGCTATTTGTGTCAGTGGGTGACCGTCTATTGTTTGGCATCACTTGATATACAGACCCGTGCCAGATATATTCGGACACCTGACATAATTTCCATAGACTTACATGTTATTTCTGTGTAGCATAAATAATTTTCATGAAGTGAGTTGAGGATGGATCTTTATAAAATTTGACAGGCAAATGTGAAATCATCTCTGCTCTGCGCACATAATTTAAGTTCAGTTTTCCGACCACTACTTAACTAATGACATAACATTTATCAACTTACGTATGGTTCCACAGTGAACAATCCCATAGGCCGCAATGTTAAAGGAGTTCACGGCACTGTACATATGTTGATTAAATTGTTGCCATTTGATAAATAAGCAACAGAAAATTAAACAGAAATTATGTGATTGTAGGTAAGATGATTCCTCATAAATGTGCAAAATTTGACTTGGATCTTACGAAAATTAAATTCATGAAAATTATTTATGCCACACTAAATTAACATGTAAGTCTATGGAAGTAGGTCAAGTGGCATGGGTCTGTATCATGTTCAGTGAGTGAGTTTAGTTTTACGCCATTTTTAGCAATATTCCAGCAATATCATGGCGGGTGACACCAGGAATGGGCTTCACACATCGTACCCATGTATTCGGCGTGACGAGTGAATGCTTTAACCACTAGGCTACCCCTATATGAGGTTCAGTACTGCTGAGTGGCGTTAGTCTGTATGTACAGAACTTGTTTGTTCATCCAGCCCTGCGAGGGGAACTTGACAATACATCGACTTGATGTTTCTACTTCACTACATTTTAGGCCTGGTGAAGTACAACATGTCATAGATGGAGGGGAGACAACTCTGTAACACTTTGTTTCATTCGTAACTACTTGTGTCTTTCTGTGACCTACAAGAAGACTCTTACCTGTATAGTATGTCATTATTGCCAAGAATTGTGGCAAACCAAATAAATCCCGCTTAGTAAAATGTGGTATGAGGTCAAATAGTTGCTTTGCGATTGTCGGTTTTCACCATTGTTTCCTGATTATAAAATGTTTTGTTACTGATCTTTGTTAACGACATAAGAAACCTACTTAAAGTGACTTTCTTGTTGTATTATAAATGTTTGGAAATTCTGAGTTATCTTTCCTTGGAAATAGTCCTAGAGTATTTTCATCTCTGTGCCCATTTGGGCTTAGACAAGGCCAGTTGTGGACATGGCCACAAGAGGGGTACAAAGCCCCATCCGGCTTGCCGGAATGACACAAGTAGTTACGAATGATTTTGTTTCTGAAGATGGAGGGGAGACAACTCTGTACACACTGTTTCTGATAAAGTCGTATGAAGGGCCCTGTTCCATGAAGGATATGTTAGCAGTATGACAATTAAATCCACATGTTTACATAGATTAATTAAAGCTGATGACTTCGTGGAATGGGACCATTGATTCAGTATTCTGAAATGTATAATGTTATGGTATTGTTTCAGTACCAAATTATATTGTGACTTTGTGTCATGGATCTATAGAGATTATATAGACATTAAAAGAATATTTGATTGTGTTGTGTTTTTTAATGTTTGTTACAACTTGACTTAGGCTCCAGGAACAGTATAGCACTGTTGTATTTATAACAGAAAAAAATCTTGGTATATTTAAACTCAAGCATGATCTTTGTAATTTTGTTATCTGATATTACTTGCACTCCAATCAGAATCATATTGAGATATTGTTTCCTTATTCAACCATGTGTACATGTAATGGTGAATATTTGATATTCAGTAAGTATGTATGACAATATATTCAATGTGACTGTACACCTGTACAAATGTAAGCACTGTGTGTCATATTCAATACTGAACAACCTGTACAACACTTATAAACATGAAATGTTGTAGTGATTCTCCTAGCACTGTTGCTAATTACATATGCCAACAGAATTCTGATTCGGTGCTACATATTGTGGTCACTTTGTATCACACCCATCTTCTCAGTTAGTTCAGTGGTTTACAAGATGTGGCCCATGGTGAGTTCACTGTGACCACTGTCTCTGTCAGCCTCGTGACTTGATTCTGTATTTTATACAGGTAGCCATCTTGAACTTATATTGCTGACTGCGTAATTAAACAATCACTGTTGTTGTTTTTTGTGTGATTGAGTATGAAATAACCACTGTGTTAGACATGTTTGACATCTCACCTGAAGCCGTTAGTGCTAATTAAGGTAATTTCTATGTTTATATTGATGCAACTTGAATTAGTATAACAGTGAGGGATGTCTGTGGGTGTCTGTTTTTGTAAAGCCCTAGTTAAAGTCTCATATTGAAATGTTGCATTTTCATGAGAGTCAGGTGAGCAGTGTGCGAAATAGACACTGGCCTGCAAGCCCGTGACTAGTAAAAATCCAGTTAGGCCAGTAAATCTCCACAGTCACTGGCCCAACGGGCTGGTGAATTTTCATATGTAAATATATCTCTCTCACCGACTTGTTAAGTTACAATACACTTTTAAATCATGCAAGATTATGGCCTGATAAAAAATGTTCTTCATATTAGATTAATGATGAAACCCATGTCATGCCGAAAATATCTTATCCTCATCTATATTTGTAATCTTTTGATTAGTTTCTACATTCAAATTTTGGGCTAGAGAACTATGTTGTGGGCTAGAAACTTTCAGGCATTGCTAGCCCGACTGGCTAGCAAAACTTGGCAACAATTTCGCACACTGCAGGTGAGCAAGGAGTTTTGGCTGCAGTATAAAGTCAGTTATTCCCAAGTGTGGGGACTGACCATGGGTCAGCGGTGGCCACACAGAGCATCTTGCCATGGACACTCGGGGGGTACTCACAGATCGCAACAAGTGTACAGTTGCTCACCTTCCTCTGATCTGGCTGTGATGCTAACAGTGGCAGCTTCTCTGTTAACTATGTACTTCTAATTATACAGAATCATGATTATACAGACACATAATTATTTCAAATTGTTTTTGGAAATATTCCAGACAAATATCAAATATGTGGCATTATTCTTCATGTATTGTTTTCTATGTTTGCATACAATTGTATCCCAAGTGTTATTGACATTGTTGTGTATAAACGTGTAAGAGCAGTTTGGTAGTGTGTGATGTGTGTGCAGTATACGCTGTGTGTGAGTGATGTGTGACTCCCTCCCACTGCCAGTATGTCTGTGTCATGTGCACCACACATGGATGAAATCCTGATTAAACATTACTGCTGTTGAGCTCTTGTCTCTGTTGTCTTTGCTGCTGTCAGTCTTTTAGTTGCGGGCAGGTTCATGTTAGCACCCTTCAGGAAATATCACATGAGAAACATAACTGTTTATGGGATGTAAGCTGAGTGCTCATTGGTTGGATGGCTCACTGGCTTCACCTTATACTGGAGAAACAGCACCATATGTGTGATGTAAGCCGAGTGCTCTGATTGACTTCACCTTATACTGGAGAAACAGCACCATATGTGTGATGTAAGCCGAGTGCTCATTGGCTTCACCTTATACTGGAGAAACAGCACCATATGTGTGATGTAAGCCGGTGCTCATTGACTTCACCTTATACTGGAGAAACAGCACCATATGTGTGATGTAAGCCGAGTGCTCATTGGCTTCACCTTATACTGGAGAAGCAGCACCATATGTGTGATGTAAGCCGAGTGCTCATTGGCTTCACCTTATACTGGAGAAACAGCACCATATGTGTGATGTAAGCCGGGTGCTCATTGACTTCACCTTATACTGGAGAAACAGCACCATATGTGTGATGTAAGCCGAGTGCTCATTGACTTCACCTTATACTGGAGAAACAGCACCATATGTGTGATGTAAGCCGAGTGCTCACTGGCTTCACCTTATACTGGAGAAACAGCACCATATGTGTGATGTAAGCCGGGTGCTCATTGGCTTCACCTTATAATGGAGAAACAGCACCATATGTGTGATGTAAGCCGAGTGCTCATTGGCTTCACCTTATACTGGAGAAGCAGCACCATATGTGTGATGTAAGCCGAGTGCTCATTGACTTCACCTTATACTGGAGAATCAGCACCATATGTGTGATGTAAGCCGAGTGCTCACTGGCTTCACCTTATACTGGAGAAACAGCACCATATGTGTGATGTAAGCCGAGTGCTCATTGGCTTCACCTTATAATGGAGAAACAGCACCATATGTGTGATGTAAGCCGAGTGCTCATTGCTTGGAGTGTTCATTGGCTTCACCTTATACTGGAGAAACAGCACCATATGTGTGATGTAAGCTGTTCCCACGATAGTAGCAAGTAGAAACCAAAATAAGGGAGAAAGTTTATCACCTATAATGGTTAATTTAAATGCATCAAGATTGCATCATTCACTTTTGCCCTATCAAGCACCATAACCTGCACATTTTCAACACATATATAGAAGGATGATATATTGTTTATATCTCTACAGGATTAGACTAACGCTTAGTCTCTAAATATATATAATTTTGATAGAAACAAACAATTTCTTTAAAATTGACAAGGAGCCCAAATCAAATGGGAGATTCAGAACCTACACCAGAGGAAATCTAGACTTTCTTCATTTAGGGCTTAAACATTACAGAAAGGACTTGGCAGAATGGGAAAATAATGCAGTTCTGAAAGGACTGTGAGACAGATTACCCCATAATATGCACCCTTCCTTCTTACATTTATATCGCTTAGTCCCTGAATATATATAATTTTGATAGGAACAAATAAACCCATATAAATTCAAAAGGAGCCCCAGTGAGTTGGGAAATTCAGGACCTGAGTGAGTGAGTGAGTTTGGTTTTACGCCGCTTTCAGCAATATTCCAGCAATATCATGGCAGGGGATACCAGAAATGGGTATCACACATTGTACCCATGTGTGGAATTGTTCAGGACCTGAGTGAGTGAGTTTGGTTTTACGCGCCGCTTTCAGCAATATCATGGTGAGGGACACCAGAAATGGGCTTCACACATTGTACCCATGTGGGGAATTGTTCAGAACCTGAGGAAATCTAGACTTGCTTCATTTAGGGCTTTAGCACTGCAGGGAGGGCTAGGCAGTAGGGAAATAATGTGGTTCAGGGTCTGAGACAGAGTATTCTTACATGCACCGTGTGGAAATTTACTTAATTTACTGATCTTCGTAAAGGTCCCTGCTACCACTGATACCTGCTGTGATGTAAGTTCTTTATGTTTGTGAGATGGTCACAAGTACAGTATCAGTACTGGATGCTGAGGAGGCAAGAGGGGGATGATCAAGCTACTGCTACCAACAGAACAAATAATTAGCATGTCACTTTGAAATCAAGTTTGTTTTGAGTATTTCAGCATTATATTTCAAATAGAAATAGAAACAAATATATTTGTACAAGATACTATTGAAACTTATTAATGCCACAGTCTATGGAGAAGATGCCATCAATGTAGAAGATATTTTACTGATATGTTGCTAGACAATACTAACATTTACGTGTATGATATTATGATCTCCACTATGGAGAAGGTATCATCTATGTATACACCATCAGATTACCGACTTTTCTAAAAATATTTTCTGGAGTAATTAATATTGGTTCTGAATCTGTTTCATGAAACCACTGACTTGATTAATAATGACCGATTTGTCAACCATGTTACATCTTTATTCAGATACCATATGAACATTAAATAAAGAAACTCTTAATCTAAATGTATTAAAGTTATGTTAAATGAATATATTTGAGGTCTTTCTATTTTAACTTCTGTAGCTCGAAATATTGAATGATTTCATTTATGTTATGAAAATACGGGTAAGGCCAAATGATAATAAATGACTTCTTTGAGAGGCATTTTAGAAGTTGTATAGATGAAGGAAAACCAAGTTCTATGGATAGTCAACTTCTTCATTGCAATGGGTGCGACGTTTTGGTGTAGGTACTAACACCGCTATCAAGCAAGTGATGATAATAACTTGATAATAAATGACCAACATGCTGCAGAATATTTGAATAATCATATATATAGTCTTTAATAATATATTTTTGCAAACAAAACTGAATTATTACAAAACAAAACAGATTTATTCTCTTATAAACATGTGACACTTAAATTAAAAAACTTATTTAGAACAAAAGTTTACTTTTCATAACTGTTACAACATGTTATCATGCAATATAGGGTATTTGTTGCTATACTCGAATTAACGATTCATCTGATATTTACACACGCCATTAAAGAGTCTGTTGCATGAATGTTTAGTTACACACAAAAATTGTGTATATTATTCAAGGTGTAGTTGTTACAGTTTATTTTCTTTCGTAAACCTCAGTACTTGGTGACGATTCCGATTTCGTTCTTGTCGCCTTGTCAGCTTTTATATAAACCCTGAAAACAGTATGGCGTCCATCGGACTCGGAAAGGCCAACTTGTAGAAACTTTGAATGTGCATCAGCGGGAATATATTCATCAAGATAACAAAATGCACTTGTTCTGAAGCAGATACATCAGCCGTCATGTTGCCAAAGTGGGTCTTAAAAATGTGTCTCGTTACTAACGTAATATTATATCAGCGTAATCCGAACGTAACACTGTCTGTTTATTTGGGATTCCTCGACTTACAGTGAACAAACCATACAATCCGTGTAACCCATGATCTTCATTATAGAGGATTGCATAAACTGAGGGCACTTGTTGGAGAAACATTTTTGTTTTCGGGAACGACCCCCATCTAATTTTATTAATGCTGGAAGAAACATAAGTTGTGCAAGGGAACAATGCTGCCAACGTATTCTGGCACCATAGGTAAGCTATGATACTTGCCTGAGACGATGGAGGCACACATTGCAATCACTTGTGCCCCAGAGCTGGGGCCCCAGTCTGATGCATCTTCTTCTGATTGCAAACATGAACGATCCCAGTATTCTCAGTCAGACTTCAATCAAATAAACAAACCAAAAGAACTCCTGCGTGAAGGCTTTGTCACAGAAGATAGTTGTGATGATGGAGAACAAGTAACTGTTGATACTGAGATACACACAGACTGCAGCGAGGACCTTTCTTCTAATTTACAACTTGGTTTTATACAGAACTGCTACAACCAGGGTTCCCTCACTGACAATATTACCGTCGTGACCCAAGATGTGTCTAGTGAACAGGTGGGCCCTAATGATGGCATTACAGAGAAGAAAAAGAAAGTGTATATTTGTGACATATGTGAGAAGGTGTTCAACAGAAGTGACAATTTGAAGATTCATATGCGTGTTCATACCAATGAGAAGCCATACTTGTGTGTGGTGTGTAATAAGACATTTTCTCGTTCACAGCATCTCACAACACACATGCGTTCACACACTGGTGAGAAACCTTTCTCTTGTGATGTATGTAACAAAAGGTTTTCAGAGTCAAAGAGCTTACAAAATCACCGTAAAACACACACAGGTGAGCGTCCTGACAAGTGTGATCTGTGTGGGAAGTGTTTTACCCACTCCGGTCACCTCAAACGTCACATGATGACTCATACAACAGAGAAACCATTCAAGTGTGGATTGTGTGACAAAACGTATACACGCTCGGAAAACCTAGAGAAGCATATGAAAGTACACGCTACATGTGAAGTGTACACCTGTGACAAGTGCGACAAACGATTTCTCTCCACAGAGAGACTGGATGTCCATTTGAAGTGGCATGCTGGGGAGAAGGTGGCTATATGTGAAATCTGTGATAAGCTGTTCACCAAGCTGGACTACCTCAAGAAGCATGTGAAGGCTATGCATACAGAACAAGTGTCAGTACTGCAGCAAGGTGTTCAGCCTTAAGAACAACCTGCTTATTCACCGGCGCACACATACTGGTGAGAAGCCCTACAGGTGTGTGGTGAAATATTTTGTCAGTCATCACAGGTGAAGTCACACCTACTAACTCACGGCCAGCAGATACCTGATGACAGCGACGATGGTGGGGCAGTGGTAGGGAGTGAGGAGGCGGCGTCGTCAACACTGGCAGCAGAGTAGCGTACTCCACATGTACTCTGTCATAACTGTTGTGTACCTTCGTTTGTTGTCATGGAGTGTAGGGCAATTCCCCACCTCCACATCACCCCATATGCCATTTCCCCACCTGGACATTTCCCCACCCAAGAATATTATTTTCCCACCTCTTTGAAAACACCTAAAAAAATTGATGAGTTAATTGGTGCATCTGAAGCCTGAGTGAAGGGAACTGTGTTTGGATGGTTATCAGCAGCTGATCAGTGGGGGAAATTTATGAACTCAGTTGCCAAGAAAATCTGCCTGAATATTTAAGATTATATCTGCCTGAATATTTAAGAATGAAATGTATTTTACAATACTTCTTGTTCAGGATAGTGGGGAAATGACTGACCAGGTATATATTTGGGTGGGGTATTGTCCGGGTGGGAAAATGACTGGATTCCGTTGTCATGTAATTATGAAACTTAATTCACCTGGATCATCCATAATCATGATAATTGTTATACAAACAGGAGTGTGTGCTTCTATCATATTTACTCGTATAGTCCACAAGTTGTTACAATCTTGATGGAACATTGTGTGTTTTCATATTTGTCTAGTACTGAGCACATTATGTCCCAAAATCTTAACCATATTTGCTGTATTATGTCGGGGTAAAATGGTATACCGCAGTATTTTGCCATCGGTTCGGTATACCTTAGTGCGATCCAAAAATACAGCATTTTGTATTTTCGTACCATTCTTCTATCGACTCATAAAATAACATTGTTGTTCATTGAAATTAACAAAGATTATGGTTATTTTTATTCCATGTTATTAACAATGTATTGTAAAATTTAGCTCTTGTAAATTTTCTGTATCATGATCATATTTCATATACCGAACCGAAACGGACCGAATTGAAGGCCTTGTACTGCAATATGTAGCATAGCATAGTTAGAGTGTACCATTTCACCCCTAGTATTAAGCATATTAATTGCCATGCTCCAATGTCTGGACCAATCCGTAATGTTTATGAGCCAAGTTCAAAGACTGACAATTAGGTATGTATGGCAGTAAGAATTCTCTTGTGTATATTTGACATGTTTTATACAAATGATTGGAAAAATCTACTTCCAAGTGAAAGTACAGTATAAAGTTTTAACTGTATAATTTGGTGTATTTGGTTCCCTAAACATGCTCAACAATGCTTAATTGTTGAAACTGTCAATAAAATGTGCTGATCAGCATATGATCAGAAATCAAGCCTGTGTCTGTTGCATCTTATCAAAGGCTGGGAATACACTATGCCATTTAGAAAGTGATGCTGTGGCCTATACTATGGATCCAAGTCAATCTACACTTGATAGAGGGGTACACAAAGTAGGTGACTACCAGTTCTCAGACTTCAGTTGTTATGAAAGCTGCAGTGGCTTAGTGCGTTAGATTGTTGACATGTGTGCTAGCAGTTCAACTGTTGGTTCAAATCCTAGATGGGACTCACCCCCCACAATTACTATAATCTGTACTTTACTGAGAAAATCCCTAAAATAATCTGTTACATTTGACCACTTTCTACTGGGATGGAAATAACCCATTGCCCGACGTCCCGGCCCAGTGTTTTTTTCTGTCGGGCAAGCAACTTTGTATATGACACTGTACAG
The DNA here is from genome assembly GCF_003918875.1 of Haliotis rubra. Lineage (NCBI taxonomy): Eukaryota > Metazoa > Mollusca > Gastropoda > Lepetellida > Haliotidae > Haliotis > Haliotis rubra. Next base: position 862,736 of record NW_025766514.1, read on the forward strand.
TTGACTTTCCAATGTTAATTATGTTGCTTATTTGAAAAATCATCAAGAAAATCAGTCAGTATAGTGGAAACATTATCAGGGCAGGTGATTTTACATGTGCCACTGTACCGGAGTACACTAGCAATTTTAAAGTTATTTCCACCTCTGTTCTAAATGGCAATGTTTATTCATATATTTGTCATCTGCCGGATATCATTCCTAGAGTGCTCCAGATTAGTATTAGTGTATGTATGGCTAAAATCTTGTCTTGTATCTTGTGTTAAAGCATTCGCTTGTCACGCTGAAGACCCGGGTTCGATTCCTCATGTATGTACAAAGTGTGAAGCCCATTTTCGGTGTCCCTTGGAGTGATGTTGCTGGAATGTTGCTATAAGCAGCGTAAAACCATACTCACCTTACCCAGAGTTTATGTAAACACAGTAAATTGCAATTCACTCCACCTTGGAATTCAGGTGTGCGAGAAAGGATGGAGACGGCACAGCACAGGCTAATGAATCAATAACTTAGTGGGCACTTGTGCACGTGCTTCTCTAACACCTGGCTGTCCCTTTCTCTGCACTCCTCCCTCATAACAAATAGTGAACTGTGTCAAAATTTTGATGATAGTTTCTTAAAGAACTTTTTTGGTGGAGTCCGGAAAATTTTCAAATATAAGAAAGCTGTTGGGTATTAGTAAATGATAAACATGTATACTATTTATATTTATGTGGCAGTTTTGTACAATGATAAAATTTGCAATTCATCGGTCTGTTTCCGACTCAAACGGACTGTATCTATCAAAGCTACCATTGCTTACAAGGCCAGAGCAAAGAAACTGAAGTTATGATATAAATGTGATGTAAACTTACAGGCTAGTAGACAGTCTTTAAATAATTGAGTTTGGACCAGGCAATCCAGTGATCAACAGCATGAGCATCAGTGTATGCAATTCGGATACGATGACATACATGTGTCAATCAAGTTAGCAGGTTGACAGGTATAGGTTGTTGAAGACAGTTCTAATCCATATCATCACGGGTCCACTGTCTGAGGTACCAGACTGAACTGATGACAGTAATGTCCTGTATTAAACCCTGCCATCTACTGACATGTGACACATGAAACATTTAAATGCATTTCCTCCAATGTACATGGTATGTATGGTCGAACAAACCATTCCCTATGTGAACATTGCATGTAAATAGTGTGTCATTCATGTTTGATGGTGTAATTCTTTGGTACGTCCTGCTTTCTGCATACTGTCTTAGCAGGCCATGGTACCTCCTGCCTCCTACATGATGTGCCAGCAGGACATGGTACCTCCTGCATGATGTCCCAGCAGGACATGGTACCTCCTGCCTCCTACATGATGTACCAGCAGGACATGGTACCTCCTGCCTCCAACATGATGTCCCAGCAGGACATGGTACCCCCTACTTACTGCATACTGTCCCAGCAGGACATGGTACCCCCTACTTACTGCATACTGTCCCAGCAGGACATGGTACCCTCTACTTCCTGCATACTGCCCCGGCAGGAGATGGTACCCTCTACTTCATACATGATGTGCCAGCAGGACATGGTACCCCCTACATGATGTGCCAGCAGGACATGGTACCCCCTACTTCCTACATGATGTGCCAGCAGGACATGGTACCCCCTACTTCCTACATGATGTCCTACAAACACAGCCAAGCTAAGACTAAGTAAGAGTTATGGTGTCAGTGTGACAGATCCGTGCACCATGGCCTACCAACACAAACAACAAACACAGTGGTGTGAAAATTGATGTTTTACTGATCCTCTTGATACAAAACAGTAAACCTGTCCCAGCCTCTGTGCCCTGAATGTTGGCGATGCTCTGTAATGCCAGCATCTTCAGCTTTGTGAGTCTAACCAATGGAAAACTTGCATGATACAACAGAAGTACGTCAGTTTAACCATGCATCCTGCACCGTCAAGCTGAATTAGGACTTACATATCATATACACTTACATGGATTACTGAAAACAGCTCATCTTTAACTTCAGCTAAACGGGCACAAAATTATGTAAGCTTTTGTGTTTGTTTCATTATAGATTCTTTCGGATAAACCTTTCTGACTAGGATTTGAAAAGACTGCATTCAATGGAATAATAAACAAAACTGTTTTCCACATGACCTGTTTCCAATATCTGAGGATCAGTTGATTTGTAAACCCAAACAAATTGAAATTTGTCTAATCTTTTACATTAAAAATACGATATACCATTAATGGTGACATGATAGGCTAAGAAACAATAACCTGGTATGGAGTTACAGTGCCAGAGTGTTGGGAGATCTCCACTGGCTTCATCAGCCCTGTACACACACCAGCTGTTCAGACAACTTGGTGTTTCAGATGAACTATAAACATGCTTTTATGGCACTCTTGAAAATAGTACATAAAACAACGGAACAATGACGGAATGCAATAATCTAGCTACATAACATATGCGCAGAACATATAAAAAGGACCAACAACTAATACTAATTTAATCAATAAAAATATTACGTAATGTGAATATTTAACAATAGTGACAATTCTAACATTCCTAGTGGCAACAGACTTAAAGCTGTAAAATCCTACCTCATCTGCCTGTGTATCTTTGTACAAGATGACCCAATTTTGACCTCATATAAAAGGGACTTTGAGTAGTATAAAATGCAGATGAATTCTGTAATTTGTTCTTATAAAAGAGTAATTTGTTCATTAAAAACAATATATTTATACACCTGGATAAAACAAGCCCTAATTAGTTTACACTACTGCATCCCTTTGATTCATGCCGCATCGTGTGGAAACAACCTCAGTTCAGAGGGATACTAGCTCATGAAAGGTAGGTGAATATTGAGTTTCTTTGCAAATATAGAGTTAAAAGGATATTTTGCTTGTTGGGACCATGACATTATATCGGGATATCGGAAATATCGAGACATCCATATCGAGTTAAAAGAGCTTGAATAATGATAAATTATGAAGGATTTTGCCGGGACCAAGATGTTATATAGAGACAACCGAGATATCGAGTCATCAGAGTTCGACACAACAGTGCTCGACTGTATGTATCCAGATTGTCCTAAGAAGTGATCATGAGTCATTTTATTATTACGATGATTCAGGGAAACCAGTGGATAATTGCAAATATACTACCCAGTTTAGACTCACTTAAAGCACTCACTACAGTCCGTTTGAGACAAAATGATACCGATGAATTGCAATCTAACACAAAAACAATATAGACATAAAAGAATCAAACCAACGCGGACTGCAATAAACACAATTATTCGTTTCCAGGAGTATATATATGGTTACAGTGAAGATTAATTTCTTCACTAACTTGGGGGAACCAACTTCAAACTTTATGCAGAGGATCATGCATCAAATTGCTGAAAAGTGCAGTGAACAGCTGTATTGTTACCAAGTATTGTTAAGAATTAAACATTTCGCTAATTTTCACGGAGTTTCATCATTTTTGAACTCATGACAATAATCTTTTCAACGTTACGAATTTGTTTTACAATACATCAGTTCATGTGTAAACAGTACCTTTAAACAGTGGAATATTTTGCAAAATCTCGTTTAGAACAGTTGACTGAAGTAAGTGGCTACATTTACACTAGTGAGTCTAAACTTTTGATGGGGAGTATAGTTACAGAACAGTGGCTCAAGAGGTACTCAGGTGATTGAATAAACAGGTATAAGGGGAAATCTGATCACAGTCAGACACACAGGTAAATATATAATCAGGGAGCTGACAATCAGGTAATATAGTTTTATAAACACAGATTGCAAGTTACAAAAACCTTTGTTACAAATGGAATTATGTTGTAAGTAGTGTTTTGTCCAGGCGTATAATTGATAAAACAGTTCCTGGCTGCAGACTGCGTGGAGAGTGATGCAGCAGCCACGAAGCCCCAACAGACAATACACATTTGTACAGACGAGGCCAATACACCGAGAGTCCGTAAACATGAGACGAGGTTACATGTAAAATGTGCTATACAAAATATGTATTATGTATAAAAAACACAGACAGACATATGTACAAAACTGTTGTTGATCTGTGCCATATGTACATTAAGAACATGCCGAGTCCCAGACTGGGACATGGACGTCGTTCAACTACTGCAGTCACTTCTACATGCTCACATGACCAGTCACTAGTATTCTACATGCAAATAAACATGAAACAAATCTACCTGTGAGTATATACTAGGACAAGGAGTAAAAATACCAGTCTAACAACATAAAATGAAATACTATTGCAATCATATTGACGAAGTGATAATCTAGATGACTTCGTACACAGCAGTAACATCCATGCTGTCCTTGTGAAGTGACCTGTTGGCAGACAGACATTAGAATAATGATCATGGAAACATGGCGACAATAGAAGGTTCACTTCTGAAGACATCATCATATCAATATGACAGTCAAGACATGTTGGCATGTAACCAGGCGGGTGATCCACCGAGAAGCCTGCCTCTCATGTCATGCTGGCATGTAACCAGGCGGGTCGTCCACCGAGAAGCCTGCCTCTCACGTCGTGTTGGCATGTAACCACAAGGATCGTCCACCGAGAAGCCTGCCTCTCACGTCGTGTTGGCATGTAACCAGGCGGGTTGTCCACCGAGAAGCCTGCCTCTCATGTCATGTTGGCATATAACCACAAGGATCGTCCACTTAGAAGCCTGCCTCTCATGTCATGTTGGCATGTAACCAGGCGGGTCGTCCACCGAGAAGCCTGCCTCTCATGTCATGTTGGCATGTAACCACAAGGATCGTCCACTTAGAAGCCTGCCTCTCATGTCATGTTGGCATGTAACCAGAAAGGTCGTCCACTGAGAAGCCTGCGTCTCATGTCATGCTGGCATGTAACCAGGCGGGTCGTCCACCGAGAAGCCTGCCTCTCATGTCATGTTGGCATGTAACCACAAGGATCGTCCACCGAGAAGCCTGCGTCTCATGTCATGCTGGCATGTAACCAGGCAGGTCGTCCACCGAGAAGCCTGCCTCTCATGTCATGTTGGCATGTAACAACAAGGATCGTCCACTTAGAAGCCTGCCTCTCATATCATGTTTGCATGTAACCAGGCAGGTCGTCCACCGAGAAGCCTGCCTCTCATGTCATGTTGGCATGTAACCACAAGGATCAACCACTTAGAAGCCTGCCTCTCACGTCATGTTGGCATGAAACGAGGAAGGTCATCCACCGAGAAGCCTGCTTCTCATGTCATGTTGGCATGTAACGAGGAAGGTCATCCACTGAGAAGCCTGCTTCTCATGTCATGTTGGCATGTAACGAGGAAGGTCATCCACCAAGATGCCTGCTTCTCATGTCATGTTGGCATGTAACGAGGAAGGTCATCCACCGAGAAGCCTTTACAGCTAGTGACAGGACAACACAACTTGTCTCAGTCAGTCAGGACTAGTTTCAACAAAAATATCCAAGAAACTATTGCCAAGGTAAATGAAATAATAGACAGTTTCTCCACCATATTTGTTTGATAGAATGTTAGACTTGCATTTCTAAACAATTCTAAGCTAAAATAGAATCCTTTATACAAGAAACTGTTGTATGACTCACTTCAGTTATGGTGCCATAACTCGGGATGACTCTAAAGCTTCTCATTTAGACCCTGCTGCTCCAGCTCTATGCTACTTTCCTTCATACTACTTCCCCTTCTTGTCAATATGGTCACAAATAGTTTATCAAAAACACATATTACGTGTATTTAGTACAAATGTAATGCTGCCAGTGTAGGTGAGTGAGTGAGTTAGGGTCAATGACAGTATAACGGACCAACCAATGGACAGCAGGGCTTCTTCCGACAATAATAACAACACCTAGGGGTTGGAAATTAGCCTCCTGAACATCTCCGAGTCTGACCCCTGTACATGTTGGTTTCTACAGTGGTCCTGGATACACACATCAGTCTTTGCTTGTGAATGTTGTGGTATCTATGACGACACTGTGTATGTGAACAAAGTCTAGGAAACACAAATACATTGTAAAGGTCTATAAAAAGAACCTTAAATAGTTCTGTAGTTGAAACTGTTTACAGTTCTATAGTACAACATGTTCCAGGGGTTCTGGTAGAATTGGTGTCCTCAACACTCAACAGTTTTCATCCGTGGACTGAGACAGATACAAGGAAGTGTCCACATCAGAGTTGAGTGTCTGCATGCCTAAGTGTCTGCATGTCTGAGTGCCTGCTTGTGTGAGTGCATGTCTGAGTGCCCGAGAGTGCTTGTCTGAGCGTCTGCTTGTGCGAGTGTCTGCTTGTCTGAGTGTCTAAGTGTCAGAGTATCTGAGAGTCTGCATGTCTGAGTGTCCCAGAATCACTTTTACAAGTCTGCTTGTGTGAGCGTCCGCTTGTCTGAGTGTCCGCTTGTGTGAGAGTCTGAGTGAGTGACTAGGCCAGCAGCTCCCCTAGGTACGTAATGCTGATGACGACAATCTCACACATCACAAGCATGTCGGCACAGGTCGGCAATTGCTTCTGGAGATGAATGTTGATGACATATTCACATTGTGTGTGATAGAATCTCAAGGACTTGTGCAAGAGTCTTTGTAGCCACCAGTACGTAGTGGCCACGTGTGAAGCGCCACTTGTATGTTAAACACATTCTGATACAACTGATGGAAAGTGGAATCAAAACAACTATTGGTCATGTTTCTATCATCACTGTGAGCGCCCCTTCATCCTGCTGTACACTGCACACAGAACATCTTCAACACTGGTGTAACAAACATGGAATTGAGTTGTCTCCCTTTGACATCCTTGACCTTGCTGCATCAGTTTCAGGGATGAGTGAAAAAGATCCAATGACACCAGCGCGATTAAATCTTTGGAAAATTCTCATCCCTGCATATTACACTGTACTTCATAACATAACCAGTGATGAGAAAATAACACATACTGTCAAAATTAGCATTTAGAGAATCTGGCAGTCTAAGTAAACTTAGGCTCAGTATTATTCGTTACACTGCTATACTGAGTCTAACAAAACCTAGTAGAAGGTCGCGTCAGCTAACCTTTTGGACTGACCAATCAAAACACAGCTTACCAAATCGCGAAAGTTAACATTCGCACATACTGTTTGAACCTTTACCTAAAAAACCCGAACTGGAATGCTATTTTCCGCACGATCGCTTCCGAGTGATACACGCAATGAGTAAACAGTCACTGAAAATAGCGCTTTTGTCAATACTCAAGGATGTTATCTTGCGAAAATATAAGCAAATAGTAACCATGTCATTAGAAACCCATAAGCGTATATACTGCAGGTCAAATATCTGTGTTTTATGCAGATTTTCATTTGTTGATAGATCAGTGCCAACGACCAGGGAAGAGAAAATTCAAAAAACGTTTTGTAAGTCCCGCCGAACCCTAACAAGTAGTCCTTGTCTAATTGGTTAAATCCGTTCGGTCGTCTTGCGTTTGATTGGACGGTCATAGATCGCTCAAAGGTAGCTGACGCTACCTTCTACTAGGTTTTGTTAGACTCAGTATAGCAGTGTAAGTTTACTTAGACTGGAGAATCTGGAGACTTATGAGAAACACTTCCAACACTGTGGAGAACTGTGATGTGGCAGTCATGCATGCATGCCCCGCCATTAATGAATCATCAGATGCGTGTACAGTGATTGGAGGCAGTCAATGGCTCCGTCTCCGGGGGATCATAGTCATACTTGGGGTTATAACCCAGGTCATCCATGGGGTAGCTGTGTTCCATGTAGGTCTGCATGTACGGGGGTGCAGTTGGCTCGGGGGGAGGGGGGTGGGTACGCCATTAGGGTCTCCTCATGCTCTGTATCTTCGTGTTCACGTACCCGCTCTGTGACGCCACAGCAGCACTTGGTGAAGAACTGAAAATACATTGCGGAATGTCAAAACTTAGACCAGGAAACCTTAAACCCTGCGAGTGAGTCTGTGTTTTACCGATGACTTACAACTGCAGAAGGGGTGGTGGGGTACCATTATGTATTCAAAAATGTGTTCATATAATTACATCATTAACAAAAAATTACATTGACCATTTAAAAGTAATTTCATTTTTGTAGCAAGTAAGTCTCTCATGTTTGACTGTGTGTGGCCACTGGCTGTGTGTGTATGACCACTGGCTGTCCGTGTGTATGACCACTGGCTGTGTGTGTATGACCACTGGTGTGTGTGTGTGTGTGTGTGTGTGTGTGTGTGTGACCACTGGCTGTGGCTGTTCGTGTGTATGACCACTGGCTGTGTGTGTATGACCACTGGTTGTGTGTGTGTGACCACTGGCTGTCCGTGTGTATGACCACTGGCTGTGTGTGTATGACATACCCCAGGTCCATGTGTGGTGAAGAGTGTGTGTAGCGCTCCCAGCAGGATGCCGATGTAAGGGAGGACAGCGATGCACCAGCTCACAATCTTCCACGGCTTGGGGAACGTGTAGTTAACCTCCTCATACATCAGATCACGGTCATACGTCTTCAGGAACAGCGTGAACCACATGCCCTGTTGGGAGTACACAAACATATAAACCATACACCCTGTGAGGAGTACACAAACATATAAACCATACACCCTGTGAGGAGTACACGAATATATAAACCATACACCCTGTGAGGAGTACACGAATATATAAACCATACACCCTGTGAGGAGTACACAAACATATAAACCATACACCCTGTGAGGAGTACACATGAACATATAAACCATACACCCTGTGAGGAGTACACGAACATATAAACCATACACCCTGTGAGGAGTACACGAACATATAAACCATACACCCTGTGAGGAGTACATGAACATATTAACCATACATCCTGTGAGGAGTACACGAACATATAAACCATACACCCTGTGAGGAGTACATGAACATATAAACCATACACCCTGTGAGGAGTACATGAACACCCATGCATCCTGTGAGGAGTACACGAACATATAAACCATACACCCTGTGAGGAGTACATGAACATATTAACCATACATCCTGTGAGGAGTACATGAACATATAAACCATACATCCTGTGAGGAGTACACAAATTACGGATACGACTGTATGCTACAGCTATAGGTGTGGACATGTACTCACTGCAGTAAAGAGTGCTGAGACAAATAACCACAGACCCATGATGATTCTCTCAGCCAGGGCAAAGTTCTGTTTCACTGAAACACAAGATGAGTCTGCAGAATGCTTCACTGACTGGTGTCAGTTTTACACTGCTTCTAAAAACATCCAGAAATATCCCGGTCCCCAAATGGTATGACAGAAAGACTTGTCTTGAATACATGAATAGGTTTTGTTTGGTACTGGTTACCAGCATTAGACATACAGTGCACCCTGGCTATAATGCCACCTTGGATATAATGCCATTTGCCAGAATGGATTTCCTGTCTAAATAATACCCTGGTTATAATGACAAACTGGATGTAATGCCATTTGCCAATGGTTTTTGGAACGAAAGTCATTTTCAGGTTAACACATGTGACAATACACTTCCAGCCCCCTACAAGAAGTCACCTGCAGCCCCGAGACGCTGGGATTTTCCAGTCATTCAAGGCTCATTACCGCAGACATAACCTCAGTCACCTTGTTGATTGCGTAGGGCCTCTAACTGCCTTGATTGTTAGCGTTATGAGCATACCTAGTGTGGAGTTTGGTGCTATATAAATGGACATATTATTATTATTATTACCTGGTTATAATGCCACTCTGGATATAATGCCATATTTTCTCCTAGACAAACGGTGGCATTATAACCAGGGTATACTGTACGTGGAGTCTTGTTCAAGAACACATGCTCTCAATGTCAGATTCACATAGATTATCTCGTGTTAAAGTTAAACATCAGCACTGTCAATGATACGTGCTAGAGTGATATACTCACCATACACAACCAGCAGGCCGAACGCCAGCAGTATAACCAGTATAAACTGAACTTTAGAGATGGACTGGTCGATGAGGATGAAGTAGTACATGCCTGCCTGAAGAAGAAGAACACCAAGTCAGTCATGTATTACACACCTGTATCTACCGTGGTTGTCTATAGAATCCCCAATATATATAAACGACACACATGTATCTACCTTTAGCAACACATGTATCTACCTTGGTTGTCTGTAGAATCCCCATTCCTTTAACGACACATTTATCTACCTCGGTTGGCTATAGAATCCCCATTCCTTTAGAGACACACCTCTATCTACATTTAGCGACACACCTGTATCTACCTTTAGCGATACATGTATCTACCTTGGTTGTCTGTAGAATCCCCATTCCTTTAGCAACACACCTGTATCTACCGTTAGCGACACACATGTATCTACCTTTAGCGACACACCTGTATCTACCTTTAGCGACACACATGTATCTACCTTTAGCAACACACCTGTATCTACCTTTAGTGACACATGTATCTACCTTGGTTGTCTGTAGAATCCCCATTCCTTTAGCAACACACCTGTATCTACAGTTAGCGACACACATGTATCTACCTTTAGCGACAGACCTGTATCTACCTTTAGTGACACATGTATCTACCTTGGTTGTCTGTAGAATCCCCATTCCTTTAACGACACATTTATCTACCTTGGTTGTCTGTAGAATCCCCATTCCTTTAGCAACACACATGTATCTACCTTTAGCGACACACCTGTATCTACCTTTAGCAACACATGTATCTATCTTGGTTGTCTGTACAATCCCCCATGCCTTTAACAACACACCTGTATCTACCTTTAGTGACACACCTGTATCTACCTTTAGCGACACACCTGTATCTACCGTTAGCGACACATGTATCTACCTTGGTTGTCTGTAGAACCCACATTCCTTTAACAATACACCTGTATCTACCGTTAGAGACAGATGTATTTACCTCTAACAACACACCTGGATCTAACTTCAGCGACACACCTGTATCTACCGTTAGCGACACATGTATCTACCTTGGTTGTCTGTAGAATCCCCATGCCTTTAGCGATACACATGACGACGAAGGTCATGAGCAGGTGGATGACGATCTTGCTGCAGCACTTCTTGTCTATCCACTCCTCCAAACTGTCCATGATGTTGTCCACGATAGTCAATGAGCCCACCACCTGGGCACAGATATGTAACAACATCTCCGAACACTGCACACTGGAAATGGCTTCAAGTTTCCCGAATATCAAAATGGTATTTTGTGTACCTAGAATTTGCTTTGACATTAGAGATTAACTCACTAACACATCTAATAACTTTCAAAATCAATGCAGGCCTGAATGTGATGGTGAAACGCTTGGCCACTTTAACAGTTACACAAGAAATGGGCTTCACACGTTGTACCCATGGGAGAATCGAACCCAGGACTTCGTTGTGATGAGCAAACGCTTTACCCACTAGGCTACCCCACCTCCCCTGTCACCCCTGTAACAAACAACAGGAAATAAACACGTATATGTATCTGATCACTACAGCACAGCTTAAGGTATATGTATCCGATCACTACAGCACAGCTTAACGTATATGTATCCGATCACTACAGCACAGCTTAACTCAAGACATCGGGTTAGTTACTGTTTTCCATTAAATGTCCTTCATATTAAGCATCCATTTGTAATTGTGTCAGATTGTCCTGAAATTATTTATAGCTTGGTCACATTTCGCCAACTCACCAAGAACATGAGACCGAAGAGGAATGCAGACAGGAGGAAGAGGAAAGCGTAGATGGGTGGAATGTTGAGCACGGTGAACGCTGCCGGCATCTGCCACAGCACCAACCCTGGACCCACTTGATCTGAAACACACAAACACACACTAGGATAAACACAGCTCAGAAATTATGGAATTCAGAACCAACTGTGCCAGAACTCAGAACCATCTTAGTCTGTATAATGGAACTCACAACTTACTCTGCATGCTGAACTTGGTATGCTGGAACTTAACACTTACTCCGCATGCCAGGACTCAGAACTTACTCCGCATGCCAGGACTCAGAACTTACTCCGCATGCCAGGACTCAGAACTTACTCTGCATGCCAGGACTCAGAACTTACTCCGCATGCCAGGACTCAGAACTTACTCTGCATGCCAGGACTCAGAACTTACTCCACATGCCAGGACTCAGAACTTACTCTGCATGCCAGGACTCAGAACTTACTGCTGTTTGCCAGACTCAGAACTTACTCTGCATGCCAGGACTCTGCTGTTTGAAGATCATGTCACCTAGGTACGGCGCCATAGCGATTGGAGGGAGCTGGCTGCAGAGTGCGTAGACACCAATCATAAGAACCCAAGTGCTGCAAAGGAAGAAAGAGGTGTTGTACACTTGAGCATCATCAGAGTTGACAGGCTACGATGCTGTGTTGTCTCCTCCTTGAACTGATGGCACTATATAATGGTACTTACATGACGGTACTACATGACGGTACTGGTATATGAGGGTACTATATGATGGTACTGCTATATGAGGGTACTATATGATGGTACTCACATGTTTCGTATTGACCTCCCCTTGCCACACATCTTGCCCATGGTTGCAGCGATGATGGTCCACACCGGCAGCGAGTTCATTACCACCAGCAGGGACTGATGCCAGCTCTGTAGGGGAACACATACATCATAGCTCATATGTTTACGGAGAATTAATTACATCCAACAGAACCTGGTGTGTATAAATACATGAGGGAATGTATTCTTGGATGTTGGCATGGAGTATATGTACATGTAAAGCACTGTACTCTGGGATGTAGGCATTTTGTATACGTACACATAAAGAACTGTATTCTGGGATGTAGGCATGGTGTATACGTACACATAAAGAACTGTATTCTGGGATGTAGGCATGGTGTATATGTACATGTAAAGCACTGTATTCTGGGATGTAGGCATGGTGTATACGTACATGTAAAGAACTGTATTCTGGGATGTAGGCATGGTGTATATGTACATGTAAAGCACTGTACTCTGGGATGTAGGCATGGTGTATACGTACACGTAAAGCACTGTATTCTGGGATGTAGGCATGGTGTATATGTACATGTAAAGCACTGTATTCTGGGATGTAGGCATGGTGTACATGTACATGTAAAGCACTGTATTATGGGATGTAGGCATGGTGTATATGTACATGTAAAGCACTGTATTCTGGGATGTAGGCATGGTGTATATGTACATGTAAAGCACTGTATTCTGGGATGTAGGCATGGTGTATAACGCATACATGTAAGCACTGTATTCTGGGATGTAGGCATGGTGTATATGTACATGTAAAGCACTGTATTATGGGATGTAGGCATGGTGTATACGTACATGTAAAGCACTGTATTATGGGATGTAGGCATGGTGTATATGTACATGTAAAGCACTGTATTCTGGGATGTAGGCATGGTGTATACGTACATGTAAAGCACTGTATTCTGGGATGTAGGCATGGTGTATATGTACACGTAAAGCACTGTATTCTGGGATGTTGGCATGGTGTATACGTACACGTAAGGAACTGTATTCTGGGATGTTGGCATGGTGTATATGTACATGTAAAGCACTGTATTCTGGGATGTAGGCATGGTGTATACGTACACGTAAAGCACTGTATTCGGAGTTGTAGGAGTACACTTGCTTGAGGTAGGCGAGGGCAGCGGAGCGGTCAAGGTGGGTGTAACCGTAGCCCAGCACAGCCAACAGACAGGACAGAGCAGCTGGACCCATCACAAACAACACCTGCAAACGAAGGCAGAAACGTGATGCGTCTTGACAAGGTACACTGCACTACATTGACAGAAACTTTGGCAGCCATTGGGTCCTCCTCCATAATTGTTGCTATGGTATTTTAACTGAAGTAATTTCTTTAACCCTTTCATAACTTTTATGGTTAAAACAAGAACTCGATCTTGATGTACATACTTAACATTGTACGTTCAGGTTTTTCCAATTTCCAAAGGTCAAAGACCTCTGTTTGTTTTTTACATATTTAACAAATAAAAGCAAAACAATATGCTGAATTTACTCAAGATTCTGTTGATATACATCAGATAATATCCAATAGAAATGATTTAAATATTATTCAATTCCTTCTTTGTGAGGCCCAGTTAAATCTGATATCAGCACTGTAGAGAGGGAAAATGTAAGCTCCCATGAAGGTGAAAGGCACTAAAGTGAGTATCTACCCATCCACAGAAGCGTCCCCCCGAAGCCAACGAGGAGGAAGATGATGACCCACACAATGGCTAACGTCACCGGCATCAGTGAGACCTCCGCCTTCCGCGCAATCTCCGTGAACTTCCATTGAGGAAACCCATCCATGGAATCCACACCAGTGGAGAGCTGCAGAAACTCGTGTCTGTAAGTAAATACAATACTCTCATCATAGGGGCAAGCAAATACTGTACTCTCATACTTTCAACTGCTTAATAATAACACAATCTGTGCAATTAAAGCACTAACATTACTACCCTGGTCACTGGGTCAGTGTATACCTCCACCCCAGCTGCCTGTGAGGCACGAGAAGGTTAATGGTTACATGACCATCCCATCCCACCGGGTACTAGTGTTGGGAATTGGTTTCAATCTCATAATGTTGATTGCTTCATTACAACTGATCAATCATCGAAAATAATTGCATTATTTATGAAATTTTCCAGGTTCTTTTTTTTTGTTAATGCAAAAAAACATAATGAAAAAAACATGTAGTTCTTTGGGTTTTTTGTGTGGCAAATTTCACATCTTGAAAGGATGACTAGTATGTTAGGAACAAAAGTCTTCCTGGAGTCTTTAAGATAAATTCAATCATGCCTTGGAACAAGCTTGTAGTCGTTATGAAATGTAACTTACAAAACCAAACTTGTGAAAAATATTGTTAATGCAAAAAGTGTTCCAGAATTGTTTGTGTTCGATTATGAGAAAACATGATCGATTGCTTGGTCGTTTAGTCACTGTGACCTATCTTCGATTTTTTCAATTAATCGGACCACCACTACCGGGTACCCATTCACTGCATGGTAAACAGAGACAATTTTGAACAAAGTCACTGGCCTAGAGTACAACCACATGTGTTACATGTACTTTGTTGTGGGGAAGGACTGAAGTCCAAGACACTCTCAGGAATCAAGCTGCCAAACACGGTCACCCATCAAAGGATTCCCTGCAACCAACTCTGCTTCACTTCCACTGATTTACGATACATGTGCTCTTTGCACAAATCCAAACAACACCACTGTCTCTGAGTGACTGATGAATAAGATATGTGTTAGCTCTCTAAGAGTGAGTGAGAGAGTGAGTATGGTTTAACGCTGCTTTTAGCAATATTCCAGCAATATCGCAGTGGAGGGCACCAGAAATGGGCCAGCTCTCTAAGAGTGAGTGAGTGAGTTATTATTTAACGTCACATCGGCAATATTGCAGCCATATCGTGACGAGAACATATTTGATTTTGAAGTGGAATATATGTATAATATAAACCTGTCAACGAAGGACAGTAAAACAACTAGAATATCACAATTAGCTCTCTAAGAAGTATTTGAACAAAGCACCAACTGTCAAGATGAAGTCAATGTAGCATGCGGGTGACAGCTGACCAATTTAACCCCCTTTGGTAATGTAAAACATCTCTGACTTACCTGTAAAACAGCTCCTCAGCTCTTCGGTAGGATTTCATGTTGTTCAAAATTCTACAACAGAAAAGTGCATTCTTGACAGTGTCAGACAATAGAGGAGGTTCAAGCCCTATCTACCACACCAAAATGACAAAAATATAAAGGATAAAAATCTTTCAAGAAACTCATTCGACCTGTTCATTCAACTTTAAAACTTTCCATTCCATGACAACACTGACTGACCGAGTATGGTTTTTAGCGGCTTTTAGCAATATTCCAGCAATATCACGGCGGGGACACCAGAAATGGGCTTCACACATTGTACCCATGTGGGGAAAGGAACCCGGGTCTTCGGCATGATGAGCGAACACTTTAACCATTAGGCTACCCCACCGCCCCTACTAGTGACAGTGACTCAGTTCAGTGCTACATGGTGTCCCAGAGTTGGACTGACATTCATTCAGTAAGCCTTGGATCTGCATAGGTAAACGTCTAACTGATTTTTTCAACAAGCTTCAAATGACCGTTGCCAACAGACAATTTGTTGTAGTTGTATTTGTGTCTGTTACCATGGTTACTTACTTCACTTCTGAAAAGCCATCATAGCAGAAGGGCTGGTCCACTATAGCCTTACAGTTGCCCCACACATATGGCTGCTCGGAGATGGCGATGAAGGCGTAGGTGCCGAACTGGGCCACGATGGGGGCAAGGTTGGTGAGTCTCAGCAGCAAGTCTATCACAGCCACAACACCAACACCTGTAACAATAATTATAATAATAATAATGATAGCTTATTTGTATTACGCTTTTTCCATACTTGGATATTATGCTCAAAGCGCAGTGAGGATTGATCCTGTAACACGGATATAGAGGGACTAGACATGGCAGACATGATAGCCACTTACAAGTGTAAAAGTGCGCACAGCTCGCATACCCCCGCTTCCCACTGTGGGACTTGGAGGTGAGGTGAAATAGGGTTTAACGTCGTACTTGAGAATGTTTCGCTCATATGACTTAAGCTGGTTTAATAGTGCTAGCCCACAGAGATACCATGCCACAGTGAAGCATGAATACCCCACTCAGACACATTATACTGACTCCAAGCCGACCAGTCCTTGTTGTACCCATGTTGAACTGATTCATGCCGAGCGCCAGGCAGGAGCCAACAA
Source organism: Haliotis rubra (assembly GCF_003918875.1). NCBI lineage: Eukaryota > Metazoa > Mollusca > Gastropoda > Lepetellida > Haliotidae > Haliotis > Haliotis rubra. The sequence goes on from NW_025766514.1 coordinate 879,478, forward strand.
GCACCATATTTGAACGTCTTTTGGTATGACACGGACGGGGATCGACCCCGTGACCTTCTCCGGGCGGATGCTCTAACCACTACACCACCGAGGTGGTCTTGGGACATGGACATGACTGATATTGATATATACAATTGGTACATATGACATGAAGAAAGACAATGAAAAGTGAAAAGTTAACATCACACTTTGAATAATCACATTTTGCAAAAAGAAATCGCACAAGGCACATCTGTTGGTCATGATTAACTTGTGTGTTAAGTTTGGTGAACCTAACATGTATAGTTTCAGTGCTCCGGACAAGACAACCATCAAACACATTTTGCACTATGTCGTGTTTCTATGGAAACAGAAAAAAAAAAATTCTGATAAACTTCAACTTAGCAAAAGCCACATCTGTGAGTGTTGACTAACATATGTATGGAGTTTGGTGAATCCAGTAAGTAAACTTTAAGAGATATGCACCAGACAAAGTTTCGAGACAGAAGGAAGGACGGAAAGAACGTTATATACCCCCATTACTTTGTAAGCGGGGTATAATAATAAAATCTGTAGAAAACTTTAAGAATATAGCTACTTATGATTTAACAAGTACCTTCCCTGATAAGCTTTCATCTGTATTGACACACTAGCGTCCACGTGGATAGACTTACCCTTCCAGATAGGGAAGAACATAGAGAATATACCCACGATGCCCTTCTGTAGGTAGCCACCCAGCTTGAGCTGGATATACAGGGCCGGGGTGCAGATGAAGAATGTCAGGAGGTACAGCGCGATCACCGACATCCCCCCTGAAACATCAGTACATAGTGTAGAGTGAGTGAGTGGGTTTCAGTTACAAATAGTTCCCAAATATAAGTACCTTGGAATGTTCATGACAAGTAAGCTAACATGGATTTCAACTCATTCACAACTTTCACAGCAAGAGAGAAAAGTAACTTTCGGATTGATAAGGTTCATCATAACTTGACATTACCAGATCATTACTGTTATTTGACAGGATCACTGTACCAATACTAGAACATATGGATCAGAGATTTAAGGGTTTCAAGTATGAAGAACACATCGAGAAGATTCATCATCAGTTTTGCAAACAGATGTTGGGAGTTGGAAGAAAACGAGTAACACAGCTGTTCTAGGTGAACATGGATGATGTCACACTTGCTTGATAACGGTGTTAGCATCTACACCGAAATGTCGGTGACTATCCATAGTACTTGGTTTTCCTTCATCTTTACAACTTCTAAAATGCCTCTCAAAGAAGTATTGTATATAAAAAAACGTATCAAGCTTTGGTTGAAAGTACTGCATATGCCAGACGACAGACACTCGAAACAGAGCGAGTTCTACTGCTGCTTTGAACGGTATTCCAATTATAACGCAGTATGTCAGCCTTACTGTCTAGGAAAGCCTGGGGTGATACAGGCTTCAAATGTTCACCACTCAGGTTCAGCCCACAAGGAAAGGTATGGCGTAGACAAACATGAGTAGAACAAACTGGGATTTGGATCCACAAAATTTGATTTTGACATGCATGAGAGAGACGAACTCACCTCAGATATTTGTTGCACCTCAGACCTCTATTATGACGTCATGAATGTCTACAGTTAAGATGCGCAGATTGATGCTCATGCTGTTGATCAGTGGATTGTCTGATCCATACTCGATTATTTACAAACCACCGCCATATAGCTGGAATATTGCTGTGTGGCATAAAACTAAACTCACTCACTCACTCCCTACAGTTAAGAATTCTAAGGATTGTGACACGGTAAGCATGACATTAGCGTATACAAGTAACTTGAAAAATACGTAGTGAAACTTTACAGGACACTCTCTACATAAATGTTCACCAAATTTTCTCCCTGAAATATGTCGACACGCTTGCTGCAAATGTACGACCTGATCACGTGACTTACCCTCCGGCGGCCTCATGAAGGACAGGTAGCAGGTGAACAGCGATATGAAGATGAACTGCATGGGGTTCCAAGGGGCTATCTCTCCCATGATGCTGGCTGGTTGGTCTTGTCAATCACTTGCAGTATCCAATCAAAGTGTTCGTAAAGACTCCACCCAGAAGTGTAACTGTACTGTCAATGTCATGAACAAACCATGGTTGAGATCTGGAAGAAAGTTTCAAATAATTGATAAATGTATGTACTGGTTTACGTTCTTGTAAATATTTGTCATTGCGCCAGATACAGGGTGACGCAGTCGCCCTCTGCTTTTGGCCACCCTCAGGAATATGGGTGAAAAAAATAATTTTATCAGCAGATGACACCTGAAACAAATCAACTCCAGTCAACAGCATGTGTAAGTAATTATATAATAATACTAATGGCAATTTATACAGTGACTGTTTTCACACATTTGTGCATGCTCAAAGTGCTATCACATTATTACCCCGGATAACCCAAGCTGTCCATGAGGCGCTAGCAGGTTAACAGTCACATGACTTATCCTAAAAGGTACCCATTTCCTGCTGCGTGAACTGAGGCAACTTTGAACAAACTCGCTTGCCTAAGGTGAGACCACATGTATCACATGTGCTTCATTGTTGGGAAGGACTGAAGTCCAGAAACTCTCAGGAGTTAAGCTGTTACACACTTATTCCATAGCTTACACTTGTATATTTGAGTTCATTTGCCTTCACATCCATTTTCTAGTTCACTACATGCCAGAAAAACTGCTGATGCGACATAACATATGTTAAAGTTGGGATTACACTTTCTCAGTAGAGTATGGTTTCTTGTATTTGTGTTAGACCCAGCCGGGTTTTGAAACCACACTTATAGAGTCAGGCATCTAATCGCCAGGGCACAAAGTCAACCATCTAACCCACTCAGCCACCACAACTTCCAAACATACTAGAATCTGTACTTAACTGAGGAAACGTAATCCCAAATATAACATGTGTTACACTGACCCATTTCTAAATGGTATTGTGTATTCATGCTGATGCAATGTTCAATTTTAAATCATTCACTCATTTTCAGCTCACTTAAAATGGAAACCATATCAGCCATGTGAGGAAACCCAAATTGCCAGAAACTGAGACATTTTTCTGTGCCTAATGAATGAAGTGTATGTTATGTGCTAATGCTACCTCTTAATCAGGGGGTATGCAAACTCTGTCCTTTGATAGGATTCAGAAATTACCAGTAGCCATTTACATACAAAAGAAAAGGGAATTCTTGACAGTGACAGAGAGTGGAGGAGATTCAAGCCCTATCTACCACACTAAAAGTGACAAAAATATAAGGGTTAAAAATCTTTCTAGAAACTCATTCTACCTGTTCATTCAACTTAAAACTTTCCATGACAGCACTGACTGACCGAGTATGGTTTTATGCCATCACCAGAAATGGGCTTCACACATTGTGCCATGTGGGGAATCGAACCAGTATCTCTGGCATGACGATCGAACGCCTTAACCACAAGGCTACCCCACCTCGCCCATTTACGTCCGAATGCTATACTAGTGCTACAATGTAACCTAACAAACTGTGCTCTTTACGTCTGTTTGTAGCCAAGAACAAATTTCCATTGGAACAAGAAATATGATGTTATCTGTCATCTCAGTTGATTTGTTTTCTTGGCTATAATCACCAGGAATCAAGGAAGGGTGTCTTCGTACCAGAACATATTTCATATGACATGACACAGGCAATACGTGAGACATTGAAAACAAATTATCTGCTTCTGAGTTTGGAATAGATGGAATGAAACCTCACACTTTGAAGACACTCACCCCCCTCATAAACAACAGCACTGACTCTCGGCCAGGACTTCATTACCACTCACAACCACCAGAAGTATTAGGAAACCATAGAGCATGAAATGCTCCCAAGATTAAGTACTAGAAATATTTTCACAATGCTGATTGAAAACGACCCTGCAATGGTAAATCTGTGATGTGAACCTCAGTACCCTATTAAAGATCACACTGTCTCCCCACCTTACTTGGCATTACGGGGCTAGTCTAGTAGTCAAAGCCTTCACTCGTCATGCTGACTCCGGACTCCCCACATGGGTACAATGTGTGAAGCCCATTTCTGGTGTTCCCCCCCGTGATATTGCTGGAATATTGCTAAAAGTGGCGAAAAACTAAACTCACTCACTTGTCATTACCACATACAATCAGAGGCAACACATAACCAGTATTTTCTTCCCAATTCCTTCCATGCTTTGTTCATGCATTTTAGTCAGATTAGCTGTTACAGGTACTGGCAAAAAATATATGTAAAAAAAAAAATCAGTATCCATATACATGTATTTCATATTTCATCTGGTGAGAATTAAAATGCTAAATCTGTTTTTCAGATGACAATGTATTTCCCTTTTTGTTTTGTTCATAATCTTCTGAAAACCATTTCGATTACATTTCACCAAATCACAATGATTTTTACAATGTTTTGGTAATTAATACGACACGACATATCTAGCTGATGTTCTATTAGTATTTCAAGGAGTTGTTGTCCTAGTGACAGGGAAGTAACAACCATTCAAAGCTGAGGCAAGTGGAATACACAGAGTCAGTGAGACAAACAAGGCACACGGATTACACAGGATTGTACAATCACCAGCTTCCATAAGAATGTAGTGCAGGCATTGTATACATTTGTTCTTTCAAAAAAGAAAACAAAATAGATCAAAAGGGTCATTGTGTCACAGATTTCGGAAGAACATAGACTGGCAGACAGATCACAAACTAAAATATCATGATGTCAACGTCCATCACTTGCCTGTGTACATCGGTTTTCTGGTATAAACATTCATTAAAGGCATTAGATAAACCACTGTATATGGCCCTAACTATTACATACAATATAACCATGCCAGTTTGTGGTCTTCCACACATCACATCTGAGTTTACCCTGAGGAAGTCCCAGAGGATGATGAAGATGTTGTTGATGATGATGATGATGATGATGATGATGATGATGATGATGATGATGATAGAAGTGTTTTTCAGTAAGCCAGAAGAAGATACACACAGTATATGATGATGATAAAAGAATAATTTTCCCACCAAGAGTACATACAGTATTCTCCTGGAGCAACCACCAGACAATCCCAGCTCACAGGATGTTCCCTACAAGCAGGAATGTTGGTGCGTCAAGCACTTCCTTGACACAGGGATGTTGATGATTCATTAAACTAGCAATTAATATGAGCATCCTTGTTTGAGGCAGCTCAAGAAAAACAATTCTCTGCAATGTAAGCAGCTTAATTAATTTCACAAATGTACATGAAAAATTGGTCTCCCTTTTTACAGTGATACAAGTATTTTAACACATGTTATATTTGGGATTAGACTTTCTCAGTAAAGTACAGATTCTAGTACTTTTGTTGGGTTGAGTCCCACCTGGGATTCGAACCCACACCCTCAGAGTTAGGCACCTAATCACCAGCACACAAAGTCAGCAGTCTAACCGGCTTCCACAAAAATGGAAGTTACATAACTGGTTACTCAATCTAGACCAGAGACTTTGTGTACCCCTTCTCATAAGTGTAAAATACTTGACAGACAACAAACAGAGTGATCGCTCACTGTATCCACCAGCTCATACAATAACTGACTACACACAGAAACATTGTCAATTAAATGACCCTGCTGATACCCCTGCATCTCACAGAGTCTCTGAACACTCACAGGTCAGTTCTGTAGGAGATACACGGCAGGAGTGGAAATAATTGCTAGTGTACTCCGGAACAGCGGCACATGTAAAATCACTTGCCCTGATAATTTTTCCACTATACCGGCCGTTTTCTTGTTGTTTTTAAAATAAACAACATAATTAACATTGGAAAGTCAACTGGACACCGGTACAGTGTGATATACAAATTTGCTTGCCCGACAGAAAAAAACACTGGACTCGGAAGTCAGGCAATGGGTTATTTCCACCCCTGCACGGGTGATGGACTAATGACATAAGTCTCCAGGAATCTCTATCATGTTGTAAGGGGCAGATGGGGAACTGGGTGACAGTCCAGGAATCTCTACATGTTGTAAGGGGCAGATAGGGAGAGGGTGACAGTCCAGGAATCTCTACATGTTGTAAGGGGCAGATAGGGAGAGGGTGACAGTCCAGGAATCTCTACATGTTGTAAGGGGCAGATGGGGAACTGGGTGACAGTCCAGGAATCTCTACATGTTGTAAGGGGCAGATAGGGAGAGGGTGACAGTCCAGGAATCTCTACATGTTGTAAGGGGCAGATAGGGAGAGGGTGACAGTCCAGGAATCTCTACATGTTGTAAGGGGGCAGATGGGGGGAACTGGTGACAGTCCAGGAATCTCTACATGTTGTAAGGGGCAGATAGGAAGGTGACAGTCCAGGAATCTCTACATGTTGTAAGGGGCAGATAGGGAGAGGGTGACAGTCCAGGAATCTCTACATGTTGTAAGGGGCAGATAGGGAGAGGGTGACAGTCCAGGAATCTCTACATGTTGTAAGGGGCAGATAGGGAGAGGGTGACAGTCCAGGAATCTCTACATGTTGTAAGGGGCAGATAGGGAGAGGGTGACAGTCCAGGAATCTCTACATGTTGTAAGGGGCAGATAGGAGAGGGTGACAGTCCAGGAATCTCTACATGTTGTAAGGGGGAGCAGATGGGGAACTGGGTGACAGTCCAGGAATCTCTACATGTTGTAAGGGGCAGATAGGGAACTGGGTGACAGTCCAGGAATCTCTACATGTTGTAAGGGGCAGATGGGGAACTGGGTGACAGTCCAGGAATCTCTACATGTTGTAAGGGGCAGATAGGGAGAGGGGTGACAGTCCAGGAATCTCTACATGTTGTAAAGGGGCAGATAGGGAGAGGGTGACAGTCCAGGAATCTCTACATGTTGTAAGGGGCAGATAGGGAGAGGGGTGACAGTCCAGGAATCTCTACATGTTGTAAGGGGCAGATGGGGAACTGGGTGACAGTCCAGGAATCTCTACATGTTGTAAGGGGCAGATAGGGAGAGGGTGACAGTCCAGGAATCTCTACATGTTGTAAGGGGCAGATAGGGAGAGGGTGACAGTCCAGGAATCTCTACATGTTGTAAGGGGCAGATAGGGAGAGGGTGACAGTCCAGGAATCTCTACATGTTGTAAGGGGCAGATGGGGAACTGGGTGACAGTCCAGGAATCTCTACATGTTGTAAGGGGCAGATAGGGAGAGGGTGACAGTCCAGGAATCTCTACATGTTGTAAGGGGCAGATAGGGAGAGATGGGGAACTGACAGTCCAGGAATCTCTACATGTTGTAAGGGGCAGATAGGGAGAGGGGTGACAGTCCAGGAATCTCTACATGTTGTAAGGGGCAGATAGGGAGAGGGTGACAGTCCAGGAATCTCTACATGTTGTAAGGGGCAGATGGGGAGAGGGTGACAGTCCAGGAATCTCTACATGTTGTAAGGGGGAGGGTGACAGTCAGATGTTGGGGGCAGATAGGGAGAGGGTGACAGTCCAGGAATCTCTACATGTTGTAAGGGGCAGATAGGGAGAGGGTGACAGTCCAGGAATCTCTACATGTTGTAAAGGGGCAGATAGGGGAACTGGGTGACAGTCCAGGAATCTCTACATGTTGTAAGGGGCAGATAGGGAGAGGGTGACAGTCCAGGAATCTCTACATGTTGTAAGGGGCAGATGGGGAACTGGGTGACAGTCCAGGAATCTCTACATGTTGTAAGGGGCAGATAGGGAGAGGGTGACAGTCCAGGAATCTCTACATGTTGTAAGATAGGGAGAGGGTGACAGTCAGGATCTCTACATGGGCAGTCCAGGAATCTCTACATGTTGGAAGGGCAGATAGGGAGAGGGTGACAGTCCAGGAATCTCTACATGTTGTAAGGGGCAGATAGGGAGAGGGTGACAGTCCAGGAATCTCTACATGTTGTAAGGGGCAGATAGGGAGAGGGTGACAGTCCAGGAATCTCTACATGTTGTAAGGGCAGATAGATAGGGTGACAGTCCAGGGACAGTCCAGGAATCTCTACATGTTGTAAGGGGCAGATAGGGAGAGGGGTGACAGTCCAGGAATCTCTACATGTTGTAAGGGGCAGATAGGGAGAGGGTGACAGTCCAGGAATCTCTACATGTTGTAAGGGGCAGATAGGGAGAGGGTGACAGTCCAGGAATCTCTACATGTTGTAAGGGGCAGATAGGGAGAGGGTGACAGTCCAGGAATCTCTACATGTTGTAAGGGGCAGATAGGGAGAGGGGTGACAGTCCAGGAATCTCTACATGTTGTAAGGGGCAGATAGGGAGAGGGTGACAGTCCAGGAATCTCTACATGTTGTAAGGGGCAGATAGGGAGAGGGGTGACAGTCCAGGAATCTCTACATGTTGTAAGGGGCAGATAGGGAGAGGTGACAGTCCAGGAATCTCTACATGTTGTAAGGGGCAGATAGGGAGAGGGTGACAGTCCAGGAATCTCTACATGTTGTAAGGGGCAGATAGGGAGGGGTGACAGTCCAGAATCTCTACATGTTGTAAGGGGCAGATGGGAACTGGGTGACAGTCAGGAATCTCTACATGTTGTAAGGGGCAGATAGGGAGAGGGTGACAGTCCAGGAATCTCTGCATGTTGTAAGGGGCAGATAGGGAGAGGGTGACAGTCCAGGAATCTCTACATGTTGTAAGGGGCAGATAGGGAGAGGGTGACAGTCCAGGAATCTCTACATGTTGTAAGAAGGATAGCAGATGGGGAACTGGGTGACAGTCCAGGAATCTCTACATGTTGTAAGGGGCAGATAGGAGAGGTGACAGTCCAGGAATCTCTACATGTTGTAAGGGGCAGATAGGGAGAGGGTGACAGTCCAGGAATCTCTACATGTTGTAAGGGGCAGATAGGGAGAGGGTGACAGTCCAGGAATCTCTACATGTTGTAAGGGGCAGATAGGGAGAGGGTGACAGTCCAGGAATCTCTACATGTTGTAAGGGGCAGATAGGGAGAGGGTGACAGTCCAGGAATCTCTACATGTTGTAAAGTTACATGTTGTAAGGGGCAGATAGGAGAGGGTGGGGAGACTGACAGTCCAGGAATCTCTACATGTTGTAAGGGGCAGATAGGGAGAGGGTGACAGTCCAGGAATCTCTACATGTTGTAAAGGGGGCAGATAGGGAGAGGGTGACAGTCCAGGAATCTCTACATGTTGTAAGGGGCAGATAGGGAGAGGGTGACAGTCCAGGAATCTCTACATGTTGTAAGGGGGCAGATAGGAGAGGGTGACAGTCCAGGAATCTCTACATGTTGTAAGGGGTAAGCAGATAGGGAAGGGTGACAGTCCAGGAATCTCTACATGTTGTAAGGGGGCAGATAGGAGAGAGGGTGACAGTCCAGGAATCTCTACATGTTGTAAGGGGCAGATAGGGAGAGGGTGACAGTCCAGGAATCTCTACATGTTGTAAGGGGCAGATAGGGAGAGGGTGACAGTCCAGGAATCTCTACATGTTGTAAGGGGCAGATAGGGAGAGGGTGACAGTCCAGGAATCTCTACATGTTGTAAGGACAGGAATCTCAGATAGGGACAGGGTGACAGTCCAAGAATCTCTACATGTTGTAAGGGGCAGATAGGGAGAGGGTGACAGTCCAGGAATCTTTACATGTTGTAAGGGGCAGATAGAGAGTGGGTGACATCATTATTCCTGCACAAATTATTTTGCTCATTATAAGTTACAGTTTCATAATTTCACAAAACATTGATGATTCTGTCGAGATACACAGACCTAGGACAACACTGGTTTTGAACAGACCAGGAAAAGCCCTTCCAGCATTAGTTGACTTCATTTGCCACTGACATCCAGCTTCAAAGAAAATCAATGAAAAATCTTGACTTTCAATCAACCTCACAGTATGTATTTTACGTGATGCTTGCAAAAACTGACTTTCATGAACTTTGATATAAATGTTGTGTGTCTGTCACATGTTTGACTTGAATCCCAGTTCCATCAAGGGAATCTTAAGCTATGTAAACACAGTTCCATCAAGGGAATCTTAGGCTATGTTTTTAACGGCAATCAGACCTTATCTTTTTTTAATGATCTGATTTCAACAAGTAGAGTGTCGGGTGCATACTTGTCGTAGGATACTGTACAAGTGAATCAACGTTATGGACCTTCAAGAAGCCACCTTCAGACACAAAGAGGACACTGCACCTGATGTCAATGATATGACTGTCATATAATATACAGACTATTTCCATTGTGTCAAAAGTTACTTACTACGCACATAGAATGAATACAATGAGAACCTGTAGTAGCCTCACTGGTATCCCATATCTGTATATTCACGGTGTTACAGTTATGTATCAACTGGCTTGTTGGTGGTTTACGGACGCACCTAGCAATATTCAAGCTATGTGTGTGTGTGTGTGTGTGTGTGTGTGTGTGTGTGTGTGTGTGTGTGTGTGTGTGTGGGTGTTTGGGAGTGTGTGTCCGTAATTAATCAAGTCTTGACCAGACAATCCAGTGATTGCATGAGCATTGATCTTTGTAATTGGGATATGATGACGTGTCAGTGAAGTGGGCCTGACTACCTGATCTGTTAGTTGCCTCTTACTGCATTCAACCACTATGACAGACAACTAGTCCGTTCAATTGTTTAGTGTCACTGTGACTAAAAAGCCCTGAGCCTCCCTATGATGGCCTGTGTTGAAGTTGGTCGCTAATTATTTTTGGACATTTGCTGTCAACACTCTTCTGCCACCTTACTGGTGAGGACAGCTTCTTCTTGGTCATGTAAACATTTCTCCACAAATGAAGTCATTCCAATATTCCGAGTTAGAATGAACGTTCAGTAACCCATGCGTGTCGTAAGAGGCGACTAACGGGATCGGGTGGTCAGGCTCGCTGGCTTGGTTAACACATGTCATCGGTTCCCAATTGCGCACATCGATGCTCATGCTGTTGATCACTGGATTGTCTGGTCCAGACTTGATTATTTACAGACCGCCGCCATATAGCTGGAATATTGCTGAGTGCGGCATAAAAACTAAACTCACTCACTCAATCATTCCAATATGCATACGACTTGGAAGACGGTTCAGGCAGAGCCCAATCTGTTTGTAAAGATTGAGAATGTTAATTGAATTCAAACCCATAAGAAGCATTGCAACTATTCAACAGTACTCTGGTGACAAATGAAGTGGGTCTCCCCGCTGTACAGTGAGTTGCCAATCATCCATAACCACAGCTATAGTCCGTTTGATTTCATTTGAGACCGATTGTTTGCTCACTAACACAAAATCTAATAATTGCAACAAAACCAAATTTTGCGCAGTCACTTGAAATCGACAGACCAACTCTGATGATTTCAGAGATGCCAACCCCAAACAAAATAATAACTAAATACTTAAAATCATGACGGATTCTGAGAAAGATAATATGACTATAGGCTTTAATTCACATACCATCAGCATTACATTTCTTCTTATCGCCTCTTTTGGGCGTAAATGTATTTAATCGATGAAAATATATGTTTTTGGTCTATAAATCCGAATTTTAATTAATTTTCTTCAAATTTGGTAGAATTCCTAGTGCAATCGTATTGGCGTAGTTTGAGGCTAAAATTCGTAGTGACTACAATAAAATCGTAGAGGTTGGCATCTCTGTGATTTGTCTCAATTTTGGACACCTGAATAAAAAAGTTGTTTTACAAATGATCATTATTTTGTTGTCATTTCTGCTATTTATTATGAGGGAGGACCACTTGCTGGTAGAACAATCATTCATTATAGGTATGCAGGGCAAACTTTGATATGTTAAACATACAGGTGTCTTGATGTACAATCTTCCTGTATGACAATATCTGTATGTTATCAACATTGTCGTTCCTGATGGAAGCTGCAAATCTGATACTGTATTATCTTGAAGCTCTCACTTTTATCCTCTTGCCATCTGATGTGACAGAGGAAGGAACCTGACAGCCGAAAGTTGACGCCCTGTTCATACAGATAGTGGCTGGAGTTTACAGATTCAGTTGGGGTCACTTGACAATATTCTACAATTCCATCAAGCCATCATCCTGAGAATCCTACACACTGGGGGCGGTGGGGTAGCCTGGTGGTTAAAGCGTTCGCTCGTCACGCCGAAGACCAGGGTTCAATTCCCCTCATGTGTACAATGTGTAAAGCCCCTTTCTGGCGTCTCCTGCTGTGATATTGCTTGAATATTGCTAAAAGCAGCGTAAAACTAAACCCACCCTACTCCCTGAGCTGAAGTATGCCACCTGGTGATGTATCTGGTTCCATGCAGCCTGTCAGCATGGACAATGTTCTACTTAATACATGCAAACTGCTATGGCTGCATTATTCAGCCACTCCTTGTATCTACTCTGTCAAGTTGGAGGGATGACATAAAATCTGCCAATTCGTTGGTTTCACATTAATTTTCGACTCGCTGTGCGCATGCGCAGAGCGTGTAAAAATATCCACGGGCCAACTTCCGGTTTGGTCGTAAGCTTTACCGATAGTGTAAACACATTCTAAAGAAAGCAAAAATCAAAACAAATATATGGTTTTATGTCGAATTTAACTGATCTCAATTCATTTATGAATGGAAGGGACCGGAATTAGTTAAATAAATAGCTTAACGTTTGTTAACAAGCTCTTGTATAAACACATCTCACCACCACCCGTCCACCGTCCTTCCTGCACATCCCCTTCTCACAAGTAAAAACACATCTCTGATGCAATGCCACCAAAATAGGACATCAATTATTGAAAAGCATAGGCAAATGGATGGATGTACTCAACTATGAACAGTTGTCACGCGTAAATAATATTCATACAGCATTTATTTAGAGTGTGTTTACAATATCGCTAATACGACCAAACCGGAAGATGACCAGTGGATATTTTTACACGCTCTACGCATGCGCACAGCGAGTTGAAAATTAATGTGAAACCAACGAATGGTGAGTGATATGTGACAAGGTAGACTTACAAGAAATACTACTACTACTACAGAATTAGATTGGTTGCCAGGACTCATCAAGCTCCGGGCAGGAAACAGTAGGGATTGGTGTTAGCCGCGGACAATCCGATCATGCACTTATACTGAGCAGTTGATGTATTCATCAGATGTAATGTAGTTCACAGTTGATATAGTCATCAGATGTAATGTAGTTCACAGTTGATGTATTCATCAGATGTAATGTAGTTCACAGTTGATGTAGTCATCAGATGTAATGTAGTTCACAGTTGATGTATTCATCAGATGTAATGTAGTTCACAGTTGATGTATGTCATCAGATGTAATGTAGTCATCAGAGGTAATGTAGTTCACAGTTGATGTAGTCATCAGATGTAATGTAGTTCACAGTTGATGTAGTCATCAGATGTAATGTAGTTCACAGTTGATGTATTCATCAGATGTAATGTAGTTCACAGTTGATGTAGTCATCAGATGTAATGTAGTTCACAGTTGATGTAGTCATCAGATGTAATGTAGTTCACAGTTGATGTAGTCATCAGATGTAATGTAGTTCACAGTTGATGTAGTCATCAGATGTAAGTGTGTAGTTCACAGTTGATGTAGTCATCATGTAATGTAGTTCACAGTTGATGTATTCATCAGATGTAATGTAGTTCACAGTTGATGTATTCATCAGATGTAATGTAGTTCACAGTTGATGTAGTCATCAGATGTAATGTAGTTCACAGTTGATGTAGTCATCAGATGTAATGTAGTTCACAGTTGATGTAGTCATCAGATGTAATGTAGTTCACAGTTGATGTAGTCATCAGATGTAATGTAGTTCACAGTTGATGTACAGTTGATGTAGCAGATGTAATGTAGTTCACAGTTGATGTAGTCATCAGATGTAATGTGTTCACAGTTGATGTATTCATCAGATGTAATGTGTTCACAGTTGATGTATTCATCAGATGTAATGTAGTTGATGTAGTCATCAGATGTAATGTAGTTCACAGTTGATGTATTCATCAGATGTAATGTAGTTCACAGTTGATGTAGTCATCAGATGTAATGTAGTTCACAGTTGATGTAGTCATCAGATGTAATGTAGTTCACAGTTGATGTAGTCATCAGATGTAATGTAGTTCACAGTTGATGTAGTCATCAGATGTAATGTAGTTCACAGTTGATGTATTCATCAGATGTAATGTAGTTCACAGTTGATGTATTCATCAGATGTAATGTAGTTCACAGTTGATGTAGTCATCAGATGTAATGTAGTTCACAAGTAAAAGTCTGCCTTCTGGGTCCACTTAGCTCCATGGAAAATTTGATTTTTCTTCATAAAAACACATCTACCCTTACCGGATTTCAGCTTTCAAAAGTTTTATGTTACAACAAAGGAACTTATTATAGCCTTCAAGATAGTATAACCAAACACATCATATCAGTACTGGACACTAGTATTACCACACATCATACCAGTACTGGACACTGGTATTACCACACATCATACCAGTACTGGGCACTAGTATTACCACACATCATACCAGTACTGGGCACTAGTATTACCACACATCATACCAGTACTGGGCACTAGTATTACCACACATCATACCAGTACTGGACACTAGTATTACCACATACCACATCATACCAGTACTGGACACTCAGTATTACCACACATCATATACCAGTACTGGGCACTATTACCACACATCATACCAGTACTGTATTACCACACATCACACATCATACCAGTACTGGACACTATTATTTACCGCACATCATACCAGTATTACCACATTATCATACCAGTACTGGACACTAGTATTACCACACATCATACCAGTACTGGACACTAGTATTACCACACATCATACCAGTACTGGACACTAGTATTACCACACATCATACCAGTACATCATACCAGTATTACTGACACTAGTATTACCACACATCATACCAGTACTGGACACTAGTATTACCACACATCATACCAGTACTGGACACTAGTATTACCACACATCATACCAGTACTGGACACTAGTATTACCACACATCATACCAGTACTGGGCACTAGTATTACCACACATCATACCAGTACTGGACACTAGTATTACCACACATCATACCAGTACTGGACACTGGTATTACCAGTACTGGGCACTTATTACCACACATCATACCAGTACTGGACACTAGTATTACCACACATCATACCAGTACTGGACACTAGTATTACCACACATCATACCAGTACTGGACACTAGTATTACCACACATCATACCAGTACTGGGACACTATACTGGTATTGAGTACACACTAGTATTACCACACATCATACCAGTACTGGGCACTAGTATTACCACACATCATACCAGTACTGGGCACTAGTATTACCACACATCATACCAGTACTGGACACTAGTATTACCACACATCATACCAGTACTGGACACTAGTATTACCACACATCATACCAGTACTGGACACTGGTATTACCACACATCATACCAGTACTGGACACTTACCACACATCAGTATTACCACACATCATACCAGTACTGGACACTAGTATTACCACACATCATACCAGTACTGGACACTAGTATTACCACACATCATACCAGTACTGGACACTGGTATTACCACACATCATACCAGTACTGGACACTGGTATTACCACACACATCATACCAGTACTGGACACTGGTATTACCACACACATCATACCAGTACTGAGATCAATATCTGAGATCACATGGTGTACTTTTCCCTGCTGATCGACAGCTAATGAGTATGACTTGAGTGGGATGTGAGCTTGCTGTAGGCTTTTGTCAAGTTAATTATAATCTGACTGTATAGCCCCTGTCACAGCTTGCTAATCTTACTGGTCAGCCCACGTTGGATTTAGATCATGTACTTGAGTCCACGACAAGACTTGTCGAAACTTGGATCATATGATACTGTGTTGTGAAATTTTACCCCGGTTACCAAATCTCACTCTCCAACCTGTAAGACCAGCAATTATTGAGCAAACCTTGGGACAACTCTCGGAAGTTGTGTTTATATTACAGTGCTATGTGAGCATGCATACTGGACATTTACATCAACTACCACAGGAGACATAACTCAGCCATCCATGGACAGTCACTGTACAAGAAAATACAACTTAATTCCATTGCTTTTGACAAATGGACGTCAGAAATGTCTGACATCTTGGAAATGGAAAAACATCTTGTCTAGTGAATTTTTATCTGACACCTAATTTTTTAATTGATCAAGTTTTGATCGCCTGAATTTGAGATCTAATGTTCTTTTCTACATGTAATACTCGAAAAAATCTTTTAACCAATATACTGATTGCCCTAGAATAAGCATTATGTATGGTGTTCACTGCATTTAGAAAACATGTTATTGTTCATACATTCTAGGGGGAAATACTAGATGTCCACAAATAACTAGCAGGATCGCTGACATCTTTTCCCATCATGATCCAGGTGACTTGCTTGCCAGGCACTCAGTACTGATCCATGTTAGCTACAAGGTTGACTGGGCACCTACCACTGCCACCTGTTGACTGTTGCATGGCAGGTGCCCTGCCAGCTGGCATGCAACTGCCATTGGCTCAGAAGAGCTACAAGGTTGACTGGCTCCTGCCACTGGTCCAGGTGAGCTGCAACATTGACTGGCACCTAGCACTGGCTCAAATGACCTACAAGGTTGACTGGCATCTAGCACTGGCTCAAATGAGCTACACGGCATGTTGAGCTACAAGGTTGACTGGCTCCTGCCACTGGCACTGGCCAGCACTGGCTCAAATGAGCTACAAGGTTGACTGGCTCCTTGACTGGCACTCTAGCACTGGCTCAGAGCTGGGTTGACTGGGCACTCCAGCACTGGCTCAAATGAGCTACAAGGTTGACTGGCACCTAGCACTGGCTCAAATGAGCTACAAGGTTGACTGGCACCTAGCACTGGCTCAAATGAGCTACAAGGTTGACTGGCACCTAGCACTGGCTCAAATGAGCTACAAGGTTGACTGGCACCCAGCACTGGCTCAAATGAGCTACAAGGCTAACTGGCACTCTAGCACTGGCTCAAATGAGCTACAAGGTTGACTGGCACCTAGCACTGGCTCAAATGAGCTACAAGGTTAACTGGCACCTAGCACTGGCTCAAATGAGCTACAAGGTTGACTGGCACCTAGCACTGGCTCAAATGAGCTACAAGGTTGACTGGCACCCCAGCACTGGCTCAAATGAGCTACAAGGTTGACTGGCACCTAGCACTGGCTCAAATGAGCTACAAGGTTGACTGGCACCTAGCACTGGCTCAAATGAGCTACAAGGTTAACTGGCACCTAGCACTGGCTCAAATGAGCTACAAGGTTGACTGGCACCTAGCACTGGCTCAAATGAGCTACAAGGTTAACTGGCACCTAGCACTGGCTCAAATGAGCTACAAGGTTGACTGGCACCTAGCACTGGCTCAAATGAGCTACAAGGTTAACTGGCACCTAGCACTGGCTCAAATGAGCTACAAGGTTGACTGGGCACCCAGCACTGGCTCAAATGAGCTACAAGGTTGACTGGCACCTAGCACTGGCTCAAATGAGCTACAAGGTTAACTGGCACCTAGCACTGGCTCAAATGAGCTACAAGGTTGACTGGGCACCCAGCACTGGCTCAAATGAGCTACAAGGTTGACTGGCACCTACCAATGGTCCAGGAGAGCTACAATGCTGGCAGGTACCTACCAATGGTCCAGGTGAGCTACAAGGTTGACTGGCTCCTATCACTGTTCCAGGTGAGCTACAAGGTTGACTGGCTCCGATCACTGGTCCAGGTTAGCTACAAGGTAGACTGTCACCTACCACTGGTCTAGGTGAGCTACAAGGTTGACTGGCTCCAACCACTGGTCCAGGTGAGCTAAAAGGCAAACCAGCCACCTACACCAAGCAGCAAGTTCAATTACATGTGGAGGTTTCTCATCTTGATTTATTGTATAGCAGCTACTATAGATCAGGTTTATTGGAAATTCTATTGTGTCCAAACCTTAATTAAAATTTTCAAGAAGTTCTTGAGATCTCTGTACAGCAACATATTCCCCTGTCACATATAAATACAGCCGTATTGCTGGACACACTATCTTGCTGACTCGTTAAGATTTGTCAATGCCTTTCCCAAGTGATTTTTTTTTACAAAAAACAAGACACCATACGAAGCAACTTGTAAGCAGTAACTTTTGCTATGTGGGTGAACAAATATTTCCTAGATCATACAAAAAATGTATATTCCTGTTTAATTTATAATTGATTATTGTTTTGTAATTGATTTTCCATGATGACACACTTCCCTGAAAAAACATCTGAACAGTTTAAACAATTGAATTTCTGAAGGATTTACAACCACTCATCGTGTAGGGTACTGTGGTACAAAGCAAGCTTAGGGCTAATGTGATCGTTACTCTCATACTTTAACATTGACTTACGATAGACGTAGCTCTAAAGCTATTCTGTACAATGGCACCCAGGTCCATATTCCCCACAAACTATAAAAGCCAAATGAACTCTAATCTTTCGACAATTATTCGTTTTAAAAATGACCTGTGCATCTGAGTGATAATGAAGGCTGTATCACTGATAGATTCACATCCATGTCATTATCGCGCAACTGTAACAAATATCATTACATCTACAGGAAAACAGCACTCAGGACTAGCAACAATTATGGGCAATTATAATTATCTCTATAATTACCATCAAAATACTATATTCCACACAACTGCTTGACAATGCAACCTTTTCTTCAGAAGCCTGAGCCGTCCCTAGTCGGCCTCATCAGTCCTGAACCAATGCTAATTGCCTGAATTAGCAGGATAAATATCACATGACGTCGTAGATGTCAGCATCAAACCCTTGTTAATCATCTCTAATGAGCAGCAATTTCAGAATGTGTGGGCATTTGCCAGGTGAAGACCTGGCAGACCAGCGTACATAGCGACTGAGACAGCAATTAACATGCAATTTACAAGCCTGGTATTTGATTCATATCGTAATGAGAGTAATGTGTTACATGCTGGGAGTGGAGATTAGCAGGATAAGATGGAAGGCGGCGAGGATGCCACCATATCCATCACATGACGCATATTCACGTCCTATTATCTCTCCAGCAACATGTTTCTGTTTATGAGATGAATCAACAAACTCAGTCTCCTATTACACAGTCTCCCCCCATGTCTGAATCAACAAACTCAGTCTCTGATTACACAGTCTCCCCCATGTCTGAATCAACAAACTCAGTCTCTGATTACACAGTCTCCCCCCATGTCTGAATCAACAAACTCAGTCTCCTATTACAGTCTACCCCCATGTCTGAATCAACAAACTCAGTCTCTGATTACACAGTCTCCCCATGTCTGAATCAACAAACTCAGTCTCCTATTACAGTCTACCCCCATGTCTGAATCAACAAACTCAGTCTCTGATTACACAGTCTCCCCCCATGTCTGAATCAACAAACTCAGTCTCTGATTACACAGTCTCCCCCCATGTCTGAATCAACAAACTCAGTCTCTGATTACACAGTCTCCCCCCATGTCTGAATCAACAAACTCAGTCTCTGATTACACAGTCTCCCCCCATGTCTGAATCAACAAACTCAGTCTCTGATTACACAGTCTCCCCCCATGTCTGAATCAACAAACTCAGTCTCTGATTACACAGTCTCCCCCCATGTCTGAATCAACAAACTCAGTCTCCTATTACAGTCTACCCCCATGTCTGAATCAACAAACTCAGTCTCTGATTACACAGTCTCCCCCCATGTCTGAATCAACAAACTCAGTCTCTGATTACACAGTCTCCCCCCATGTCTGAATCAACAAACTCAGTCTCTGATTACACAGTCTCCCCATGTCTGAATCAACAAACTCAGTCTCCTATTACACAGTCTCCCCATGTCTGAATCAACAAACTCAGTCTCTGATTACACAGTCTCCCCCCATGTCTGAATCAACAAACTCAGTCTCTGATTACACAGTCTCCCCCCATGTCTGAATCAACAAACTCAGTCTCTGATTACACAGTCTCCCCCCATGTCTGAATCAACAAACTCAGTCTCCTATTACAGTCTACCCCCATGTCTGAATCAACAAACTCAGTCTCTGATTACACAGTCTCCCCCGAAGTCTGAATCAACAAACTCAGTCTCTGATTACACAGTCTCCCCCCATGTCTGAATCAACAAACTCAGTCTCTGATTACACAGTCTCCCCCCATGTCTGAATCAACAAACTCAGTCTCTGATTACACAGTCTCCCCCCATGTCTGAATCAACAAACTCAGTCTCTGATTACACAGTCTCCCCCCATGTCTGAATCAACAAACTCAGTCTCTGATTACACAGTCTCCCCCCATGTCTGAGTCCTCAACTGTTAATGGGATTTGGTTAAAATAAAAAATCAATGATTTGGTTCATAACAAGCGATCGATCCAGATATCCGTTTGATGATCACATGATCTCCTTTGTGTTTCAACATAGAAGTGCATGCAGCTTGATTCCTGTACCTCCACTGCCCACAACTGAACCTCAAACAAGTCCCTTGTAAAAACTTCCACGCAATGGCAGCCAATCATTCTGATAACTGTATCTGATGAGAGGGGACAAAAACATGATGAAACACCACAATCTCACTTGGCATCGTGCCATGTTGGCCAGAAATGTGAAGAAATGTTTCAACTCCCTGTGTGTGAGGTGGGTGGAGCCATTCTTCATGAGCTAATTGATCATTATGACCAGAACTGATGGTAATCTGTTATATATCACATCTAATCAATGTTTCTAGATATTCTCTCAGTATGTTATAACATTCATAACGCCCAGTAATACCAGGCCGTAGAGGCCTTGATCTTCCATCCATGCTGCTTCACAAATACACCTCCCCCACCATCAGCGCTGTGTGTGTGTGGTATTACGAACATCTGAACACCATCTATAGAATTTCAATGAATTTGTGTACGGACTTATTGATAACGTAATTTTCTTTTGGAAAATAGTTAGTGGAAATCAATATCCATAAGAAACCGAAACCCAAGTTCTGTTTATTCATCTGCTAGCATTTCATATTTAGATAATCTTTTTCATGCCTACAATGTGCTTTCCCGCAGATAAATAACTCTTTCACAGCTTCAGATTACCTGCTGCTCTGGATGTTTCTGGAATCAGGTTACACTTTGATAACACTATCAACACACTGTCAGAGACCATGGTAACTGGCGTAACGCAAGGACATATTGACATCTCAAACATAACTAGAACAAGAAGTGGTAGATTCCCTGTGAAGCACACATAACATATAAAAAGTTGGCACCAGTATTTCTGGCACATGAATTTCAAGGGATTTATCCTGCTGCCATATAGCTGGAATACTGCCGCATAAAACTATATAGCTGGTATACTGCTGAGTCCGGCATAAAACTAAACTCACTCACTCAAGGGATTTATCCTGCTGCCATATAGCTGGAATACTGCTGAGTCCGGCATAAAACTAAACTCACTCACTCAAGGGATTTATCCTGCTGCCATATAGCTGGTATACTGCTGAGTCCGGCATAAAACTAAACTCACTCACTCAAGGGATTTATCCTGCTGCCATATAGCTGGAATACTGCTGCTGAGTCCGCATAAAACTAAACTCACTCTCACTCAATAGGGATTTATCCTGCTGCCATATATACTGCTGGAATACTGCTGAGTCCTGAGCATAAAAACTAAACTCACTCACTTTATCAATAGGGATTTATCCTGCATAAAACTGCCATATAGCTGGGTAATACTGCTGGGAGTCCTGCTGCCATATAGCTGGAATACTAGTCCGCAAAAACTAAACTCACTCACTCACTCCTGCTGCCATATAGCTGGAAGGGATTTATCTTGTATTTGACCAATGGAGTGTTCTGTATTCATTTAGCAGTTGTATAGCCTTCTAAACTCTGGTCCAAATTAGTTTGAACCTGTTTAGGTCTCCAAATGCAGGCCCCAAGTATTGCAGAAGAAACATGGTAATTACTGTGCAGCACAACATACAACGAAAATGAGGTGCAATGGTTGTGTATGATCTTCTTCTCAAATGGACAAGTAATGGGTGTCCAGCAAAACATTATTCCTTCTCGATCAAAAACATCCGAACTTCACATCCAAGATTGACAACATGAAGAACTTGATTTCTCATGAAGAAGTAGGATATTCTCATTATACCGGGAAGGTCTCGCAGGACAGGCCTCAACAAAAGACATCATTCAAAAGGATAAAAAATCTGTATAAAATTTATACTGCATAATTGGCTGTTGGTATTCCACACAGACGTATCTGATAGCCCTCATGTAACAGGCACACAGCGACTCTACACATGGCTGCTGTACACTGATACATAGGCTGGGAAGAGACTCAACGTTGTTTCTGCCCCAACAGCACGTCTTTGTAAAACAGCACCCACCAATCACACACTGGGGGATACAGCAGTCACTTTGCTCAACATCCTTGAAAGCTTTATTTCTTGAAAACCTTCTCCTTAAGAACTGTTGTTCTGATGTACCGTGATCGAGCAAGGGTTAACACCGATTATAAGCCGTAAGTGAAACAGGAAGGAAGTCCGCCATTATCAACAGCATCAGTGACATGCAGAGCTGCAACCTCGCACACCAGGGTGACACAACCAGGTTAAGTAACATCAACAATCTCAGCATGTAAGTGAGTGAGTGTAGTTTTATGCCACACTCAGCAATATAAGGGCTACATAGCGGCGGTCTGTAAATAATCCAGTATGGACCAGACAATCAACAGCATGAGCATCGTTCTACGCAAATGGGATATGATGACAACCAAGTCAGCGAGCCTGACCACCCGATCCCGTTAATCGCCTCTTACGACAAGCATGGGTTACTGAAGATCAATTCTAACCCTACAGATTTTTACATAAGAAATCTGTAGGGTTGACTATCAACAGCCACCTTACCATTACTCCAACTTGCTAGATAGTTTGACAAGTGAGTCCATGGACCTAGAATGTAG
The DNA here is from genome assembly GCF_003918875.1 of Haliotis rubra. Classification (NCBI taxonomy): domain Eukaryota; kingdom Metazoa; phylum Mollusca; class Gastropoda; order Lepetellida; family Haliotidae; genus Haliotis; species Haliotis rubra. The sequence goes on from NW_025766514.1 coordinate 902,465, forward strand.
ATGTCCTCTGACCACAAAACAACAAAGATATCAGACTCAGCAGATTTACAGACATTCTCTTCCCACAGAGGTTACTCGTCATATCTTCCTATGAACCTCTGTTCTAATACGGCCATATTTCCCAGTTCTCGTAAAATCCCCTAGCGGCAAAAGATCGCAACACGAATTATCTCCCTTCTGTCTATCCAATCAGAACACGTGTAACATCGATTTAGATCCAACCTGACTAATACAAGCAAATATGGGGCCACAAATATCCCTCCTCTGCCGGGGAACTTGTGTTGACGTGACACACAAGGCATTTAATGGCAAGCTTATCCGTTGTCAACGAGGGCGAGGGAGACGCCATTGAAGCGCTATTACATGACTGAGTTCTGTCTAGAAGGAACGTTTGCGCATCGCGCAGGGGAAGAGGTTCTAGTTTTCCCGAAGCATACGGAAATTACCGAGACCTTGCGAATGATCACTTTTGAAACAACGTCGCTGATTGCACAACTAAATCTGATTGCAACCAATCACGAATCCTGAACACTCGCACCACGAAAGGGCCGTATTAGAACAGAGGTTCGTAGGAAGATATGACAAGTAACCTCTGTGGGAAGAGAATGATTTACAGATTGAAACACTGTGAGTGAGTTGTTCTTTACATCGCTTTAGCAATATTCCAGCAATATCACGGCGGGGGACACCAGATATGGGCTCCACACATTGTACCCATGTGGGGAATTGAACACGTTCCTTCTGTGTGACAAGCGAATGCTTTAATTACTAGGCTACCCCCGCCACCCTACAGACTTCCAAGGTATTACAATGAAGTGTGACCGACATCATGCTCACAACCGAGGGATTAATACCCACATGCAACGCACCTGGTTTCAACATTCTCCTCAACAGGTCACAGGTTCACTGAAACTGTCATGTCTTCCATACAGCAAGAGTGGGCTTGGTGTAACGCCACTTTTAGCAATATTCCAGCGATATCACGGCGGGGGACACCAGAAATGGGCTTCACACATTGTACCCATGTGGGGATTCGAACCCAGGTCTTCAGCGTGACGAGCCAATCACAAGGCAACCATAAGGCTACCACCACCCCACCCCACCCACCCCATATACAGCAAGAAGAACATGACTGGCTAGTCAAATAAAGCCCCCCAGTTTGCTGGGCAGAGCTGCCCCCCTTAGGCATGCCAGTAGAGTATGATGGCAGGTTTGAATCCATGATCTCTCCAGAATATGTTGCTAGCTTTTCACATGCATTCTTGCGTTTCATCAAGTGGAAAATGCCTAAGACCAGCGTCAACTCCCGGACATCCTCCAACATCAAGTTGACAAATCTGGATCAAACTGACAGATTACAGTCATCTGTCATTAAAACCTGAATACTACACAGGCCAAGATTAAACAACAATCCCAGAAAAACCTATCAAGTATATCAGTCTAGATATGTTACAGTAATAATTCAAAATCTTACTTGACAATGAGGACATGTGAAGCACTGCAGGCCTTCTCTGCCAAACACTATGATTATAATATCTTGTTGATTCTTTAGGCATTTGCAGTGGTGATATGGCAAGATATGGTGAAATGTTTCTCATTTTCCTTTCAAAATATTTGCTAGCTACCAGCTAGAGTGTTTGTGAGTAGTCATGTCAAGGTCCTCAAAGGCTCATTCAGACAGTAAGTGGGCAGATCACAAATCAGACATTCTCCAGATAAACCTCAGACCAACATGCAAATTCATTGAACAACATAGAATCCCATATAAAATCAATGATTCATTTTTGAATTCTGAAGTTCAGTTAATGTTAATCTGAAAAGTGATTTTCAGTAAGTTTTATGAAGATTTGAACAAAAAACGTCTGATGTGTGTCAATGTGCGGATCCAACTGTCGCCAGAAGTGGGTTGAATATCCACAGTGAAGAGGCACCATGCAGTGGGCAAATAACACAGGTCTCACAAAAAATACACACACAAATCAATGCTGTTTCTTTTTGTAATGTAAACATGTCGATCGGAGTCAAACTTCAAGGAACTTAACACCATGGCTTTTAAATATTTAACACACACTGTGACAATGACATGATTGGTTGTTTGTTGCAAGCTCGACACAATGACAAGCACCACGGGATGAAGCTGGATGGAGGTTGTCATTGACTACAAGAAACAAGCTCACAGTTAGAGGAGCAGGCACTGCTGAGCTGGTTATAAGTGTGAGTGAATCCATGATCTGTCACCACACTTACAGGTTAAATACACCAAATCAGAATCCGTAGTTTAACAAGCACTTATTGTAGTGAACCTTCAGTGCAGACTGAATCATCTGAAAGCTGTGATTGGGTAATTTTGTGTAAGATTTTTGTTTGTTTTAAATGTACATCCATCCAGTAATTAAAACTGACCATATTGTTTAATATCTAGTGCTATCTTTATTTACTGCTGACTTATACTGAATGTGACCACCGGTATTTTAAAGCAGTTGACATTTTGTGTGGGACTGGGGTTGGTACTTGGCAAATTGGCTGGATGAGGTGGTCATATTTTATATTTTTATTGCTTCTTTAAGGCCAGACTAAGCACACATGTACCTGTAACAGCTCTTAGTTAATATTTTTAAAAACATAATGTAATTATACAGTCTCTGCCAATGCCATGCTTCAGAATGAACCAGGCAGGGAGTCCGGGATGGGAAAGTTCCAAGTCAGTCCCTCCTGGATTCCGCGATTCCGCTGTTGCAGAATAAATTGCAGAAATTACCTTTTGATGTAGAAAAACGTCCGGTCCGCGGAAAATGCATTTTTATGCAGAATACCTGCAGAATTTGCCATTTTTCTGCCGCGGAATTGACTTGTTTTGAAAGCTGAATCAAGATTGACTATTAACCGAATTGAAAAGTAAGGGTAAATGTCAAAAGTATGATTGGTTACACAAAAACGAACTGAGACATTTGATCTAACGATATTTTTCAAATATTCACGTATAAAGATGATTTATTCATTAAAGGTAATATTTTCTTCAGCACTTTACAATAATATTATTTGAATTTTTCACTGCAAAAAAATCGATCTTTCTGAAGATCGAAATTGCATTATTTTGTGTTGTTTTTCAAGTTTTTAACTGCAGAATTCTTTGCAGAATTTTGAAAAATTGGATGCAGAATTTACTTAAATTTGCCAGGTAATTCTTAACAAGAAGACAAAGTCATCAATATCCCCCGCAATGGCAAAATACTCTTCATGATTATGTCTACGAGTTATGTTTATGTCAAATATTAAGGTGTGTATATAGAAAAGTGGAAGGAGAGTATTGAAAGGTGTTTAAAGTTCTGCTCTAGAAAGGAGCACTATCACCAATTTCAGTCTATGTCAAACTTGTTGCCATGGAAATGCCAAAAATATTTTATTCAGAATTCCAAAACTACCAAAAGGCACCAGTACACCACCAGATCTATGTATGTGCCAAGTTTGGTGAAGAAATAGTGAACGGTTTTAGAGTTCAGCTCCGGAAAAGTGTACTACCACCAATTTCAGGCTAAGTCAAACTTGTTGCCATGAGAAACGCCAAAAATATTTTATTCAGAATTCCAAAACTACCAAAAGGCACCAGTACACCACCAGACAAATCTTTGTGCAAAGTTTGGTAAAGAAATAGTGAACGGTTTTAGAGTTCTGCTCGGGAAAAAATTTCAGGCTTACTCAGCCATGGAAACGCCAATTTCAGGCAAATTAGTCAAACTTGTTGCCATGGAAACGCCAAAAATATTTTATTCAGAAATCCAAAACTACCAAAAGGCACCAGTACACCACCAGATCTATGTATGTGCCAAGTTTGGTAAAGAAATAGTGAACGGTTTTAGAGTTCTGCTCCGGAAAAGAGCACTAGTACAATTTCAGGCTTAGTCAAACTTGTTGCCATGGAAACGCCAAAAATATTTTATTCAGAATTCCAAAACTACCAAAAGGCACCAGTACACCACCAGACAAATCTATGTGCAAAGTTTGGTAAAGAAATAGTGAACGGTTTTAGAGTTCTGCTCCGGAAAAGAGCACTAGTACAATTTCAGGCTTAGTCAAACTTGTTGCCATGGAAAAGCCAAAAATATTTTATTCAGAAATCCAAAACTACCAAAAGGCACCAGTACACCACCAGATCTATCTATGTGCCAAGTCTGGTAAAGAAATAGTGAACGGTTTTAGAGTTCTGCTCCGGAAAAGAGCACTACCACAATTTCAGGCTAAGTCAAACTTGTTGCCATGGAAATGCCAAAAATATTTAATTCAGAATTCCAAAACTACCAAAAGGCACCAGTACACCACCAGATCTATCTATGTGCCAAGTTTGATGAAGAAATATTGAACGGTTTTAGAGTTCTGCTCCGGAAAAGACAAATGTGCACGGACGGACGGACAGAGTCCATTTTAATACCCCCCGCAAAACGCGTTGCGGGGGATAAAAATTTGTCACGGAATCCAGGAGGGACTGCCAAGTATTCAATGCTTGTCATAGGTTTGTTGTAAATGTCACACAACACCATTCCAGTTACATGACAATGGCTATAAATAGTCCAGTCTGGACCAGACAAACCTGTGACTGACATTTAGCAAGTCATACCATGACATACCATGTGATACTAAGTAGGATATCTGAAACATTAGGAAACACCACTGAAAGGCTCCCAATGTCAAGGACAGTTTTGTGAAAGTGAAACACTTTTTATGTAACTGATTCACGTACAAGGAAGCGAGGTGGCTTAGGTCACCAGCTGTACAGAAAGGACAGATCTCTTGGGTATACAGTTTATATAACTTAACCCTTTGTTCCCAATGTCTAATGTCTAATGTACAGAACACAGCAACTGCTCACAGACAGATCGTCACTTTCAGAGCGTCTTGTAGTCCCATTATTTCCTGAGTTTGTCTGGGTTCATCTGATTCTGAAGGCACAACTTTTAACATGATCAAATTACAGTGGAAGCTGTCTAAACTGGCACAGGTCGGGACTGAATAAATAATGCCGGAATGTAGAGCTGACACGGTTACCTACAACAAGAACTAAACCATTTTTATCACTCTCATATACATTGTTGTATAACGTGGTGCTCTCAATTTCTTTCTCAACTCACTAATTACATGTACAAGTACACCCATACTGAACTAAGGTTAAATTATCTTTGTCGGCAACCATGTAGTTTCAACACAGGATTACTGACTCCTTGCCATGCGCCGGATTAGACAGCGCTGATAACTGTATAAACACATATTCGGGTGCCTCATTTCATGCCGAGATCCGGAATTGACAGCTGCCGGATTGCAGAGCTTTTAAATGATGATAAATTTACTAGCCATGGACGGGACTGAGATTTTATGCCGATGTTGACAACTTGCCGGATTGGAAAGCTGCCGGTTTTGACAGCTTCCACTGTATAACAAAAATCCAGCAAAGCATGACACTTCAATAGAAAAAACCCATGAAAAATCCATAAAAATAAGGGCAAATAGTATTATGGTTTAAACAAGCCATAGCCTGTTATGGAGCCCAGGGTGCTGTTGTTCAAAAGTTATGGCCACCTTAGCTCTAAGATTGCTTTGTACAACGGCACCCAGCGTTATAATGAGATGTGGTGATTCAGCCTCTGTACCCACTGTGATGTCAGGCACCAGCTTGATTTTGGGACCCGGCTTTCGGGAAGAAATGTTGAAAGGCTCCCAGGACCAGTAAGTAGCAGTAGAGTCTACAGCCTGGTTACAGAAGCATGTCAGGGAGTGAGACCAACAACACAGGGAAAACAACCTCACTTACACAACTTTGGAGGTTGCATACTAAATATCAAAATGTCAAGAAATTGCTAAATTGGTATCATTTGTAGAAAAATGTGTCCCGAATCTAATTATGTAATAAAAATAGCAAGTCACCATTTGTTTGACAAGTGGCGCCTCCTTGTGGCACCGTCTGTAAAAATAGTATGTCAATAAAAGTTCTCTTAAAAGTAAATTGTTTACTTTTATTATTCAATATGTGTTTTTTTATAAGATATTTCAGTATTGATACGAAATAAAGCTGGAAAATAATTTTTTAAGGCAGTATGTAGGATTTGACACATTAATTAACTTCTAAAAAAACAGGAATTTAAACAAAATATTGATTCATCAATGAAAAAATATTTTTATAATAACAATTTTTTTTATAAAATGAATTCACACTAGATTAATATTCAAAAATAAAAAAAAATATGTTACCAGAGGGTATCAACATTATCTCCAATTAAAACTGCATACCCAAATTAAATTTGATAAGGGGAGATAACTCTTGCCCAGGTTTACCTCAGGATAAATGCTTGTGTGGCCAAAATATCATGAAGTATGATGAGAAGCAAGATAAAGGGAAATAACTGTGTAACATAAATACGCGGTCCTACTGTCACATCCCGTCGCATACGGTATTCGCACAAACCACGGTATCCAACCTCTTTAGGTCAGCAGTGCTATAGACATTTATCTAGTGTTTGCCATGATGCAGAAAACTTGCTTATTGGATGCACACATTATCTCAAATATGCAGTGAATCTAGAAACTTGTGTCATTGTTGATGCAATGCTACTGGGCCCTTAGTTCAGATAAGCTAAACTTCAAAAACTAAATGTTTGCCAGTTAACCGCTCAGAGCTGCGTTACCTGACCTACGTTACCCTGTTTTTTTGTCGTTATTAAACAATCACAGTTGATGTCTTCATGAAAGTTCCAAACTGAAGTTGACGCCCAAAAACATGTCCATGACTCCCTCTTATGACAACAGTTAGTCATGATGACTCCTTAAGTTTTATGCCTAGAGGAAACACTGTTATCCCATTGGTGAAAAGGCAAGCACCACCGTGATTCCGGGATCACAGGATCCTGGGAGCCAAGGGAAACAACTCTGCCCAGCAACATGCAATACCACTGACCCACATGTGCAACCCAATAACAATCGTGAATGTAAATCCAGCAAGCATCAGTGACATATCCATGATGTTATTTACCTATGCCTCAAAACCAAATCCAATATTGTTATAATAAATATTTTATCCTGTTTCCACTGAAACATAAAAAAGGACAATTTAGAAATTCAAATATTCCAAATGCTAGAACTACATACCAGACAAGTTTCCAGCAAAATCTATAATTCACAACTGGTAGACACTGTGCTTCATGAGGCTACCTTGAATCCCTTCTGATGTTGGATGTACATGTACTAATAAAGCATGTTGGTTAGACACACAAATGGAGAAAGTTTACATCCATTAAAACCTTTTTCTCTCCTAGCATTACTAGTTACAACCAAGAAGTGGCACAAGGCCAGAAATCAAAGGCAACACTATGTTTTTACGATACTGCCAGTGAATCCTGAGCATGAAGAGAAACTGTCTACTTAATGGCGAGGTATTACGTCACACTTGGCGTGGAAATGTCAGTGTGAGAAGTATGTTCCCCAGGGAGTGGAGATGAAAACGGCTTACACAATAAGCTCTGTGCTGAAGTGTGTGTAGCATGCTGAGGGAGACGTTGATGTGATAGTAACTGACGCCATTACATTCTTGAAAGCAACTTGTTCCTCATATCATACACCAGTTGATGTCCACTTGAGCGTTTACAGGTCATTGTGGTTTGTTTATCGCTAAACATATGTGCCATCTTCTTGTTTCTGCTGATGGCAGTGAATACACTAGGGAAATATCTTTACAAGGACTTTTATGCTTTACAGTTTTCAACAAACAACCTCAATTTGTTGTTAGATCTCTGCAGCAGTGTCAACCCTTCAAATCCTCCTGGCCCAGTGAGTAGGTGAGTGGGTGGGTGAGTGGGTGAGTGAGTGAGTGAGTGAGTGAGTGAGTGAGTGAGTGAGTGAGTGAGTGAGTGAGTGAGTGAGTTATACCTCAGCTGACAAAAAGCGATCCCCAACACCCTACCATGCTGGCTATGAATGAGTGAGTGAGTTTAGTTTTACACCACACTCGGCAATATTCCAGCTATATGGCGGTGGTGTGTAAATAATCGAGTCTGGACCAGACAATCCAGTGATCAACAGCGTGAGTATCAATCTACTCAACTGAGATATGATGACATGTGTCAACCAAGTCATGGCTATGACATGAAGCCCTAATGAGGGAGATATGTTAATCAGCAGATCCTGGTACTGCTGCAGCTTGTGTCTGAGGGCCTGGTGATACATGCTGCCAAGTGCATGGGTACATTGGCAGCTTTTGTTGAGAATGAGGGAGTGAGTTTAGTTCTAAGCCCCTTTCAGCAACATTCACAGGAGGACTTTTTTTTAGAAATATACACAAGTTTGCCTAGTTTGCACTCTCCCTGAACCACATTATTTTCCCTGCTGCCCGGCCCTCCCTACAATGCTAAAGCGCTAATTAGAAAAAAAGTTTTTATTTCCCCAGGTTCTGAATCTCAGGCCATTCATCCTATGCTTGACATACCTAGGTCCTCACATTGGCCACTCAGCTTGTAGAAACAAAGGTACGGCGTTCTCACACTGCTAATTACCTCCCAGTTAGCAAGTGCTGGGACCAAAGAGATTACCAGTAACAGGATGTTAGTTGTCAACTGGCCATTGACAGGTTGACTGGCTATTTTAGTCCAATATGGGGAGAGGGTGTCGGATTGTACAGATTAATAGTGTCATTGGGACCAGAAAATGGTGTCGGAATTTGGACTGTACAGATGTCGGATAATTCAATGTTTAAATGATGATAATATAGACGAACACTGCCGGGGCCCAAGAAATATGTTGGAATTCACAGATTATCAGATAATTCAGATGTCGGATTATGCAGAGTCTACTATATTCAGGGACTTAAGCGTTAGTCTAAAGTTTGCCTGCACTTTAGTTTCACCATGGTGGGTCCTCTACTACTATGACCTGCGAGGGGGGAAGCCACAGATGATTCTCGTCAAAGTGTAGAGTAGATGTAGATGACAGTTTAACTCCTGGCATCATGTACACTGTGTCACCGAACATAGGGAACGATGGCTGCAAGAGGCTAACTGCAGACGTCCTGCTGACATTTGGATTGACATTTACCTCACCGTGTCATCACTGGTGTTACAATATTTTGAAGTCATTGCTTTCTATTTTTTGGGTCATAGATCCATAACCCTATTGTCTTCAAAAGACACAAAACACTCAATGTTTGGAAATAAAATCCTCAAAAAAGACACCTTATGATATCAATTTTATGTAAACATATCGTCGAATCATTCAGTTAATGAATAGCAGCAACTTCTCTTTCTAAAATAACTACAGAGTTATGTCCCTTGTCCTTTTCTCTGAGAATAAACCTGACACACAATGAAGATTTCAGCAGACAACGGCCATGAATTATTCAAAACAAACCCATATTCCCGTCCTGTAGATCATATTTGTGAAGACACTTCTTGATCCATTTAAGAAAATATGAAGCTGTCAAAAAATACAGTTATTCCCTAGAGTCTGAATATGACAAAACACCAGTGATCAGGAAAACGATAGAAATATGGCCAAATAGACACTGACTGAGGAATCCCAGACTAAACTTGAAGTTGTGGGTTGGGGGTGAGCTGGTCACACCTGTCTTGTATACAGCACAGACGCTACTTCCATGACTTATAGGGGTGGTGGGGTAGCCTAGTGGATAAAGCGTCCGCTCGTTACGCTGAAGACCCGGGTTTGAATCCCCACATGGGTACAATGTGTGAAGCTCATTTCTGGTGTCAACCGCCGTGATATTGCTGGAATATTGCTAAAATTGGTCTAAAACCATACTCACTCACTCTGTTCTATGGATGTTTAATATACCATCAAAAAAAGTAGGGGATATAGGATTTACAAGATTGATAAAATGCAAATGATGAAGCCAAGGAGGAAACAGATGATGAAGAGAAATTAAGGGAAAATGTGACAATTTATTCCATTCCTTTGGAAATGTTTCATCTGTATGGATATATATTACTTTTCTCATATGCATTGGCATTGGCTAGTGGCATGCTCGCAAAATGGAATATCCCCTACTTTTTTTGAATGGTATATTATTGTGATACAAGACTGATAACAAAACAAAGTAACATTTAATGTCTCCAGCAATGAGCAGAGCACAGCCTCCAGTTTAGACTAACATCTAGTCTCTGAAATGAACATATTTCACAGAGAAAAACCAGTTCCTAAATTATAATCATGAAATAAAGTAAAGAGAATCTGTGGAAACCTAGACGTGCAGGCTTTCAGGGTCTGTATAACAGACTACATCCAGATGAAAGTCATAGTCACAGGGAACAGTCACAGCTGACACGACTGCCCCGAAATTCTGACAAGTGATAGTAGGGTTCTATGGATATGTACATTTCACAGAAACACAGTCTTAAATCATTATCCAGAAAAGTATGGGCTCCCTAAACAACCAGCGGTTCCATATTCCTCAACCCCAAACCTGTTGATGGCACCGCACAGTTTGCTGGATAATCAGTGATAATGGCTGCATGTTGGATGATGTCATACATCATGAAACATAAGAGTACAGTTTGTACATCAATGTATGCACTAGTGTTTATACAGCATGTTGGAATGCCTTCCATAGAACAATAGGACCATTCCGAAAAATAAAAACCAATGAAAATCATCCATGTGACGAGTCAAGGAACCGGTTAAGCACATTGCGAATTGGACTGTACTGTACTTTTTTTTGCTGGATACGTTTCTGAAGTACAAGACAGCTGCCCACTATAATGCTACAGACATGTTCAAGGAGCTGCAGGAGAAGGGTGAAGCGCCAGTGAAGCTGAAGGGGTCTTTGTCGGCACGGGTACTACAGATATGTACCCCAGGTAGTTTCTGTATACAGAAACGTACCTTGGCCATAATGAGAATACAGAAACGTACCTAGGATGATTCCATTCCCATTGTGTCGTATTCTTGACCGGAACTGTCATATTGTTGTATTAGATACTTTTGATTGCATTATGTAAGTAATGAGAATACACAGTAACGGATATTTCGCGATGCACATGAATACCACTCGGGATCAGTTGAACGGGAACAACTACATACGGTTTCGCTTTTGGATTGCGGAATATGGACTCGTCCGTCTTTTAGGGTACCGGGTACGTTTCTGTATTTTGACTTTGTTTAGGGTACATATCTGTATACAGAAAGGTACCTGGGGTACGTATCTGTAGTACCTGTGCCGACAACGACCCCTTCAGCGCCAGTGAAGCATACAAACTAATGGCTGACAACTTCTCATTGTATGCTTCATTACTGACTCACCAACACCTAGAATGTCCATGAAACAATTAGGGTGAAGCACCCTGGTTGTTCCTGTGTAACACCTAGTCTCTGAAATGAACATATTTTACGAAAAAACCCAAAATAAAGTGTTCCTAAAACATAATCATAAAATATAATGAAAAGGAGTCTAGAGACTTTCTTCATTTTCAGAAACTGTTGAAATCTAGACTTGCAACATATTCTAGACTTTTCTATTGCTTTCTTGGATATATTTGTTTCAGGGTATGACAGACCAAGTTTGAGGTGACTGTAAAGAAGTGGTCCTGTCATCCACACATACATGAGACGGCCAGCCAGCTGGATCACATACCTCACACTGCAGCAGTATCTCCTAGACCCAGGCCCACATGTATTAGTCTGTAGGGGAAATGTCAGGGAGGAGGCGGTCTAGCCTGGCTATGATTAACTATGACGTTAATTAAAAGTGGTGGTCATTACCACTGACCAGCGCTGACCTGGACAATGTGGGGTCAATGGTGTGGTCACTAGGGTATCATTATAACATAATGTATGAGGCACTCTCCAGTTACCAGCATGGGAGGGGGAAAAGTTAGGGCTCATGATGATAGTGTGGAGAACAAGTGGATGTCACCATGGTAACAGAGGTGTTGCACTGTATGACCTAATGACAGGTCAGTGGGTACAGGGGCGGTGGGGTGGCCTTGTTGTTAAAGTGTCTACTTGTCACGATGAAGACCCGGGTAACCAAACCCTCATCTCAGGTATCGCTAAATTAGGAACCAAACCCCCATCCTCAGGTATCACAACAAGAACCAAACCTCATCACAGGTATCACAACAGGAACCAAACCCTCATCCTCACAGGTATCACAGATTCCTCATATGGGTATGATGTGTGAAGCCCATTTCTGGTGTCCCCACCATGATATTGCTGGAATATTGCTTAAAGCGGCGTAAAACCATACACACTCACTCACTCAGTGGGTACATCTCCCAGGCCTTTCCAACAGGAACCAAACCCTCATCACAGGTATCTAAACAGGAACCAAACCCTCATCACAGGTATCTAAACAGGAACCAAACCCTCATCACAGGTATCTAAACAGGAACCAAACCCTCATCACAGGTATCTAAACAGGAACCAAACCTTCATCACAGGTATCTAAACAGGAACCAAACCCTCATCACAGGTATCTAAACAGGAACCAAACCCTCATCACAGGTATCTAAACAGGAACCAAACCTTCATCACAGGTATCACAGGTATCACACAACAGGAACCAAACCCTCATCACAGGTATCTAAACAGGAACCAAACCCTCATCACAGGTATCTCACAGTATCACAACAAGAAGGAACCAAACCCTCATCACAGGTATCACAACAGGAACCATCGCAGGTATCACGGCACTCCCTCATCACAGGTATCTACAACAGGAAAACCCCTCATCAAACCCCAAACCTCATCACAGGTATCACAAACAGGAACCAAACCCTCATCTCAGGTATCACAACAGGAACAAACCTTCATCACAGGTATCTAAACAGGAACCAAACCTTCATCAGGTCACAGGTATCTATCACAACAGGAACCAACCAAACCCTCATCACAGGTATCACAACAGGAGGACCAAACCAAACCCTCATCACAGGTATCACAACAAACAGGAACCAAACCCTCATCACAGGTATCACAAACAGGAACCAAACCCTCATCACAGGTATCACAACAGGAACCAAACCTTCATCCACAGGTATCACAACAACAGGAACCAAACCCTCATCACAGGTATCACAACAGGAACCAAACCTCATCACAGGTATCTAAGGTATCACAACAGGAACCAAACCCTCATCTCAGGTATCACAACAGGAACCAAACCCTCATCACAGGTATCTAAACAGGAACCAAACCCTCATCACAGGTATCTAAACAGGAACCAAACCCTCATCACAGGTATCTAAACAGGAACCAAACCCTCATCACAGGTATCTAAACAGGAACCAAACCTTCATCACAGGTATCTAAACAGGAACCAAACCTTCATCACAGGTATCACAGGGTGAATGTCATGGAGGGTGAGGTTGACTGAGGGTGAGACTGTCATGAAGGGTGAGGTGGCGTGAGGGTGAGTCTGTCATGGAAGGTGAGGTGGAGAGTGGGTGAGTCTGTCATGGAGGGTGAGGTTGAGTGAGGGTGGGTATAACTGTGACCTAGTGACAAAAGATCATTGTGTCTCTAAAAATCATCCCCACCAGACACTTCTCCCCTCCTCATTATTCTCTCCTGCATGCACATTGTTTTATCTGGAGCCTAGTACTGGGTGAGTGTATTTACCTCTGACAGTCAGCCCCCACTTAGTACCCTACATCCATCATCCCTCACTCAGTCATCCCCAGCTCTCACCACCACACATGTTCACATGGCCTACGCAAGTATTGTTTCCAAAATGTGTTGATTAAAAGGTTGGCAGTGATTCCTACATCAGTTGTAGGCATGACTGAAGCCACAATAACATGTCAAGTCCTCATTAACACACGTAACAGTACACCCTGGATATAATGTCACCCTGGATATAGCACCATCCTGGATATAACATCACCTGGATATAATGCCACCCTGGTTATAATGCCATCCTAGATATAATGCCACCCTGGTCATAATGCCACCCTGGTTATAATGCCACCCTAGATTTATTGCCACCCTGGTCATAATGCCACCCTGGATATAATGCCATGTTTTTGCCAGAACAGATTTCCTGTCTAAATAATATCCTGGTTATAATGCCAAACGGTATATAGTGCCATTTGCCAATGGTTTTTGGAACAAATGTCATTTTTCCCTGGTTATAATTCCAATTGCTCTCGCTGCATGTAGTATACATACCTTAATTTGTTAATTGACATGACTCAAATTTATTGTAAACGCAATAATGCTTAAAGTAGTCTTAGACAGGATAACACATGTGACAATACACTCCCTGTCACCTACAACAAGTCACCTCCAGACCCAAGATGCTGGGATTATCCAGTCATTCAAGGCTCGAAACCGGAGACATAACCTCAGTCACCTTGTTGATTGCATAGGGCCTCTAACTGTCCTACCAGGTTATAATGCCACCCTGGATATAATGCCATATTTTCTCCTGGACAAACAGTGGCATTATAACCAGGGTATACTGTATGCGGAATGGGCACTACAATGTTATCATGTACACACACAACTCTGGTATAGGAAGGCACTACAATGTTATCATGTACACACAACTCTGGTATAGGAAGACACTACAATGTTGTGTCATGTACACACACAACTCTGGTATAGGAAGACACTACAATGTTGTGTCATGTACACACACAACTCTGGTATAGGAAGACACTACAATGTTGTGTCATGTACACACACAACTCTGGTATAGGAAGGCACTACAATGTTGTGTCATGTACACACACAACTCTGGTATAGGAGGCACTACAATGTTGTGTCATGTACACACACAACTCTGGTATAGGAAGACACTACAATGTTGTGTCATGTACACACACAACTCTGGTATAGGAAGGCACTACAATGTTGTGTCATGTACACACACAACTCTGGTATAGGAGGCACTACAATGTTGTGTCATGTACACACACAACTCTGGTATAGGAGGCACTACAATGTTGTGTCATGTACACACACAACTCTGGTATAGGAAGGCACTACAATGTTGTGTTATGTACACACACAACTCTGGTATAGGAAGACACTACAATGTTGTGTCATGTACACACACAACTCTGGTATAGGAGGCACTACAATGTTGTGTCATGTACACACACAACTCTGGTATAGGAGGCACTACAATGTTGTGTCATGTACACACACAACTCTGGTATAGGAGGTACACTACAATGTTGTGTCATGTACACACACAACTCTGGTATAGGAAGGCACTACAATGTTATCATGTACACACACAACTCTGGTATAGGAGGCACTACAATGTTGTGTCATGTACACACACAACTCTGGTATAGGAAGACACTACAATGTTGTGTCATGTACACACACAACTCTGGTATAGGAGGCACTACAATGTTGTGTCATGTACACACACAACTCTGGTATAGGAGGCACTACAATGTTGTGTCATGTACACACACAACTCTGGTATAGGAGGCACTACAATGTTGTGTCATGTACACACACAACTCTGGTATAGGAAGACACTACAATGTTGTGTCATGTACACACACAACTCTGGTATAGGAGGCACTACAATGTTGTGTCATGTACACACACAACTCTGGTATAGGAGGCACTACAATGTTGTGTCAGGTACACACACAACTCTGGTATAGGAAGGCACTACAATGTTGTGTCATGTACACACACAACTCTGGTATAGGAGGCAACACGATGGTTTGTCAAGTAACACATATTGTAATGGAGTGTTGACAAGACTTAGTATATCCCTTACATCTATACAAGGCTGCCATCCTCGATCAATGCAGATACAATCGTGTCCTGTATATAGATGTGCTACTGGTGATGTGGCCGCCAGGGGGTATCAATGTTTGTCAATGAAGGACTCTCAATTTGAGTCTCCACAAGCACCATTTAATTAAATGAGCTGCAATCCATCCTGGCTGGACTCCATCAACTTTACATTCATACATCTCGTATTCCCCACCATCAACATTCAATTGAATGTACTGTGATTGTGTTGAAATTGGAGGCCCAGCAGTAGACGGACCCCGGAGGCTATATGCACAGGCACTGAATAACCAACTTTGTATATGTCGATGTTATCATGTTCATGTCAACTTCTAATCAGAAACAAAATCTGAAAAGCACTTTACCATATCAGGGGGATAGGGTATACGTGATGCTTGGGCAGCCAGACAAATACTGGCAGTCTGACATGATTCACTGACACTGGATCACGTGGAGAGGGTGCTTGGGCAGCCAGCCAGATGACAGTCTGACATAATACAGCGTGATGCTTGGGCAGCCAGCCAGATACTGACAGTCTGACATGATTCACTGACACTGGATCACGTGGAGAGGGTAAACGTGATGACATTTCACTGGGCAGCCAGCCAGATACTGACAGTCTGACATGATTCACTGACACTGGATCACGTGGAGGGTATATGTGTGATACTTGGGCAGCCAGCCAGATACTGACAGTCTGACACGATTCACTGACGCTGGATCACGTGGAGAGGGTATGACATGATGCTAGTGCAGCCAGCCAGATATTGACAGTCTGACACGATTCATCGACACTGGATCACATGGAGAGGGTATGACATGATGCTAGTGCAGTCAGCCAGATACTGACTCACGTAAAGCGAATACAACATGATCTCATGGTTCTGGTGAGGTGGGACAAGAGCACCACCAGCACTAGACTGACAAGGAGTGTTATACATACAGTGAAGGTTCATCACACATCCAAGCCTTGCGTTACTTCCAGCAATTATGCTTGAATAGGACACAATACCTTGAGATGAAGTAATGCAAGAAACATCCTGATGCTGCCTCAAGACGTACGGCCAGAACCTCTGTGCAGATGCCATTTGTGGTGAATTATTGGCCATTGAGAGTGTGATCCAATACAATCAGCACACTGGGTTCTACAATGTGGGCAGCTTCCAGGCGGAAACCATTCACACGGCCATCGTCCAGACCAGGCAGGATCAATTGAAAACTGAATCCAACTCACGTCTAGAACCATTTGTCTACATTACCCTAGCTCAAGATGAAATTAAGCATTGTTCTCCACATATATTTATTCCTGGGTAAATTTTTAAATGAGGTAATTATATTTCTGGGACAAAATGTTAGGCTATACTCACAGCAGGTACTGAAGGCAGTGCAGAGCTCCGTGAATGCTCACCATACGTTACAGTCAGTAGATCCTCTGATTCGGGTCAGAATATGCCATACACTTGCTACGAGCAACAACTAAAAGTCTAGTGGTGAGTTTGGTTTTACGCTGCTATTAGCAATATTCCAGTAATATCACAGCAGGGTACACCAGAAATAGGCTTCATATATTGTACCCATGTGCGGTTTGAAACCAGACAAATGGCATGAACAAAGGAAATATATGGCATATATGTATGCGTTCAGGGGAATTTGACTAAATATGGCATATATGTACGTGCCAGGGAATTCGACTCTGTACCTACATAGGTCAGTGACATGAACCCTAAAAGTGTTAAGTGAAAAGTGTTAAGTGAAAGGCAAAAGTGAATGACAAAAGTCAAATCTGAAAGTCATAAAAGAGACGAACCACAGCAACAAATCAATATGACACTATTTGACTGGATAATGATATACTATCTGGCCATTGGACATAACGACTAAGAACCTATGCCTCCTGACAGCATTTCCCTACAGACAGAATTTATGATGCAAATACAGTTTTATCGCTGTGTACTGTTTTATTAAGCGATACTGAAAGTAGAAGGAATCCTTACTACTTACTATTTAATTGTGAAACATCAAGCATAACCCCTTGCTTTGAATTTCTATCAGTCAAAATTTCATAACTTAAACCATCTGTCAAATTTAAATTTTATCCATTTATAACAGGTGATTGACTGCCATCTGAACTCTGTATGTATCAAAATATAACACACACGGATGTAGGTATTGTCAAGTGCTGTAATAGCTAGCATGTAGTTAACATACAACAGCTGGAAAATATCATCCAAAATACTGGTAAATGTGATTCTATATTCTGCCTTATGACAAGCCATTATCAATCATATTGACACGACCTTATAGCTAATTTGCATAAACAATCCCAGTACACGGCATCTACTCATTCAGCTGGGCATAGAGTGGTCACCTGAGTGAGTGAGTTGTTAAACCACTTTTAACAATATTCCAGCAATATCACGGTGGGGGACACCAGGAATGGGCTTCACACATTGTGCATTGCGGGGAATCGAACCAGAGTCTTCGGCGTGACAAGCGAACACTTTAACCACTAGGCTACCCCACTGCCCCGGTCAACTGATACAGCAGTTAATGTACATCAGATGTATTGCCGATCATGTACCTGGACATAGTACAAGGAAACAATGGTGATTGATGAAATATTGTAGGGCAAAGCTCACCTGTTGTCCTCTGAGTTGATTCATCAGCTGCTTGTTATATCACTGTCATATCCAATCCCAGTCTGCTTATCCTAAAATGGAAAAATTGTGGAATGTAGAAACGTGTTTAATGATCCTAACATCAAAGGAAATGAAGTTTTGTAGACTGAAGGCACAATCATTGCTGTTGATATATCAAAAACACATTGTGCCTTGTAGCACAATGACTTTTACTTGGATAAATATGACGGATATTGCAAATGCCAGATACAATCATTACAGATATTTTAGGAAAAGGAAAGCTTTATAATCACTACAGGGCTGATATGAGACATGAGAAAGCTATATGATAACCTGCAACTATACTGTTTGTTGTTTCCTTTGTTTGTTTGTTTGTTTGTTTAATACTGCTCTCAGCAATATTCCAGCTTATCTGCTGTACTTTTCATCAGGAACAGATGTACAGTTGCATCTGAGTTATCTCCCCATTACTCTTCAATGATATTAAAAGCCACATGAGTTGTCTGCCCATCAAGATTATCACCCTTCAAGTTCAATGGCATCAGAATTATTTGCCAAAAGGTGTGGAAGAAGCCCCCAGCCGACCATCCAATCAATAGATGAAGTTCCGTGGTATCATTGACTGTCAATAGGTGGCGCTGTATTCAGAGAGGCAGATGCCACAGTGACCGATAACTAATTTGACCTTGCCAACAATAGTGACCAGTTGTTTGAACTACACTAATGACTTAATGCCTGCAGGAGGTGTGATGGCTGGCTGCCCAAACATGGCCTCCAATGTGAAGTCATGGAGACAAAGTCAGTCCGCCATTTTCAGTAAATAACAAAAAAGCAAGTCCTGTACCTCAACATACCTCCTTATACACAGTTTCATCAAGACATCCTCAATAATTCATGAGCCAGGGTCTCCAAAATGAATTCTAACTTCCTGCTGACTTAGAAATGTGAAACGTAAAATGTTGATAAAACCCCTGAGGAGCAAAGAGCACCAGTTAAGCAGTTTCTTTTTAGGAAAAATTCCATAAAGTAGAATAACAGAATCAGAGATATATGCTGGAAACAATCCCTACCTTGATTCGAACTTGTGCAACTTGTTCTACTGAACATAAGCTCTTAAAAGGTTTTTGAATTCCCCAGTTTTTCAGTATTTGCCTGGTATGTACACACAGTTTCACACGGAAATTATTACACATAGCTTCACAAGGAAATTATAAATGGCTGCGATCAGAAAACAAACCCTATCTCCTTATCAACTCATGTTGCAATGGAAATAATAATTTTTTAAATTTCTAAAATTCCAGAAAGGCAAAATGGAAGAATAATACTGCCTGCCAGATGTGAGGACCACCATACAACATGTGACAAAACACACAGGGAAGGCTTCATAAGATAACATATAATAATACTATAGTTTCCAATGGGAACTTTTGTTTAAACATGACATATAAAAGTACACAAAAATACAGACAGACTAAGCCCATTTCTATATTCCCTCCAAAACTTCATTTGTCCTCGTAATATTCAACTATAGAGTGAGTGAGTGAGTGAGGTTTTACGCTGCTTTTAGCAACATT
The DNA here is from genome assembly GCF_003918875.1 of Haliotis rubra. Classification (NCBI taxonomy): domain Eukaryota; kingdom Metazoa; phylum Mollusca; class Gastropoda; order Lepetellida; family Haliotidae; genus Haliotis; species Haliotis rubra. Next base: position 922,428 of record NW_025766514.1, read on the forward strand.
CCAGCAACATCACGACAGGGGGATATCAGAAATGGGCTTCACCCATTGTACCCATGTGGGGATGAACCTGTGTTTTGGGCGTGATGAGCGAACACTTTAACCACTACTGTGTGCATCACTAGAAGTGTGTGTTGTAGTAAACAATCTGCTTTCTGTTAATAATAGCTCTTCTTCCTGGTAAATATTACATGAAATCCATGATATCATGATAACACATCCCAATCTCTTTATCATCTCCAGTCTCTATCTGGAAACCATGTCACTAACACTACTCTTGCTAGACATAAACTTTCTTTGGAAATGTTTCAAAATTGAAGCCAGGTGACATACAAATTGTACGTTTATTTACAACTTCAATTACAACCCAAAGTTGAGAATGCTGCCATGGTTGGTGTGTGAAATAATTATCCTTATATCGCGTTTGTTTCAAATCTATCAGAACATAACAAACACAAGACTGAATGATACAGCCGGGATGTGAATTTAGTAACAGCATTTTGTCTTCAACAAAACATGTCTGACATAAAGTTTAAATGTAGTATCTCCCAGTTGCCTGATTCCACAGTAAAACCTCACAGACCAGCCATGATCTATGATATAATAGATCAGTCATATTGACACGTGAGGCTGCTACACCCCGGAACAAGAGGACTTAGGAACATTGGGAGTCTTACTTTCAAATTCCACTGATTTATGAGGAGTTGTAGGTTGAAATGGCAAAATTGCTGCAATTATTTGTGATTTTTTGTCGATGTGTGAGTAGGTGGTGAGAGAGATGATAGGCCCTCAGTAAACAACATTAGTAGAAAGGAAGGTAGTATAATCGGATTTCCCCCTTACAGCACAAGATGTATTACAGAAGTGTTCATGATTTGATATCGATTCTATACACGACCAAAGTTGTGGACTGAAGAACAGTGTACACTATCTGTCCTTACAACACACAAGACGATGACGCTTGTGTCCTGACTGATCTACCCATCTATAATTATACTTCACACAAAACTCACTTCTCAAATCGTCCAAATAATTGTTTTTAAGATAGTTGTGTACATCAGTTCCTCAAAGATTGATTAAGCAAGGACCTGCATTGAAATGACAAATTAACAATATTCACAAACTGACAGACAAGTTGAAATATTGTTTACAAGAAATAACTTTCACAAGCTGTTTGACACACACACAGCTTTCACATGATGTTTGACACACAGCCTTCACATGATGCTTGACACACCTTCACATCATGATGTTTGACACCTTCACATCATGTTTGATGACACCAACCACATCGTGATGTTTGACACACAACAACATCATGATGTTTGACACACAACCTTCACATGATGTTTGACAACCTGTACATGATGTTTGACACAGAACCCGGTATCATGATGTTTGACACACCTTCACATGATGTTTGACACACCTTCACATGATGTTTGACACAGAACCTGTACATGATGTTTGACACAGAACCTGTACATGTTTGATGTTTTTGACACAGAACCTGTACATGATGTTTGACACAGAACCTGTACATGATGTTTGACACAGAACCTCACATGATGTTTGACACAGAACCTGTACACTGATGTTTGACACAGAAACCTGTACATGATGTTTGACACAGAACCTGTACATGATGTTTGACACAGAACCTCTGATGTTTGACACAGAACCTGTACATGATGTTTGACACAGAACCTTCACATGATGTTTGACACAGAACCTGTACATGATGTTTGACACAGAACCTTACACATGATGATGTTTGACACAGAACCTGTACATGATGTTTGACACAGAACCTGTACATGATGTTTGGCACAGAACCTGTACATGATGTTTGACACAGAACCTGTACATGATGTTTGACACAGAACCTGTACATGATGTTTGACACAGAACCTGTACATGATGTTTGACACAGAACCTGTACATGATGTTTGACACAGAACCTGGTACATGATGTTTGACACAGAACCTGTACATGATGTTTTTGACACAGAACCTGTTACATGATGTTTGACACAGAACCTGTACATGATGTTTGACACAGAACCTGTACATGATGTTTGACACAGAACCTGTACATGATGTTTGACACAGAACCTGTACATGATGTTTGGCACAGAACCTGTACATGATGTTTGACACAGAACCTGTACATGATGTTTGACACAGAACCTGTACATGATGTTTGACACAGAACCTGTACATGATGTTTGACACAGAACCTGTACATGATGTTTGACACAGAACCCGGTACATGATGTTTGACACAGAACCGGTACATGATGTTTGACACAGAACCTGTACATGATGTTTGACACAGAACCTGTACATGATGTTTGACACAGAACCCATTACATGATGTTTGACACAGAACCTGTACATGATGTTTGACACAGAACCTGTACATGATGTTTGACACAGAACCTGTACATGATGTTTGACACAGAACCTGTACATGATGTTTGACACAGAACCTGTACATGATGTTTGATACAGAACCTGTACATGATGTTTGACACAGAACCTGTACATGTTGTTTGATACAGAACCGGTACATGTTGTTTGGCACAGAACCTGTACATGATGTTTGACACAGAACCTGTACATGATGCTTGATACAGAACCTGTACATGATGTTTGACACAGAACCTGTACATGATGTTTGACACAGAACCTTAGAATAGAATAGAATAGAATAATACTTTAATGCCTTTTCAGGAATTTGTGTTACATCAGCAGAGCTACTGACACATTAGAGAGATACCAAACATATTTACATAAATTCTTTGATTTAGGTATCTTCACATTTGTTTAAGAGAGATATGGTACTTGGAATAAAGGATGTACGGGCTCTCTTAGTTTTCACAATTGGAACTTTGTAGCAGCGGCCTGAAGGGAGGAGGTTGTATTCCGAATTTAAGTAGTGAGTACGGTCAGATATGATTTTGACAGCTTGATTCACGATTTGCCGCTCATATATTGATGATAAACATTCAAATCTGACTACAGTGATTTTACTTGCAGTGTTAACTATTTTGTCTATTTTAGATTTGAGATGAACTGAGAGAGACTGTACCAACAATGGAAGGAAAATGTTAAAATACTCTGAATAAATGGTACATATAAAGATGATATCACAGATGGGTTAACATTAAAAGATCTCAGTTTACGCATGAGATGAAGATGTTGTTGACACTTTTTGTATAGGGCTTCAGTGTTAGAGTTCCAGTTCAGCTTAGAGTCAATGAAGGTTCCCAGATACTTATACTCCGACACTGTCTCAACACATTCACCGTTAATTATCACTGGAAGCATTTCATGATGCTTGACACACCTTCACATCATGATGCTTGACACACCTTCACATCATGATGCTTGACACACCTTCACAACTCATGATGTTTGACACAACTAACCACCACATGATGTTTGACACACAACTCTCACATGATGTTTGACACAGAACAACTGTACATGATGTTTGACACAACAACTGCCACATGATGTTTGACACACAACCTGTCACATGATGTTTGATGAACCTTCACAACCACAACCCACATGTACATGATGTTTGACACAACCTTCACCTGTACATGATGTTTGACACAGAACTGCCAAATGATGTTTGACACACAACCTGTCACATGATGTTTGACACAACCTTCACATGATGTTTGACACAGAACCTGTACATGTTTGACACAGAACCTGTACATGATGTTTGACACAGAACCTGTACATGATGTTTGACACAGAACCTGATACATGATGTTTGACACAGAACCTTCACATGATGTTTGACACAACCTTCACATGATGTTTGACACAACCTTCACATGATGTTTTGACACAGACACTTCACATGATGTTTGACACAGAACCTTCACATGATGTTTGACACAACCTTCACATGACACATGTTTGGCCACCTTCACATGATGTTTGACACAGAACCTTCACATGATGCTTGACACAGAACCTGACATGATGTTTGACACAAACCTGTACATGATGTTTGACACAGAACCTGATGTTTGACATGTTTGTTTGACACAGAACCTGGTACATGATGTTTGATGTTTGACAGAACCTTCACATGATGTTTGACACAGAACCTTCACATGATGTTTGACACAGAACCTTTCATGATGTTTGACACACAACTGCCACATGATGTTTGACACAGAACCTTCACATGATGTTTGACACAGAACCTTCACATGATGTTTGACACACAACTGCCACATGATGTTTGACACAACCTTCACACAACTGATGATGTTTGACACAACCTTCACATGATGTTTGACACAACCATCACATGATGTTTGACACAACCTTCACCTGATGTTTGACACAACCTTCACATGATGTTTGACACAACCTGTTAGAGTTGTGACGATATATCGATACTTGAATAGTCGTGATATTAAAATCAGACGATACAATATATCGATACGATCCATGTGTATTGATTCACCGACGATATATACTTGCTAAAAGGTCGCCCACATTTGAATTGTTTTTATTCATACATCATCGCGAATTTCGCGACCGATGAAAACAACAGGGGAGCGCCATGTTTCAGGTTGCTAGGCGACGTTGAATCTCGCGAGATTTCGGCACTTCTCGCATGCGCACAAGGAAAATGGTCGCTGACGACGCTGTGTTTTTGAAGCCTGGTGCAGGATATAAAAGCAAGGTGTGGAAGCACTTTTTACTATCGAGAGATAAAACTCAAGTGGCATGTACCTTCTGTGATGTGAAAGCAACTTATCGAGGAAACACGACAAACATGTCGACACACTTGAAAAGGCACCACCCCCTGGAATACGATCTTGTTACAAAGACTGACATCGTGACTGACAACAAACGGAAAGTCAGTGCAAGTGGAACTGTACCGCAAATGTTTGAACATTCCTGCATGTATTCCCCTGGAAGTGATCGATCAAATGGGATAACCAAAGCATTGACATATTACATTTCAAAGGTATGCAACCTTTTTCCATTGAGGAAAATGAGGGTTTTATTAATTTTGTTCTCGTTTTACATCCCCGATACAAACTGCCAAACAGAAAAACTGTGTCTCAGACTATCATTCCCAAACTGTATGAAGAAACCAAATCTTCAGTTTTGTCTGATTTGAAAACAAGTGAAAGGGTAGCACTCACCACTGATGGTTGGACCAGCCGTGCCACACAAGCCAACATATCTCCAGTGCTTGGGAGATTGTGTCACATGTTCTCCAGACCAGGGTCATTGAGGAAAGTCATACTGGAGTGAATATTGGGAAAGTGCTTAAGGATGCTGTGGAAGAGTGGGGCATTGCTGACAAGGACCCAGCTTTGGTTACTGATAATGCAGCTAATATGGGTGTTGCTGCTGAAGTTGCAGAACTAAGGCCATACGTCTACTGCTTTGCACATACGCTGAACCTGGCCACTCAACGTGGCTTATCTCCAGCTTCAACCAGCAATATATGCCACATTAGTTTCCAAAGATATCCAGAGGAAAGAGAGTGACATCAGCACACTCACTGAAAGTGATGTCAGAAATTTGGAACTACTTCTTGAACTTTTGGGACCCCTGAAGAGAGCAACAGAGGTATTGTGTGATGAAAAAGTGCCTACAATTTCCATTGTTGCTCCAATGCTGTATCTCATCAAAACCCAGATGACCCCCAATGATGATGATTCTCCTCTTGTCAAAGATGTAAAGCATGCAATTGAGGTATAGTTAAACAAGCGATACACCAAACCAGAAGTGCAGCAGGTCCTTCATCAGTCTTCTGCGATGGATCCTAGGTTCAAGACTCTTCCATTCTTGAAAGAAGACCAGAAAGCAACAGTGTTTGCTGAACTGGCTACATGTATTGCAGAATATTGTGACAGACGTCACCTGGTATGTCCACATACTATTTCACAAATTAAATCTCAAATATACATGATTTGTGCCACACCGTCAAATTTGAAAACTTATCCACTTGATTAAAAGAATATGTTAAATTGTTAATCTCAAATTTCAATTCTAAATTTTATAAAATGTAATTTCAAATGTTCAGTTTGAAAAGGTTCTAACCTAAATTCAATTATTAGAAATTCAACCTTTATTCAGTTTTTTGACTTCTTGAATTATCAGTTTTTGTAATCTGTATATTTTCAGGAACTGGTTGATGTGAAGGATGAGCCCAAGGATGATACTGCCCTCCCTGACCTACCAGTACCACCGGCAATTGCTGGGATCGAGATGGATACACCTGAACTTGATACTCCTGCTGCTGTCTGTGGCATAAAGAAAGAGCCAGATGATAGTGCTGTACAGTCCAGTGCTTCAACCTCTCTCTCGGCTCTGTTTGGTGTTGTGTATGTTGTTAAGGTGGAACCCGGTCCAGGGGATGGAGACACTGAGGGGGCCAGCAAATCCTCATTGGTTTGTGTACAGGAGGAAATTGATAAATACAGGAAAGAGATTCCTCTAAATGTGGATTTAAATCCTTTGGTGTGGTGGAAATGTCACCAGCAGGTCTACCCAATGTTGTCACAATTTTGCAAGTCCTTGCTCTGTATCCCTGCAACTTCTGTTCCTTCCGAGAGGGTATTTTCAACTGCTGGTGTTATTGTCACTGCACAAAGGGCCAACCTGAGTTGGAAACATGTTGACAGGATGATTATCCTTAAGAAGAATCTTAAAAGGTACTTCTGAATTTCTATTCAAAATCAAAAGTACGTTTTAAATATTCTGAAATTAAGGAATCAGTGATGTACTGTCATATTCATCTACACTGCAGTGGGAACACTGATCTGCATTGTCGTGAATGACATTCATGTTAAAAGGATTTAATTTAAAAGTTGTTCAAATGTTCAGAACTTTATAGCTTTGTGCTGATCTGTTACTTCACACTTCCTCATTAGTACCTCACACCTCTGTGATCACAGAGGTATTACTGTTCAATAGATGAACACTACTTATACACACTAGACTACTTACAAATACTTGAAGAGGGTATGATAACCTGTCAGTGCTCACTTTAGTCATGTATTTCATTTTGTCATTTATGCTTTAAATATTGGAGCATTCCATGTACATGTACTGTGACTGCATACTACATGATACTAGTCTGGTGCTGTTTGTTTATAATATTGTTTTATCTTTTTCTGTTGTTCTAAAACTCTTTATTGTGTCAATATCAGATATTAACTGACACAAGGATGTCAGGCTGTCAGCAACATTAATGTTACATAATCATCCCTACCGACACCTACTCAGTTTTGTTTATAACCCCAGCCCCAGTCTCAACCCCTTCTCCAAACCCAGCCCCTTCTCCAACCCTAGTCTCAACCCCTTCTCCAACCCCAGCCCCAGTCTCAACTCCTTCTCCAACCCCAGCCCCTTCTCCAACCCTAGTCTCAACTCCTTCTCCAGTCCCAGTCTCAGCCCCTTCTCCAGTCCCAAACTCCCAGCCCCAGCCCCTTCTCCAACCCCAGCCCCAGTCTCAACCTATTCTCCAACCCCAGCCCCAGTCTCAGCCCCTTCTCCAACCCCAGCCTCAGCCCCTTCTCCAACCCCAGCCCCAGTCTCAGCCTATTCTCCAACCCCAGCCCCAGTCTCAGCCCCTTCTCCAACCCAAGCCTCAGCCCCTTCTCCAACCCCAGCTCCACTCTCAGCCTATTCTCCAACCCCAGCCCTAGTGGTAACCCTTCTCCAACCCCAGCCCCAGACTCAACCTATTCTCCAACCCCAGCCCGAGTCTCAGCCTCAGCCTCAGCTCAAACCCCAGCCCAAGTCTCAGCCCCTTCTCCAACCCCAGCCTCAGCCCCTTCTCCAACGCCAGCCTCAAACCCCTTCTCCAACCGCAGTCTCAGCCCCTTCTCCAACCCCAGCCCGAGTCTCAACCCCTTCTCCAACCCCAGCCCCCACCCCTTCTCCAACCCCAGCCCCAGTCTCAGCTCCTTCTCCAACCCCAGCCCCAGTCTCAGCCCCTTCTCCAATCCCAGCCCCAACTTCTTCTCCAACCCCAGCCCCAGTATCAGCTCCTTCTCCAACCCCAGTCTCAGCCCCTTCTCCAACCCCAGCCCCAGTCTCAGCCCCTTCTCCAGCCCCAGCCCCAACCCTTTCAAACCCCAGTCTCAGCTCCTTCTCCAACCCCAGTCTCAACCCCTTCTCCAACCCCAGCCCCAGTCTCAGCCTATTCTCCAACCCCAGCCCCAGTCTAAACTCCTTCTCCAACCCCAGCCCCAGCCTCAGCCCCTTCTCCAACCCCAGCCCCACTCTCAACCTATTCTCCAACCCCAGCCCTAGTCTCAGCCCCTTCTCCAACTCCAGCCCCAGCCTCAGCCCTTCTCCAACCCCAGCCCCAACCCCTTCCCCAGTCTCAACCTGTTCTCCAACCCCAGCCTCAGCCTATTCTCCAACCCCAGCCCCAGTCTCAGCCTCAGCCTCAGCTCAAGCCCGAGCCCCAGTCTCAGCCCCTTCTCCAACCCCAGCCCTTCTCCAACCCCAGCCTCAAACCCTTCTCCAACCGCAGTCTCAGCCCCTTCTCCAACCCCAGCCCCAGTCTCAGCCCCTTCTCCAACCCCAGCCCCAGTCTCAACCCCTTCTCCAACCCCAGCCCTAGTCTCAGCCCCTTTTCCAACCCCAGCCCGAGTCTCAACCCTTTCTCCAACCCCAGTCTCAACCCCCAGCCTCAATCCCTTCTCCAACCCCAGCCCCAACCTCAGCCTCAACTCAAACCCCAGCCCCAGCCTCAACCCCTTCTCCAACCCCAGCCCCAGTCTCAACCCCAGCCTCAACCCTCAACCGTCTCAGACTCAACCTCGGGCAGATTGAGCATGAGTGTTGTGTTAAAACTTCTAACATAAGCTGGTCTGTCATTCTCATTAATGTCTGTGAAAATTACAAATCTTTACTCCTAAATAACCTCCCTCAACAATGGGCAAGATACTGCAGAGAGCAATACCAAACATGCTTAATGAAATTTCTGTTCCTTATTTTACGGAAAAAGGTATAAACGTCTTGCAGGAAAGTAATTGGTTGGTCCAGAATGACTGGTAAGCTGTGTGTGGTGTGAGAGGAATCACGTGGACTACCTATTGAATCCTGTGGTAAAGTCTGTGGTATTCTTGTGGACACAGCCAGGATGGAGAGGAGTGTTCGGCTGGCAGAACACAATCTCAGCTTAGGTTCTAGCATTTAAAAATCAATACCATACTTAATCGGTTCTTAACGCCAACAACCGGCTCCATTCCATCCCTACTAAGGAAGAGAAAAACGTAGACAAGATAGGTGACAGCTCAAGAATGCAAATATTACTCTTTGCCTCAAGCAGCATCTTTATTTCTCTGTGCTACCATACATGTATGTTGAAGTACTTTAATAATAACTCAGGAAAGAGTGAATGTTCAGCCTGCAGTGGTAGAGCTGATACAACAGTAATACAACTGATACAACAGTTGTACAACTGGTACAGAAATGGTACAGATGGTACAACACAGTGGTGCAGCTGGTACAATATAGTCGTATAGCTGGTACAACAGTGAGGTACAGCTGGTACAACAAAGTGGTACAACACAGTGGTACAGCTGGTACAACAGCGGTACAATAGTGGTACAACTGGTATAACACTGTTCAGTGGTACAGCTGGTATAGAAGTACCACGAGGCAAGGTGACAATGACACACGTTGTATAAAAGCGTATTACGCATGTAGGTAGGTGAGGACAACTATTGATGCATCAAGCACCTGCAGTGTATAGGAGCACATTATCACACAACCCCAGACAGTGACACGTGTACAGGAGATAAGTAAGCTATGTCCCATCATTAGCACACACTCTTGCCATATTGGCATCAGGAGGAAGCGTGTGTCTGAGTATTCTGGGAGATAGCAAGTGTGACATGGGCCTCCACCAGACTACAGGCCACACAAGTATCTTCAAGGGACACCACACTGCTGGTAATTAGGTTTCATCTCTGCTATCACACTGCTGGTGGGTGTCGGTTTTCATTACATCTATACAGTTGTACATGATAACCAACAATAAGCCAGTCTGTAATTTTAATAACAAAGTTTGCATTGGGATCGGTGATATTGGTTTGCTAGTATGCAGACCTCTGACTAGAGAGAAGTATACAGACCTCTGACTAGAGAGAAGTATACAGACCTCTGACAAGAAACAGGTATGCAAACTTCTGACTAGAGAGAAGTATGCACACCTCTGACTAGAGAGAAGTATGCAGACCTCTGACTAGAGAGAAGTATACAGACCTCTGACAAGAAACAGGTATGCAAACTTCTGACTAGAGAGAAGTATGCACACCTCTGACTAGAGAGAAGTATGCAGACCTCTGACTAGAGAGAAGTATACAGACCTCTGACAAGAAACAGGTATGCAAACCTCTGACTAGAGAGAAGTATGCACACCTCTGACTAGAGAGAAGTATGCACACCTCTGACTGGAGAGAAGTATGCAGACCTCGGACTAGAAAGAAGTATGCAGACCACTGACTGGAGAGAAGTATGCAGACCTCGGACTAGAAAGAAGTATGCAGACCACTGACTGGAGAGAAGTATGTAGACCTCAGACTAGAGAAGTATGCAGACCTCTGACTAGAGAGAAGTATGTAGACCTCGGACTAGAGAGAAGTATGCAGACCACTGACTAGAGAGATGTATGCAGACCTCTGTTTAGAGAGATGTATGCAGACCTCGGACTAGAGAGAAGTATGCAGACCACTGACTAGAGAGAAGTATGCAGACCACTGACTAGAGAGAAGTATACAGACCTCTGACTAGAGACAGGTATGCAGACCTCGAACTAGAGATGGGTATACAGACCTCTGACTAGAGACAGGTATGCAGACCTCGGACTAGAGACAGGTATGCAGACCTCGGACTAGAAACAAGTTCACAACAACTGACCAATTGCACTAACTATACTGAGTGCTTAAAAAAGACTGAATCATGGAATGCCTAAGATAGGGTACTAAATTGACTGATCGAATAATTGGTCAATCATTGATATACATCTGCTGAAAAATACAATCAATTCAAGAACATAAAGTGCAGTGAAACATATTGTAAAGGCTGCTGTCTACTTGGCACAAGTCAAACGGTCAGTTTGACAGTGTTCCCACAAGACCTGGAAAACCTGAAAATTTCACACCCCATTTTCCAGCTTGGAAAAATCATGGAATTTGAAAATAATGGATGAAATCATAGAATATTCTTGGAATATTCTTGGAGGTGTTTATCTAACAAAACTGTACTTCAATCTTGACAGTACTTCAAGGTAGTGTTGGGAATCGGAAACCAAATCCACTATCGATTATCGGAGGATTGTGATGAACGATTATCGATTTTAATCGAAATATATCCATTTTCAATGAAATCACCAATTTGAAGGGTTTTTCACCAGGTTTTTCTAATAAATGCTCCGTATAACTAATACTGTCATGCAATGAAATGCATGCATGCAAGAAAGACAATGGAATTGTAATTAAACAATAAAAGTAGTTACAATTTTACAATGCGCATAGCTTTACGCTGTTGAGCGCATGTTTGTTTGTGAATAATAGTCAAATTTAATCGCTAGTTTACTTCATTCAAGCGTGTTCAACTAAAGCAACAAAATTCCAATCAATCGAAAATATGTTTTTTACAATCAATATTCATATTTAATCCTTCTTTCAATCGATTTTCGATCATCGGAACACCACTACTTCAAGGGCTATGACAGTCATCAACATGTGTATCAGGATTAGTTTCCATATATGTGAATACTTGCTTAAATGCATGTGGTCCTAAAATTCTAAACAATAAGGTGTGTTCAATGTTTGATGGACAGCTGCAAGGGGAGATGGGAGGACGTATTTAAGATATTGCTTTATTTCAGATACAGTAATATATGTTTAAAGGTATCAAAATACCCTAGGACATATATTGTTGTGTCTGGAAAAAGCAATATTTGTCTTGAAAAATTATGGAATTGTTCTTCACAGAAATGTGGGAACCTTGGTCCGAGTTCAGTTATACACAAACAAGAGTACCCGTTCATACCATCACTCTAGCAGGCCTACCAAACACAACTTTCCCACTGTGCAGAAAAACACTGAATAGTCCACAGTAATCGTGGAAATAGCAACATACACATAATACCTCGCTACTGAAACGGTAAACACGGTAACTTTAAATCGTTAACTGGATAAAAAAATGAAGAGCCTGCAACTTCGATTTTGTGCATGTGCACATGGAAGAGGAAGTCTCGACCGCATGTTGACATTTTCCAGCTTGGACAAAAGTTACATTCCCTTTTTAAAGTATTTCTGTTGTGTTATTTGGCATTTATCATATCATACTTGTGTGCACACTTATTAAGTTTACTTTCCATTCGTATGAAATGATTGACAGCAATTATTTCGCCATATTCAATACTTTTTCTCTGCGAGGCAATTCACTGTTGCTCGGAAATTTAAAAGAAGAGCAGATCGTAACGTGCATCCACAGTAGATGTCAAAGTTCGCTGATGTAAAAATGTTGCAGTTTCATGTTCTTCTCTATGCCGTTTTTACTGTTTCAGTAGCGAGGTAATATGTTTATGTTGCTATTTCCATGATTAATGTGGGCTTTTCTGCGTTTTTCTGCACAGAGGGAAAGTTTTCTTTCATAGGCCTGTTTACCCTACTGATGACTTGCCATGGTACACAGTGTTTGCCATGACGCAGAAGACCTGCATTTTTTACTCATAAATTATCTCAAATACGCAGCAAATTTAAAAGCCCATAGTTCAGGTAATCTAAACTTCTAAAACTAAATGTTTGCCAGTTAACTGCTCAGTGCTGATAAAATACCTGACCTGCCTTACCTTGTTTTTTGTTGCTATTAAACAATCACACTTGATGCATTAATGAAAGTTCCAAACTCAAGTTGACTCCTAAATACATGTCCATGAATCCCCCCCTGACACCAGGGAGTCATGATGACTGATCAATGTTTATGCCTAGGGCAAACACTGGGTACATCTTCCACAGGCCCCCTCTCTGATGCCACATTGGTCACCCCTCTCTAATATTACACAATGACAACTTATATCACTATCCACTTTGACAATGTATACATCCACTGTTGATTGCAGCCTCACACTTGTGTAGTTTGAGTTCTGTATGACTACAATGGCCCTGCATTACAGCAGTAGTTATTGAAGTACACACACAGCCTCACGTTGCCGAAACATGCTGGAACAGTTGACAGCAATAGGTAGTGGAAGACTGAACAAGTCTGTACACACCACTAACAGGTGCCCAGGGTAGACTCATACAACACCATCCTTCAGTCAACGCAGACATATACTCATGGAAAAAAATAAAGGAACACATGAATGTACAAGTGTTCCTATATTCTTCACAAGGTATGTATTGCACTGTGGGTGAAACTCTGGGAACAAATAAAGGAACACTTGTACTTTCATGTGTTCCCTTATTTGTTTCCATGAGTATATTCTTTTGCAGTCAAGTTCCAACTGACATATGATAGTTGATATTTTTCAGGGTTGATTTCAAGTAATGCTTATACATCTGCACTAGTGATGAGGTTTTCACTGCTTAGAATATATAATTCTGATAGTAACACACAAGCCCATTTAAATTGAAAAGGAGCCCCAGTGAGACCAGAGATTCAGAACCTGAGGAAATCTAGACTTGTTTTATTTAGGGCTTTAGCACTGCAGATAAGGCTCGGCAGCAGGGAAAATAATGTGGTTCAGGGACTGAGACGGACAATGGGGTAGCCTAAGTGGGTAAAATGTTCATTCATCATGCCGAACACCCGGGTTTGTTTCCAAACATGGGTACAATGTGTGAAGCCCACAGATTTCACAGATGGAACTTGCTTTCTTTCCGCAGTGTTCGAGTTGGTTCGTACTCTGTGATCAGATCACACAGATATTGTGGATCATCTTCAGGCAGGCATTGATACATGTGACTCAAAATGTTATAGCGGATTCTCTGTCGGACTAATAGTAACATTTGACATTTGATGAAATATGCACCGTACCTTCCATGTCTGCGTTAAAGTGGTAAATGCAGTGACATGGTTCAACATTCATCTAACTTTGTATGAACCTTTATCTACAAAAATGTTACAAACTAATATAGAAGATGTGATGAAAGTACCAAGGACCCGATTAACTATCTGAATAAAAGAAAACTACCTGGAGACGATATATTGTTTGTTGTTAATGCACTCTCAGCAATATTGGTTCACACTGTACATAAATAGTCAAGTCTGGACCAGACAATCCACAGAATTAACAAAACAACTTCATATATAATGCACTAGTAATGTTACTGTTCCATCGGACATGTTTGAAAGCATTCTATTTATTATGGGGAAATCTAACGGCCCCATTCTATTTTCCACTTTCCTGTCAAATCATTAATTAGCATGAATAGGTCAATACCAGCTATATATGTAACTGTCAAAGCTTACATATTGAGTTAACACTGACCAAGTCGTATTAGTGAAATTGCACTGAAAATAACTACTTTTAGACACTGGGCAGAACATACACTGTTTTCATTTGACAGTAGTTGTTACGTAGCTCTACCATCTACCATACAAAAGACCCGTCAGTCTATTGGTGAACGGAAAAGGTTTAGCGATATAAAAATAACCCATATGTAATCTACCAATGCACTCGTACGGAAACCATGGTCTGAACGTAGCGCACAGGTTCCCATACAATGTATGATACATGTTGTAGCTCCGTGCAACAATGAGGCGGTACACGCTGCCAACACGAGCTTCAGAGGAACGGGGTATAATGGCTTCGACAATTGATTTTCACAGCCTTTCATCTGCTCCGTAGTGGGTATTGTGAACATAACAATGAATCTTCCCACACGTTCATACAATTTACAGTAAAAACAAGATTGTCGGTATCTTACCTTACGATAACGCCAGTCTCTGACGTCTGGGTAACGGTCCTCTAACCCACCGTCAACAGGCAAATCATATCCTGCAGTTGTTCCACGGAAATGTAGATAAACAAGCAGGCTTAGAGGCCTTCAGACAAAGACGTTCCTGGTAGTCTGACTAACACGTTTCCTGACGCTGTTGAAAATGAAAATTGCATTCACATCCTGATAGTATGCACTGAGATTAAAGGCAGCTATCTGACAGTTGTGTGGGACATGGAGAGGTGTCAAATGCCACATGCAACACTCTCCCTTCCGAGAACACAACAAATCAAAACCCGGAAGTGACCCCTGGTACTGTTAGCCGCACAACTGAGCGCCGCACTCCGCGTGATCAACGGGATCTCTTGATCGCCGCCAACCTGTCACCAACTGGGAACGGTAACGAGTGATGAAACATAGTCACAATAACTGGAGCATCCTGAGTTGTGACGTGTGTATTGCTTATTGCATGTAGATGAAACAGACCCAGCTCTTTGATACTTTTGTTTTCAAATGAGGTCACGACCCAGATAGCATTCAGACATTTGGCCCAACGTTGGCAATGGTTTTGCCAACATTGCCAACGTTGGGCCAATGTCCGACTGACTGACTGACTGGCTGAGTTTGGTTTTACGCCGCTTTTAGCAATATTCCAGCAACATCACGGCGGGGGACACCAGAAATGGGCTTCACACATTGTACCCATGTGGGGATTCGAACCCGGGTCTTCGGCGTGACGAGCCAACACTTTAACCACTAGGCTACCCCACCGCCCCGCCAATGTCCGAATGCTATCTGGGAATTTGGTCGTGCGTTTTGTTCGTTCTTTCTTGTGCCGCAGCACCGAACAATACTCCACCGTTAGATATCACGGCGATCTGAACCACTCAGTACGATGATTGACATTATGAATACAGATCTAGGCATTTGGGATACGATGACCTAAAAAAAAAAAAAAGTACTGTCGGAAATGCTAGAAAAATGCTTTTTAGCCTTAATATCTTTATAAAGTGATAAATGTACTATGTTGTCAATATATCAACTCGTCTATTGTCTACCTAATTTTTATTTCAACCGATTTAACATTCCCATGCATTTAAAGGGCAGTTTACAGGAGAGAATTTGGTACCAAAACAGCAACTTAAGATTTTTTCAGAGTTCAACAACAGAAATCTGAAATAGTCTTTACATTTATGCTAATAATACAGGTGGTGTAAAAATATGAATTAACGTGTTTCTTAAACAAATAAATGTTGAATGTTTGTGTTACTTTACTTAATTATCGTTTCTTTATTGAAGAAATATAATATAAATGTTAAGTCTTGATAAATAAGTTTCCCGTCATGCATGCACATCTTTATCACAGCGTCCACTATGGACAACGATTTGCAGTCGATTGTTGCAAAGGTTTATAGTTTTTTTCTGCTTAAAAAAGACAGAGGCAAACCTTTCATTTGTTTAGAAAGGGTTTATTAAAGAACTTGCAGAGCTGTTGGCATGTCTTACCAACAAGTTTAAAATATTAGCAGGGGAAAATAATGTGGTTCAGGGACTGTGAGGCGGACAATGGGGTAGCCTAAGTGGGTCAAATGTTCATTCATCACGCCGAACACCCGGGTTTGTTTCCAAACATGGGTACAATGTGTGAAGCCCACAGATTTCACAGATGGAACTTGCAACAGGAGCTTGTTTTCTTTCCGCAGTGTTCGAGTTGGTTTGTACTCTGTGATCAGATCACACAGATATTGTGGATCATCTTCAGGCAGTCATTGATACATGTGACTCAAAATCTTATAGCGGAATCTCTGTCGGACTATTAGTAACATTTGACATTTGATGAAATATGCACCTAATACCTTCCATGCCTGCGTTGAAGTGGTAACTGCTGTGACATGGTTCAACATTCATCTAACTTTGTATGAACTTTTATCTACAAAAGTGTTACAAACTAATATAGTAGATGTGATGAAAGTACCAAGGACCCGATTAACTATTTGAATAAAAGAAAACTACCTGGAGACGATATATTGTTTGTTGTTAATGCACTCTCAGCAATATTCCAGCAATATGGTTCACACTGTACATAAATAGTCAAGTCTGGACCAGACAATCCACAGAATTAACAAAACAACTTAATATATAATGCACTAGTAATGTTACTGTTCTGTCTGACATATTTGAAAGCATTCTATTTATTATGGGGAAATCTAACGGCCCCATTCTAGTTTCCACCTTCCTGTCAAATCATTAATTAGCATGAATAGGTCAATACCAGCTATATATGTAACTGTCAAAGCTTACATATTGAGTTAACACTGACCAAGTCGTACTAGTGAAAATAACTACTTTTAGACACTGGGCAGAACATACACTGTTTTCATTTGACAGTAGTTGTTATGTAGCTCTACCATCTACCATACAAAAGACCCGTCAGTCTATTGGTGAACGGAAAAGGTTTAGCGATATAAAAATAACCCATATGTAATCTACAAATGCACTCGTACGGAAACCATGGTCTGAACGTAGCGCACAGGTTCCCATACAATGTATGATACATGTTGTAGCTCCGTGCAACAATGAGGCGGTACACGCTGCCAACACGAGCTTCAGAGGAACGGGGTATAATGGCTTCGACAATTGATTTTCACAGCCTTTCATCTGCTCCGTAGTGGGTATTGTGAACATAACAATGAATCTTCCCACGCGTTCATACAATTCACAGTAAAAACAAGATTGTCGGTATCTTACCTTACGATAACGCCAGTCTCTGACGTCTGGGTAACGGTCCTCTAACCCACCGTCAACAGGCAAATCATATCCTGCAGTTGTTCCACGGAAATGTAGATAAACAAGCAGGCTTAGAGGCCTTCAGACAAAGACGTTCCTGGTAGTCTGTCTAACACGTTTCCTGACGCTGTTGAAAATGAAAATTGCATTCACATCCTGATAGTATGCACTGAGATTAAAGGCAGCTATCTGACAGTTGTGTGGGACATGGAGAGGTGTCAAATGCCTAAGCAAGACTGACCACACGACCCCGTTAGTTGCCTATTGCGAAAAGCATGAGTTGCTCGTCTTTGACTTGAGTCGCTGAAGACAATTTATTGTTTAGCTGGGTGTGGGAAACCTGTGACTGCAGAAATATTATTTCACGCGGAAAGACCAACTTGTTTATTAGTTTCACATGTTTATTTGTACCCATCGTATTGACTGCTGAAATGAATATTTGTAGGCGAAGGAGAAAAATATAATATGTTGTTCATTAACCAGACTGTTTTTATGATTTCTAAATGAGATATTGCTGTTGTCGGAGGTGAACAGCGTGGATATTGTGTGTGTAGTTAAATAGCCGTTACCTTGTATTAATATCAGAACACAATGGTGAGCGAGTGACTATAACCACTAGGCTCCCCCACCGCCCCCAGAACACAATGACACAACGCAGTACAATATACATGTCGCTATATCATACGAGACCAATCAGTCCACGTTGTATTAGTATAGACAAACGTTTACAAACATTTACTTTGTATTTCTGGCAGTAATTTTAGATTGAAGACACCACACAGATCCTTAACATCTCTGGGGACAGCACGCATACGTATGGAATTGTCAGCATCCAAAGCATAGATGTGCACGACTATTATCAGGGATATAGTCTCCCTGCAATTATTCAGGTTCCTCGATATATACTACGAGAAACCAAATCAAACTGTGAAATATGACAACAATGAAACGTTTCCATGTAAACTTATTTATATTATCCTTTTCGAACGTCAATCCTGGACTATATGCCTTTGAAGAAAATGAATTGCCAATGGTTCGAGAATCTGGTATGAGTAGCCCTCACCTACCAAATTGCCCTGAACAACAACTATATACAGGGGTTCTTTGACGTGCACTTATCCCAACCACGGGGGCATGTCACGCTTAGAAATGGCGTTAGAGAGACATATAGGTATGTAGTCCCCTACCCTAGTACTAAGAAAAAAAATAGTACTAGGGTAGGGTCTATATACCTATATGTCTCTCTAACGCTGTTTCTAAGCGTGACATGCCCCCGTGTCCCAACCCAAATCACAGAACCACTCCCGAAGCGATTCCTCTCCTCGACTCAGACTTGAGCATAACGTTCTCCAAAACGTCTGTGGACACGTTGACGTCCGTCACGCAGGAAATTTGGACTCGCCTGTGAAAACATCAGTGCTCCACCAGTACCGAGGTTCACGGACATGATTTCGCCACCATCTTTGATGGTTTTCTCGCTGGTCGGGTATGAGGAAAGAAGGTATACTCTGTAGTGGTACTACGGTTACCCGTGTCTTGGCGTCGTGACGCGTGGACGTCCTGCACGTGATCAGCAACTTCGTCATTGTTCTGATAAGTGGTACTACGGTCACCCGTGTCCTGGCGTCGTGACGCGTGGACGTCCTGCACGTGATCAGCAACTTCGTCATTGTTCTGATAAGTGGTACTACGGTCACCCGTGTCCTGGCGTCGTGACGCGTGGACGTCCTGCACGTGATCAGCAACTTCGTCATTGTTCTGATAACGTCACAACAGTACTGAAATGGTGTTTTCGTTGCAATGAAAATGCGCAATCACATTCACGTACAATCACATTCCACCACGGACCACCCCAATAGCCTCAACCCGTGAAGATCCGGGTTAGAATTGATCTTCAGTAACCCATGCTTGTCGTACGAGGCGGCCAACAGGATTGGGTGGTCAGGCTCGTTGACTTGGTTGACACATGTCACCGTATCCTATTTGCGTAGATCGATGCTCATGCTGTTGATCAGTGGCCCAGACTTGATTAATGACAGACCGCCGCCATATAGCTAATATATTGCTGGGTGCGGCGTCAAACTACAAACAAACAAATCCAAAACCACGTGACGCTGTGCGTTGAGGCATGGTGTGCGGTTCATGAGCCGTATAATGTTTTGAGCTCCCCCAGTCCAAACTGTTAGAAAATAGTAAGATTAGAACAAATTCATTACATGTTGTTGAAGTAGTTCTAATCCTAAACATCTCAGAGTGTCTCAGTGTTGTTTATTTAAAACATCTCACAGTGGTTAAGTGTTTATTTTATGAGTAAACATCTCAGAGCGTTTCAGCATTGTTTATTTGTTGATTTTCATACAAACACCTGTCTGTACAAGCATTGCCCTGGAATGTTTAATGTTGAATTTCCTGGTGAATGTGAACATTCCAAATGTTATTTAGCGCATCTTACACGATTCAAGATAAATACTGAGTGTACCCTCCATGTGACTGTATGACAGCCAGCACCCTCCTCATACCTCCTGTCAGCCCCCTGATCCTCTGAAGGGGCAGTCTAAGTCATTCCTCGTGTAGAGCAGCTTCCAATTGGGCCAGGTTCTGTACAGGAGGATCAATCAAGTCCCAGATATGCTCCAAAGAGTTGAGATCGGGGCTCATTCAATCGTGAGATATGTCAGGGGGTGCTTAACTAAGTTGTTTGTGTATGTATTTTGATTTCCGATTGGCAAAGTTTCTTTATATAGCTAGTATATAATTACAGACGCCTGCACAGATTTCTCGGAAATGTCAAGATACACTACATCTTCCATCTACTTGGACAAAAAACACAATCCGACATACCCTTTGTCTGTAAGGCGTTCATATGAACGAGAGTAAAATAAGCTGTGGAACAGCCTGGTACAACCGGCTTGATAGCATACAGCCGCCTTGATAGCATACAGCGGGTTCCATTTCCTAAAAGGGGATAATGCGTGAATTTCTGGTGTCCCCCGCCGTGGTGTTGCTGGAATATTGCTTAAAGCGGCGTAAAACCATACTCATTCACTCCTGTTTATAACGCATTTCATCCCAACATTGTAGGAATCCGTGTCCCGACCCACAAATCGTCCGTACTATTACGAGCTATCGTAACTGTACACTTCATCATAGGCGTACGAATGACGTAGTACTACGAAGCTTTGTTGATGGATCCAGACTGATTGCATGTTTCTAATGAGATTGTCTAAATTGCGACAAAGGACGAGATAAGATTAGGGCTTTTTTTACCGGAGGAAATATCATGTTTCACATTTGCGGAATTTAAAATATTACTATCAGCATTGTCAGGTTTATTAATGGCTGAAATCTAGCATTTTTATCTCTTACAGAAACGAACTCAGAACCTCACAGTGAGCAGCACGAACATGGCTGAAGTGAATCAACAAGATGGATTTCTCGAACTTCAAGATAAATCTGATCAAGAGTAAGTCCATGATATGTTTGACAATGTATTTAGTTTGGTATTCAAGCAAGGTATTGCTGTTTATAGACAAGAGGCTTTGTCGTATCGACTAAGTATTGTCTCTTGACGTGGAGGTTTGTGTACTGATTGGCTGAAAACGTTAAACGTGATTTGATCCCGGTAATGTTCCCGACTTTTCATGTTATAAGTCATTCTATTTTAGTCCCTCATTTGGATACAGGTACCATCTCAATCTGGAGGAGAGTGTTTCGGATTAAGGAGTGTCCGATATCTGGATACATCACTTTGAACCGACGGCGTTAAACGAAGGGTTTTAAACTGTAAGAAGCGTTTACGTCGAAACCTGTTGGTGGGTACATACCACGCTGGACCAGTGAGTGAGTGAGTGAGATTAGTTTTACGCCACACTCAGCAATATTCCAGCTATATGGCGGCGGTCTGTAAATAATCGAGTCTGGACCAGACATTCAAGTGATCAACAGCATGAGCATCTGCGCAATTGGGAACTGATGACATGTGTCGCTGGACCAGACTGGGTGACATGTTTACACCAAAGGAGATCAGAATGTTATACTTTTCCAGAATGAATTAAACCGTGAAGATCCGGGTTAGAATAGAATTGATCTTCAGCAACCCATGCTTGTCGTAGGCGACTAACGGGATCGGGGGTCAGGCTCTCTGACTTGGTTGACACATGTCATCGTATCCCAACTGCGTATAGATCCATGCTCATGCTGTTGATCACTGGGTTGTCTGGTCCAGTCTCGATTATTTACAGACCACCGCCATATAGCTGGAATATTGCTGAGTGTGGCGTAAAACTAAACTCACTCACTCACTCACTCACTGGTCCAGCGTGTTATGTAGTCACAACGTCTCTATTCCCCAGAGTCCTTCACGCAGGGACGCCTTGTTTCCTCCACACGGCAGTTCCATCATGGCCGACTGACGTAATCCACACAGCGCTGGCAGTCTTGATCCGAGTGGAGTGTGCGAGCTGTTCAGTACAACAATGCACGGGCAGTCTGATCAATACCTCCAAAATCTCACAGAGGGCATTAATTACACTGTCCAGATTCTGGCTGGACATGGTAATTAAGCCACGTAGTCGTGTGGTCATGTGGACAGCCCGTTCATCTCACACGCGTCATGCTGCACAGTTTTACACAGACCAATAGACAGTCTCTCTACGAACGTATTTTCCCGAAAAACCCAGTTCCATAATTATCTTCATAAAATAAAATAATAAGGAGCGAAGAGACGTTTTTCAATTTCAGAAACTGCTGTAATCTAAACTCTCCACATATTCTAGTCTCCAGGACTGCAGTTAGTATTTGTTTCAGGGCCTCTACGGCAGACTAGCTTTCTACAGTCAGTGCTCTACCGGCACTGTGTATGGACGAGAACTTACAGGCAGCATCCCTCGGTTCTACTATTGAACGTGTTCTGTGTATGATGTGCCCTGAGATTTATTGCAAGAAACACTGAGCACTTTCTTATTTTCAGATGTTACCAAAAGTTAATACTCAGGAAATATTGAGCACGTTGTTATCAAATATGCCAAAATATATCACACAGGCAATATTGAGCTCTTTGTTATTAAATGTGCCAGAATATATCACACAGGCAATATTGAACACGTTGTTATTAAATGTGCCAAAATATACCACACATTAATACTGAGCTCGTTGTTACGAAATGTGCCAAAAGACATCACACAGGTTATATTGAGCATGTTGCTGTCATGTTATCAAAGCAGTGTCAGATCCGGAGTACTGACCCCATACTGAGCATATACTTGTTAGTGTTTCAAAGAGTCAATCGGCTCTAACCATATTGCTTCATTGCTGAGAGCATGACGTCGTAAATGGGGGTGGGGGTTGATCCTGTCTGGACCAGACAATCCCGTGATTGACAGCATGAGCATCGATCTGCGCAAATGAGGTATGATGACAAGCCAGCGAGCCTCACCACCCGATCCCGTTAGTTGCCTCTTGCGACAAGCATGGGTTGCTGAAAACCAATTCTGACCCGGATCTTCACGGATGGCTGGGTGGAAGGGAAAATAATTTGGTTCAGAACCCCTTTTCACAAAACTCTCGTAAGCCTAAGATCTCGTATCTTTCCTCGTAGCATTCCTACCTCGTATAAGATAACGATAAAGCTTTGTAAAACGGCGCCCAGGGCTGTGAAGACTACAAATTATAAGATAAGATAAACTTTATTGTCCCGCAAGGGAAATTTGTCTTGCATTCAAAGAGCCAATACAAGCATATAACAGCAAATAATTTAAAGTATATACATGTATACACAATGCCAAGCTAATCAGAATATAATGTTGAATTATAACATAATCAAAGTTCATGTATATAATAATAATATAATAATCCTCGTACCTCATCATAGATTTCACTATTACAATTTTGGAGGAAGATTTAGAAGTTTTATGCTGTATGGGACAAATGATTTTGAAGTTCTATTAGTTTTGTAATACATGATTTTGAAACAGCGGCCAGAAGGCAGAAGTTCATAACATTCATTTAAAAAGTGTGATGGATCCGATTGAATGGCCAGAGCTTTCTTCTTAACTTTTGACTCAAACTGAAAAGGTAGAGGTTCAAAATTGAAGCCGCAAATGTTGCTGGATATGTTTACAATTTTGTCAAGTTTGTTTTTCTGTCTAAGAGGAAGATTGCCATACCAGGCATGAAAGCAGAAAGTTAAAATACTATTAATGAATGTTCGGTAGAATAATTTTAAGATATTAGTGCCTACATTAAATGATCGCAATTTTCGCAGAAAGAAAAGGCTCTGTTGTGCTTTCCTATGTACACGATGTGAGTTTGATTTCCATGAAATATAACATTTTGTTTCACTTCGGCACGTGTACTGATGCAGCCTGGTTCCCTGGGTCTGTTGCGCCTGCGCTAACGCTCCGACACTGAGCGTTAGCGCAGGCGCAACAGACCCAGGGAACCAGGCTGGTACTGATGTTGGAGAAATTATATTTAGAAGTGCAAACATCCATTATTTTAAAATGTACAATGCAACAACAAATCACTAAGAACTCCTGTATTTTATCCAGACTGTGAATCACAGTAATGTTTCACCAGATCAAAACTCGCAGATAACTGGTTACAAGAACAACCATTCTGTGAATAATTACTGTCACTGTTTTACGTGATCAGACTGAACAAATACCGTAGATAACTGTAGTTCCTCTAATACGGTGGGTAATAGAGGCAATTAGACACCTGGCACTTGCATCATTATAAACTGACTCTTGCACAAGCCCCAGTAGCCCATGACATGATTTGAATTGTATAATCTTGATACAGAATGTATTTCAAGATTAATATGAAACGTTAACATGGTACTGTGTCAGTAGTGTTAACTAAAAAGAATAAAATTGTTAGTATGCATGGAAATATAGAACGTCAGTGAAAAAAAATACCGAGCCATGACTATCCTCTGAAACAAATTCCGTTTACTGTAAAAGGGAAAATAGCTGTGAAAATTATATGAATAGATCACCATATATCAGCGATGACACCGGGTGTTTGCGAAAAGGGTACGCATATCCTGCCAATACCATTATTCGCAACCCTTGAGCAAACATGGAAGCTGCACGGGAGTACTCTTGCCATGAGACGGCGACCTGTACACAAACCAGACAATCAGGTGATCCATGATTTAGAATTACGATTCCTCTGTAGAAGAACAAAGATTCCGATGCTTATAAGTAAAGAAATACGTCAGGTAAATATATTTGTTATCAAACAAATTGGGGGTCAGTTTTAATGCCTCGGAGGAAACATCCGTCCACTCTGTAACATGAAAAGCATGTCCAACGTGCAGGTTGGTGTCCAGGTAACATCACGATGTATATCAACACATGGTAACATCGCTGACAACGAGCCACGTTTCTTCTCTGCAACACTTCACTTTCTTCTTCACTGATGTCGTCTACTTCAGTTTCATTCTCCCGAAGCTTGTTGTCATTAGGATTGCCAGTGAAAGGGTTGATCTCTTCCTCTTGCAGCATGTGACCCGTAAAGATCCGGGTTAGAATTGGTCTTCAGTAACCCATGCTTGTCGTAAGAGGCGACTAACGGGTGGGCAGGCTCGCTGACTTGGTTGACACATGTCATCGTATCCCAATTGCGTAGATTGATGCTCATGCTGTTGATCACTGTATTGTCTGGTCCAGACTCGATTTTTTTACAGGCCGCCTCCATACAGCTGGAATATTGCTCAGTGCAGCGTAAAACTGAACTCACCCACTTATTCACTCACTATTGCAGCATGGAGGATACTTCCCCCCTTTCCTTACTCAGCAGACCGATTCCTCCATGAGCGGTTCTTACAGATTGACGCATGGCTATTTCGCCATCGTCAGATGTTCACGGTGACTGAATGAATAATTTATATAATGAAAAGGAGTCCACATATTCTAGACTTGCATGTGTTTTCTTGTATATATGTTTCAGGGTCTGTGACAGACTATGGGATGACTTGAAGATGGACAGAGTTCTTTTCTGGATAGGTAGCCAGTTTCTAACAGCAGACGCGAATGGTTGCTCTCCTGGCGCCTGGGACCCCTATACAATTATCTGCACTTCCTTTAAAGGACATATTCCAACAAACGGATATTCACAGTGCATTGTTTTCTAAAAGGATTAAGAATAGAAGCGACAAAACCCTTTCCACATCCATAAGAAATCTCTGCTAAAAGCAGACTCGATTGTACAATTCTGACTATATCATGGGTTTGCATTAATTTTAAGTAAGAAGCAACGAGTAAGCTATTATTAAACTTGCATGTGTGTCATATCCATGTACGAAACACGTGTAACAATTCATGTGTTACCATCGCTCTCAGAAAATACAAGAATTTTTAATCTCGTTTTGTCAAAAGCGTAAGACACATGCCCGTTTAATAGTGAACCTGCTTTGTGCCGAGGTTTACAGGAGACCAGAGCTTGATAGGGAGACACGGTAGTTTCTACACGCATTCTATAGAACTCTCCGAACACAGTTACATCCCAACTTGACTTGTGCTGACATTACCGCGTATAATAACGGTCCTTGCGTTATGATCAGATCACCAGGAGACAACAGTCCCAAATCTCAAATTATCCATTTTTCTGGTGGCGCCAACAGTATGTTTGCTGGTAATGTAACTGTCCAAAACATAACGATTAATCGTGTTATACTTCCAAGTCCAGTTTCAGTGAAAGCGTATCTTGATTGTTAGCCAAAGTACACCAACTAACATGTGTTAGTATGACCTATCAGACCTAGCACAGTTCTAAAAGTGGGAGCGAGGCTTGGTTTGAGTGACTAACGTTTTATAATGACACAACAGATAATGAAATACAATACACTGACACCCTATTGTTGTAATGAGCGTCGTACATATTTAAACAGGCTACAACACGTCGTTCAATCATTTTTATCGATTAGGCATAATTAAATTTTCAAAATGACATTATAGGATTAGTTGCTTTCCTACATATGGCTAAAGACTAACTGCATCTCTCATAATACAATGTAAGGTTTCAACAATGTCGGTGGTTAATCTAGTTGTGTCCTGGCGGCCCAGTCGTCGAAGGCGCCGCAATTCGCGATACAGAGTTGCGCCCCTTGGACGCGCCAGAAACCTATCACTGTCGGTTTGAATCCCGACAGAGCCCGATTGTGCTGGAAGGATCGGCGGCACCATAACCCTGCTTTAGTCACATGTATATCTGAGACGCCATAACATGTCTGGAATACTGAGAAAACTCACCAACGAAAAATGTAATGTTAGAATGGATAAACAGAAATCATCGCTGATGTTTTTGCAGGGGAAACATCACCCGCTTCCTGTCAATGTGGATTAATTAGTTCGCCTGACATTCCCCATTTTAAGAATGAAAAACCAACACTCGTGACCATCCACTATAAAGTTCATCTCTTGTGGACCTCGACAAGCTAACCTGAATTGCTGAAGGCATGAGACAAGGAAGGATATCAATATATGGATGAACAAGTGAGTGAGTGGGTTTAGTTTTACGCCGCACTCAGCAATATTCCAGCTTTATGCCGGCGGTCTGAAAATAATAGAGTCTGGACCAGACAATCCAGGGATCAACAGCATGAGCATCGATCTACGCAACTGGGATACGATGACATGTGTCAACCAAGTCAGCGAGCCTGCCCACCCGATCCCGTTAGTCGCCTCTTACGACAAGCATGGGTTACTGAGGATCAATTGTAACCTGAATCTTCACGGGTTGGATAAACAACGTCTTTGTTACAGTGGAAGTGACGTTTCGGTTTAGGTAAGTTATGAAGCAAGTGATGAACAGGGTACAGATAAAGAGGTATAATTACAAGTGTGAGGAAGTGTTATTGCAGTGATGGGATTAAGGCTGGAATAGCAAGAAGAAAACAGTTAACTACACATTGCTTAAAGAACCACTAAACTTTGTTTTTTGTTACTCTTTTAACCATTACATATGAAAGATTTGTGGTTAGTCTTATGCGGAACACCAAATTTATTCTTTAAAAACTTGTGGTTAATTAATACCGAGCGATTAAAAGTGGCCAAAAAGTCGCCTGCTTCCCTCTCGCCCGCCAACGAAACCACAGACAGGTTACGTAACTCTGTCGCCAGAGCACTGCAGTGACGTCATATGAGGAACGATTTTCAGTTAGTTGTATAGAAAATGTGTAGCACGCTCATCATTTTGATGATTTCTCGACGTCAACGACAACATGCCGAATCGTTGCTTTGTCGTCAGTTGCTCCTAGGGGTCGGGCGATGGTGTCCCCATGCACAGATTTCCACAGGACCCCGCAGTTCGTGCTAAATGGGTTATGTTTGTGAGTGCGAAGCGAGCGTTGTGGAAGCCTGAAACGATATATTACTTGTGTTCAGATCGCTTCACGGAAGTTAAAGAATCAAAACTACTTACTAGTTGTAGTAAAATATGCATATGATTGATGACCATAAAGATTTTCTATGACACAACTTGTAACATAACGATTTCTTCCTCGGAAGTGAGGTTGTGGTCGAAGTAACAATAATATTGTAAGTAGTATTATATTGACACCCACCTCGCTGCCACGAGAGAAATTGTTATGATATACGCTATGTCATGCAAAATCCTATTGGCCATCAATAAAATACATATTTTACTACCAGTAGAAAGTAGCTTTGATTTTAGTACTCGGTGAAAACAAACCTAAATACCATTTATCCTCAGACTGGCGGATGTTTCCGACAGGGCGCCATTTTTAAAACTAAAAACATCTGTTCGAATTAATGAAATTATAGTTTGTTTTCTTCAAGTTAGAAAATCAAGACTACTTTCTACTCGTTGTTAAATATGTATTGGAATCATAACCAAACGGATTTTGCATGACACAACTTATAACATAACGATTTCTTCCACGGAAGCGAGGTGGGGGTCGAAGTCACAATACTGCGCGATAAATTTCTTTGCTACATTCACATGGTTAATGTCCACTCACCAGTATGTAGATACTAGTCAATGTGCGTCTTTATATTTGGTCTTATAATCCTAATTAGTTTATTATCACACTTGTATGCATTTTGAAACTAAATAAAAGCTGAAGATCTGCTGATACTTATAGTGAATTTATAACAGAACTGTAATATCTAGACATTTTATAGTTTGCCAATGTGAATCATAATTCGCACACACACCTAGTGCATGTTGTCTGTCTCATTACACTACACGGCGAAAACAATGATTCTGTTGAATGCTACGACAAATGAATAAAACAAAATGCAAATATTAAAAATTAAAACAGATTAAAGTTATAGGAACAATATCAGGCCATTACCTTGTTCGAGGAATGTATCCATCAATATCCACAAAACTGTTCCAAATGATGTGTCTTTTAACAGTTTAATATACGAAAAAGTGATAAATCTTTTCAGGTATTGGTGTATACATGTAGTCTCATTGGTCACCCAAGATAGCACACCTGGCAACTAATTGCATAATGTCCGCCTTTCTTTAAAAACAGTAATTTAGTTAGCCAATAATGGGCAATCAATCAATGTATTGCCGGTTAATCCTTTGAAAGAAGGACGTTGTTTTTACGCAGACACCGACACGACAGAGTGTATTCAGTATAGATTAGTAAATCTACATACATAAACACTACCTTTTGACAATTCCGCTGTGTAAGATAAAAGTAATTAATCAATCAGCGTGTTATCGGTTAATCCTTTGATCGATGTTTATAATGTTGAATATTTACTCCAGACACAAGAAATGCCAAATGGGAACCTTTGTCGGGTAATCTAAGGTGTGTTACCACTAATTATACCTGTTATAAATTCATTAACTGACCATCAAGTGAATGATGACAAATAACATGTGTAGGTTTATACCACCTAACACGGGTTACAACGAGGAGTATTAATTGCTGTATTGCATGTGAAAACTTATGGGCCGACACTGTTTTGAGAATACAAACAGAAACTCGGAAACTAGGCAAAGCAGGAGACAAAATTAAGATTAGATCATATACGCTACACATTTCAGGTTTATACAAGCCTGTAAACAATGATCGGCATTCTAGAAGTTGGTGAGTCAAAAATAAAGCATAGGACTTTATGGATAAATTTGCACTTCAAAAAGCTTATTGCATAGAGCGACGTTTTGATGTCGATTCTTACATCGTTATCAAGCACTCCCTAGGCGAATCTACGCCGAAAAGCTGTCGCTCAATGCAATAAATAGAGGATATTATATGAGTGTCCATGTCATACTATGTTTTCAAGCACTCGACACGCGAAATGCCTAAATATGGATATTATTTGCCGAGCGAGGCCGCGGATATACCGATATTTAGGCACGAGTGTCGTCAACATAGTATGATATGGGCACGAATATAATATCCTGTCAAATTGAGGAAAATAAACCCAAATGTACTTTCAAACATAGGCTGGCTACCCGCCGTCGCCGCATGTAGAACGCAACGTCACAGACGAAACGTGACGTCATAGCATTGTTCATGACGTCACGTCACCATGACAAAATGATAGTTTGCACTGGGGCATCGTATGAAAAATATGAACCCCGATACTTTAGCCCTCGTAGGTACTAAATATCCATATAGTCGTTTGCTTTATTTTTATGCCTGTAGCTAGTTGGAAGCATAATATGAAGCCTGCAGTATAAACGAAGGAATTATGACTGATAGTGGTCTTTGATGAGTCGATGGTAAGCTGGGGGTATATAATAATTGCCTTGGTCACGGTTGATTGATGGTTGACTGGTTGACGTACACAGCTTCTTGGAGTGTTAAATGCAAGTGTGGAGAAGGTGAAGTTATGAAAGATCCAGACGCCTCAAAACTCGAAACAAAGAGCATTTGACCACAGTATTTAAACTTGACTCCAAATCAGCCTTATCAGACCATATCCAAGACAATCCCGACCACAGCATCCGGTGGGACAGAAACAAAACCCTAACAACCAGCCTCAAAGACTTCAAAATCGGACAACACCAAGAAGCTATGTACATCAAAAGACTCCAACCATCAACAGAACCAAAGTACACGCTTTATCTGGTCTCAGTGTTCAGCGCGATGCAAATACAAGGATGCGTACGTATAATTCTTACTTCAAGCGTGAAAGCGACTTCAAGTCAGTGTTAAAATAATGCAGACATATTGGCAACATATGCAATGTAGCTGTGATAAGGCGATTTGGTACATCGTATTTCCCCGGAAGTCAGGTCAGGCTGGAGGAGGAAGAGGTCCAGCACGACTGCCAAGAAGACGAAACAGGGCCAGGTAGACAAACTTAATAGTTAGACGATATTTTCTTGTGGAAAGTGCGCATCCTTTCCCAGTGAAACATTTTGAATTCAGTTCTTACAATTATTTTATATAAATTATTTGATATCAACATTTTTTTCATCAAAGTTTTGTGTGAACCGATGGGTAGATCGCACCAACTTTCCAATATGCACAGCAGTCATTTACCAATATCATGCCTTAAAATAAACCTCAGTTGTCACTAAAGATCTTCACTAACCCAGCCCTTACGACCTGCACCAACTCTGCACTAACAACCTGCACTAAGCCAGGACTAACAACCTGCACTAACCCAACACTAACAACCTGCACTAACCCAGCACTAACAACCTGTACTAACCCAGCACTAACAACCTGCACTGACCCAACACTAACAACCTGCACTGACCCAGCACTAACAACCTGCACTAACCCAGCACTAACAACCTGCACTGACCCAACACTAACAACCTGCACTAACCCAGCACTAACAACCTGCACTAACCCAGCACTAACAACCTGCACTAACCCAGCACTAACAACCTGCACTAACCCAACACAAACAACCTGCACTAACCCAGCACTAACAACCTGCACTGACCCAGCACTAACAACCTGCACCAGTCCAGCACTAACAACCTGCACTAACCGAGCACTAAACCTGCAACCCAACAATCTGCACTATCTCAGCACTAACAACCTGCACTAGTCCAGCACTAACAACTACTAACAACAACCCTGCACTAACACCAGCACTAACAACCTGCACTAGTCCAGCACTAACAACCTGCACTAACCCAGCACTAACAACCTGCACTGAACTTTAACCTGCAGCCCAGCACTAACAACCTGCACTAACCCAGCAACACCTGCAACAACCTGCACTAACCCAGCACCAAAACAACAACCTGCACTAACAGCCTGCACTAACCCAGCTTTAAATGCACTAACAGCACTAACAACCTGCACTGACCCAGCACTAACAACCTGCACTAACCTAGCACCAACTCAGCACTAACAATCTGCACTAACCCAGCGCTAACAACCTGCACTAACTCAGCACTAACAGCCTGCACTAACCCAGCACTAACAATCTGCACTAACTCAGCACTAACAGCCTGCACTAACCCAGCACTAACAATCTGCACTAACCCAGCGCTAACAACCTGCACTAACTCAGCACTAACAACCTGCACTAACCCAGCGCTAACAACCTGCACTAACTCAGCACTAACCTGCACTAACCTGCACTAACTGCAGCACTAACAATCTGCACTAACCCAGCGCTAACAACCTGCACTAACTCAGCACTAACAACCTGTACTAACCCAACACTAACAACCTGCACTAACTCAGCACTAACAACCTGCACTAACCCAACACTAACAACCTGCACTAACCCAGCACTAACAACCTGCACTAACTCAGCACTAACATCCTGCACTATCCCAACACTAACAACCTGCACTAACCTAGCACCAACTCAGCACTAACAGCCTGCACTAACCCAGCACTAACAACCTGCACTAACCCAGCACTAACAACCTGCACTAACCCAGCACTAACAACCTGCACCAACCTAACTCTTCTTGCGTATTGAGTGGGCCGCCCATTTCTGGTGTCAACTGCTCGAAATTCCTGGAATATTGATATGAGCTGCGTAATACTCACCCATAAAAGCATTTGGTTCAATAATGCGCTGCCACCGAATGTGCATATTCAACATATTCAACGTTAATGATATTCCTGACAGGTTAGATTCGAGTCCTGACGAGCGTCCTCAAAGGTCATGGCAGACAATCGTGATCCCAACCCCACTTCCTACAGATGCTGGTGGCACTGGCTTGTATATAGGTTACAAAGCGTTACAAGTTTCAGTTTACTTGACATGATTCAGTGGTATAAGAACAGGCCGAATGAGTGTCCATTGGTAGAGTGAGTTAAGTTTTACGCCGCATTTAGCAATATTCCAGCAATATCCTGGCGGGGGACACCAGAAATGGGCTTCACACATTGTACCCATGTGAGGAATCGAACCCAGGTGTTCGGCGTGACGAGCGACGCTTTAACCACAAGGCTACTTCACCGCTCCTAAACCGTTGTACCTGTAGATTCATGAAGGGTCAGTGGTTTGCTGTATTAGACTTATACTAGACGAAGGCACAATGACTTGGAATGCAGCGTGCTTGAAACATATACACTAAGCGCCAAAAGAAACGTTACCCTCCCACCTTTATGAATTACTTCAAAACTATCAAAATATGTTAGAAGGTATTAGTTTAGAAGAAAGCTTACCAACACAGCTTTATGCAAATCACGAAAATACATTCTCAAATGCATTCATATTTAGGTGAAATGAATCTTTTTCAGAAGAGTTAAATTGTCCTATTTTCGCCCATGCCGAAATAAACCAATAACAGTGATTTAGATGTCCAAAAGAAAGGTCGAAATAATATTCTGCTTTGAGACAAAGATAAACCATTTAAAGTCACCATTTTTCAACTATTAAAACAAGAAACAACTGTTGTAGAGTGTGTAAAATTGTAAAATAATCACTCCTATGATTTCAGTCGGTTTTTCCAGTCAGTCAGTTTTAAAACATTTGCTGCTAATTTGCCAAGAAAAGGACGTCCACGCATCACAACGCCAGCTGTAGATAGGTACCTCCGGATCCGTCATTAAGGAAGGAGGGTAACGTTTCTTTTGACCTTTAGTGTATACAAACGTCACCCATGAAGATCCGGGTTAGAATTGATCTTCAGGAACCCAAGCTTATCGTGAGAGGCGACTGACGGGATGGGGTTGTCAGACTCGCTGACTTAGTTGACACAAGTCATCGCATCCCAATTGCGATGCCCATGGTGTTGATCACTGGCCCAGACTCCATTATGTATAGAAGACCGCCAAATAAGGGAACACATGATAGCACATATGTTCCTTTTAAACTTTTCCAGGTTTCTTCACGAGCTTTGTATCGCACTGTGGGTGAAAATCTGAGAATATATAGAGGAACACTACGATGAAGTGGTGTTCCCTTATTTGTTTCCCTCAGTATATGTGTGGCGTTAAACAGCAAACAAACACAATATAGTCAAGTTTGTATAAACTAAGGTTGGTTTTAATAAAATGAAATCGACAACAAACGTAATTTACATTACCAAAATACACATTGTGTCAGTTCGTATAAATAATGGACAATCAAGTAAAACTATGAAAAACAAAAATGATGATAATTATTAGGAACACGATCGCACATGCTTCTATGGCTGAGCAGGTTCTGATGAATGTACATTTCATTTCCCAGCTGAAAAGTAAGTTGTTGTTATGAAGTATATCAAAAGTGACATATACATTGAGCACAGTTGTGTAACATAAATTCTTCAACCATAACAGAATGATTGCTGGCCATACAATCATACTATGATCATACTGATATTCATAATAACACACACACACACATGTTTGACAATACTGGCACATCATTAACAACCAATTGTGTTTGACAGCAACATACTTCTGCTGGATTTGGTCGATTAACAGTAATTATGTTGAGATGTAATGATATAATCACTGGCATGTAATGACATGACAATCACGACGATTTATTTTGTTTTAGCTGAACAATGATAGATCACCAGACAGCACACGTGTAGCCGAGTACAAGTAGCAGGCGAGGTGGATCTCTAACGCTGGACAATAAATGCATAGTTCTCATCTCGTTGGTGAATATCTAGTCTGTTCGTCTCAAGCTCTTCAGCGTGTCCAACTCTCGTTCAATCTCACGTTTTTTGGTGTCGTCCCACTCTCCATCTGAAAACAAAAGTAAATAAAACAAATGCAACAAGAAAAAAAAAACTCATGCGTTTACAGGCAGGGCTCGTATGTACTTCTAAAACAGGAAGTAACTTCAGTGACGGTCACGTGACCCAAGCCTCAGCTCGTCAGGATGTAAGCTACTTCCTGTTGAAGGTGACACTGTGGACATCCGGGCTAAACAGGCCTTTGAACAGTGCTTGTCATACCGGGAAGGATCCGCTGACTGAGTTGATATGCCGTATCCCATATGGGTTGATCAGCGGCCATGATGCCAATCAAAGACCGCCGTCATATAATGTTTCTGCTACTGGTGTCTGCTACTGGTGTCAGTTTGGCGTTGCCTCAGAGTAGCAGCTAGCGTTGATTCACAAACAATCTTTGTTTGCTTGCTAGTTATTTTTGTTAGGAGAGTATTATTTAAATGACATGAGTGTCGGATAAAGAAACTCTTATTCCCTTTGAATAACCCATTGTTTCAAAGGGACGACCACTTGGTGAAAGCAGCATGAATCAGTCCGCCAACGTACAGTACGTCAAAGGAGTTGCTGGTTTCCATGGAGACAGGGGCAATTCGCTGAGTAGACCTGGGAGGTATGGTAAAATTTATGATAGCGGGTTCGAATCCCATAAACATCCGGACTATGTTTCTAGGTTCGTCCGCAAAATCGCGGGCTTTGCCAAAGTGGTACCTGCCTATAACCAGCATCAGTTTCGTCGCTGACATTTTGTGATTAAAGTGCTTAAACTCACTCGATCACGCACTTTCAGGTTACATTCATCACGACAACATCACTTCCAATGATCACAGACACATTGTTCTCTATGTAAGGTGTGTAAGAACAATGTGTGTGTGTGCTCTGTGTAATAACAACGCGTCTACTGTGTGTGCAATAACAATGTGTCCGCTGTGTGTAATTACAATGTGTCTGATGTGTGTAATAACACTGTGTCTGATGTGTGTAATAACCATGTGTCTGTTGTGTGTGTAACAACAATGTGTCTACTGTGTAATAACCGCGTGTTTGCCGTGTGTGTAATAACCATGTGTCTGCTGTGTGTAATAACAATGTGTCTGCTGTGTGTAATAACCACGTGTTTGCTGTGTGTGTAAT
Source organism: Haliotis rubra (assembly GCF_003918875.1). NCBI lineage: Eukaryota > Metazoa > Mollusca > Gastropoda > Lepetellida > Haliotidae > Haliotis > Haliotis rubra. The sequence goes on from NW_025766514.1 coordinate 958,400, forward strand.
AACCATGTGTCTGCTGTCTGTGTAATAACCGCGTGTTTGCCGTGTGTGGAATAACCACGTGTTTGCTGTGTGTAATAACCATGTGTTTGCTGTCTGTGTAATAACAACGTGTTTGCTGTGTGTAACAACCGCATATTTGCCGTGTGTGTAATAACCACGTGTCCGCTGTGTGTAATAACCATGTATTTGCTGTGTGTGTAATAACAATGAGTCTGATGTGTGTGATAACAATGTCTGTGTTGTGTTGTGTCTGGAACGCGATATACCAACCTGGAGATTCCAGATCTTGTATGATTTCCTTGACCGTGAAGCCGCTGTGTAGCGCCATCTGGATGTCCTTCAACAGCCGGTCCTCTACGGCATGCAGCACTGGAACATTAGAGGACAAACAGGCTATGTGGCGGTGAGGAAAAGTATGGCAGATATGTTATGCTGTGTCTGCAATATCTGCACATGAGTAAATGAACGAACATATGCGCTTGATTAGGGCAGTGTGACTGATAATCATCATCTGCTTTATTATCATAACGTTTTTAATTATCACAGCGTTCTTGATTGTCAGTGTTCTGATAATCGCAGCTTGATTATACAGTGTTCTTGATTATAGTAGTGTTCTTGCAAAATGCTTGATTATCACAGTGTGCTTGATTATCACAATCTGTTTGATTATCACAATGTTCTTTATTATCACAATGTTCTTGATTATCACAATGTTCTTTGTTATCACAATGTTCTTGATTATCACAATGTTCTTTATTATCACAATGTTCTTGATTATCACAATGTGCTTTATTATCACAATGTTCTTGATTATCACAATGGTCTTGATTATCACAATGTGCTTTATTATCACAATGGTCTTGATTATCACAATGGTCTTGATTATCACAATGTTCTTTTATTATCACAGTGTACTTAATCAGCATACATTGTTTGATTATTGCAATGTGTTTTGATATCGCAGTATGTTGTTCAAGGAGTGATGGTCCGAACATTTCCGAACAATTAAATACAATTTTTTTTCCCGGGAAACAATATAACACACGAGTAATAATTGTTCACTGGATATCGTGAAATCAAGTCAAAACATTGATTATACAACAGTCTCGTTTCCTGTTGACTGGGTTCCGTCCTATTGCGCAACTTAGTACAATAACCAGTCCAGAATTTTGAGACCAATTCATTTAACTGGATGAATAAATATTAATCAGTATTATTTGATACATCTAAGCACTTGTAAATTGCAACACTACGCTCCTTCTTATCCTTGCAAGCACGTCGTGCAGCGTGCTCTGTCGTACAGCGAGCTCTGACAAACGGAAACCTGAAAATCGTGGAAATCTCAAAACGAGGCTCTGCCGCAAGAAATGTTTGGCGGTCTGGTACGGAATTGATATTATATCAATCACATTGTGCGTTACAGAACTACACTGAATAACCGCAAAAAACCTATAACAGGTGTAACCAGTGAGCCAGATGCACTGTTAATCATTTTACGACCTCATCAAACAGGGGCAGTCTGTGACGTCTTAGTTAAGGTCATGCTGCCTACACCTCGCCATAAAATATAGAAATACGATATTATTAAAATTAAAATTCATTTGTAAATACCATTTTCTTATGAAACAAGGAATTGGAATTCAGTGTAACCATAGTTGTTTGTGATGTCTATTTTCACTTTCACACGAGACAATTCGGATCGGCTGAAAAGTAGGTCATTGTCTGAATAGGTTAATGAAACTCATGTTTCGGTTTGTACTCATGGAAACGAATAAGGGCACACCTGAAAATACAAGTTTTCTTTTATTCTTCACCAGGTTTATTCACAAGGTACGTATTGCACTGTGGGTAAAATTCTGGAAATAAATAAAGGAACGCTTGTACTTTCATGTGTTCCCATATTCGTTTTCATGAGTATATATGTTCATGTTCATATATGTGCAGGAGAGAGCTAAATTGTGACACGACCAAGCCAGTTTGTTTGTGTGAAAGAAGTGACCCAGCACCTATTATATTACACGTATTAGGACATATTAATCCCCACAGCGGTGATGTACCAATGCCAGGACCAGACACAGTTAAAGTTGTACGATATGAGCACGGTGACACACAGGCAATTGAGGATATATTACCTTGATGCTGGAAATCCCCGAAATGGCCTTCTTCGATCACTTGCTGGGAGCGAGACCTCGGCATCACTGCAGTAGAGAACGCGTTACAGGTGTTACAGAACGTGTCATCAAGTTACAGTTCTCACGCCGTTGGCTTGAGACTCACGTCTTTGTTACTCATGTCACGCTCTCACGACAAAACTGATAAATCTCACGCCAAACTGATAAATCTCACGCCAAACTGGGTGATAAAACATCACACAAATAGGTCTGAATGCATCGTTTTCAGTCACATTTCTGAGAAGGGAATGTGCGATTATGCCGTACAAGATTCCAGGGGCTGCCTGTCATGACTCGGTTACAGGTTTTACACCATGTGTCATAAACACAGTTTTTTGAGTATCCACTTACATTGTTGTTGTGAGGCACGTTGTTTGTAACGCTGTAACAACCGCATGATGTCCCTCTCAACATCCGGGTCAGTCTCTGTGTCTCCGTCGTCGTGGCGCGTGTCTGAGATGTCGGCTACTTCTTCATCGCGGAAGCCTAACTCATCTGTACAACAATGAGTGAGTGAGTTTAGTTTTACGCCGCACTCAGCAGTATTCCAGTTATATGGCGGCGGTTTGTAAATAATCGTGTATGGACCAGACAATCCTGTGATCAACAGCATGGGCATCGATCGATGCAATTGGGATACGATGACATGTGTCAACCAAGTCAGCGAGTCTGACCACCCGATCCTGTTAGTCGCCTCTTACGACAAGCATGGGTTACTGAAGATCAATTCTAACCCGGATCTTCACGGCTATTAAAACAATGAAGTCATGAAATTGTTTGTGCACATATCGAGGCAAAAGTATATTGCGCTCTTCTATAGAATGTAAACTACAAGTATCAAGCGTCTTGGTTGTTTTCTCTCTTCTCTTTCCCCTCAAATGCCAGGATAGTTATTTGTTTCACAAGGATCCAGTGGGCATCCAAGCCCCTCCTGGAATATCCTATGGTTAGTCCCTTAAACCCAGGGCGCCCTACCTCCTGCAATGTCCTCGTCTTCATCTCCTAACTTGTCCTCTTGTCCTCTCACTGCCTGTTGGGACCGGTCTTGTGCCAAAACGTTCTCCAGCATCTGTAACAACATCAGCAGCAGTAAATGATAAATATACAGGGATTTGTGTCTCTGGTGATATTGCAGTGATACACACCAGTGCAACAATACATTTGAAGGTTTGCAACACTGCTTCCCTGACTGAAGGTCGGTACCCGTTTAACATGCACTTCCTGACTCCGCCTGAAGATCTGTACCGATGTAACACACCCTTCCTGTCTCCGTCTGAAGATCTATACCCGCGTAACACACTCATCCTGTCTCTCTCTGAAGGTCTGTACCCGTGTAACACACACTTCCAGTCTCAGTCTGAAGATCTGTACCGATGTAACACATCCTTCCTGTTCTGAACCCGTGTAACACGCCCTTCCTGTCTATGTCTAAAGGCCTGTACCCGTGTAACACGCCCTTCCTGTCTCCATCTGAAGGTCTGTACCCGTGTAACACGCCCTTCCTGTCTCCGTCTGAAGGTCTGTACCCGTGTAACACGCCCTTCCTGTCTCCGTCTGAAGGTCTGTACCCGTGTAACACGCCCTTCCTGTCTCCGTCTGAAGGTCTGTACCCGTGTAACACGCCCTTCCTGTCTCCGTCTGAAGGTCTGTACCCGTGTAACACGCCCTTCCTGTCTCCGTCTGAAGGTCTGTACCCGTGTAACACGCCCTTCCTGTCTCCGTCTGAAGGTCTGTACCCGTGTAACACGCCCTTCCTGTCTCCGTCTGAAGGTCTGTACCCGTGTAACACGCCCTTCCTGTCTCCGTCTGAAGGTCTGTACCCGTGTAACACGCCCTTCCTGTCTCCGTCTGAAGGTCTGTACCCGTGTAACACGCCCTTCCTGTCTCCGTCTGAAGGTCTGTACCCGTGTAAAACGCCCTTCCTGTCTCCGTCTGAAGGTCTGTACCCGTGTAACACGCCCTTCCTGTCTCCGTCTGAAGGTCTGTACCAGTGTAAAACGTCCTTCCTGTCTCCATCTGAAGGTCTGTACCCCTGTACCATGCCCTTCCTGTCTCCGTGTGAAGGTCTGTACCAGTGTAACATGCCCTTCCTGTCTCCATCTGAAGGTCTGTACCCGTGTAACACGCCCTTCCTGTCTCCGTCTGAAGGTCTGTACCCGTGTAACACGCCCTTCCTGTCTCCATCTGAAGGTCTGTAACCGTGTAACATGCCCTTCCTGTCTCCATCTGAAGGTCTGTACCCGTGTAACACACACTTCCTGTCTATGTCTAAAGGTCTGAACCCGTGTAGCATGCCCTTCCTGTCTCCGTCTGAAGGTCTGTACCCGTGTGACACGCCCTTCCTGTCTCCGTCTGAAGGTCTGTACCCGTGTAACACGCCCTTCCTGTCTCCGTCTGAAGGTCTGAACCCGTGTAACATGCCCTTCCTGTCTCCGTCTGAAGGTCTGTACCCGTGTAACACGCCCTTCCTGTCTCCGTCTGAAGGTCTGTACCTGTAACACGCCCTTCCTGTCTCGTCTGAAGGTCTGTACCCGTGTAACACGCCCTTCCTGTCTCCGTCTGAAGGTCTGTACCCGTGTAACATGCCTTCCTGTCTCCGTCTGAAGGTCTGTACCAGTGTAAAACGTCCTTCCTGTCTCCATCTGAAGGTCTGTCCCCTGTCCATGCCCTTCCTGTCTCCATGTGAAGGTCTGTACCCGTGTAACACGCCCTTCCTGTCTCCATCTGAAGGTCTGTACCCGTGTAACACGCCCTTCCTATCCGTCTTAAGGTCTGTACCAGTGTAACACGCCCTTCCTGTCTCCGTCTGAAGGTCTGTACCCGTGTAACACGCCCTTCCTATCTCCGTCTGAAGGTCTGTACCCGTGTAACATTCCCTTCCTGTCTCCGTCTGAAGGTCTGTACCCGTGTAACACGCCCTTCCTGTCTCCGTCTGAAGGTCTGTACCGTGTAACACGCCCTTCCTGTCTCCGTCTGAAGGTCTGTACCCGTGTAACACGCCCTTCCTGTCTCCGTCTGAAGGTCTGTACCCGTGTACCCCTTCCTCTCTGTCGGAAGGTCTGTACTCGTGTAACCGTCTGAAGGTCTGTACACGCTCCCTTCCTGTCACCGTCTGAAGGTCTGTACTGAAGGTCCATCCTGACTCCGTTTGAAGGTCTAAAGACGTAAGAGTTTGTCTAAGATTTAAAGAAAAGAGAATTACCTTAAGTGTGTTCCTGTCTCCATCCACCAGTCTGGTGGCAAGCAACTTTACTTTGTCCTTCCTAGTTGAAGCCTCGCTATCATACTGGCTTCTCATTGGTTCACGACTGTTTCTCTCGATATTTGAGCCAATTGCGACAGGCGGTGATGTCTTGTCAACATCTTTCTTTTCTTTACTGCTGTTTATATCTGCTAACTATAATCAATAGAAAACAGTGCGTTGATCAACCATAGCCATCCAGATATATAAGTGAACTCAAGTAAGGAGATTGTACTCAAATCAGGTGTTATTTTGCATAGAAAAGATAGGACAATTTGGGGGTGTTAAAGTCAACTACACAATCATACCAAGTAATACCCATGTGCGAGTCTTGTAACCACCATCTCCATATGAGAGTGAGGTGCCCAGTAAAACTCAATTGGGAATAGTGAATGAGTATGGTTTTACGCCGCTTTAAGCAATTTTCCAGCAATATCACGATGGGGACACCAGAAATGGGCTTCACTCATTGTACCCATGTGGGGAATCGAACCCGGGTCTTCGGCGTCACGAGCTAACGCTTTAACCACTAGGCTACCCCACCGCCCCAATTGGGAATAAGGTAAACAGTAATACACAATGTGAGAGTGAGGTACCCAGTAAAACCCACGTGGGAATGAGGTATATATAAAACCTATATGAGAATCGGCTACTCAGCTGTAAAACCCACATGAGAGTCGGGTGTCTAGCCGTGAAACCCATGTGAGTGTCAGGTACCCAGCCGTGAAACCCATGTGAGAGTCGGGTACCCAGATGTGAAACCCATGTGAGAGTCACGCTACCCAGATGTGAAACCCATGTGAGTGTCAGGTACCCAGCCGTGAAACCCATGTGAGAGTCAGGGTACCCAGATGTGAAACCCATGTGAGTGTCAGGTACCCAGCCGTGAAACCCATGTGAGAGTCGGGTACCCAGATGTGAAACCCATGTGAGAGTCAGGTAGCCAGTCGTGAAACCCATGTGAGAATCGGGTACCCAGATGTGAAGCCCATGTGAGTGTCAGGTAGCAAGTCGTGACACCCATGTGAGAGTCGGGTACTTAGCCGTGAAACCCACGTGAGTGCTAGGTAGCCAGTCGTGAAACCCATGTGAGAGTCGGGTACCCAGATGTGAAACCCATGTGAGAGGTGTTGTTTTGCATGGAAAGAATAGGCCAATATGGATGTATTAAGTCAATCAACTAATACCAAGTACTACCCATGTGAAAGTAAGGTATCCGGCCGTGAAGCCATAACAAAAGTTGTACAGTAATATTTACATACACATTAAATCACATGATGCGCATAAACGTTGACATAATAAAGATTTCCTTAATACAGTTGCATGATATATATAATAGGCTACATTCTTAATTTATTATCATCATTATTAGAGGTCATTAGTAATATAAAATTATGTCTTACTGGTAGTTTTAGAAATGTTTCTGGTATGCATTGCTGCCTAATATTATTAAGAGATTTACATTCTAACATAAGTGCATTTCATCTTCTATTTTACCGTTTTACAAAGTTGACAATATCTTCCTCCCTGATGATACCCTGAGCCCTCTCGGTTTCTATTTCTTATTGTGAAACTCCACACCTTAAACTTGCTAATACTCTTCTATATTTCTGTATCTTTACAACATTTAAATATTGTTCTGGTTCAGATACCTAAATGTACATAATTTTGAAGAAGTCTCTGCACTGACATACCATTCTGTAATAAAAACATCTCTCATCCTTTGTACAAATTCAAACAAGAAACATTCTATATTCCCTACTCCCCCATTCAACCATACAACCCCAAAAACGTTACAACACAAAAGAATTCTTACGGCAGATACCCATTTTACCAGAGTTGTCATAAACCCACAACATATTATAACATATTTTAACATATCTGTACTGAGGCATTCTCATAACTTTTAACCAATATTTTACTAAGGTTAACTTGCTCTACTCCGCTACAACAGTGTAACGACATGCTCTGTGTTTTTACAACACCTGGTGTCTATTTGTACTGTGTCACGGCAAATCGTCTGTTCAATACTTTATCCAGACGGTCTGACAACAGGTATAGGCCTACATAGTGACGCCCATGAACACATGGTCCTGTTTTATACAGAGATGCTATGTAGAAACTGTTTGAAAACTTCACGTACCTTCTCCGCACGTGGATCAACTCGCTTTGCTGAAATAGAATAGATGTAAAAAAGGATCAACACCCATGTCACGAAATAACTAAAATATGATCAACACCCATGTCACGAAATAACTAAAATATGATCAACACCCATGTCACGAAATAACTAAAATATGATCAACACCCATGTCACGAAATAACTAGGGGAATAATTAAATATTGTTTCCATCTACTGTCTGCAGCACTTCGCAATTTTTATATAAAGAATTGCATCGTGTTTGGCAATGTAATATTTTACGGCGCTTCACGTTTCATTTAGGCGATGACTAAATCTGGAAGAGAACTATTTCAAGCTGTCAAGCTGAATGTTTAGTCACGTCAGGTTGTCGTAGTTCATGGGTGTATTGCTGGACCTGACTTCTGCTGCTGCACTATGTGACAGGTAACATGTGTATACACAACTTGACGGGTTACGTCGTTATTGAGTAACGGTAGCTATGTGTGCCCCCGCAATGCCGGGTGGCCTTCGTGTCGTCCTGCTGGCAGGGAATGTGGACCCGGACCTGGCTCGTGGCCGGGGTAGAAGCCTCGTATTTATCTAATCAAGTAATGACTAATTCACTCCCTCATGGTGTTGATTACTCACCCCAACTAATAAACGGGCCAAGTAAAATATAGCAGCAGGGTTATAGAGAGTCACACGTGTCTCAAGGTAAAGAGACCGATAACGACCTTAGTCCTCCATAACGTGAGAAGTTGAGTAGTACACCGTGAGAAGTACAGCATTCAAGAGAATATTCAGTGGAACCTGCTTTATATCCTACAGTACAGAGTACAAGAGAACATGTAGTGGAACCTACTTTATATCCTACAGTACAGAGTACAAGAGAACATGTAGTGGAACCTACTTTATATCCTACAGTACAGAGTACAAGAGAACATTTAGTGGAACCTACTTTATATCCTACAGTACAGAGTACAAGAGAACATGTAGTGGAACCTACTTTATATCCTACAGTACAGAGTACAAGAGAACATTGAGTGGAACCTACTTTATATCCTACAGTACAGAGTACAAGAGAACATGTAGTGGAACCTACTTTATATCCTACAGTACAGAGTACAAGAGAACATGTAGTGGAACCTACTTTATATCCTACAGTACAGAGTACAAGAGAACATGTAGTGGAACCTACTTTATATCCTACAGTACAGAGTACAAGAGAACATTGAGTGGAACCTACTTTATATCCTACAGTACAGAGTACAAGAGAACATGTAGTGGAACCTACTTTATATCCTACAGTACAGAGTACAAGAGAACATGTAGTGGAACCTACTTTATATATCCTACAGTACAGAGTACAAGAGAACATGTAGTGGAACCTACTTTATATCCTACAGTACAGAGTACAAGAGAACATGTAGTGGAACCTACTTTATATCCTACAGTACAGGTACAAGAGAACATTCAGTGGAACCTACTTTATATCCTACAGTACAGTACAAGAGAACATGTAGTGGAACCTACTTTATATCCTACAGTACAGTACAAGAGAACATGTAGTGGAACCTACATAGAGTACAAGAGGGACATGTAGTGGAACCTACAGTATATCCTACAGAGTACAAGAGAACATGTAGTGGAACCTACTTTATATCCTACAGTACAGAGTACAAGAGAACATGTAGTGGAACCTACTTTATATCCTACAGTACAGAGTACAAGAGAACATGTAGTGGAACCTACTTTATATCCTACAGTACAGAGTACAAGAGAGTACATTCAGTGGAACCTACTTTATATCCTACAGTACAGAGTACAAGAGAACATTTAGTGGAACCATTTATATAGTGGAACCTAGAGAGAACATTTATAACCTACAGTACAGAGTACAAGAGAACATGTAGTGGAACCTACTTTATATCCTACAGTACAGAGTACAAGAGAACATGTAGTGGAACCTACTTTATATCCTACAGTACAGAGTACAAGAGAACATTTAGTGGAACCTACTTTATATCCTACAGTACAGAGTACAAGAGAACATGTAGTGGAACCTACTTTATATCCTACAGTACAGAGTACAAGAGAACATTTAGTGGAACCTACTACTATTATAGCGTACTACAGTACAGAGTACAAGAGAACATTACAGTGGAACCTACTGGAACCTACTTTATATCCTACAGTACAGAGTACAAGAGAGGAACATTTAGTGGAACCTACTTTATATCCTACAGTACAGAGTACAAGAGGAAACATGTAGTGGAACATTTACTTTATATCCTACAGTACAGAGTACAAGAGAACATTTAGTGGAACCTACTTTATATCCTACAGAGTACAAGAGTACAGAGTACAAAGAGAACATGTAGTGGAACCTACTTTATATCCTACAGAGTACATGAGAACATTTAGTGGAACCTACTATATATCCTACAGTACAGAGTACAAGAGAACATGTAGTGGAATTTACTTTATATCTTACAGTACAGAGTACAAGAGAACATTGAGTGGAACCTACTTTATATCCTACAGTACAGAGTACAAGAGAACATTTAGTGGAACCTTCTTTATATCCTACAGTACAGAGTACAAGAGAACATTTAGTGGAACCAAATTTATATCCTACAGTACAGCGAACAAGAGAACATGTAGTGGAACCTACTTTATGAATGCATGAATGATTGAACGATCTTTATTCCCTCCATTGTTTACGGAAAGTACAATGATTACAAATACCATATATAAGTTGACATTATATCAAATGAGAGGCTATTGGAAGAAAACAGTTCATCATTAGATGTGCTGGACGAGAGACAGCCAGCCCGGAGTTTCCACGGGATGTTATTTACACACTGAATGTACACACTACAGGTGCAGTATGACCTGTAGGTTCCAGGAACTGATTTGTCTGGAGACGATGTTAATGAATATGGACAATGCCATGATGCACAATGTCATTACTCTGCCACAGAGCAGACACAAACCCGGTGTTATAGGTAAAATGCCATGCTTGACAACAGCATAGATCGACCTCTTGCTTATATTAAACCAGTTACACAAGTTCCGTAACCTATGGGGTACAACGTTTCCATGAAGGGCATTAAACCGTGATAAGTCTGGCTATAGCAGCAAACTGTTAGACCACGTCAATGTCTCTAGTTTTGACACTGTGTTGAGAGGAAGGGCTACATGTGTCACCAACAGCAGTTGTTATGGTGACACATACAATGGAAGGTGGCTTTAGACTAAGCTTAATATCCCTGGTAAATAATTCATGTTGTGCTAAATGTAACATGTATATACTTAGCGTTGACATGTCTATCCCTGTGTAGTGGGACACTATGAGGGAAACAAACAGGAACTGTTTATCCGATAGTGACGGATTTTCATGGTTGTGTTATGGGCAGTGTTTTAAGTTGGCAGTGTTTTGGCGACTGTTTTCAGCCTAGTGTCATATTGCTAACGTTTATTTTCTGCTAGCGAAATCAAATTTTCAAGCGAATACTTTCTTTTGGCCGCAGTGTACAAATTACGAACAGTGTTGTCTGAATGAACGATGCTAAAATGGGAAAAGGCATTGAACCTCCACGAAAGTTTAGATTATATTCATCAAAGTTATCCGTGAAAACATTTATCCGTGAGTGTTGGAGGTGGTGTCCGGTTGTTGAAAACTGACATCTAGTCCCAGAAATCATGATACCTTTTTAACAGGAAAAGTGAGAGTCGGCGCGACAAGCTATCACCTTTTGAAGCGGCCTTCACACAGCAAACTAAAGTTTGACAACAACAGGATACGGCACGACACTATCAATATTATACTATATCATATCTAACGTGTGTCACAGTTATAAAATACTTTCGTTCCCATTTGTTACAAGTATTAGTAAGTGATGTGTTTCTTCAGCCTATATAAGTTACAAGGAAAGCCGACCCGCTGATTAATACGAACCTGGCAAGGGAGGTAAGCGCGGGACAGATTGAGTGAGTGAGTTTAGTTTTACGCCGTTTTGAGCAATATTCGGCAATCACGGCGGGGGACACCAGAAATGGGCGTCACACAATGTACCTACGTGGGGAATCGAACCCGGATCTTAGGCGTGACGAGTGAACGCTTTAACAAACAAGGAACCCCACCGCCGGGACAGATTGACGTTAAAGGAGCATTAACTAAGACGCCCAACATTTCTACATATATCGTTGGTGTAGTTCAACTGTTTGATATTATTACACATGACTATGTCGACTGCGGGGTGTAAATGGCTGATTGAGTGAATGCTGCTGTACGCCGCCTGTCCTTAGTTATCAGTCCTCAATAGCTGGAATACATGTACTGAATGGGGCGAGGCACGTCCATGGAAAAATTATTCCCAAGGGAAACACGATGGGAGTAAAACATGGACTGGTCGGCTCGGAGTTATATAAAATGCAACAGGGTATATAAGTGGGCAATCAGTAAGAAACCGGTACGGACTAGTGACTATATATTACCTTATAGACAGACGCACGCATGCACACACATTCATTGTCGCCCAAAAAAGTGAACTGATCTTGAAAACAGCATTAACCCTCATTTCACCTCACGCGACCTCACCTCATCCCACCTCACCCCCATCCTCGATAATCTCCAGGGTCTACGTTTCGATAAATCTCCATTACACCCTGGATGCATCTACCCGCGATGCATCCAGGGTATAGTGGAGATTCATCGGAACGTATACCCTGGAGATAATCGAGGATGCCTCACCCCAAATTGCCTTACTTCTGGCGGCATTCACTGCCAGTCCACGATCAGTCAAGCAGACCGACAATACAAACTGGACCTCACTCGACCCCACCTCACCCCGCCTCACCCCACATCACCAAGAATTGCCTTACCTCTGGCGGTATTCACTGCCAGTCCACGAGCAGCCAAGCAGGCCGACAATACAACGTGGACAAAGAACTGGTGGAGCTGCATCGCGATTCGTGCCCTCCCAATGTGTATTACATGTGAGGACAAACCTGTGGTGAAGGTAGTTAACGTGTTTAATCTATGCGTGGAAGTGATACAATCAGGATACAATCATACAACCAGGAAGCGATTACACAGCTTAGTACAAGCTGGGAATTAACAAACACCAGTTGATACAGACCAACATATGTCTTATCTGGGATTGCTCTTTCTCAGCAGAGACTGTAGAACACTTGCAGAATGTCACGCTTACAAAGGGAGGTAAGTGGTGTGAGAGAAAGATCTTCACCACAAGGGTTTAATAATCTTTTGGTTTTTTCTCGTGAGATGAGAGCTCACCAGGGGAGTGGAGGGGATTAACATCTGGCTTATTGCGACATGCTTATGGAAATATAAACAGGCTGTAAACAAATATTTTCCTCACGATGTGTAAAATATAGTGTATAACCTGTGTTAAAGTATGCAGGAGATGTGGCCTTTGGTAGGGTGTATGGGAAATATGGGGGCGTTGTACAGTGATTTACGTTAGATAGACGGAGACAGACATGCCCTACATATACAATGAGGACATTGTTTGCTTGTGCCCCTCATTTAATAAAATAACCCAACCCTTGTATTCAAAGCACGAACAGTATGTTTTTTAGTTTACTTGCTGCTTGCAAGTCATTTGGTATTAGCTCTGATGATGTAATAATACTTTAAAAATACTGACTATACGAGACCAAAAGATACACGAGAGTAATACTGCGCATCTCACACCTCCCTTCACCCCAAACCTACCCAGAGCACACCTGCACACGTTGCACCCCAAACCTGCCCAGAGTACACCTGCACACGTTGCACCCCAAACCTGTCCAGAGTACACCTGCACACGTTGCACCCCAAACCTGTCCAGAGTACACGTGCACACGTTGCACCCCAAACCTGCCCAGAGCACACCTGCACACGTTGCACCCCAAAGCTATCCACAGTACACCTGCACACGTTGCACCCCAAACCTACCCAGAGCACACGTGCACACGTTGCACCACAAACCTGTCCAGAGCACACCTGCACACGTTGCACCCCAAACCTGCCCAGACACCTGCACACCTGCACGTTGTACACCCGCAAACCTGTCCAGAGTACACCTGCACACGTTGCACCCCAAACCTGCCCAGAGTACACCTGCGCACGTTGCAACACAAACCTGTCCAGAGTAGCACACCTGCGCACGTTGCACCAAACCTGAGTACACACCTGCACACGTTGCACCCCAAACCTGCCCAGAGTACACCTGCACACGTTGCACCCCAAACCTGTCCAGAGTACACCTGCACACGTTGCACCCCAAACCTGCCCAGAGTACACCTGCACACGTTGCAACCCCAAACCTGTCCAGAGTACACCTGCACACGTTGCACCTCAAACCTGTCCAGAGTAAACCTGCACACGTTGCACCCCAAACCTACCCAGAGTACACGTGCACACGTTGCACCCCAAACCTGTCCAGAGTACACCTGCACACGTTGCACCCCAAACCTGTCCAGAGTACACCAGCACACGTTGCACCCTAAACCTGTCAAGAGTACACCTGCACACGTTGCACCGAAACCTGCCCAGAGTACACTTGCACACGTTGCACGACCAAACCTGCCCAGTTTACACCTGCACACGTTGCACCCCAAACCTACCCAGGGTACACCTGTATACCTTGCACCCCAACACTGTCTGCAGTACGTCTGCACAACCCGTAACCCCAATCAGCCTTGATTACGCCTGAACTGCTCGCTGACTACCTTTACCTGTAGGGGACTTCATTTATCAGTCTGTCATGTTAGTAGAACCTAGCGGAAGTACCCCCATATATCAGCCAGCGGCAGTCATTTCCTGTGAGCCGGGACAGGGTGAATGGGGTTAGTACCGCTGTACATACTGATGGCCCTTCTGGGTTGGGAACACTTTCCAGCTCTTTGCTTCTTAACTTGCTTCGGCAATGTTGCTCTAAATAGATACTGGGCATAGCTTCACATTGCCCACATGACTGCGAGAGATGAATATGGGTGATAACTGAGTATAGCCTCCTGACAGGATGACAGTGGGTGATAACTGAGTATAGCCTCCTGACCGGATGAGAGTGGGTGATAACTGAGTATAGCCTCCTGACAGGATGAGAGTGGGTGATAACTGGGTATAGCCTCCTGACAGGATGAGAGTGGGTGATAACTGAGTATAGTCTCCTGACAGGATGAGAGTGGTTGATAACTGGGTATAGTTCCCTGACAGGATGAGAGTGGTTGATAACTGGGTATAGTTCCCTGACAGGATGAGAGTGGTTGATAACTGGGTATAGTTCCCTGGCAGGATGAGAGTGGTTGATAACTGGGTATAGTTCCCTGGCAGGATGAGAGTGGGTTGATAACTGGGTATAGTTCCCTGACAGGATGAGAGTGGTTGATAACTGGGTATAGTTCCTGACATGAGAGTGGTTGATAACTGGGTATAGTTCCCTGGCAGGATGAGAGTGGTTGATAACTGGGTATAGTTCCTACTGGCAGGATGAGAGTGGTTGATAACTGGGTATAGTTCCCTGGCAGGATGAGGGTGGGTGATAACTGGGTATAGTTCCCTGGCAGGATGAGAGTGGTTGATAACTGGGCATAGTTCCCTGGCAGGATGAGAGTGGTTGATAACTGGGTATAGTTCCCTGACAGGATGAGAGTGGTTGATAACTGGGTATAGTTCCCTGGCAGGATGAGAGTGGTTGATAACTGGGTATAGTTCCCTGACAGGATGAGAGTGGGTGATAACTAGGTATAGTTCCCTGGCAGGATGAGAGTGGTTGATAACTGGGTATAGTTCCCTGACAGGATGAGAGTGGGTGATAACTGGGTATAGTTCCCTGGCAGGATGAGAGTGGTTGATAACTGGGTATAGTTCCCTGGCAGGATGAGAGTGGTTGATAACTGGGTATAGTTCCCTGGCAGGATGAGAGTGGTTGATAACTGGGTATAGTTCCCTGGCAGGATGAGAGTGGTTGATAACTGGGTATAGTTCCCTGGCAGGATGAGAGTGGGTGATAACTGGGTATAGTTCCCTGGCAGGATGAGAGTGAGTTAACACTGGGTGTTGAGGAGGTTACCACTGGGTGTGGTGGGATCAGTAGTTGGGGATACACGCCACATGTGAGGGTCAGTCCTCGACTGTGTCCACAGTCTGTTCCGCTCTATTGTTTGATGGTGCTCCAGACCTGATTACACTCCTGTCAGTGTACTAGTGTTTACTTTGGGCATAACGCAGACAGATCCTACCCTATCGACGCGAGATAAAATGTTGACTATTCCGCACCTAGGAACTTCCGAAGTATATCAAGTGCTTCCACGTTCACATGTTGCCCCGGTTACCAGGTAACGCTCTACTCATCTGTCGGTAGACCCAACATCAATTTTCAGGGGAGGGGTACAGCGGATACACATGATATTTTTGTATTTATTCATGACCCTTATCCCTCAAACATCCTCATCGTGTTTGTCCCCAAATAAACTTTACGGGGGTGAAACAAAGGTAATAGTCCCGTGGCGTCTAGTCACAGTACACAGTGAGCGGAAATGGGCAATATTCGCCTCCAACCTCCCCGTATTTTCAGAACTAGAATAAAACGCATTGATGTCCCAAGACGATGTCAGTTGGTGGTTGGTAGCTACACACAACCCGGGTATCCTATATCACAACCGAGGGCTGACCCTCCGGGGAACAATCACACAGGTTCAACGGTCATGAACACAATAGCAAAGTTGAACCCCACTTGACTCCACCGGGTATTACACAGCATGAATGAGGCACAGGAACGTACACTATCACCTCAACTCTGTCAACATACAACACCAACGTTTCTTGCTGTAACAAGCCCCACGCGGGTGGTTTTCTTATCACTATACATGTTTTGACCGCTGGTCAGACTCTTCACACAGTATACATACCCCTCGACAGGACGGGTGTTCCGTGGGCAACGGTCATCAGCGTCAGTACAGCAGCCAGGATCGAGGTCGCCGTCGTCATGATGCAGGTCCGGAGGAGGCTGTGAGGAGAGACGCTGTCAGGTTCGGGTAGACGGGTAGAGAGATATGGGACTCGGGTGGGCACGGCCGCGGTGACTGCTTATCAGCCAGTAGACGTCACAGATATGCAAGGGCAGTGGTTGTGTAAACACGCCTCACTATGTCAACAAAACCATAAGTGGATACCCGCCCTCAGTAGTGGCCGGCTACTCCCGGCTTCCGGCTGGACTCAACATATACATTTGTATACTGAAACGCTGACTAAGGCCACATAAGTGTCGTTAAAACTAATAAAGTTGAGTTAGTTTAGTTATTCACAAACCAGGTTTTACACACGCACACGCACACGCACACGCACACGCACACGCGCACACACACACACGCACACACACGCGCGCGCGCGCGCACGCACGCACGCACGCACACACACACACACACATACACCAGTCTTCTACCTTCCTACGGGCGGTTGGGGGTAGCCTAGTTGTTAAAGCGTTCGCTCATCACGCCGAAGTCCCGGGCTCGATTCCCCACATGGATACAATTTGTGAAGCTTTATTTCTGGTGTCCCCCGCCGTGATATTGCTGGAATATTGCTAAAAGCGGCGTAAAACTAAACTCACTCACGCTAACGTACTACACTGAAGATACATAGGGAAAACAAAGAAAGTGAATTGAAATCACACCTCAAATTGTCCTTCCCATTGAAACAAGCTTCAAATCTAGAACGAAAAACCCAATCCACATATTTAACCATAGCTATCTATAAAACAAAACTGTTCATTCGAAACTGAATGTGAAATGTATCTGTTGCGATGTTAAGATTCTTAAATCTAGCTGCAGATCCCCATGATGAGTCAACTTAGCACGCTGTGTTTCGTTGAGGAAGGAAATGACTTCACCAAAGCTTCTCTACTGTTTGTATTTCTTTTTATAATTACAATTAATACACACCTTTATACTCACCCACCTTAATACACTGCTCAGCTAAAACTGTTAAAGTGTCATTTTTTACTCTATTAATGAGTTATATTATATGCTGTTTCACTGTAGTTTAATAAATTAAATACATAGTTACTTATTTTATAAAATGTTGTTTTATTATTATGGTGCTTACCACCCCTGTACAAATTGTTCCAGTGGGCAAAGTTCCTTGTGGGCAAAGTTCCAGTGGGCAAAGTTCCTGTGGACAAAGTTCCTGTGGGCAAAGTTCCTGATGGCAAAGATCCTGAGGGCAAAGTTCGTGTGGGCAAAGTTCCTGTGGACAAAGTTCGTGTGGGCAAAGATCCTGTGGGCAAAGTTCGTGTGGGCAAAGCTCCTGTGGACAAAGTTCCTGTGGGCAAAGTTCGTGTGGGCAAAGTTCGTGTGGGCAAAGTTCCTGTGGGCAAAGCTCCTGTGGACAAAGTTCCCGTGGGCAAAGTTCCTGTGGAGAAAGTTCCGTACACCGACGGACAGACAGTGTGAAAAAATATGTAGCCAACAGGCGAGTTGTAAGACCAGAGGACATAGTGGCAGTGCAACCTTATCAGCAATATTTCTGCAAGAGACCGGATGTAATCCTAGTTTTATGGCAAATTCTTAGACTATTGGAGATCTCCTACAATTTAGCAATGTTCCAATCAGTGTTCGTGATTTAGCACTGGAGATCTCCTAAACTGGAGATCCTAAGGATCTTCTGGCCATGACACACACGTCTTATAACTTTACATAACTGTACGTCTTTGTCTTGTAATGAGTTATATTTCCGAGGTTTCAGGGCACAAGGGAGCCTGAAAAGTCTGGAAACAATTAATTAACTCAGAAGGAAACATATGTCAAAGACTGACAAAGAGATCCCAAGAGTAGGGCTCCCAAAGCACGGCTTCGGTTTTTTCTGATCAATGCATAACGTTATAGCTTAAAATAAGTGTATATGGGGAGCACAAGTTATACGTATATTTACAGAGAATATTGTTGAATTTGGTGAGTTGACCTCCTTTCACCCATTTCATTAATATATATGGTGAGTGAGTGATATAAGTTTTACGCCACTTTTAGCAATATTCCAGCACCATCACGGTGGGGACACCAGAAATGGGCTTCACACAGTGTACCCATGTGGGGAATTGAACCCGGGTCAGAATATAGGGTTAAATAACACATATATAGGTGATAATATACACTCAGCAGGAGGATGCAGGTGTGTCTGCAGACTTCTCTTGTGGTGTTAATGTATTAAAAAAGGTTCAGTGTTAATGTAGTCATGGCAACATGAGCGAGGATCAACAGTTTGATGCTTTGTTAAAGAACAAATAAACTTTATTTTTGGTTACTCTTTTAACTATTACATATGAAAGATTTGTGGTCAGTCTTCTGCGGAACTCCAAGATCATTCTTTAAAAACTTGTGGTTAATTAGTACCGAGCGATTAAAAGTTGCCAAAAGTCGCCTGCTTCACTCTCGCCCGCCAACGAAACCACAGACAGGTTACGTAACTCTGTCGCCAGAGTACTGCAGTGACGTCATATGAGGAAGGATTTTCAGTTAGTTGTATAGATGTATTAAAAAAGGTTCAGTGTTAATGTAGTCATGGCAACATGAGCGAGGATGAACAGTTTGATGTTTCGGTCATAAGGGATTGGGTAGATCTCTGCTTTGAATCGTATTTCAATTTCAAGGTGCGTTCGCTTCGCGTAGGAGGAAATGATGCATATACAGAGAATGTCACCCTAGTATCATTGATATCAAATATATCACCACGAGTTGATAAACAACTTTTATCAACGAGATGTGATATATTTCATATCAAAAGACAAGAGAGTGAGATTCTATTTATGATCCAATACCATACTTAATTTCTCGTTCAAGAGAAATAAAATACGAAACGTCACCTGTATGAAGTTCATTTGAAGACTTCGTATGAATATAGTGAACAAGAGTGATGGAAGAGGGAACGAGTGACACCATTACGTCATAGAAAACAAGCACATAAAAAGTAGTGCTAACATTTATTGCTTTAAATTCTGCAATGCATAAGTTTCGCCATTTCTTGGTGGTATTTTAAGTAAACTTTTATGTCGTTAGAACAAATCACGCCGGTAAGGTCAACTGTATGGCATAATGCAACGTTAGAATATTATAGTTGTCAATAAAACTTATATTTCTAGGTAAATATGATGCATACCAGCATGTTTAGTCACGTAAACCACAAATAATAAGAGACGTTAATTGTCGTGTTGCGATCGATGTGCTTAGGTGCGCGGAATTACCGCACAGTATTTTTGTATATATATATAATCATAAAAGTACGTTACATAATCAAGTACATTAGTATAATTCTTTAGTATAGTCAGATTTAGATGGACAACAGGATCTGTAGGAGTCAGATTCAGATCTGTAAGAGTTAGATTCATTTGAATGGGAAGATCTGCAGGGTTCCGATTCAGATGAACAGCAGGATCTGTAAGAGTTAGATTCATTTGAATGGGAAGATCTGCAGGGGTCCGATTCAAATGAACAGCGGGATCTGTAAGAGTTAGATTCATTTGAATAGGAAGATCTGCAGGGGTCCGATTCAGATGAACAGCAGGATCTGTAGGAGTCAGATTCAGATCTGTAAGAGTTAGATTCATTTGAATGGGAAGATCTTCAGTAGTCCGATTCAGATGAACAGCAGGATCTGTAGGAGTCAGATTCAGATGAAGAGCAGGATCTGTAGGAGTTAGATTCAGATAAATGGGAGGAAATGCAAGGGTCAGATTCACATGAACAGCAGGATCTGTAGGATTCCGATACAGATGAATAGCAGGATTTGAAGGAGTCAGATTCAAATGGACAACAGGATCTGTGGGAGTCAGAATTACATGAAGAGCAGGATCTTCAGTAGTCCGATTCAGATGAACAGCAGGATCTGTAGGAGTCAGATTCAGATGAAGAACAGGATCTGTAGGAGTCAGATTCAGATGAACAGCAGGATCTGTAGGAGTCAGATTCAGATGAACAGCAGGATCTGTAGGAGTCAAATTGAGATGAACAGACGGATCTGTAGGAGTCAGATTCAGATGAACAACAGGATCTGCAGGAGTCAGATTCAGATGAACAGCAAGATATGTAGGAGTCAGATTCAGTTGAACAGCAGGATCGACAGGAGTCAAATTCAGATGAACAGCGGGATCTGTAAGAGTTAGATTCATTTGAATGGGAAGATCTGCAGGGGTCCGATTCAGATGAACAGCAGGATCTGTAGGAGTCAGATACAGATGAAGAGCAGGATCTGTAGGAGTTAGATTCAGATAAATGGGAGGAAATGCAAGGGTCAGATTCAGATGAACAGCAGGATCTGTAGGATTCCGATACAGATGAATAGCAGGATTTGAAGGAGTCGGATTCAAATGGACAACAGGATCTGTGGGAGTCAGAATTACATGGAGAGCAGGATCTTCAGTAGTCCGATTCAGATGAACAGCAGGATCTGTAGGAGTCAGATTCAGATGAACAGCAGGATCTGTAGGAGTCAGATTCAGGAATCTGAACAGCAGGATCGAACAGCAGGATCAAGTAGGAGTCGGAACAGAACAGGGATCTGTAGGAGTTACATTCAGATGAATGGGAGGACCTGCAGGAGTCAGATCTAGATGGACAAGAGGATCTGTAGGAGTCAGACTTACATGAAGAGCAGGATCTGTGGGAGTCAGAATTACATGAAGAGCAGGATCTTCAGTAGTCCGATTCAGATGAATAGCAGGATCTGTAGGAGTCCGATTCCGATGAACAGCAGGGTCTGTAGGAGTCAGATTCAGATGAAGAACAGGATCTGCAGGAGTCCGATTCAGATGAACAGCAGGATCTGTAGGAGTCAGATTCAGTTGAACAGCAGGATCGGCAGGAGTCAAATTGAGATGAACAGAGGGATCTGTAGGAGTTACATTCAGATGAATGGGAGGACCTGCAGGAGTCAGATTCAGATGGACAAGAGGATCTGTAGGAGTCAGAGTTATAGGAGTCCGAGTTACATGAAGAGCAGGATCTTCAGTATTCAGATTCAGATGAATAGCAGAATCTGTAGGAGTCAGATTCAGATGAATGGGAGGAAATGCAAGGGTCAGATTCACATGAACAGCAGGATCTGAAGGAGTCCGATTCAGATGAATAGCAGGACCTGTAGGAGTCAGATTCATTGAACAGCAGGATTTGCAGGAGTCAGATTGAGATGTACAGCAGGATCTGTAGATTCAGATGAACAGCAAGATATGTAGGAGTCCGATTCAGATGAACAGCAGACGAGGAGGATCTGCAGGAGTCAGATTCAGATGAACAGCAGGATCTGTAGGAGTCAGATTCAATTGAACAGCAGGATTTGCAGGAGTCAGATTGAGATGTACAGCGGGATCTGTAGTAGTTACATTCAGACGAATGGGAGGATCTGCAGGAGTCAGATTCAGATGAACAGCAGGATCTGTAGGAGTCGGATTCAGATGAACAGCAGGATCTGTAGGAGTCCGATTCAGATGAACAACAGGATCTGCAGGAGTCAGATACAGAAAAACAGCAGGATCTGTAGGAGTCAAAATCCAGATAAAGAGTAGGATCTGTCGGAGTCAGATTGAGAGGAAAAGCAGGATCTGTGGGAGTCAGATCCAGATGAATAGCAGGATCCGTAGGAATCAGGCCCAGATGAATAGCAAGATCTGTAAGGGTTTGGTTCAGATGAATAGCAGGATCTGTAGGAGTCAGATCCAGATGAATCTGTAAGAGCTAGACCCAGATGAACAGCAGGATCTGTAGGAGTCGGATTCAGATGAACAGCAGGATCTGTAGGAGTTCGATTCAGATCAACAGCAGGATCTGTAGGAGTCAGATCCGGATGAACAGCAGGATCTGTAGGAGTCCGATTCAAATGAACAGCAGGATCTGTAGGAGTCAGATTCAGTTGAACAGCAGGATCTGCATGAGTCAGATTGAGATGAACAGCAGGATCTGTAGGAATCAGACCCAGATGAATAGCAGTATCTGTAAGAGCTAGACCCAGATGAATAGCAGGATCTACAGGAATCATACCCAGATGAATGGCAGGATCTGTAGGGGCCAGATAAAGATGAACAGCAGGGTCTGTAGGAGTGAGGTTCAGATGAACAGCAGGATCTGTAGGAGTCTGAACTGATAAGGTTCGACGTCTTTCACTGCACCATGATTCATAATGAAATATCTTCATCAATCTGTAAAGTTTGACAAAGGATGCTTTTACGAAATGTGTCACCTGAATGCACGGACCTTACTACCCGTCGCGTCTAGATGTTGATTTCTTCAGGGTGCAGTGGGTCACTACACACCACGTGTGGGGAACGTGTCTTCAGATACATTAGACAATTAGCATGTTGAACTATCTTCAGCCATATATCTTAACACATGACTCGGAAAATATCACGGTTACCATGGTAATATGTAGTTGCCGTTTACTTATGTGTGGCAAATGTGTGAATGCGTTTCATTTGCTATCTCGAATCGAGCACTGTGAGGCCACGCACTGAATAACTCAGGTATGTGATTGAAAAGACGATTGTATCAGTTTACTCTGGTTTCGGAATGTTGCTATTCTTGATTTCTTCCCTTTTGGATCACTCTTTAAATGGGATATAAATCAACTGTATCACTCACTGTATCAGCACTCAGACCATTATATTCCTCTGAATAATGACATCACAAAACATATTCGATATCAATTTGTTTGTTTTGATTCATAGATAATACCTTTTATAGATTGACTATTTGTTTTGCAGATCTAGAGTCTGTTTGGGTGACAATTTCGTTTCGACAAGCGAGATGGACGCCTCCTTGAATATTTCGGTGCTGTCACTGCTAGACATGGTTAAAAACCTACCTCGCGAGGATAAACTGCGTTTACTTGACGCCATGGGGAACAACACTTTAAATGAACTGTTTGATTTGAACGGCGCATGGGGCTCATTGAAACCTCTTTTGAAATACCCTGAGTACCGTGCCCATAAGATATTGATGTTGTACATTTCGCCCATACTCCTTGTCCTCGGCGTCTGTGGCAACTTTATGTCCTTCTTCATCCTGCGTCAAAAGCGAAACCCTCGCTCGTCCACCTACACCTTCTTGACGTCGCTGGCCGTGGCCGACACCATGGTTCTGTTGGTGGGCTTGTTTCCTAGGTGGCTTGGTGAACTAATAGGCTTTGATGTCCGTTTTCAGGCCAACTGGCTTTGTAAGACCATGGTAATGTTGGGCTACTTCTGCAGCAATATATCTACGTGGATAGTGGTTGCTGTAACCATAGAGAGGTTTCTGGTTGTGTATTACCCATTGAAGGTTCTCGGCCTTTACAGCGTTGCCCTTGCGAGAAAGATCATTGGTGGATTGTATGCCCTGTTTCTGAGTTTAAACATCCACTTTCTATGGACGGTTGGCCTGGTTGACGAGAAGGAGTCCTACCCTAATCAAGTATGTGGTGCGGTGGTGGGCAATGAATATCTCATCACCGTCATCTGGCCCTGGGTGGATGCTGTCGTATACTGCCTGCTCCCATTCTTCACCATCGGCATCTTCAATGTTCTCATCATCTTAAAGGTTCGACGGACAGCCAGACAAAGAGCACTTCTTCAAAAAGTCTGCCTCAGAAAGCAGAAAGCAACATCGCTGGACACGTCCTTCTGCCTGACCTGGATGTTGCTCAGCGTGTCCTTCGCGTTCTTGCTGTGCAAGCTTCCCATGAACATCAGCATCATAGCATCTGTGTTCCTCAACAGCAGGGGCCACAGCAACGCGGAGATGTCCAAATTCCAGCTCTTTTTCACCATCTCCGAGCTGCTGATGCATCTGAACCACTCTAGTAACTTTTTTCTCTACTGTGCATCTGGACAGAAATTCCGAAATGATGTTCTGAATATGTTTTGTTGGAAAAACGGGCAACACGATATGGTATCATCTGTTGGCAGTCCACATAGTTGGTACAGGAACACCAGAAAAGAGGAAACATTTGTATAAAGAAGAAACAAACTACGTTGGTGTGAAACAATGCTGCTATACTCATAGAAAAACTTGTTCAAACATGGTAAAATAAATAACTTCCTTTGTAGTGCTGATCACTATGGTCGTATGATACAACTGAAGAATCTAGCAGACAATCCTCAAGTACTCACAAAAGTATCAATGATCGAGGACAAAGTGAATATCTGCCGTAACTTACTGCAATAACACCCCTGACCGCCCTCCTCATTGACTGTATCACACGTTGAATTTGACTTTGACGTATTGCGTTCCATTCTTGATGGAGGCTTGTTCCAGTACATCAAGATTTTGTACTGGAGGATCTCTCTGGCGAATTCTGAGACCCAAAATGTACCAAACATACTCTATGGGATTGAGAACTGGACTTCTGGCGAGCCAAATTCGAGTTGCTACCGGGTCTTGACGAAAGAAATCATCAAAAACACGTGCGCGATGTGGCCTAGCATTGTCGTTCATGGAGACTGGCCTTGTATTCAGAGGAAGGCCATCAAAATGTGGCGTACAACAAGTGTGGAACATACCATTGCTATGGTTGACCCACATACTACATGTACTATATGGAAATAAAGTTCAGAGCCTCCTCATGACACTTCATCATGTAGTGATTTATCAGGTGGTATATTAAGACAATAAATATCGTTTACCACTTCATAATGCAATAATCTCCTGCAACATAGCACTGTATCATACAACACTTTGTGTAATGTCCTTTATAATGCATTAATCTCTCACGACATAGCACTGTATCATACAACACTTTGTGTAAAATGTACTTTATAATGCATTAATCTCTCACGGCATAGCACTGTATCATACAACACTTTGTGTTATGTCCTTTATAATGCATTCATTTCTCACGACATAGCACTGTATCATACAACACTTTGTGTAATGTCCTTTATAATGCATTCATCTCTCACGGCATAGCACACTGTATCATACAACACTCTCTCACGTATAGCACTGTATCATACAACACTTTGCGTCTTGTTCTTCTTATAATGCATTAATCTCTCCCGACAAAGCACTGTATCATACAACACTTTGTGTAAAATGTACTTTATAATGCATTAATCTCTCACGGCATAGCACTGTATCATACAACACTTTGTGTAATGTCCTTTATAATGCATTAATCTCTCACGACATAGCACTGTATCATACAACACTTTGTGTAATGTCCTTTATAATGCATTAATCTCTCACGACATAGCACTGTATCATACAACACTTTGTGTAAAATGTACTTTATAATGCATTAATCTCTCACGACATAGCACTGTATCAAACAACACTTTGTGTAAAATGTACTTTATAATGCATTAATCTCTCACGGCATAGCACTGTATCATACAACACTTTGTGTAATGTCCTTTATAATGCATTCATTCTCTCACGGCATAGCACTGTATCATACAACACTTTGTGTCTTGTTCTACTTATAATGCATTATTCTCTCAAGTCATGGCATTGTATGTAATGCTTTATCGTTGTTTTTATTCCCATACCTTAGTAATATACAACAGTTCATATATATAGTTGAAGAATTGACTTTCAGTTTACATGAGCTTGTTTGGCCCTACTCTATGAAAGTTCCAAACTCCAATGATCTCACGCCAAATGAATGTCAACTCTTGTAACAATATTTCAGATCATTCTGTTAATCTTGATAAAACGAACACTGTTATATTCCGTAAAGGCGGTCCTTTGTCGGCTGGAGAGAACTGGGTTGTTTTAAAGCTAAACGTATGAATGTTGTGAATGATTATAAATACCTTGGCATATTGTTTACCCATACGCTGAATCTGAATAAATCTGCTCTTTTACAACTTCACTCTGTTGTTCCTGTGTTCAATGTTATTCCACCGACTATTTATTTTAAATTACATATGTATTTGATTCTCAAATAAAACCTATTTTACTATATGGATCTGAAATATGGGTTTTAAAGAGTATTATACCATAGAAAGAATTCATTTGCTTGCCTGTAAAAAGTTTCTAAATGTTGGTTTGTCAACACCAAATGCTATGGTTTATGGTGAATGTGGGAAGTTTCCATTGCACATATCATCTAATT
The DNA here is from genome assembly GCF_003918875.1 of Haliotis rubra. Taxonomy (NCBI): domain Eukaryota; kingdom Metazoa; phylum Mollusca; class Gastropoda; order Lepetellida; family Haliotidae; genus Haliotis; species Haliotis rubra. The sequence continues at coordinate 985,021 of NW_025766514.1, forward strand.
GTCGATGTTAAAAATATTGGTGTAAAATGATTAAAATGCCTGAACATCGTTTACCTAAAAAGCCTTCAATATGCTTGTACATCTTGATTATCTTGGTAAGAGTAATTGAACATCTCATATTCGCACCTTCCTATTTAGATATGTTTTTGTTGTATTTGGTTATCACAGACAGTTGGCAATGTAAACATGTTTATTAGGCAGCTCTTCTGGCAGTCTTCTGGCTACTGATATGTTTAAGTAGGGATGACATTCAACTATTAGTGAAAGTTCTAGATATGATTCATATTGTCAATTTAAGTCGTTGCTTGAGCCAGGATCTTCTCTTGCTCACCTGCGTTACAGAAATGTTCGCAATGCTTTAATACGTGTTAGATAAGGCCTTAATGATTTAGTAATTAACCGTTGAAGATAGCTTTCTATTGAAAAGACCCAAAGATTATGTCCATTCTGTGACATTATTGAAGATTAATTCCATTATATGTCTATTTGTCCTGTATATGAAAATCTAAGAAATAATTAGCTACCACAATTGTTTTTATCTCAAATAAACGTTAAATTATCGTCCTCCTTACTTTCCTGCAAAGAACATTCAACACAACACAAGTAACCATATTTATTTTCAATGCATTTTTGTTAAGAAAATAATTGATTATTTAGAAAGTTGATTATATATACCATTGTTAATATGTATGTCTTTTGTATATGGGCCTATGGCCTTTCATGCAATAAAGAATTGAATGAATGGACTTTGAAGCATGTGTCCGCAGTTTCATTTAGTTTGTGTGACTTCATGGTTACCATGGCAGCCATACAACTACCAGTTGTATTGCTGAATAAAAAAGTTCCTTGGTATGAAAGGGGACATGAACGTATGCAGGCTCAAAATGATGTACAGTTACATATTTTGTTGTTTGGTTACAACGAACGATTGATAAAGCATCACCCTCAGATGACAGAGGTCTGTTAAGAACGACCCCAATGCGACAGACACACTGCGTCATAATACATCTACATCACTGACCAGGACGCCATGGTTTGTTATGAACATGTGACGATTACAACTGTTAGTCAGCATTGATCAAATGGCCAATCATTGAATGGCGATTACAGATGTGTGAAAAAGACAAATTCACATATTGCTGTGGATTATCACTGTCAGTCGAGACACAGGTCGATAGTTGAAGTGATCGTTTCTTGGTGTACGAGGCTGGGCCTCGGCTACGATCCACGTGTACGGGAATGTAGTCAAACTGACTTTACCCAGTGAATGCTGCTTAATAGGTCGGGTATTATAAGTCCAAATGACCATACACGATTGTGTGTCTGTTCGCACAAGAGGATTCCCATGGGTTTCCACAGAATGTGAAGTTGTCCTCCCTTCAGTGTATATGTCATTACGGACCCGTGAACATACGGGTTTCAATTGGTCTTCAGTAAACCATGCTTGTCGGAAGATCGGGTTTAATGGAATCGACGCTTGTAAATTTTATATATTCGCGGGAATTTTGAATTTCATCGCCTGACTGAATTGTAAATATAAGAATGGTTGTGACACGCACACCTCTGCCCTCTGCTGAATCGTTTAATAAAAACTGCAATACAGAAACTAGCACACCGCCGATCTTTGTTGGATCATTTAATAAACACTGCAATACAGAAACTAGCACACCGCCGATCTTTGTTGGATCATTTAATAAACACTGCAATACAGAAACTAGCACACCGCCGATCTTTGTTGAATCCTTTAATAAACACTGCAATACAGAAACTAGCACACCGCCGATCTCTGTTGAATCCTTTAATAAACACTGCAATACAGAAACTAGCACACCGCCGATCTTTGTTGGATCATTTAATAAACACTGCAATACAGAAACTAGCACACCGCCGATCTCTGTTGAATCCTTTAATAAACACTGCAATACAGAAACTAGAACACCGCCGATCTCTGTTGAATCCTTTAATAAACACTGCAATACAGAAACTAGCACACCGCCGATCTCTGTTGAATCCTTTAATAAAAACTGCAATGCAGAAACTAGAACACCGCCGATCTCTGTTGAATCTTTTAATAAACACTGCAATACAGAAACTAGCACACCGCCGATCTCTGTTGAATCCTTTAATAAACACTGCAATACAGAAACTAGCACACCGCCGATCTCTGTTGAATCCTTTAATAAAAACTGCAATGCAGAAACTAGCACACCGCCGATCTCTGTTGAATCCTTTAATAAACACTGCAATACAGAAAGTAGACAAGGTTTTCACTTTAACGGACCAGTTATCTTTACATGTGGCTTTTGTAACATCACAAGGTGATATCTAGGTAGATATAATACTAATCCATGGATGTAAACACAATTCAATATACATGTGTGGACTTTAAGTTGCTTTTGAAGGCCCGAGCCAAGTCGGTCTTTCTTTAGAATATATAGAAAAGAGAGCTTACTTTGAGCAACGAGTTCGCTTCAAATACTACGCTTTGAGACTCTATGAAGAGGTATTTAGGGAGATATAATACTAATCTATGGACATAGACACAATTTAGGATACATATGTGAGATTTAAGCTGCCTTTGACAGCCCGGGCCAAGTCGGGCCAAACAGACACTTAACACTTTTGATAGAGGCTATGTTGAAAATGGAGAGACAAGGGTTTCATTTCAACGGACCAGTTATCTTTACATGTGGCATCACAAAGTAATATTTAGGGATATATAATGTTATTCTACGGATTTAAACACAGTTCAAGATACATCTGCCAGGTGTAAGGTGCTTTTGACGGCCAAACCAAGCCGGACCGAACGCTCGTGACATAGCAACTATGTTGAGACTATAGAAAAGAGTGCTGCACTTTGAGCAACGTGTTTGCTTCAAATACTACGCTTTGAAACTCTATAAAGAAGTATTTAAGTAGATATAATACTAATCTATGGATATAAACACAAATTACGATACATGCGTAAGGCCTAAGTTGTTTTTTGACAGCCCGGGCCAAGTCGGGCCGAACAGAGACTTAACACTTTTGATTGAGGCTATATTGGGAAAGGAGAGAGAAACTAGCCTCCATGTCTATCCCTGTAATCCTCTGTTATCCATTTATTTGTTATCATCACATTGTTATTCCGCCTTACCTTGTTAATTAGTCTTCATGTACATATATCACCTGTTCTCTCCCTGTACCATTCATACTTGAAAACAATACAAGAACCTGTATCGAAACGTCGTGCCGTCGTTGTCATCCATATATACTTGCTCTATCTGACTTCAAACTTCTAAAATGCCACTCAAAGAAGTAAAACCTAGAGAGTCGCTTGGATAGACTTCGCGAGCAACTTGCTTTTTCCTCGACGCGGCTGGCCCGCTAAGCATGTTGAAGTGAGAATGGACATCCCCACAAGTGAACTTTCTCAATACTGATGTGATATGGTGTGATATGATGTGATATGATGCGATATGATATGATATGATGTGATATGATGTGATATGATGTGATATGATATGATATGATATGATATGATATGATATGATATGATGTGATATGATGTGATATGATGTGATAGATATGATATGATGTGATATGATGTGATATGATGTGATATGTGATATGATGTGATATGATGTGATAGATGTGATATGATGTGATATGATGTGATATATGTGATATGATGTGATATGTGATATGATGTGATAGATGTGATATGATGTGATATGATGTGATATATGTGATATGATGTGATAGACTGACTGACTGAGTTTAGTTTTACGCCGCTTTTAGCAATATTCCAGCAATATCACGGCGGGGGACACCAGAAATGGGCTTAACACATTGTGCCCATGTGGGGAATCGAGCCCGGGTCTTCGGCGTGACGAGCCAACGCTTTAACCACTAGGCTTGATGTGATAGATGTGATATGATGTGATATGATGTGATATATGTGATATGATGTGATATATGTGATATGATGTGATATGATGTGATATGATGTGATATGATGTGATATGATGTGATATGATGAGATATGATGTGATATATGTGATATGATGTGATATGATGTGATATGATGTGATATATGAAAACTAAATCATCATTTCATTGTGATCAGAAAATGACAAGTAACAGAAACATTTATAAATTCTTTAATATACTGTCTTTTTGTCCTTCAACTACTTCAACTAGAAGAGTCCACTTTTAGATCATAGGGGTGCCACAATTTACCATTGCGTAATAAACAGTCAACAGACCATGAAATGTTGTTTTAAAATTGTAGGCGAATAGAGAACATACCGGTATGCCACAACAAGGATTCTTGACCATGATGGGCCAGAAGTGTCATGGTGTGGAGCAGTGTGACAGGTGAACTGATTTGGCAACTGTGATTGGACGTTTGACTCGCCAGTGATATGTTGACTCGATGTGTTTCTTTCACAAGAATTTTCGGCTGAAATTTGACACTGCAAGGAGCAATGCTAAATCACAGCGTGTCCAGCTTGTCAGCGGTTGCCTCCAACGAGAAGACATGCAGACATTGGACTGGATCCATTACATCTCCTGACATGACCCCATCAGAACATCTGTGGTATGACCTTGAGGGATAAGATTAGGGGTGAAACGGTATACCGCGGTATTAGTAGAACACTGCAATCCAAACCTATTTCCGGTTTTCGTCTGTTGTATCTAGTCATAAAATGACAGTTTTGTTGAATCAAAATAACAAAGATTATGGTTATTTTTTCCATGATATTAAACAATCTCAAGGTTAGGCTCTTGCCGTCAATTTTCTGCATTATGATCATATCTCATATACCAAACCGAAGGCCTTGTACCGCAATACGTACCGTACGGTGGTAAAGACGTACCGTTTCACTCCTGCAAAATACGCCCTGCAATTGCAACCGCCAAGGTGGTCAGCTTGGAACAGCTCTTCAGGACGGAATGGCGGGCAAAGTTTAAAGGCAACCATACAAAGTTAATCTACAGAACGCCAACACGGTGTGAAGGTAGCGCCCAACATGGTGGACACATAAGATACACAGGCCCGAAATTAATTTTACAGACATTTTAGGTCATAACACGTTCACAATCAGCTCGTCGGTTTATTTTTGTTTGGTGGGATATTTTTCAGTATTTCCACATATAAACTAAAGTAATGTTACTAAGGCAACTTTATTTTTCTTATTTCCGTTAATATTACACTTTCTCGGTAGAGTACAGATTCCAGTACTTTTCTTTGGTTGAGTCCCGCCCAGGAACCCACACTCTCAGAGTCACCGCAGCTGTGGAAGGTAGGTTACGGAATAAACCCAGTGGAGACGTCTGTACAAATTACTGGATAAATAGTCACGTGAAGCATGGATTGTTGAAAATACATCATAACATGGTTTGTCAATCCTGATGGATATACAGTTTATAAATCATTGATGTACTCAGTGGACCAACATCAGTTTTGTGAGTAGATCTGATACCGGACTCTGACTTCTGCCCTATTCTGCAAGACGCACCTCGCAATCCATTCATCTTGCGGATGAAGTATTTATGGGATAAAAACATATACATATATACAGATATATACCAGCAATAACTGACACTCATCGCTGGACAAGTGCTTTTGTAATGGGTCCAATCATTGCAACAATCGTTATGTCACATATATACACACATATCTGCTGGTTCACCCTGCAGGCGTCACACGGCGACGGCACACAATAACATGCAGGCAGTGTTGAGAGACTCGGAGGCTTTCCTAGCGACACAGTGATTCCCATTCGGCGAACAGTTTCTGTTGCAATCCACGTTGAGAGACGGGAATTTAGGATGGCAGCTCGGCGGTTTCCCACTTCTCATGAGAGATGCAAGCTGACTTAAAAGGGTACTCTGTACATCGGACTCGGATATTGCCTTCGGACTTCCGTATCCGGTTTCAGCGATAGGAGAATCTGCAGGGGCTGTTCTGTCAGAGGGCTCAGACACCTTAGGTTTCAATACAGGTCTTGAACTATAAGGTTGCCCCATGTGACGCGACTGGGCTGTTTCCGCTTTGGGGATGTATGCATTGTACACTGATGGAGAGGCAGGTTGAGGAGGAGGTTGCGCCAGGGGAGCTGTTCTGGAACTGTATGATGGTCCCATGTATTGATTTGACAAACCAGTCTGGGGCGACTGAAGCTGAGGCCGTTTGGGGATGTACGAGTTATACACGTGCGGTAGACCGGGCCCAGGGGGTCTGTACGGGGGCTGCATTCTCGCCGGTGGAGGCCATGAACGCGGATTCTGTTGGTATTGACTGTGGACAGGGACTGGTTTGGTGTCAACTGAGTCGGGCACAGGTTTACCGTCAGAGCCGAAGACAACGACCTTCTTGTCCCTCTGAAGCACGGGTTTAGGGGCAGGCTTTACTGGCCTCGGGGGTAGGAATCGTTGCCCCCTCCTGGCGGGAATGACGGCGATGTCTGCACAGTTGACAAACTGCTCCTGGGGCCCGCAACCAATGCAGCAGTCAGTGTTGTCGTCACATCCCCACGAGTTGGCTGCAACACCAAACAGGCGTTATAGCGGTGCCCGTAGAAACAGATCCGTAAGAAATCTGGTAGACTAACGCTTAGTCTCTGAATATTTATAACTTTGATAGTAACAAATAAACCCATTTAAATTGGAAAGGGGTCCCAGTGAGATGGGAAATCAGACTTGCTTCATTTTGGGGCTTTAGCATTGCATGTAGGGCTAGACAGTAGGGAAACTGAAGTGGTTCAGGGACTATCGTTATATAGCGATACCCACAGAAACAGACCCGGATGTAATCACTTACACAACACATTTATATAGATTTAATAAAGGACTAACTTTTGTTAGAAGCAAAATATTTTTAAACAAACTTTGCTAAGTTGAGTATCGTTTACAAGTCAAGTCTTTTTTGGCATCTTATCAATCTGTAAATATTGGAGACAGTTTCTAATGTGCTAAATTCAGTACAAAGTGTTTTTTATTTCTCTGCTGTTGTTTCTCACCTGTGGTCCACTTCCACTGTATGACACACCTGGTACAAATGACGCCTCTCGGGAGCACTAGGGGGATGGTGTACACCTTGGCGACAGCGGGAGGGGGGATGATGAACTCGGTACTGCTGTCAGCGAGAAGGAGTTTGTTGCGCTCAAAGCACGGCTCATTGGCTTCCCCCATGTACCACAGCAGAGGGCAGAGGCGGAACGCGAAGACGCCACCGTGATTAGCGGTCACCTCGATCTTCACGTTGATTATCTGCCCTTGGAGATAGGTCTCGGTCACGATACCCTTGGCGTATTTGCCTCCAGCTTCGTGAGGTCGAGGTCGTTGATCATAAGGGTCACCGCACAGCCCACACCTGCCGTTCATGTGCTCCCACTGGTACTGAAACAACATCAGGATATGTTCAAAAACTGAACAAAAATCACCTGATTGTTATACTCTTAGTTAGGTATCTAAAGTACTGTCGGAAATGCTAGAAAAATGCTTTTTAGCCTTAATATCTTTAGAAAGGTGATAAATGTACCATGTTGTCAATATATCAACTCACCTATAGTGTACCTAATTTTTATTTCAATTGATTTAACATCCCCATGCATTAAAAGGGCAGTTTACAGAAGAGAATTTGGTACCAAAACAACAACTTAAGATTTTTTCAGAGTTCAACAACAGAAATCTGAAATAGTCTTTACATTATGCTAATAATACAGGTGGTGTAAAAATATGAATTAACGTTTGTTTTAAACAAATAAATGTTGAATGCTTGTGTTACTTTACTTAATTATCGTTTCTTTATTGAAGAAATATAAATATAAATGTTAAGTCTTGATAAATAAGTTTCCCGTCATGCATGCACATCTTTATCACAGCGTCCACTGTGGCCAACTATTTGCAGTCAATTGTTGCAAAGGTTTATAAGTTTTTTGTGCTTGAAAAAGACAGAGGTAAACCTTTCATTAGTTTAGAAAGGGTTTATTACAGAACTTGTAGAGCTGTTGGTATGTCTTACCAATAAGTTTACAATATTGTAAACAAATCAGACAAGACAGAGACCGTCTCAATAGCATAACCGGGACGTAAAACCATCCTTGACAACTTTGACAAGGGAGTACTTAGACGGGCGGTCTACAAACTTTAGGAGAAGAAGAGTATATATATATTCTAAAGAAGCTACACCAGTGACTTCGTTAAATCTTTGGCAATGTTCACAACTAGATTAAACTGACCGAATTACATCCATATTTTTGCAATGAAATATACTGTTGACATGCAAAACATTTATCAAAACGTTGCACATTTCTACAATCAGTCGATAAGATAACACAAGTGATAGGATTCTTTCCAATGTACAGTAATTCGTATGTTTATTTCACAACAAACACACATACACAAATGATCCCTCACATAACCAATACGTATACTATGCGTACACATATTCAACATTTTGAAGAAAACATCTATTGAGATGACTCCTCGCCCGAGCGTGTGCTCAGGTGTCAATTTCACCTGTCGATACCGTGCATGCTGATGACGTAACACAGGCAGTTAATGTTTGTATCAAATAACGTCCCCTTACCCCTTATTTTTCTAAGATTTTGGTATTTTCATCAGTAAAAACACATTTTAGGGCATGTCTCAAAATTTATTCCCTCGGACTACATTTGGTAGATGTTTCTTAAAGTGGTATTTGTTATTTAAGTAACTGTAATACCTCTGAATTTTAAATATAAGTCAAAAGGCATTTTTCTAGCATTTCCGACAATACTTTAGAATGTATACGTATCAGCATGGTATCACAAGGTTATACAATGTTGGGTTATATTATTAAGAGTTATCCCAGACATTGCTATTTAATGCTTTGTAGGTGAGTGAGTATTGATTTACCCCGCTTTTAGCAATATTCCGGTAATATCACGGCGGGGGACACCAGAATTGGGCTTCACACATTGTACCCATGAGCGGAATCGAACCCAGGTCTTCGAATTCGGCGTGACCAGCGAACGCTTTAACCACCAGAAAGGGACAGCCAGGTGTTCGAGAACGTATGGAGACGGCACAGCACAGGTTAATGAATAAATAACTTTGTCTGTGCACGTGCTTCTCGAACACCTGGCTGTCCCTTTTTCTGCACTCCTCCCTCGTAACAAACAGTGAACTGTGTCAATATTTTAATGATAGATTGTTAAACAACTTTATTATTTTTAGGGCAAAAATTCTGCAAAAATCTCACAGAGTTGGTATGATGTTTTGATTATGATCAGCGTTTCATTGAGTATGTTATGTTTATTAGTTTTCGAGTCAGATTGCAATTCATCGGTCCGCTTTTGAGACAAACGGACTGTAGGCTTTCCTCATTAAAGCCACTGAAGTCTGACGCTGGCCAGCATGTCTTTCATGCTGCACGTGCATTTCGAACTACCTCAAATTCTTAACGAGTAATTATTCTTGTTTCGGGCTGCTATTGGTTTTGCTTGGGCCATTTAACATGAGTGATTATTTGTTTTCAGAATACGTCACTACACGCGCATGCGTATCGCCGCTTTGGTCAGGGGACACACACGTATTTGACAGTGACATCATCATCATCATCATCATCATCATCATAGGATATTTATATAGCGCACATATCCAGGGAACTAGTCCATGCTCAAGGCGCTGGTATTTGTCCCCTCGATCACTGGATGTCAATCTCAACGGCACATCGTATTATCAATCTCAACTCCCTGGGGACTATACAACTCTTGCAGCCACTAGGCACACCGAGTTATTGTGGCTTTCACCTCGCCTTCATCTTCATAGGACTGGATATGGGCGTTATGATGAATTCAAGCTGTGACGAAGACATAACAAGTACCTGTGAGTACATTGAGAATCCTTACGCCGAAGAGTGTGCAGAGTGTCCCGGCAAAATTACCGAAAACTGTTACAACCGTCATGTTAACGCCATCGTGCACAGTGGCTGCTCCGTCAGACGGTAGTGTTCACATTAGTGTTAAGATCACCGTCAATATCCACTTCAAGTAAAAATATGTCTGTTCCAGACTCGATTATTTACAGACCGCCGCCATATAGCTGGAATATTGCTGAGTGCGGCGTAAAACTAAACTCACTCAAATAAAAATAACCCCGCAAAAATGTAAATTATCCCCAAAACTTGTGAAATTAAGGATTATATCAATATGGTGAAACATAGCCAGTGTCATAAATATCATATGTGCACATGTGCACATGTGCACATATCACTTTAGCCTAGCAACCACTATTATAAGGTAAAGGAAGGCAGTTGATAAAGACCGAGGGCTTCTGCAAATGATAATGCCCTCAAAAATAGCATTACCGTTATTATTGCTAAAATACATGGAATTTGTGTTGAAAAGAAAAAGGAAACAATGAAGGAATTTGACTGTAAGTTTACCCAAAACCAACTTCTTACGGGCTTGACTGCCCGAATGCAATTACGTCATCGAACAATTCAAGTGACGTCACAACAGAAAATGACGATATTCGACCTTGGCCTTTGACAAGACCATAGCCTGCAACATGACAAGCTATGACAGTGTTCGGTTTTGGTCCATCAACAGTCTTAATAGTGCAATTGTTAAGGTTAGCACCAACAAGAAAGCCAATATTACCGCTATTTAAAGCGGGAATTTGGGTTGCTTTGACTTGTTTGACCCAGAATATCTGCCAGTCGAAAGCCACTAATGTCGAACTATGACGTCACTTGACAACAGAACTGATAGTGGCCCGTCGTTAAGGTTGAGCGGTCCAATATCATTTGCAGCGGACCGCAAATTTCTGATAACAGGAGGGCCGTTTCATGATAATTCCATGTATTTTAGCTATAATTCCGTATATCATCGTCTGTGACGTCATTAAACAATTGAACGTGACGTCAATGAACAGGGCTGTCACACTTGCTTACCGTGTTTTACTGCACAAATGTACATGAATAAAATGGATAATAAAGAAATTATTACACTCGCAAGTGTGCCACACGACTTATACGAAACTTGTGCAAAATTGTGTATTGCCCTCGCTCTCACTCGGGCAGTACAAAATTTCACACTCGTTTCGTATAAGTCGTATGACACACTTGCTCTTGTAATAATCTCTATAAGCAGGAAAAGAAACGTCAGTTTGGAATTTTCCTTCGCAGAAACGGATAACTGTACACTCATTTAATGTTTTGATTGTATACTGAACAGCAAAAGTAAAGCAAGTCTGGCTGTTTGTCAAGTTTTTAAATAGAAGACAACCAAAATCATGTCTAATCATTTATTCTATAGAAAACACTGTCAATTTAACAGTTGAAAGTTGCTGTTGACATTGAATTGCAATAAGTTCAAATTGATCACAGTCCGTCAAATGGAGATACCCCTGAACGCGAAAAGTGACAGTCTCTTTAGTAGCGCGTATAGCCACCTTTACCTTGCACACAGGCCGTGCAACGTGGCCTCATTGAGTTCACTAGAGTCTGAAAGACTGCCTGAGGCAACTGGTTCCGCTCAAACACCAATCTGTATTCCAATTGTGCAAGTGTGAGTGGCTGTCTACCTGCCTGCCCCAATCCTCCGTCCAATTTCGTCCCAGAATGTTCAAAGGGAGCCATATCCGGGGAAGAGACGGCCATGGAAAAATGTTAACGTTGTTCTGAGCCAGATGATCCATCAACACCCATTGCTGTGTGAGGGCTGCTGGCGTTGTTGACGTGTCAAAACTGGCCCCACATATGGCCGTCGGCAGTGGATTCCAGCAGCCCGAAGACGACGCCTAATCGTATCGCTGGACACTGCTCCACTTGACCCAAGAACTAAGGCTGCTGTTACTGTTTCTGCTTGAGTTCGGTTCTTTAGATGAGCGACCCGGATGAACCGATCTTGCGTATGAGTTGTCACTCGTTGCCGTCCGGTACGGGGACGATCAGCAGCAACCCCGGTTTGCTGATGACGTTGAGCAAGTCGTGTAATGTGGTCAGATGACAGCCCAATTGCCTAGCTACAGCGGTTGCAGAGCTACCTCCGTGCAACTTTCCAATGGCCACTCCCCTCTGCTCAGTCGTTAGTCTAGGCATCGTTTGTGTGGCGTGTACACCTCCTAGCGTCAATACTGAACTGTTTTTTGACACAAACCTTTATAAAGAATACCTCAGAGTGAAATGCATGCTTTCCATCCAGAACCGTCGACGCACGTGCTAAAATTATGGTTTTGCTGCACTGTTGGTGTGTTTGTGCGAATGGTTCGTATGGACGTCAAATTGCATGACATCATCTCATCTGGGATCATGACGTCACTTTACCATGAGCGTTCCATAAACATGAACGCTTACCTTCATGAAATTTCCTTTTTTTTCGAAACTTGCGTTTCTTTCGCTGTTCAGTATATATTTTTGACAACATTTCCCACTTTACCGGAGCCAAGACATTCCTTCCCAAACTCAGAATGGAACCCAGGAAATGATGTCAAAAACGCAACCTGATCTCGGAGATGGTAAGGTGTTCTCCATGTGTTTCATGCAACTCATGCTGCACGTGCTGCTCACAAGGACCAGTCCTATAAAATGTACCCCCCCAAACCTGGTTGAAATATTCACATAACAACGTCAGCAGGATGCCGCGACTTACGACAGCTCAGACGAACCAGGCGCTAGGAAGACTTGAAGCAGGCCACACTGCACAAGCCGTTGCCAATCACTTCCAGGTCAACGTTCGGACCATCTACAGTACACCACAAATGATCGCCCTCGTACTGGCAGACCAAGGGTGACCACATGACGACAAGACCGCCATGTTGTGCGACAGCATGCACAGAATCCCTTCATGCAGGCCACCGAAAAAGCACGCCAGACAGTGGGAACACACGGAAGACCAATCAGCACTGATACAGTACGCCAAAAAACTTAACAGCGGGAACCACCATTGCCGTAGACCTTACCGTGGACCTATCCTCACCCCTCGTCATCGGCGTGAACGTCTACAGTTTGCGCTACAACACCAAAACTGGCGATACAGGCAATGGAGAACTGTTCTGTTCACAGATGAGAGTCGGTACTGCGTATCAACTGCAGATGGCAGAACAAGAATATGGCGACGACGTGGCCAGCGTTACTCAGACCAATGTGTTATGGAAAGAGACTCATAGGGAGGTGCAAGCATCATGGTATGGGGTGGAATAGGCCTGAACCAGAGAGTGGGTCCTGTGGTGTTCCAGAACCTTGGACCAGGGAGAAGATGCGGCATCACAGCGGTGCGCTACATCGACCAAGCTCTCAGACCTCACGTCATACCACATTTCCCACGTCACCGGAACAACATTTTCCAGCATGATAACGCCCGGGCCCATACTGCCAGAGCTACACGGGACTTCCTACAGCAGAATGGTGTCAACATTATGCAATGGCCAGCCCTTAGTCCTGATTTAAATCCAATTGAACATCTTTTGGATGAATTTCAGAGGAGACTGAATAATGTCATACCAAGGCCGAACACAGCCGATTTATTGCGCCAGGCCTTTCCCAGAGTGTGGTTCCAGGTGCCAATGGCCTTCATCAATCGATTGGTGCACCCCATGCATAGACGCTGTGCTGCAGTTATTGCCGCTCGTGGTGGTCACACTAGATACTGAAGTCACGAGTCTGAATGGACTGAAAACGTTCACGTATAATGTCTTGAAATTGTGCTGAGTTATTCATTGATGTGTCAAGATTTTGTACACAAAAATGTTTATGATCCGCTTATCATGTCCATTTCTGTAATGATTTGATTAAAGTGCCTATCTAAGTTTGAATTCGTACTGACGTTTTTTTTGCTGCTGAGTATATGTTTACGACACTCGTGCCTAAACATCGGTATATCCCTCGCTCTCGCTCGGGAAATACCAAAATTTAGGCACTCGTGTCGTAAACATAGTATGACATTGGCACTCATGTAATATCCTCTAAATATTTCACGGTCGAACAGTATGTAAATATAATATCCTCTATTTATCACTCACTCATGGTAAACGGAAGTTGTCACAAACAGTAACGGAATACTGACCTGAAACCATTGCATCAGGACTCTACATGTTTAACACTATCCTACTGGTGAGTGACTTTACACTTCATGCAGTTCAATCTATCAGTTATATATCTACATTTTGGCTACAGTCGTTGATATTTTTTTATGAATCCTCTATAAGTTTTGCGTGTGAATATATTAGTTCTCCCCATAACAACACATGTCATCGTATCCAAGTTGCGTAGATCGGTGCTCATGATGTTGATCACTGGATTGTCTGGTCAAGACTCGATCATTTCCATAGAGCTGGAATATTGTTCGAGTGCGGTATAAACTAAACTCACTCACTCACTCACTCACCCACTCAAAACAATTGAAGACATCTTTCATTTCTGCGGCATACAAGTAAACTCACTCACTCTACCCATATCAAGTAAACTCACTCACTCTCCCCATATCAAGTAAACTCACTCACTCTACCCATATCAAGTAAACTCACTCACTCTACCCATTAAAGGATTTCTCCATGGATTTTCGGTTGGTCACAGTTTTACCTCGTGGCCATATCCGCTGACCACACTGCTTTGACACATACTAGCTAATAATACAGTATAAAACGGACGATAGACCGACCCTGTGTACCGAGTACCTAAACGCCATTGGCAACCTCATCAACCGCACCTTACAAATTAATACTGTAATGACTTCTTCCCCTCTAAAACTTGTCTCGTCCCAATCGTCCCGGTGCTCGTCGTATGAGTGTGGTGTTGTTGGTTACTGGGTTGTTGCTGTTACCGTTACGAGGGTAGGGACATCATTCATAATATCAACCACTGGTTTGCGTAGTCGATACTTACAGAACGGTGTGATGGAACGGGGACAATGGGGCGTTATGCAACAATTCCAGTCTTAGAATTGAAATGGCTCCAAAATGGAAGTGTTGGGATGTTATAAATATTTAGGTGTCCAATTGTCATCGTCAGGGTTTTGTTTAACCCAGAAAACTCTGGCCCAGCCGGCTTGGAAGGTGTTACAGTTATTAATGTAAATTCTCTGTTCTTCCGCTGGACGTTGTTGAGCATATTTTCGGTACTAAAGTTCTTCCTATTCTTTTTTACGGCTCCGAAGTTTGGGGATTATCACTCATCGTCTAATGTGGAAGGTATTCATGATAGATATTGTAGATCAATGTTATCGTTAAAGAGAGGTACTCCAATGTTGTTAGCTCGTGGTATTTTAGGTAGACCTAATGTTTTTCACTATGTCAAAATAATCAAGTTTTGGTTAAGGTTACTGACGCAAGCGGAAAATGTGATTTTGAAGCTCTCCTATAATTTTCAGTATCGAAAAGCTGAAATGGCAAGTCTTGTTGGGATTTAAACGTTAAATCGTCATTATTATTTATGGTATTGGTGAAGTTTGGCTACAACAAGTTGTAGGAAATAGTGTTTTATTCATCTGTCAGTTTAAGGAAAGGTGTATTGATATTAAGCAGCAATGCTGGAGTGCAGATTTAGAGGCTTTCGCGAAGTTGGATTTTTATAAGACACTTAGTAATCAGTTTAGTTACTCAAATATTCTCGAAACTACAACAGTTAAAGTTGATATTACGAATTTCATCCGACTTTGTTGTTCAAATCATGAGTTATTAATTGAATCGGGCAGGAGGTGGAATATTCCCAGATCAGAAAGATTATGTCCATTCTGTATTGTCCCACACATTGAATCCGAGTACCATGTTTGTTTAAAGTGCCCATTTTATCATAATCTAAGATATACACTTCTTCCAAAATATTACTGGGAATATCCAACTTCGGATAAGATGCCAGCATTATTTCTCTCAAAAGGTGTAGAAATCTCTGTAAATTTCTCTTTTTAGCAGCCAAGAAAAGACAAATGTTTCTTTAAAGATGTCCCTCTTAGATAAAATTTCTGCTACATTTATGTTGCAAAAGCTGTTATTCATGTATAAATACATTTATTATAATTGTTAGCCCGCTGATACCAAAACACGAGGCACCAGCGTCCCAATCGTGCCTGTGACTGAACGTTGTTTTACGCCGTCGTCAGCATTGCTCTAGCCAAATCGCGGCAATAAATAACTAAACTAGACAATCAAGATAATATCAAGTTTTCACTCACATGTGTATTATCATTATTATCATTATTATCAATTTTCCACAATTGTCAGCAGCAACACCGACGCCTGTTTACGATTCAACTTACCGCCCGTCCGCCGCAGAAAAGGGCATTGTCGTCGTAGTTTTGGGGGGTGTTGAACCCGTACCTCCACATGGTGGACCTCCCCGGTGGATCTATTATCCTCCCGTGGGGGACAACAACATGAATCAACGTCACAAGAGAAACTAGCAACAACATTCCGCAGCCGTGGAATCAGCACAACCGATTTCAGCCCGGTCTAATTCAAAATTTCAAAATGGCGGCGCGATAATTTTGTTGTGGTCTGGATGACGTTCGGAGTTGTTGATGATGGCTTTGGTGGCTTTTATGGGAATTCCTGTCACCTCGCCTCGCATTAATAAACACAAGGCTTCATGTCCTTTTTGAAGTAAACGTCAACTTGTTGATGTATTCCTTTCCGTCATGCCGCCGTCCACCGCTTTTGGTCCAGGCTGGCCCCACTGTGTAACCAATGCTTGGATTGACGACAAGAGGGTCATAGCTGTCCCATGTCGGTCGGTGGCTCATGTTAATTGGGTGTTAGTACAGTGAGTGTGTAGGAGCCCCCTGGTAACTATAGGTGTTAGTACGGTGCGTGTCTAATGGCCTCCTGCTAACTATAGGTGTTAGAACAGTGAGTGTGTAGGGGTCCCCTGGTAACTATAGGTGTTAGTACAGTGTGTGTGTAGGGGTCCCCTGGTAACTATAGGTGTTAGTACAGTGAGAGTGTAGGGGCCCCCTGGTAACTATAGGTGTTAGTACAGTGAGTGTGTAGCGGTCCCCTGGTAACTATAGGTGTTAGTACAGTGAGAGTGTAGGAGCCCCCTGGTAACTATAGGTGTTAGTACAGTGAGTGTCTAATGGCCTCCTGGTAACTATAGGTGTTAGTACAGTGAGTGTGTAGGAGCCCCCTGGTAACTATAGGTGTTAGTACAGTGAGAGTGTAGGGGCCCCTGGTAACTATAGGTGTTAGTACAGTGAGTGTGTAGGAGCCCCCTGGTAACTATAGGTGTTAGTACAGTGAGTGTGTAGGGGCCCTCTGGTAACTATAGGTGTTAGTACAGTGAGTGTGTAGGGGCCACCTGGTAACTATAGGTGTTAGTACAGTGAGTGTGTAGGGGTCCCCTGGTAACTATAGGTGTTAGTACAGTGAGTGTGTAGGGGCCCTCTGGTAACTATAGGTGTTAGTACAGTGAGTGTGTAGGGGCCCCTGGTAACTATAGGTGTTAGTACAGTGAGGGTGTAGGGGTCCCTGGTAACTATAGGTGTTAGTACAGTGAGGTGTAGGTGCCCCTGGTAACTATAGGTGTTAGTACAGTGAGTGTGTAGGGGCCCCTGGTAACTATAGGTGTTAGTACAGTGAGTGTGTAGGGGTCCCCTGGTAACTATAGGTGTTAGTACAGTGAGTGTGTAGGGGCCCTCTGGTAACTATAGGTGTTAGTACAGTGAGTGTGTAGGGGCCCCTGGTAACTATAGGTGTTAGTACAGTGAGTGTGTAGGGGCCCTCTGGTAACTATAGGTGTTAGTACAGTGAGAGTGTAGGGGCCCCTGGTAACTATAGGTGTTAGTACAGTGAGTGTGTAGGGGCCCTCTGGTAACTATAGGTGTTAGTACAGTGAGAGTGTAGGGGCCCCCTGGTAACTATAGGTGTTAGTACAGTGAGTGTGTAGGGGCCCTCTGGTAACTATAGGTGTTAGTACAGTGAGGTGTGTAGGGGCCCCCCTGGTAACTATAGGTGTTAGTACAGTGAGTGTGTAGGGGCCCCTGGTAACTATAGGTGTTAGTACAGTGAGTGTGTAGGGGCCCCTGGTAACTATAGGTGTTAGTACAGTGAGTGTGTAGGGGCCACCTGGTAACTATAGGTGTTAGTACAGTGAGTGTGTAGGGGCCCCTGGTAACTATAGGTGTTAGTACAGTGAGTGTGTAGGGGCCACCTGGTAACTATAGGTGTTAGTACAGTGAGAGTGTAGGGGCCCCCTGGTAACTATAGGTGTTAGTACAGTGAGTGTGTAGGGGCCCCTGGTAACTATAGGTGTTAGTACAGTGAGTGTGTAGGGGCCCTCTGGTAACTATAGGTGTTAGTACAGTGAGTGTGTAGGGCCCCTGGTAACTATAGGTGTTAGTACAGTGAGTGTGTAGGGGCCCCTGGTAACTATAGGTGTTAGTACAGTGAGTGTGTAGGGGCCCCTGGTAACTATAGGTGTTAGTACAGTGAGTGTGTAGGGCCCCCTGGTAACTATAGGTGTTAGTACAGTGAGTGTGTAGGGGCCCCCTGGTAACTATAGGTGTTAGTACAGTGAGTGTGTAGGGGCCCTCTGGTAACTATAGGTGTTAGTACAGTGAGTGTGTAGGGGCCCCCTGGTAACTATAGGTGTTAGTACAGTGAGTGTGTAGGGGCCACCTGGTAACTATAGGTGTTAGTACAGTGAGTGTGTAGGGGCCCCTGGTAACTATAGGTGTTAGTACAGTGAGTGTGTAGGGGCCCTCTGGTAACTATAGGTGTTAGTACAGTGAGTGTGTAGGGCCCCTGGTAACTATAGGTGTTAGTACAGTGAGTGTGTAGGGGCCCCTGGTAACTATAGGTGTTAGTACAGTGAGAGTGTGTAGGGGCCCCTGGTAACTATAGGTGTTAGTACAGTGAGTGTGTAGGGGCCACCTGGTAACTATAGGTGTTAGTACAGTGAGTGTGTAGGGGCCCCCTGGTAACTATAGGTGTTAGTACAGTGAGTGTGTAGGGGTCCCCTGGTAACTATAGGTGTTAGTACAGTGAGGGTGTAGGGGGCCCCTGGTAACTATAGGTGTTAGTACAGTGAGGGTGTAGGGGCCCCTGGTAACTATAGGTGTTAGTACAGTGAGTGTGTAGGGGCCACCTGGTAACTATAGGTGTTAGTACAGTGAGTGTGTAGGGGCCCCCTGGTAACTATAGGTGTTAGTACAGTGAGTGTGTAGGGGCCCCTGGTAACTATAGGTGTTAGTACAGTGAGAGTGTAGGGGTCCCCTGGTAACTATAGGTGTTAGTACAGTGAGTGTGTAGGGGCCACCTGGTAACTATAGGTGTTAGTACAGTGAGTGTGTAGGGGCCACCTGGTAACTATAGGTGTTAGTACAGTGAGGGTGTAGGGGTCCCCTGGTAACTATAGGTGTTAGTACAGTGAGTGTGTAGGGACCACCTGGTAACTATAGGTGTTAGTACAGTGAGTGTGTAGGGTTCCCCTGGTAACTATAGGTGTTAGTACAGTGAGTGTGTAGGGGCCCCCTGGTAACTATAGGTGTTAGTACAGTGAGTGTGTAGGGGCCCCCTGGTAACTATAGGTGTTAGTACAGTGAGTGTGTAGGGGTCCCCTGGTAACTATAGGTGTTAGTACAGTGAGTGTGTGTGGGGCCCCTGGTAACTATAGGTGTTAGTACAGTGAGAGTGTAGGGGGCCCCTGGTAACTATAGGTGTTAGTACAGTGAGTGTGTAGGGGCCACCTGGTAACTATAGGTGTTAGTACAGTGAGTGTGTAGGGGTCCCTCTGGTAACTATAGGTGTTAGTACAGTGAGTGTGTAGGGGCCCTCTGGTAACTATAGGTGTTAGTACAGTGAGTGTGTAGGGTCCCCTGGTAACTATAGGTGTTAGTACAGTGAGTGTGTAGGGAACCCCTGGTAACTATAGGTGTTAGTACAGTGAGTGTGTAGGGGCCCCCTGGTAACTATAGGTGTTAGTACAGTGAGTGTGTAGGGGCCCCTGGTAACTATAGGTGTTAGTACAGTGAGAGTGTAGGGGGCCCCTGGTAACTATAGGTGTTAGTACAGTGAGGTGTGTAGGGGTCCCCTGGTAACTATAGGTGTTAGTACAGTGAGTGTGTAGGGGCCCCTGGTAACTATAGGTGTTAGTACAGTGAGGTGTGTAGGTAACTATAGGTGGCCCCTGGTAACTATAGGTGTTAGTACAGTGAGGGTGTAGGGCCCCCTGGTAACTATAGGTGTTAGTACAGTGAGGGTGTAGGGGCCCCTGGTAACTATAGGTGTTAGTACAGTGAGTGTGTAGGGGCCCCCTGGTAACTATAGGTGTTAGTACAGTGAGTGTGTAGGAGCCCCCTGGTAACTATAGGTGTTAGTACAGTTAGTATATGGCTTCAGAAACATATTCCTGGAGCCACAAAACGTTCGCCAACAGTTATCGTGAAACTTGGATTACAATAACATGCACACTTATGGGTTTGCTCACTAGGTTCAGTGAGGAGTCAGCATGTAAAGCTCTCTAAAATTCCTGATCAGGTTTAATTTGTTCCATGATGTGACTCGACTGGCTGTCATTAGAACCTTTCCCTGTAAACCCCAGTACTCTCCGGTTCCTGAGTAGGCGTTTCGTCTGGGTTATCCGGGGCTACCTGAGATTTGGTCACACGCAGGTGTAAGCGGTAGGTCAAGACGATGACGAAAGCTGACAGGAAGTAGATAACCCCGGCAAAGTAAAAACACCCGTCTACTTTTTGTGTCGACTTTTCGATTTCATCTGTAACAATAAATAGGAAAGATCCTTTATTGTGAAAAATACCAATGGTGGTAGATAATAAAGTACTGTATGAAACCGATGCGCATATGAGTCTTTACCATTTAGTGATGACATACTGTCTTTACAGCAGTGGATACAGGAATGAATAGTTTTTACCCGAAATCAGGGTGACGTCAGTTAAGCTAATGTATGGTCGAATTCTTTAATCCGAATAATCCTGTTTGGGCAGATTCTGCTGTGAACAGGACTACATGTACAGGACACACTATATGACCGTGATACCGCCGTTGGGTTTGTAACAGCTCTCTCATGGGTTGGCACCCGCGATGATCCGGGTTAGAATAGATCTTCAGTAACCCATGCTTGTCGTAAGACGCGACTAACGGGATCGGGTGGTCAGGCTCGCTGACTTGGTTGACACATGTTATCGTATCCCAAATGCGTAGATCGAGGCTCATTATGTTGATCACTGGATTGTCTGGTCCAGACTCGATTATTTACAGACCACCAACATACAGCTGAGTGTGGCATACAACTAAACTCACTCACTCACTGTGGGTTGGTTGAGGAGCGCGATACCATACTCACGGCTGTTTTTTGGATTAGTGTTTTTATCCCACACTGCACCAAATGTTAGCAGTTCTGAAGTGCTTACTGGCTATTGCTGGCATCGACAGTTTTCCAATGCCTTGACCACAGGACATGATGGCTGCACCGATGGCAGCGTTGTTCTCCCCGAGAAGCAGCGGCATTATATACTCCAGCAAAGGGTTTCCAAAACCTGTGCCATGGTAATAACAACCAGATGTTAGTTTTCTTTTCGTGTGGTCTCGAACATGAATTTTGTAATAAGGGTCCTCTTTTCATGATGATGTTGGCACCACGATGATGTAATGGAAAACAACCCCTCACATCTTTTTGTTTACGGATATAGAAAAAACAAGTCCAAAATGGGATTTAAGGCATGTCATGTTATTATTTTGGATACTGGCTCAAAGTTACATCGGTTTAAAATATGACCTTAAAAAGGCCAGTGAAGTTCTGGCTCGGAATCAACAGCCACAATGGTTTAGCCGCGCTGAACGATCGTGCCATTCAGTCATAGCTATCATTGAAACGGTATTGATCAGTCAATAAGATCGGACGGTGTAAATCGACTATGGCAACTAGTACTTGACAGACCAAGATGCTACAAAGTAATGGCTTTCTAATTAAAACTGGGTTCTGTCCCCATTCAGTCGAAGGAATGTGAGTGTGGCACTGTGGCGCATGGTATTTTAAAGCATGTCCTTATGTCTTGTAAGATTAATATTGTTGAAAGAAATGTCGTATTTGAACAAATTTGTTACTTATGTTAATATGTTTGTAAAATTATAGCCCTATGATGATGACGATGAATTTCTGAAATTTCTACTTGGCGGAATACCGGAAGATGTTAAGGACCAGTTAAACTATGATGTGTGGGCAAATGTTATAATATGTGTCTCAAATTATGTATCTATAAAATATTTATAATTGTTGTGTTTGACCTTATTACCCTGTATAGATTATTTCCTGTACATGTCTGTTGTATTATGTACCTTGAATATGACTGTATAATATACATCTGTAATCTTTGGAGGAAATAAACACTATCTATCTATCTATCTATCAATAATGCCGATGTGACGTAAAGCCCAACCTCAACTCAACTGTAAACTTTCAACTTGGGAATCAACATGTAACACATGTCACAGGTCACAACTGACCATATGCAAGTTATTTACCTTTTAACACTCCGACAAGTACGGAATAGGAGATGGAATAGATGAAGTCATCCAACAGACTGGCCATCATGTTGAGGAGGAACAGGATTCCACTGAAGACGACCATCGCAATGACCACACTCTTCAGACGGATAGTACTGCAGATACAGCATGAGAAGCAGGTGCCCACAACACTGGCCACTGCTATGATTGTCACCAACAACTGACCAGTGGGCATGTACCAGCGCAGACCCTTGAATCTCGATAGCTTAGCCTCAATGACACTGATACCTTTACAAAGAAAACACACTATTTTGTTGATCAATTCTAAATTTTACATCTATTCCATTAATCTTAATTCTTTCTGATTAAACTGTTCCTGGTGACACGGGTAGGCTTGAGGAAGAAAACCAAACAGATTGCAATAGAGTTGGCTGGTTGTTTACCGCCGCACTCAGCAATATTCCAGCTATATGGCGGCGATCTGTAGATAATCGGGTCTGGACCATACAATCCAGTGATCAACAGCATGCGCATCGATCAACACAATTGTTATTTGATGGGATGTGTCAACCAAGTCTTACGACAAGTATGGGTTACTGAATACCAATTATTCTATCCCGGTTCTTCACGGGTCAGATTGCAATAGAGAGAGTATGGCCCGCATGGAGATCTACTGCACAGGAAAACAATAAAAATTCTATAACATTTGAACAATTTTGAAACCTCTTGGAAGAAGGAATTTTCAGTTCTAGCTCTAGTGGGTTTCGCAAAGAGAAATGCTCATTTCAAGAATATTGATAAAAACACAAGATTACACAAACTGCTATTTAAGACGAAGGCTAAGTAAATCGTCCATTCTGTATTGTGTCAACATAGTTCTTGATCTTGATCATAATTCATTTCGTGCGCGTTATTTCTTACCTCCGTCCCACAAACAACAGTCTGCCATGAAGACGTAGAGTAGAATAGATCGGAACACCTTCAGCTCATCCATATCCATAAAAAAAGATAGTAGACTTTGACTTTCTCGACGTTTCATCCGGGCATTCAGGGGTTTCAGAAAGAAACTACACGGAATCATGACACAAGCAGCACCGGCTTGGACGAGCAGATAACTCTTCCAGATGTTGATGCCACGGAATCCAGAAAAGAAGGTTGACATGACGCTGGCAGCGACCGATCCAAAGAAAGCACCACTATTGGGGATGAGTAGAGCCACCAGTCGGCGTGTGTTGAAGTACTGCAGTATTGCCGTAATGATTGCCACTTCGATCAAGTTGTGCCCGATACCTGAAGTATGACAAAGGACGATGTGAGCAATTATGCAGAATATTATAATTAATATGCTCATTATAAAATCTAGAGTTATCAGCTTTGGGGAAAACCCAGAAAATGTATTGAGGTGGCAAATAGAGCTAATAAACAGACTAACATCTGTATTGAATTCAAACTAGCATCTATGTGATTTGTATGGTTTAATCTACATCTCTGTCTAAACTCCAGATACCCCTGCATTTAGGGAAGTCTTCTGAAGTAATGCCAGTTTTGTGTTTTCGGCTCAACATAACCACGTACCACAAACTTCGTAATATTGAGCCCTCGGGCTGTAGCCTTACAGACACAGTATTGGACACTGCTAACCTGGTAGTGCCCCGTACAGGAAAGAGATGAGACGGACATTAGAAATGTCGGAGAACGCAGCTCCGAGATACCCCAGGGACGTCAGAACACTTCCGATCAGCGCCATCCACCGGTAACCAGTCAAGACAGTCAGAATTCCGCTTAGGATTCCTGTATCACGATGATGAAATGATAAGATTAGTTGTATGTTCCATCCAAAAATAGAGTTAGTAAATCATTACAGAGACTTGTTGGGCGTAGTAACAGTATGCAATTAGGGAGTGAATGAGTTGAGTTTCACGCCGCTTTTAGCAATATTCCAGCAATATCACGGCGGGGGGCACCAGAAATGGGCTTCACACATTGTGCCCATGTGGGGAATAGAACCCGGGTCTTCGGCGTGACGAGTGAACGCTTTAACCACTAGGCTACCCCACCTCCCCGTATGCAATTAGACCATATATATAAACGTGTGTGTGTGTTCTTTGTTTGTGTGCGTTTGTGCTAGTGTGTGTTTTTATGTGTTATTGTGTGTTTTTTTGTTGTGTTAGTGTGTGTTTCTACAAGTATGTGATAGTGTGTGTGTGTGTGTGTGTGTGTGTTTTAGTTGTTCTTGGTTGTTGTTTTTTTTTTTGCTTTGGTGTGTGTGTGTGTGTGAGAGAGAGAGAGAGAGAGAGAGAGAGAGAGAGAGAGAGAGAGAGAGAGAGAGAGAGAGAGACACACACACACACACACACACACACAGAGAGATTTCAACTTCATCGTTCATGCTTTCGTAGCTTAGAGTTCGTATAATCATTGATAGCATTCACATTCTCTGATACAAGTGGCATGCATGGTCGTGGAAGACAAAGTATCGCGTACGATTAATTGTGTTGATATATCACGGTTGATTCTGAACACTGGCAAGTTTGGAAACTTTACACCACCAGCCGTTTAAGTAATCGGATTGGCCGAAACCATCAGGATTAACATTTTTCACTCCAGAGCCGCCGACTCGAACCTAGAACGTACCGACCCGTCATATAAAATGTTACTACACAAAAAATCCATGTCCCTTGACAACAGAACGACCATGATGTCTGCTACTGGCATAGAAGACGAAAACTGAAACAAACATCTGGTCTGTTTTGAAGTATCACCTTCATATCCGTTTTACAGTGGGGGTAGTGTCATCTTAAGTTGATAACTTTTTGAAAATTTATAAACTCTATAAACTCACTCAAGCACAATATATTTGTGTCAGCTACATTGGTCACTTATATTTGTCTTTTTATAAGGACAGACTATACTGTTGTTTCTTTGATCTTAAAGCTGCATTTGATACCATTAATAGAACATGTTTGATGTATAAACTTTGGATTGGCAATGTGGAAGGTAAAATCTTTAGATTAATCAGAACTATGTACACAAATGTCCAATCATGTATATCATTGCAAGATGGCTACACACAACTGTTTCACTGTGTGAGCGGTCAAAACAGGGTTGCCAACTGCTATTTTCATTGTATGTTAATGGTATTACTGAATTTCTTGATGTTGATGAAGTTAGATGTATTGACCTTGATGTCTGTCGACTTTTTATGTTACTCTTCGCTGACGATATATTACTGATTGATAGTGCTGTGCGAGGTTTACGAAAAAGATTGAATACTCTAGCAATATATTGTAAAAAGTAGTCTTAAACCGTCAATACTAATAAAACTAAATGTATGGTTTTCAGGAAAGGGGGTAGATTGAAAAAATAAGAAAAAAAATATTTGAATGATACCCAACTGAAATTGTGTCTTCCTACAAATATTTGGGTGTTCTCAAGCAGTGGATCATGGCAGCACAAAAAACTTTGTCACATCAAACTTAGAAAGTGTTAAACATTTTACGTTCCCAGCTGTTAAATCTCAGAAAATTAACATTATCTGTTCTTCTCAACATCTTTGACTACAAACTATTCCCAACTTTAGCTTACGGCTCAGAAGTATGGGGATTGCATCCCTCACAGGATGCAGACAGGGTGTCACATACATGTTGTACTACTTGTAGAAAAGGCCAGTGGCCCCCTTACTACAATCAAGTAAAGTATTTGAGATTACACTTTCTTAGTAAAGTACAGATTCTAGTACTTTTTTAGTTGAGTCCCATCCGCTGTTTCCATGGTGTATAAATTAAAATTAATGAGAATCAAAAACACTATTCAGATAATTTTGTCTTTATTACATTTTTTTCCGACCGACCGACCCATGTTCAGAATTTGGAAGCTACGTGAAACCTAAAAAAAAAGAAAAATCCTTCCCTAACTGCTAATCACACACGTTTATAGTCTGTTTGCATTGAAAACGTACCGATGAATTTCATTTTAAACGAAAACGTAAATCAAATAAAGTGAAATTAAGATTGCGAATCCCCATAATTTTACCTTGCCAATTGAAAATTTAAATCTCATAATTTTATTCAACTTAGGATAAAAGTTGTTTAACAAACAATCATAGCTTCAAATCGCTGTTATTGGTTTGTATACAAGGGGGTATGCACGTTAAATGAAACACCGAGAACAAGGAGGGTTGGTCTAAGTTAACGCTCATCACGTACCGCACGTGAATTTGTTTCACTGATAAAAGTTGTTTAAAAAACTATCATAGTTTCAAATCGCTTATATTGGTTTATATTTCAAGGGGGTAAGCGCAGTAGTTGGAACAGTGAAACAAATTCACGTGCGGTACGTGATGAGCGTTAACTTAGACCAACCCTCCTTGTTCTCGGTGTTTCCGGAGAGCGGAAGGTCGCGGGTTCGATCCCCGACCGCGTCATACCAAAAGACGTTAAAATATGGTACTTGTTGGTCCCTGTCTGGCGCTCGGCATTAATGGGTACAACAAGGACTGGTCTGTTCGGAGTCAGTATAATGTGTCTGAGTGGGGTATTCCTGCTTCACTGCGGCATGGTATCTCAGTGGGCTAGCACTATAAAACCAGCTTCAGTCTGGGCTTGTACAAGCAGCCGCACATACACATACACACGCATGCACGTCGTCATATGAGCGAAATATTCTCAAGCACGACGTTAAACCCAATTTCACCTCACCTCACCTCACCTAATAATTCAATGATCAGTGTGGGAGTTAATACTGTTGACATTTTGTATGAAAATAGTTCTATATAGCTGGTAGCTGAACTTTGGTTCATATGATTGGATTTAATACTTTATGTTCATAGCTTACCTGACACTGAATACAGAGCCTTATAAGTGGTATCAACTATTTGTGCCTCCACAGTCAAGTTTAGGGAAATCAGCTGACTATACCGTTCGCTTCCAGATGATGAGCTGTTTGTACTTTCCATAAACAACAGAACATTAGGCTGAAGATCGATGAATATTTTCTTCAAAGATGCTAAAATCATAGCAAAGAATACTAAACACCACGCCTTTCCCCGGTCTGGGGGATCCGCAACCGCATCAGCTGTCGAGATGGTCAGTTCTTGACCAATTCCGGAGTCCATGGTAAATACCTGAAATATACAACAAAACTCAGAGACACAGAGCGACAGAGTAGTCTGAGCTGGCGCTGTTACCATTTGTGAGTAGGACCCTGATTTCTCGAAATAAACGTAAGTTTCTATTCAAATTTCAAACTGAGTTTGACAATTTGAAACAGTTGAATTTTTAACCCAACTGCAGTTTTAAAATAAAAAAGCCCAAACAACTTAAGTAATCTATCCACCAAACTCAAATTGTTTACTATGTTTGATGTCCAAGATATTTTTATGGATTAAGCTTCTTTTTTATTTCTCTCACAACGTTTCGGGACCATTACAGGTCCCATCATCAGTTCACCTGATGAAAGGTCTTGGACATCGACGTACAACTTCTAATTGCCACTAAAAGACATCATACTATGTTTGAGTTTAATATCGATTTCAGTTCATTTTGGGAAATGCATTTTCCTGTGTTTTCTCAAATTTGGGTAAAAACTCTAACTTAAGTCAAAACTCAGACTTAAGTTTGTTTCGAGAAATCGGGGCCTGATCTCAGTAGATGCTCGGAGATGACCTTTTTTATTGGCACTAAACCCGTGTCTGTATGATGAAACAAACATATGCCCCAAACCTGCACAAAAAAGACACAATTCACCCAGGCAATCCCTCAAAAACAACAAAGCAGTCTTGCAAAATATATGATCGACTGCAGGTAGTTTAACCCCTCTGGGCAAGGTAAATTTGACTTGCATGAAAGAATAGTTGGTGCACCTATACAACCAGATACACTTCCATCACTGTAGGTTAGCTTTTTCCTGGACACTGAATTGGTTAACTACAGTACTATTGATGATGATCGATCCTTGGCTCAGAACCCTTAAAACTATTCAGGATGTATGGCCAAATCAGTGATGTTAATTGATTTGTGTGTTTTAACGCCCCAGTCAGCAGCATTCGAGCTCAATGACAGCGGTGTGTCAATAATCCACAACTGAACTTGCCTCTTTCAAACAGTACCAGGTTTTCACGAAGACGGGTAGTATGATGAGTGTCCTAGCTAACCGTAGCATCAGCCACTTACACAATCAGAATATCTGTTTGTTCGTTCCCTGATTCGTTACAATGTATACGATTCAACAAAATGCGAATCTACCAATAAGTGATTGAACGTTGTTTTACGGCAGACTCAACGTTCCTTCAGCGAGAACTGTTTGGTATTATTATAAGCTTGCAAGTAATATAGACAAGATAACATTTCTATATAGATATATTTACTTCTGTATCCTATTAATAAGATATATTTATGCCGTTTTCAAGTCTCAAGATTGAAAAACTAAGGCACAATGACATGCAGGTCAAAATCAGCAGCATCGAGAGCAAAGTGGCGGATTCTCTAAATCACGTTTTATTACAATAGTAATTATTGTCAAGTAGCCTAGTAGTGACATTGCAGGACTTGGCAACAAAACATACTCATTGACGTGGGTCGGAAATAAACGACTGAGCCGATAATTGAGCTATGAAATCATATCACTAAGAGCACTGATTGTGGAACCAATCTCATGTGTAAGTAGACATTAAGCAATCAAATACATTTGTGATGAAATTTATATATGCTTGCTAAATGTATTTGAAAGCTTAATTGGGGCCTTGTGTAGTGTAACGTCAATAATATTACCTTTTAGAAAGAGATTTTCCCCCAGGGTTGTTAAATGTAGTGAAACGTCTTTTCATTTTTGCCAACCCTAAGAGAAATTTTGACTTGTATGCACTAAGAATCAATTCACAAATGAGAGAAGCACATTCGGTTTCTACGCATGTCCTTGCATGATATCATCCCCAAATTTCACATTTTTTTTATGACACAATTGAACTTGCCTCTTTCTTAAATGGTAACTCATCCAAGCAAATCGTTTGAGGTTTTATGAATCCGGATTGATTGTCACAAATACGTTCTATATATACACAGACGTCCTTTCTTGATTGTATTAAAACTTGTTGTTTATCTATATGACAGCGATTGTCGGGTACAAGTGATGGACCCAGCAATGTGTCTCTCTTTGTAATCATGTCTTTTGAGATGAGAAGCCAACACAATAGAAGTATTAACATAACTCCAGCTTTTTAGTTAACAGTACTTTTTTGAAGATTTCTTCTTCGGTTAAAATGCTGTCTTTGTATGTTCTCTGATATGTCACTCTTAGTGCTTTGATCAAACCACCAATGATACATACAAATAAATGGTTATGTAATCTGAGATCTTGACACACTGAACAACTGAAACATGTTTATGTTGGGCTGGCGTAGCGTGGGTCTTTCTATTGTGTCAGTTTGTGCATTCTACCAATGGCAACATTTCGCAAATGACTTTAAGAACTATAAGTTACAATTAATACTGTTGGTTCTTCATCAAGAAATGTGCTTTAATTGAAGACTTTTCAGATCTTTCAACCACGGTTTTGATCCTTTCTGCTGAAGGGGCAAATTCTTACAAGTCAATGATATCATTTGGCTTTCGTGCTTTTTGGATACAATTGATGTGGCAGCCTTTTGAATAAAGCGTACATTTAATCTATTCAAGTGAATACTTTAATTGTGTACAAACTTTGAGGGACCATCAGATTGTTACGGATTAGAAATTGCCATGACAAAGCGGACAAGTCTAAAATATCCAATAATATATTGAATAATAACGGGGAATTATGTTCTTTGTCAAAAAATGTAACAACAACCTAAATGTCTATAAATACTATCATCAGATATATTCATAGTTCTGTAGTCAATATGTACACATTCTTACCTTGAATTGGGAATAGAAAACGTGAAGCAGAGTATTATACCTTACAATGACACACCTACCTTTGTCCTTGCTTCCTCCGTTGACATTTTGGAACCTTTGTCCTTGTCGTCCTGCACACTCATCTCAGCGCTCTTGGACGTGTTACAACTTTCACACTTTTGTTATCACATAGGATGATGGGGTAAGACTTTCAGGATCAGTTTGTCCAGTTTGTCCATCTGTTTGTTTCACTTCAACAATAGACAGGATTCCAAACCAACTGACTTCCATAAATAAATGCTAATTCACGAAGAAAAAGAAGAAGAGGTTTATTGTGTAGAAGTTGTAGAAACAATCTATAGTGCAACTTGCACACGTTACGCGCGGTGCTTCAGAAGTTTCGATATATACTCAGAGGCAAAGGTTGTTGTGACATGGAATTTCTCCATTCGAACCAGAGGATAAAGATGTTAAATGGTCCAAGACAGGTAACCAAGCAGTTGTGTTGTTTGAATTGAACGAAATTTACAAAAATGACCAGCAATGTTTACTTTAATGGAAATACAACTAGACAACCATCACATCAACATCAGTATCTCAAGCGGAACAGGCAACACCTGCGATAAGGAGCACTTAAGTGGAGAAGAGTTCTCGTCACCAATGAGTCACGTTTACTTTTTCACCTGGCTAAAAGCAGGACACGTGTCTACGGGTGCAAAGGTGAACATCCTTCGTTAAAGATTTCGTTTCCGGACTTGTAAAACTATAGCGAATTTCATTCTCTATACTTCTAAATCTGACAAATAAATCGCGTTATTGTACAGACGTTAGAACGACAGGGTATGTTGTACGTTCAATGAGACTTCTAAACGATGTCTATGATTCTCATCGTGTACATTCATTTAAATGTTAATGTCAGTTTTGAAAAATATATGTATGGAAAGTTCCTGCATTACCAACTGTCTGGGACAACCAGACAATACTAAGACCATAGGAAAATAAAAGGTTTCTAATGTTTGAAATCCATATACTGTCTGAATGTAAAAGCATCCCCATCTTTGGAACCATGAAGCAAATATGGTTATATTTGACAATGAATATTTCCAAGTGTAAAACAAATACCTGACTCCTTAAACTATAGGTTAAGGATACAAACCCCCATTTACTTCCCAGTGTCTTAGTCCATCTGTCTCCCCATCCAAACTGGTTTTCGAAACATCTTATATCATGATAGAGGAGTTCTGTTCAAATGACTTTTGACTCATATTTCGTCAAGCAACATTTCTGCGTATGAATACTTGCCAAGACTCTTTCAGAAGACACCAATTTCCATTGCAACATCTTACCGTTCTGTAGTAGTGGTATCAGTCCCAGCATGGAGGAAAACGGTAAATTAGGAGAACGCTATAAACTCCAGATAATAAACACTACGAACCAATCGATTGAATCATCAGTGTATTTGTAAGTATTCTTCATGTGATCGATTTAACTATTGTGTGTTCATGTACCCTTATTGCCAATTCATTAGATATACTGATTCCAGTCAGACCTAGAATAAACGATGCCAGATAAGTTACTGGTTATTTAACAGCCAAAGCATGGACACGTATGTTTGTCTCTGTTTCAAATCCGTTAAGTATATTAGCTTGTCGTTCCCTGCTGTGGTCCACAGAGATTGCGAAATGATTGTGTTCGTCGATTACTGCCAACCTTTGAGCAGATTGTAAATATGAGATTTGAACCCACTAAAAGCTGCGCTTAACGCTCCAGAACAAGAACAAGCTGAATAGAGTTCTGACAGTTGCAGGGAAAATAGCCTCTTGTGATTTTGGAATTTTAGAAGCTATACATTTCAACTGTTTCTATTCTTACCTCAAGAATTTTAAATGACCCATTTCATGTTGTAAACTCTTGTTATAAGCTTTTACCCTCTGGTCGCAGATATCTTATCCCCAATGTTAAATCTAAGAGAGCAAAACTATCTTGTATTCCTGTTAGTATATCCATTTTAAACCAATCTTAAATATTCCGTTATCTGTTGTGCTTGGCGCGAAGTTATTGTCATAACTTATTATGTTTAACTTTCGAGGATTCTACATGTGCTATTGCTTGGATGTCTTAAATATTACTGATTGTAATGTGTCTGTTTGTATTGTGCTCCCTGTTTTAACATGTCATATACCTCTGATGAACACACAATTCCCTCTTAGGGATAATAAAGTATTATCTTATCTAAATATAAATGTATCCACTCACTTACTCTAGCTGGAGCATAGCTGGAATATCACTGAATGTGGCATCAAACAAGAAACAAAACACCAACTCGCCTAGTGGGCACTCACACCAACAAAACACTAACTCGCCTAGTGGGCACTCACACCAACAAAACACTAACTCGCCTAGTGGGCACTCACACCAACAAAACACTAACTCGCCTAGTGGGCACTCACACCACAAAACACTAACTCGCCTAGTGGGCACAACAAACACTAACTCGCCTAGTGGGCACTCACACCAACAAAACACTAACTCGCCTAGTGGGCACTCACACCAACAAAACACTAACTCGCCTAGTGGGCACTCACACCAACAAAACACTAACTCGCCTAGTGGGCACTCACACCAACAAAACACCAACTCGCCTAGTGGGCACTCACACCAACAAAACACTAACTCGCCTAGTGGGCACTCACACCAACAAAACACTAACTCGCCTAGTGGGCACTCACACCAACAAAACACTAACTCGCCTAGTGGGCACTCACACCAACAAAACACTAACTCGCCTAGTGGGCACTCACACCAACAAAACACTAACTCGCCTAGTGGGCACTCACACCAACAAATCACCAACTCGCCTAGTGGGCACTAACACCAACAAAACACTAACTCGCCTAGTGGGCACTCACACCAACAAAACACTAACTCGCCTAGTGGGCACTCACACCAACAAAACACTAACTCGCCTAGTGGGCACTCACACCAACAAAACACTAACTCGCCTAGTGGGCACTCACACCAACAAAACACTAACTCGCCTAGTGGGCACTCACACCAACAAAACACTAACTCGCCTAGTGGGCACTCACACCAACAAAACACTAACTCGCCTAGTGGGCACTCACACCACCAACAAAACACTAACTCGCCTAGTGGGCACTCCAACCAACAAAACACTATCTCGCCTAGTGGGCACTCACACCAACAAAAACACTAACTCGCCTAGTGGGCACTCACACCAACAAAACACTATCTCGCCTGAGTGGGCACTCACCACCAACAAAACACTAACTCGCCTAGTGGGCACTCACACCAACAAAACACTAACTCGCCTAGTGGGCACTCACACCAACAAAACACTATCTCGCCTAGTGGGCACTCACACCAACAAAACACTAACTCGCCTAGTGGGCACTAACACCAACAAAACACTAACTCGCCTAGTGGGCACTCACACCAACAAAACACTATCTCGCCTAGTGGGCACTCACACCAACAAAACTGATATATACATTACTGTAAATGATGGTGTGATATGTGTTGTGGCTGAACTCAGTCAGGACAAACGTGTATTTCAAAGCAATAGATTAGGCGTGTCAATGACAAAGCAAATAGTGACGTCAAATAATAAAGGTCTCGCGACCTTTTCCCGTAATGATATTCATATCCAACCATATGTACAATACACTTGAGATGACATACTTGGCATCTGTTATAACATGCTCTTAATGTTCTAAACGTCTATGACTTGGTAATGCCATTCATTTCATGTATTGACCATTATATTTTACAGAGCAATGGAAGTGTGGTTGTTGTGCGGGCTTTGGTTGGGGAGTAGCGTAAAGAAGGACAAGGTATGGGGTATCCAAATTTAAAATGTCTGTTTCAGGATTATATTTCAATATTTCAGATTTTAGAAACTTTCAACGGTTTACATTTCCTGTGCAAACACCAAAATGTTAAATTATAGGAACGAGCTGAATAACGTGAATTTGGTCGCCCAATAATGTATATTCCACTAACTGAAGCTAACAACATGTTGGTCATATGATTACTGGGGGCTTCTCTACTGTTGAAAATAACCACGTTCCTCAGTTATTGAAACTATGAAAAATATCACGGAAGGTCTTCTCCCAATAGGAATCACAAATCAGTGTGTACAGATATTGTTGAAGAATATGCAAACACAAAGACCTAAAGGAGGTGAAGAACCTGTTGAATGTCTTTCAGAGTCAGTGTGCGACTTTGGAATACAATGTACATAAGATTCACGAACTAAGAAAGAGGAAATACCCATTCTGCCCCAGCCATCTGTAACGTAAAGTAAGCCTGTCCTATATGAAAGAGGTCTTCCCACTGACATGCACACAAATGACATAACCATTATATGTTATAATTCTACCAATTGTTTGACCAAATTATGGGGAATAAGTGGCATATCAAATACGGCCATTGTAGTAACGAAAGATATGTCTTCCAAAACCACACATCGGTGCTGTCAACTTTACCTTTGGTGCTAACATCTAAAGTAATGTCCATTACTCTCTTGTATTCGTTCCGTAAACACCCGTTCGAAGAGAGATATATTGATGGGCACCACACAATCCCTGCCTGTTTCTTTTAAGAAAATCTTTATAATAACACGTTCAAAAATAAAACAAAAATGCAAAACATAAGAGGTGTGATGCACACGTTTTGGTCATGGGTAAGTGGATTGCCATTTGATTGGTAAAATTGTGGACTACTGCTGAGCACATATCACAGTTCCTAGTCGATGTTAGACTGAACAAAAGAAAGTGATAATGTGTGCGTAAATGAAATATCTCTCTCTCTCTCTCTCTCTCTCTCTCTCTCTCTCTCTCTCTCTCTCTCTCTCTCTCTCTCTCTCTCTCTCTCTCTGTGAACCTTATGTGTGTATGTATGTCTCTATTCGATTTCTATAGTATAGTCTTTATTCATGTGAATGTAGGCCATCGGCCCATGGTACAACGTTATACATTGGCAGCCTTCAAGCTGTAGCGATGACGATTGTTAGCATAGAAGATAAACAAGGCAAGATTTCTTAAAACCAGAGGAGTAGCATTACTCATCAGTCGATTAAATTTACACAAGGTTGGATGGGTGAAAACATCGACAGGGATAAAACGTTTACGTAGATCATCATAGGCAGTACAAATCAGTAAAAAGTGGTACTCATTTTCTACATAGTTACAGGCACACATTTCACACAATCTTTGTTTCTGGTTTTTGGTTTCTTTATATATCTACCAGTTTCTATATTCAGTTGGTGTGACCTACACCGGAAGCTCGCTAAGGCAATACGAAATTTCTTGATAGTTATGCAATGGAGATATGGCTCAACACCAAAAATAAATTTAAATTGAGAATATAGGTACGTTTTTGAGCCATTAGACAACGAGGAATGCCATTCCTGTAAATATGTGTTTTGGGCTCTAGATATGAATTCAGAAATAAAAAGGTTTATATTAGGAATACATTGATTTTCCCATACGTATCCAAAACCCTTTGTATACAATAGGTTTTTTCATTTTGATTTCGTTATAATGGAACGTTTGTAAATAATACAAAAATGCAAAACAATAAACGTCTTTTTTACTAGTAACTTGTGAATGAACATTCTTTAAAACAATGTGACGCACACGTTTTGGCCATGGGTACGTGGATTGGCGTTTGATTGGTAATATGGACTATTGAGTCCATATCGACTTATCATAGTTCCTAGTCGATGTTAGACTGAACAAAAGAAAGTAATAATGTGTACGTTAAAGGAGACTTTAATACTGTAGCATACATGCAGGCACTGTTAGAGATACAGAAATATATTCAATGCATATTTCATTTAACGGATGCCCACGCATCTGCATATAAGCGATGTATCAGAAATAGGCCAATCAAGCCTGACACACATCAAAATGATTGTTGAAAAAGAAAGCGGTAGAAATATATAATTATGTCTGACATCTGACATCAGGGAAGCGCATCATTCGTTGTATGCTCCCCAGGGAGATTGACAATACGATGTGCCGTTGAGATTGACATCCAGTGAACGAGGGAAAAACAAAGGGCCTTTGAGCAGCTGAGCTGAGCTGGATATCGGCGCTATACAAATGTTAGTATGTATGTATGTATGTATGTATGTATGTATGTATGTATGTATGTATGTATGTATGTATGTATGTATGTATGTATGTATGTATGTATGTATGTGTATGTATGTATGTATGTATGTATGTATGTGTGTGTGTGTGTGTGTGTGTGTGTGTGTGTGTGTATGTATGTATGTATGTATTCGACAAATAGACACAATTGAATAATCGAAGTCAAACAGATAATGTCACACTGAATCAAAGCGACAAAACACTTTCCACATCCATAAGAAACCTTTGCCAAGAGCAGCGTTGATTGAGCGATTTTGACAGTATTATCACGAGCCTGTGTTTATGAATCACTATCAAACACCATGTCCTGTACCATAAACCATTCGGAAAGCTTACTGAGACATTACATGTAATCTTGATCGACCAACTTCTGAGCAATAGTCGTATGATGCTCTTTGAAACTTTCAATTCATTTATGCTTTGAGTCAGACCTCTTAGACGTATATGCATAAAACCCTATAAAGCTCTCTAACATTTCTGGTCAGGTTGTGAAATATGTTCCATAAGATATGCCTCAACTTGCTGTCATCAGAATCTTTCCGTGACCATCCCAGTACTCCCCGGTTCCTGAGGAGGGTTTTCGTCTGGATTATCCGGGGCTTTCACAGGTTTGGTCCAACGCAGGTGTAAACGGTAGGTCAAGAGGATGAAGGACGCTGACGGGAAGAAGGTAACTCCGGCAAAGTAAAAACACCTTTCTACGTCTTTGGTCGATTTTTCGATTTCATCTGCAAGATTAAATATGAACAATACTTCATTATGAGGAACACCAGCGGCGGTAGACATTGAAGTAAGGTATTAAACCGACGAGTATTGCTGCATATGAGTTAAGTTCTTGAAAGGCATTTAGAAATTGGACGGACATGAATACAAGACACATGTTATGGATAACAGCTTCTTTTTATTCATTATACGACGCTTAAGAGCATTTTCTTGCTGCTTCATCGGTTGCAAGAGGAGGAACAGGATGCCACTGAAGACGACCATCGCAATGACCACACACTGCCGACTGACATTACTGCAGATACAGCCCGAGAAGCAGGTGTAAATCAGGTCGTGTAAGGAATAAAAAGAACTTGCTATCAATAAAACGTATCAGATCAGACCATTCACCTGATGAAGGCGCAAGAATTAGCTATAAAGAAATTTGTCATCTATAAAACGCGTCATGTATTCATGCCCATGAGGTTTTACCATTGAGTGATAACATTCTGGTTTTACAGCAGTGGACACAGGGATGAATAGTCTTGACCCGAAATCAGAGTGACTTGACAGTATGTGGAATTGTCAATAGTTCAGGACAAGTTACAATGGAATGGCGAGATTTGACCATATTATATGAACCTGTGTGTTAATAAATCTTGAAACGATCGATCGACAAAAGGAACAAAACCTTTAATATCCCATTTCGTCATTTTCAGTAGATGAAATTATATCAGTATTTTCTGAAAACAAATGTTGTTTTTTGTAATTGCCCAATCTACCACGCACCGGTTCTCACCTTCCTCAAATGTCTAGTAAAAAGTTCCATGTTTTATTGTACATTAAAAAAAAAAAAAAAGTTGAAAAATCTACTTAAACCCGTTTCGTGGGACTCGAATGTGTTTTTACTGGTTCCGACAAAATGAGGTGATCACAGGAATTTCGTCAATAAGATAAGGTAATGTTTGGCCAAACACTTTGATGAGAAGAGTCCAATCGTGACAGGTTCCTTGGTAAACACAGGTATAGATATATCTGTCAAGGACTGGCCGTGGGGCGCGATACATACTAGGCACATTAAGAAACTGTGCATACAAAAATTTAAAATCTAAATTGATCAAACCTGTGTAGACACATAAGGATTTAAACTCAGAGAATAGTGACATGTATCCAACATGCATGCACGTGCCACGTTCCGTGACGTCAGTGGGTTCGTCCATGAGACGTGCAATACGTTGTTGCACGTGCATTCCGGGAAAGAGAAACAGAGCAAATGAATGCCACACAATACTGTCACTTTGGAAAGCTCAACCCCTGCCCTTGCGATCGTTCAAAAAATTAAACGGCTTTTGAAACGCATAGCATGCCAAGGCTCACGTCTGCACAACGTCATGAGGCAGTGGGATGGTCCGTGGGGGAATGTCTCAACGACAAGTGGCTGCACATTTCCACCGCCACCGGAACACCATTTCTGCACTGGTGAGACGCTACCAGAACACAAATGACTTCATCGATCGGCCACGTTCTGGACGTCCACGTGTAACAACGCCAAGACAGGACAGATGGATAAGGGTGACCCATCTTCGCCACAGGTTTCAGACTGCAGTGATGACTGCCCGAACAATCCCAGGACTTCGCCGTATCCACCACAACACAGTTCGACAACGTTTACGTCATCACGGGATCCGACCACGACGTCCCGCCATACGGCCTATCCTGACACAGAGTCATCGACAAGCTCGCTGAATGTGGTGCCGAAATCATGTCCGCAGACCCTTGTTTTGGTGGAGAAATGTTGTTTTTACAGATGAGTCCAGGTTTAACATTTCCCATAGTGATGGACGTCAACGTGTCTATAGACGCGTGGGAGAACGTTATGCACAAGCCTGTGTCCTGGAGAGGAATCGTTTGGTCGTGGTTCCGTGATGATTTGGGGTGTAATAACAGCACTCCAAAGAATTCCTTTGGTGATTGTTCAGGGCAACTTAACTGGTGTGGGCTACAGGGATCAGATTCTTCGACCTGTGGCAATTCCTTTTGTGCAACGTCATGGCCCTGGGTTAACATTCCAACAGGACAATGCCCGACCTCATACGGCAAGGGTTGCTATGGATTTCTTGCAACACCACAACGTTGACTTCAAATTCACCGGATCTCTCCCCGATAGAGCATGTTTGGGACGAGATGGATCGACGTCTACGCCGTCTTCCTCATCCGCCAGATAACGTCCTTGACCTTGCAACAGAACTTGAGAGAATCTGGCGTGACGTCCCACAAGCCTTCCTTGCGCGTTTGATAGGCTCTATGCGTCGTCGATGCACTGCTGTTCTCAATGCCGATGGTGGACATACCCGTTATTGAGCTTGTGACATGGTCGTTTGACCCCTGTCCCGCTTGTGGACTCTTGACGTCATTGTGATTGACTTTTCAATTGAAATTCTCCCGACTTGTTATGGTCTCATGATCCCTCCATTAAAGTTTATATGTACCTTTGACATTGTTATCGTACTTATCAACTGGGATAATATTTTGACAATGCACAGTTTCTTTATGTGCCTAGGATATATTGCTCAGCTGTTTGTGGGAATATTGTTTTTATTCTTCACTGCACTGAATTATCTCTATCCAAATATAAATAGTTATGAAGTGCTTACCGGCTATGGCTGGCATCGACAGTTTGCCAATGAACTGAAACCAGGTCACCATGGCTGCACCGATGGCAACGTTTTTCTCCCCGAGAAACAGCGGCAAGGAATACTCCAGAGGTTTCCAACACCTGTGACATGGCAAATAGCAACAAGATGTTAGATTTCTTTTCAAATGGTCTCGAACGTGTATTTAGTAATATAAGTGACAACTGCTGATTACAGATAAAGAAAAACTGGTTTGCGAAATGAGATTATGAATTTCTATGATAGTTACAGTTAAGTTTTAAATACGGGTATTTTACGCATGGTGCGTTTTGTTGTGATGTTTCAAAACATAAACACCATAAGGCTCATAAACAGAGCGAAACCTTTTGTAAAATGAATCACGTTTTAATTCATTGCTACACAAAATTGCTATTTTCATGATGCGTTTCCTTTTTGGGAGAGTATATATGGTATTTCTAAAGCGCCAATATCCAGCTCAGCTCAGCTGCTCAAAGGTGCTTTGTTTTTCCTCGATCATTGGATGTCAATCTCAAAGGCACATCATACTTTTCAATCTCAACTCCCTGGGGAACATACAACTCTTGCAGCCATTTAGGCGCACAGAGTTAATGCGGTTTGCCCATCCAAACGAGGTACCCATTCACAGCTGGATGGACGAGAAACACGCAGGGCACTTAGGAGATTTAGAACACAAAGTACTTTCGCTAATAGAATAACATATTGTAGACAAAGAAATCATTATAAATTTTGTTGCAGAAAATATAAATCCATTTCATGTAAGAAATCAGTAGAAAGATTGCATAGAAGCATAAATAGTCAATCTAGCTTTTGGAAACAGATCAGATCATTACAAAACAAACCCAAACAGAAGAATCTTATAACGAAAACAGAATGGCTTTACCATTCTAAAAATGTTTTTGCAAATAACAATGTTTTTTCTCCTCACTTGGATGATGAAGATGAAATCTTTTCAGATCAGTTCACAGATATTGATGCATTCATTCTAAATTCTAATATAACTGAACATGAAATTACATCATCAATAAACAAGTTAAAAAAGTTGTTACTGCTGTTTTAAATAATAGACTTACTAACTGGGCCAATATGAAAGATAAGATACCGGAAGTTCAAGCTGGTTTTAGAAAAAAATTATTCAACCATAGATCACATTTTTACTTTATATGCTGTAGTTCAGAAATGTTTATCACGTCGTAAACACAAATTATACGTTGCTTTTATTGATTTTAAAAAAGCATTTGATACAGTTGATCGTTATAAATTATGGTCTTGTTTGAGAAAAGCTGGTCTACAAGGGAAGATGTTTAATATACTAAAATCAATGTATTCAAATATCAAATCATGTGTACGTAGTGACTATGGTGTTACTGATTTTTTCGATTGCCCGTCCGGCTTACGTCAGGGATGTATATTGAGTCCTCTGTTATTTTCGTTTTTCATTAGCGAATTGTATTATGAAATTTCAAGTAACGGTAAGCATGGTTTACAGATGTATCCTGACATCCTAGAAATCCTTATGCTCCTTTTTGCCGATGATGTTATTTTACTATCTGACACAGTTATTGGTCTACAGAATCAGTTGAATGTATTAAATAAATACACTAAGGAATGGAATTTATCTGTAAATTTAGATAAGACAGAAATTATAGTTTTCAGAGAGGGAGGCCCTTTAAATTTTAAGGAGAGATGGTACTTAAATGGACAACGAATGAATGTAGTTGATGGCTTTAAGTATCTTGGTATAAAGTTTAATTCAACACTAAATATGGACAAATGTGTTTCTGACCTATCACTGCGAGGGAAACGAGCTTTACTTAATATGATGTCGGTTTCGCATAAACTTGGAGTTATTACACCTAATGTATTTTTCAAATTATTTGATACCCAAATACAACCAATTCTATTGTATGGATCCGAAGTGTGGGGTTACCAAAGATTTGAATGTTTAGAAAGAATTCACCTACTGGCATGTGAAAAGCTTCTTTGTGTTGGATTAGCAACTCCAAATAATATGATATATGGGGAATGTGGAAGATACCCACTTTACATTAATTCGCAAATAAAGTGTTTAAAATATTAGTTTAATATCATCCATATGCCAGAACATCGGCTTCCGAAAATAGCTTATAACATGCTCTTTCATGTTGATAGTATCGGTAAGGTTACATGGGTATCGCATATAAGGTCACTATTATTCTCACATGGATATGGGTTTGTATGGTTTAATCAATCTGTTGGCGATCTATATCTATGTCTAAATGATTTTCGTAAAGTAGCAATAAATATGTTCTATCAAGGATGGCAATCCAACTTAGAAAACAGTTCACGTTATGATCTTTACAAAACGTTTAAAACTTTATTAGAGCCAGAAAAATATGTATTAGTTTTAACAAATAGTAGCCTAAGAAATATATATATTAAATACAGACTTGGCTTGTCAAAGTTAATGATTAATTATGGACGGAATATATCACTTGAAAGAATACAAAGAATTTGTCCACTATGTAACTCTGCTATAGAAGACGAAATACATTTTACCTTTGAATGTCCTTATTATGCAGAAATACGAACTAAATATATACCAGAACGTTTCTCATCTAAGTTGAGTAGAATAGGGTTTGTTTCTATTTTGTCATCGAATGATGCCGATGTAATATTTAAATTATCTCTATCTGTAAAACATGGAATAGACCTAAGAAATAACTTGTTGAACGGGATTTCAGATTTACCTCACTCTAAAAAGTCCTTCTGATTACCACCAATTGTTAAATGAATGTTATATTTTTATTTTTTCCACTGTATCTACTAATCGGTATATTCTCAACCAGTGTATTTACGTAAACTTGTATATGGGCTGATGGCCTTTGATACAATAAAACACCTTTGACTTAGTCACAGTACTTTTTCCAAGTTTACTGCATGTTGCTGTACCCGCAACTAGGTGTTTGAACGTATTCATGTGGCATATGCCAACATTCTATACACTAATAACGTGCCATCTTAGAGCAGCAGTCAGTTGGTGCGGCCCCGTATTTGAAACGAAATCAATTGATTTTCCAAGTAATCGAGATTAAGCAACAATTTACTGAAACTTAATATTTGTGTACACGCATTGTACGTGATGTTCGTCTGTGATCGCATGTTCAAACTTATTGTGTGGTGCGCACGAAGTGTCAATGTATTTGTGTGTGTGTGTATATATATATATATATATATATATATATATGGTATTGCATTCACTAGGACTATATCTCTGCAATATGTAAATGTTATGGCATTCACTAGACTTATCATTCTGCTATATGTAAATGTAATGGCATTCCCTAGTCTTAGAATTTTTCCACATATATATAGGTATAGCATTCACTAAGACTATCTCTCTGCCATCTGTAAATGTTATGGCATTCACTAGACTTTTCATTCTGCCATATGTAAATGTTATGGCACTCACTAGACTTATCATTCTGCCATATGTAAATGTTATGGCATTCACTAGACTTATCATTCTGCCATATGTAAATGTTATGGCACTCACTAGACTTATCACTCTGCCATATATATGTATATTGGTATAGCATTCCCTAGCACTATCTCTCTGCTATATGTAACCGTTATGGCATTCACTAGACTTATCACTCTGCCATATATATGTATATTGGTATAGCATTCACTAGGACTCTCTCTCTCTCTGCCATATGCAAATGTAATGGCATTCACTAGACTTATCACCTGCAATATATATGTATATTGGTATAGCATTCCCTAGCACTATCTCTCTGCTATATGTAACCGTTATGGCATTCACTAGACTTATCACTCTGCCATATATATGTATATTGGTATAGCATTCCCTAGCACTATCTCTCTGCTATATGTAACCGTTTTTGCATTCACTAGACTTATCACTCTGCCATATATATGTATATTGGTATAGCATTCACTAGGACTCTCTCTCTCTGCCATATGCAAATGTA
This sequence comes from Haliotis rubra, assembly GCF_003918875.1. Lineage (NCBI taxonomy): Eukaryota > Metazoa > Mollusca > Gastropoda > Lepetellida > Haliotidae > Haliotis > Haliotis rubra. The sequence goes on from NW_025766514.1 coordinate 1,028,844, forward strand.
ATGGCATTCACTAGACTTATCACTCTGCCATATATATGTATATTGGTATAGCATTCACTAGGACTCTCTCTCTGCTATATGTAAATGTTATGGCATTCACTAGACTTATCATTCTGCCATATGTCAATGTTAAGGTATTCAGTAGTCTCAAAATTTTGCCATATTTATATTGGTATAGCATTCACTAGGACTATCTCTCTGTCATATGTTAATGTTATGACATTCACTAGAAGTATCACTCTGCCATATATATGTATATTGGTATAGCATTCCCTAGGACTCTCTCTCTCTCTGCCATATGTAAATGTGATAGCATTCCCTAGCACTATCTCTCTGCTATATGTAACCGTTATGGCATTCACTAGACTTATCACTCTGCCATATATATGTATATTGGTATAGCATTCCCTAGCACTATCTCTCTGCTATATGTAACCGTTTTTGCATTCACTAGACTTATCACTCTGCCATATATATTGTATATTCACTAGGACTCTCTCTCTCTGCCATATGCAAATGTAATGCATTCACTAGGACTCTCTCTCTGTATATGTAAATGTTATGGCATTCACTAGACTTATCATTCTGCCATGTCAATGTTATGTAGCATTTTTGCCATACTATTGGTATAGCATTCACTAGGACTATCTCTCTGTCATATGTTAATGTTAATGTTCTCTGCCATATATATGTATTTGACTAGGACTCTCTCTCTCTGTCATATGTAAATGTGATGGCATTCACTAGAGCCTCTGCCATATATATATATATGGTATAGCATTCACTAGGACTATCTCTCTGTCATATGTGTCATGACACTCCACTAAATTATCTCTCTGTAAATGTTATGGCATTGGTATAGCACTAGGACTCTCTGTGCCATACGTAAAATGTTATGGCATGCTATTCTGCCATATGTAAATGTTATGGCATTGCCTAGACTTATTACTCGGCCATATATATACATAAATCTAGAGCGATAAGTTTAGTCAATGCTATAACATTTACATATGGCAGAATTATAATTCTAGTGCATGCCATAACATTTACATATGGCACAATAATAATTCTGGTGACAGCCATAACATTTACGCATGTCAGAATGATAATTCTAGTAAAGACCATAACATTTACATGTTCAGTCACAGAACATACAAGTCAAAACAGAAGCAATGACAATGTAAAGAGGATAATCATTAGGTTATAATAACAAAGTGTTTAATCCTGTTGGTAGGAAATGCGCTAATTATTTGAAGCTACTGAGTGAATCAGGAAATGTACACATTTCCTAAATATTCCAGGAAGTTTACACATTTCCTGATTTGACACAAAAACTGTAACATAGCATAGCATGTAACATAACATACTGTAACATATATATATTCAGGGATTATATGTTACAGGGAATGTGTGAAACCAGGGATTTCACGTAATCCATGAAAGAGTCAGTGATTTCGTGAAATCCCTGTGACCTCCAGGGATTTCATGTATTCCCTAAAAGTTCAAGGGATTTCATGAAATTACTGAAATATTAGCTCAGTGATTTCATGAAATCCCCGTAAGCGTTTATTGAAATAGAGAACACCAAATTTATGATGCGAGTAAGAGTATATGCTGATAAACTTCATTTATTTGGACAAGATAGACTGTTATGACGCCGGCTATTACACTTCAGTCCCATTTTAAAACATTATATCTCGATTTACACTGGTTAGGACAACCCTTACATTTCTGGAAACCCTGACCACCACAATTCGACTCGGAAATCACAGCAGTCCGGAGAGATACTTCTTTGTCCATTGTCACAAAATTTGTGGAGAGTGAACAAACCTTTGAGGATACCGGATTTCACGCCTTTCTATAATTGTTCATTAGCTTGATCGTGATGCATAACTATACCAAGAATGTTCCTAGGGTCACTTCTTCTTCTGTCCATGTGTGGCATTTCTCTTGTCTGGAGTTATTACTCAACATAATAAATTAAGGTCTGATGTGACAAATGTATTACATGTTATGTAATAAGCGCTTGGAAGTGCAGCAAAAGGAATCATCAGCTGGGTTTAAAAAAAATCGATCAAAGGATTAACCGATACCACACTGATTGATTACTGTATTCTGTCATGCCTGTGTAAAAACAACATCCTTCCATCAAATGTATGTAGTTTGTTATCATTAATTTTGGTAGCATTCAGCAGAATCATTCCACTTCATTATTTAGCTGTTTTGTTTGATGGGACAGACAACATACACTAGGTCGCACAGGATGTTTACTTTTGTCCAAAAATGCATAAAACTATAATGATAAATTCATTAGGGTCATAAGACAAAACTATAAAGACATTCATTGACTTCGGGTTTTTTCAGTCCTAACATTTTGTATCACTGGCATATGAAGTTAAACGTATATATTGTTATAGCATTCACTAGAACTATATCTCTGCCATATGTAAATGTTATGGTCTTCACTAGAATGATCATTCTGGCATGCGTAAATGTTATGGCATGCACTAGAATTATAATTCTGCCATATGTAAATGTTATGGCATGCACTTATAATTCTGCCATATGTATAATGCACTAGAATTATAATTCTGCCATATGTAAATGTTATGGCATGCACTAGAATTATAATTCTGCCATATGTAAATGTTATGGCATGCACTAGAATTATAATTCTGCCATATGTAAATGTTATGGCATGCACTAGAATTATCATTGTGCCATATGTAAATGTTATGGCATGCACTAGAATTATAATTCTGCCATATGTAAATGTTATGGCATTCACTAAACTTATCACTCTGCCATATATATACTGTATGAAGAGTTATAGCATTTATTAGAATTATCATTCTGCCATATGTAAATGTTATGGCCTTGACTAGAATTATCCTTCTGCCATATGTAAATGTTATGGCCTTGACTAGAATTATCCTTCTGCCATATGTAAATGTTATGGGCTTGACTAGAATTATCCTTCTGCCATATGTCAATGTTATGGCCTTGACTAGAATTATCCTTCTGCCATATGTTAATGTTATGACATATTATATATCATGTACTGTAAAATGATTGTCCTCCTGAATGTCCCAAAACCATCAAAGGAAATTTAAACGTAGTATTTTTTAGCCCATTTTTAAAATGTTTGTCGTTTTCTAATCTATTCTTTTAAATGCTATCAACTAGTTATAACTTATACCTGTGATACTCAAGTAATGTTGGTGTACCAGCAGATATTTGTGCATATATTTGACATAACGGTTACTGCAATGATGGATCCAGTCAGTTAGCACTCATCCTCGTGCATGGGATTGTCAGTGATTGTAAACCGTATCGGTATTGAGAAACCATGTTATGGTGTATTTCAAAGTATTCCAATCATATAAACAATCCCTGATTCCTGTGACATGCAGTTCGTGCACGTGACTTCGCTAGCGGATTCCCCTACTTGCATTATACCTCGGACATCAGGGGATTAGCGATGCTATGAATACACCGTCATCAGACAGACGGATTGTTTATTACTGTGTCACCTCAAATATAAATAAAAGTATATCAAGTTATTAAAATGAGCCACTCCTTTTGGAGTTATTAGAGATTAAACATTAAAAATGTACAAATAAATTTACTAAAAGTACAAATGAAAAACCCAACTAAAATGGATAATATACACTGGTAAAAGGTTAAAAATACTATAAGGTATATGAAATATCCCTACGCAAATTTAAAATGGCGTCGCAGGTTTTGACACTTGTACATGTACAACATTTGGGCTGGCCAGTATAAAACTTAAGTCAACGTCATCATTTTGTAGATTGAAATCAGTCCACTTATCATTACATTTAGTTAGAAGATCTTTACGGACATCATTATAAACTGGACATTGAAGTAAAACATGCATCTCATCTTCCACACAGTCGGTACAGTTAAAACACACTCTCTCATTGACGGGAAGGTTCGTATAACGCCCAGTTTCACGTCTAATCGGTGCAACCCCACATCTGAATACGGCTAGACATCTTCTGTTCGGCCTCGACATCGGGAACCATGTGATTAATCCTGTCATATATATAGTTTTTATCTTACCTTCATGTAAATATTTTAAATTCATTGGCCAATGTCGCTTTAACAAGTTTCCGTGTCACCCCTCCCAGGCGGTAAGATAAATACGTTGTAAACTCCTCCCTCGGGTAATACGGTCTGATGTGACTCTTGGGCGACACTCCTACAAAAAGGCATAAATCAGACCGTATTACCTACGAGAGACGCGTACAATTTATAGTATAACATATGTCTTCTTACTAGGAAATGAATATGTACACGAACAAGACATTTTCAGAACAATTTACACATACGTTATGCTAATCTACGTGACTGGCCGTTATATCTGTCATATGAGTGGTCGGGCATGCCTAATGCTTGCCTGGCGTCATGAAGAGGTACAACTATGTCTCCTTAAACTGACGGGCTTTTGCATTATAGAGTGGCCTGGTTTTTCCTCATTTCCGGCACTGAAAGTGAGTGAGTGAGTGAGTATGGTTTTATGCCGCTTTAAAGCAATATTCCAGCAATATCACGGCGGGGGACACCAGAAATGGACTTCATACATTGCACATTGGGAATCGAACCCGGGTCTTCGGCGTGACGAGCGAACGCTTTAACTACGACTCGGTAAACCTACACCACCGCTAGGAACCACACCACTGGCTCTCGTGATCTCAGTTTACCCGCCCTTGATTTTCACTCGCCAATTTGATTGGCTGCGATGGGCTGTCAAACTAGCCTCAAAGTTTGATGGACGATATCAACAACACGGCCGCCAGTCCCCATGATTGTCATCCCCATGATTGTGATAGGTTTTCCAGAAAATCAACATTGGAAGATCGACTGACACGCTAAAGAAAGCCTTTTCTTCATGCTCACCTAGGGGCGGTGGAGTAGCCTTGTGGTTAAAGCGTTCGCTCGTCACGCCGAAGGCCCGGGTTCATGCCCCACATGGGTACAATATGTGAAGCCCATTTCTGGTGTCCCCCGCCGTGATATTGCTGGAATATTGCTAAAAGCGGCGTAAAACTTTACTCACTCACTCAGGGTCACCTCCCTTGCCATTATATTTTTCCATATCCGGACTTGGATTGGTCCGTAAAATGTAAATTACCATCAAGGGCGGGCGACATGACATTGCGTCAACCATAGGAATGGAACCTGGCCCCGGGGTCATGAAAGTGACTTAAGTCTAAAATTTGCTTAAGTCTGTCATTTTGATCTTAAGTCCAAAAAATTGTCTTAAATCGGGGATCACGTACATTTTTTAGTCTTAAAAGTTAAGACAGAGATCATTTTTTGTCTTAAATCCTGAGACTGCTACCTACCAGTCTTAAGTCCTTTTTGATGCCGAGTTTTTTTTTCAGGCGCACAATTCACAAGGTTTGAAAAGTGAACGTTGTGCGAGATTTGCGCTCGCGTGGTCCTGGATCTGCGTACAGCTATAAAATTACACAGAAATGTGGAATATTAAATTTCCTATCCGTTGGTATAAGTATAAATGCAAATACCTCGGCGGTTTGAGAAATAAACACTGCTAAATGATGTCCAGAATTTTGCTATGCATTCAAAAACAGGAAATTTCTCCGCTTTTGATCGTGCACCGGTAAAAGCACTGTGCTACGATTTTTTTAATTTGGCATCTTTACAGAAAGTGTGATCGAATAAATTACAGCCTGATATCTGAACGACATAAGTATATATGAAATGGGTTTATTTGCTTATGCATAACGTTATACGCTCAACATTAAAAATGACTCGCAACAAATGTCAAAAATGGATTTTCTTCTATGACGTCAAGGACGACAGAGAGGTCATACGCGTATAAAGATAAGGGGGCATAACTCCGCTATGCTTAACACTAGGTCAATGTAACTCATAATCATATCACTTGGAGAATTCGTTGTGGACACGGACGCTATATTTTCCTTATGTTTTGTTCACCGTGAACCAAACTACATGTTTTCAATACAAAGTTCCCCAATGTGAGCGGATACGTTTTAGTAGTTTCTAAGTTATAAGAAAAGATGACAATGTACTACATGAAAGCACGTAAAAGCGATTTGGATGGCCTATCTGATATGTAAATTAGTTCTTAAATTCACATATTCTCCTGTTTGTGTAGATGTATTTTGACTGATTTTGCATCATTATTTACTGAGTACTAGCCATATCTTCAAATGTAATGAAATTACTGAAAAGATTACAAAATTGTAGTTGACGTCATTGCTTGTTTTATGTATTTTGCGACGTCGGAAAAAAACGACACTGGTATGCTGATCAGTATATGTCTCACATAATTTCCATGAATTGTGTAAAAGGTTTCGGTTTCTATGTCTGAATTTAACACTCTTGTGACAGAACTTAAAATGTCTGATTTTACCATTTAAATAATGTCCTGAATAGATCCATGATTAGACGGTTTGACTTTGTATCTTAATATGAACAACACACGCACCTGTTTGGCATCAATTTGACGTAAACCCCTGGCCCCGGGGTCATGAAAGTTAAATCGCTATTCATAACCTGTTCATATGCAACTGTAATATTGGTCCGAATGGCGAATATTGCACATGATACATGAACTATTTAAGTACATGTTGCAGTTACGCCTTCGTTTGTTCTTTTAATACTTGTTCAAGGGTTTAAAATATGGTGTACTACACTCAGTATATCAATTTCTTATGTAAATATTATTCAAACAAACAAAACCCTTGAAAGAATGAAAACCGTATACCCTATATCCAAGGATATGATATAGAACAAGGCTAAATGTAGATAATGAAATTAGTTTCATGAAAAATATCTGAAAGATACTCTAAATATACACTGAAATTGTAATCGGTTGGAACATGGCGATTGCGTTTACTCTTATTCAACCGACCTTCACCTCAAAGAAATTGCCAAATATGTAACAACAATGTTGACGTATATGACATCACAACCGTTGACCGATTTCTTACAAAATGGCGGCTTCGGTGACATGGGTATACAGGATTTTGCGAGGACCTTTCCTTTGATTCGGGGATCGTTTGTACATAAATGTGTGATGTGAGTAATCAGAATGATTCTGACTATCTGTGTATTGTTACATGTTTTATCGTTTTCATTGCAAGTAAGAGAAGAAGCCAGATATGCCGATCATTACCGTTGTTCTGCGAGATTTTCCGTCAGTCATGACGTTACGCTGTACAGAAACTTTGACAAGTTCGTATAAACATATCACATTACTGTATTGTATCTATTATTTTTTGCTACGATACTATTTCCATGTATGTTCTAAAAGTATTGAGCCGAATAGACGAATGGGTGTCTGAAATTTGAGAAAATGCAGTACACAGTGTAAAGTCTCAATGTTTCTTTGTTTACATTTCAACAAGTGCTGTCTTTCTCACACAGCATTCGTTTCATATCACCTAGACACTTGGTTTTAGTGACAAAGACCATTTCTTATTTGATACTAAAATGTATGAGGAATTCAGTGATGTATTTGTCACAGCTGAATAGGAAATATACGTGATGTAATAGGCGTCTCAATACCGGCCTTCGCGAAACGTGATTTTGAAAACACTATCCAATGCAATATGGCAGAAAGCGCATTTAGGCGTTCGTGTTGGTGTATTTAGAAAACATCAACCTTAAAGACACTAAAGTCACCGCGGCGGGGATAAAAGCGTCAGTTGACTTGTTTGGAACATTTCAGCGGGTGCCTGCTACTAAGCTATTCTCCTCAATTATTTAAGAGTGACCGGACATGATTACATCATTCTAAAATTTCCATGGTAACTGTCTTAGTCTTAGTCTTAGCTAAGATTTGGCTGAGACTGTTTCATGATCCAGTCTTATCTAAAATCTTAGCTAAGCAAAAAAATTAGACTTAAGATATTTTTGTGCTAAGCAAATTTTAGACTTAAGATTTTTTCATGATCCCGGGGCCTGGAGTTACAGTCCGTTTAACTGTATTTGAAACCGATGAATTGCACAATCATGTTATCATTTGTTTCATAATTTTGGACACCCGAATAAAAAGGTTGTTGAACAAACGATCATTATTTTGTTGTCACTTACCGCTATATTTTACGAGGGTGGACCACTTTCTGGAAGAACAGCCAGGCGTGCGACTTGCGTGTGTTGATTCAACACATGCTTGTTGATTACCGGTAATAGCGGTAAGTGACAACAAAATAATGATCGTTTGTTACGCAACTTTTTTATTCGGGTGTCCAAAATTATGAGACAAATCATCAGAGTTGGTCTGTAGGTCATGTAAGTGTGCAAAATTTGGTTTTGTTGCAAGTATTAGATTTTGCGTTATTGAGCAATTCATCGGTCTCAAATGAAATCAAACGGGCTATAGTATAGGTGTACCGAAAAGCGACTCCAGGAACTAAAGAGTAAGGAAACGACTTCAATTTATCACGACAAAGTTTGTAAAGACGTTAAAACGGTGTAATATTTTGGGATTTGGGAAAGTCTCTCAAGATACAAATATTGATAAACAAGAAAATAATTAAAATTTACTTGAATAAATCTGTATCTTATCCCAGCTTTTGTATGTCATTAGACTATCAGCCACCCTTTTGTACACCAGTTAGACTCATTGGCTTCTATCACTTATCCACTGTAACAACACCATATCTGCTTTTGTATATTTTATTCTCTTTCATCTTATTATCCCCTATTTATTGTATATACATGCTAAAGCGTTGGCTCGTCACGCCGAAGACCCGGGTTCGATTCCCCACATGGGCACAATGTGTGAAGCCTATTTCTGGTGTCCCCCGCCATGATATTGCTGTAATATTGCTAAAAGCGGCGTAAAACTAAACTCAGTCAGTCAATATATGCATGCTTAAAATCACTCTGGCTTCATGCACATTACCAGTATATATATCCTGTATATCTGTTAGTTAGCATTCACCTGACCAAGGGGCAAGGAATAGCCCAGAACCATTGTGTATACAATAAAGAAGAAGTTGACATACATAATATTTTGTCTTATACTTGAATACCAACTTCTATATGCCTCTGAAGAACCATATCTGGGACCTAATTGTGACCTCTGCGATATGAAATCCGTCTGTATGAGTCTATTTCTGGGTCTGAAACCAGTGACGGCCGCCGTACATATAGAGCAAAGTCCGGGAAGGCTGGCTATAAAAAGCCTGCCGTATAATGACATACGTCCAGGAGTATTATAACATATACGTCCAAGTGACAGCTGAGTGACAGTTACAGTCACAGAATACAGGGCCTCCTCGTCATGCTTCTTTTAAATTGAGGTTAAAGAGACAAGAGGAATATTGAAAAGGAAGAGGAAAAATGTAAGAATCGTGGCTACTTAATGATGATATATAAATACAAAAACGTACTTTACATATGCTCTATCAAGGGACGTCGGGTCTTGCATTAAAAAACGTTTCTTGTATTCTTATTCAACAGACATTGAAGAGGATTCCAACACGTGGGTATTTATCATGATAATGTAAACGTCATCTCCACATGTTGCTGGAGGCACCATGCATTATGCACATTACAGAATATATTCGTTACACGGAATGTGTTTAACCTGTGAACCCACTTGGGCAGTGTGTATCATCCCTAATACCGTATTTCCTCTAGTAAGCGCCGGGAATCTACAGTCCGTTTGATTTCAATTGAGACCGATGAATTGCTCACTAACACAAAATCTAATAATTGCAACAAAACCACCAAATTTTGCACAGTCACATGAAATCGACAGACCAAGTCTGATGATTTGTCTCATAACTTTGGACAACCGAATAAAAAAGTTGTTTAACAAACGATCATTACTAGTCTCTGAATGAACATATTTTACCGAAAAAAAGTTCCTAGTAAAAAAATAAAATATATATATATAATGAAAAGGAGCCCTGAGACTTTCTTCATTTTCAGACCTGAAGCTGTGGAAATATAGACTTGCCACATTTTCTAGGCTTGCGTGGTCTGCCTTGGATATATTTGCTTCAGGGTCTGTATGACAGACTAGCATCATCGCCCTTTCTCCAGACATACACGCGTTTATCAGCTCCAGTAACCACTTGACTTTCGTCAGAAAATATGAAGTTTATCCAGGTTCGACACCACAGACCATGTTTCTTTGAGTTGATTTCACGAATCGCTACCTCAACTCGTCGTTTGTAACCTTCAAAAGTTAATTTTCGAAACGTTTTTTTACTGAAAGGATTATCTCCATTTTCATTAAATTTGGTTTGTTATATATATCATTCAGGGTGGCACGGTGGTTATTTTTCACACACGTGTTAAGAGATAAAGCTTCTAGTAATAGCTGTAGGATAATAACGAAACTGTCAAGGTTAAATGGAACATTAAGACAACGTAAATTGGGAGTCCACAGAATAGCGTTGTAACAACGAAAGCACAACGTTCAGACAGCGTGAAATTGTTAGCTGGGTCACATGCACCACGTGCCTTACAAACTGACAGATCCGCATTTCATTCGCCTGACTTCGGATCAGTCGATCCCATACTTTTGTCACTGATCGCAGACAAGTAAACGTTGAACATACTGGCCAGTTTCCAGAACCCAATATCCGCACACGCCCTGAGAGTTGCAGACGCCTCATCTCTAGTTCATACACAAGCTATGAATTAAACCAAGTAAATCGTAACTGTAGAATCAATAAGATTGACAAAAAATGGCCCACAGATATGAATCGTCCTTCCTTGAAAATGACTAAATCAGGAATTCCAATGATTTCCTTCCTACTTCTCTTGCGCTACTTGGGGCGGTGGGGTGGCCTAGTGGTTAAAGCGTTCGCTCGTCACGCCTTAGGGGGTTCGATTCCCAACATGGGTACAGTGTGTTAAGTCCATTTCTGGTGTCCTCCGCCGTGACATTGCTGGAATAGTGCTAAAAGCGACGTAAAACTAAACTCACTCACTCACTCTTGCTTGTGTTTTACAGTCACAAACGTCCATGCATAGAATGTTTGATTTAAGAAATATTCTTTGTACCAAATTTACATGTTTTGTACTTACATGTAAAGTATGTAGAACTAATGACAATTCTTTTGAGTCATTATTAAATGAATAATTGCTTATAGTGCATTTGTCTTTTCAATGAGCGTTAGCTTCCAGTCCCTCTGTTACGATGATTGACACGTTACGTTAGCTTCCAGTCCCTCTGTTACGATGATTGACACGTTACGTTAGCTTCCAGTCCCTCTGTTACGATGATTGACACGTTACGTTAGCTTCCAGTCCCTCTGTTGCGATGATTGGCACGTTTCCCTTTTCTGGAAGGTTCCATGTTCAAGACAACTACAGATGGAGCCTATAATTGGACCCTCTCAGATTGTGCCACCGTTGTCTTTGTGCTGAACTGTCACAAGCCTTAATATACTCATGGAAACAAATAAGGGAACACCTGAAAGTACCTTTTCCAGGTTTCTTCACAGGCGTTGTATTGCACTGTGGTGAAATTCTGGAAAAGAATAAAGGAACACTTGTACTTTCAGGTGTTCCCTTCTTCGTTTCCATGACTATATATGTTACAGTCATTCTGTAAAACCAGTCATTTGGCCAAGTGACTGAAATTTTAAGTCATTTGGTTAAATTACTAAAACTATCAGTCATTTGGTCAAAAGACTTAAAGTTTCAGTCATTTGGTCAAAAGACTAAAAGTTTCAGTCATTTGGTCAAAAGACTAAACAATTAGAGTTCTTAGACTCATTGCCTCAACAATTTTCGAAAACGACCAACTACAAAAGGAGTCGTCATCAGACCTATTCTGTCCAATGTGAGTGACAACGGACAGTATACAATCGCCTGCCCTGCTGGTGTCTTCCAAGGCAAGTTCTCGAGGAACCAGTTCGATTTGTGCTCAGAGAAACTCTTAACTTTATCAGAAGTCAACACTGAAACTTCAGTATCCCTTCGTACTGCTGTTGGAGCCGAGTCTTTATCAGGAGGCCAGGGTTTCGTAAAGTGTAACTGTGCTGGTAGCAAGAGATGTGGAACCAAGAAATGCAAATGTTTAACAACAATATTCTGTGCAACAGCCGGTGTCATTCAAGTCTCACTTGTCAAAACAAGTAATGTACATGATATGCAAAACTGTAAGTTCAAACTTGAGAAATAAAGTGTTCACTTAATTTTTGTGTGTTTCCTTTTGAACTTAAATGATTTAGTCACTTGGTCAAATGACTGGTCGAAAATTTTAATCATTTGGTCAAATGACTGATCGTTACAGTCATTTGACTAACTGAGTGGCTTGACAGATTGACAGTAACATATAACCAGCCGCTGACTTAGACCCAATTGTCTTGCAGTGTGAGCACAAAGGTTTATCCAAGATTTCAAACTGGATGATATTGGCAAACGGGAGCCGGATATTGTTTTCAAATTGGGTTATTTTCACTTTAATTCTGCTGAACATTTTAAACTTCAGTGAAATGAAGTGGGAAAGTTTATTGTCATTTGCTGCGATTGCTGGGCAGATTTAGAACAGGTTAAGATACCACAGGGTGGAAGCGCTGTGCACGCGAAATGTGGAGTTGATCCACAAGCAACTCCATTTCCTCGCTGGACAGTGAAAGAAGAACACGTGGTGAAAGAGTAATGGTAAGTTTTCCCTCGCATTTTCATAATTTTGCAAGGTTTTGGCATTTGGCTGAGGGGTCTAGAAATTTACAGATCATTTTCAGCGATCTTGTTTCGACACTCAGGAGGGTGCCCTCGCTTAACACGCTATTATAGAAATATCTGTAAATTTCTGGACCCCTCAGCCAAATGCCAAAACCTGCGCCATCATTACGCTTGCGCCACATGTTCGTCTTTCATTGTCCAGCGAGGAAATGGGGTTGCTTTCTGGGCAATTCCACATTTCGCGTGGACAGCGCTTCCACCCTGTCAGACACATCCATACATTGTCTAAATCAGAAGCATCGCGTTTCAGTATAGTTCATGTTATAACAGAATACATGCAGTTGAAGTGAAACGAAAATGAAAAATGATCAAGAGCTTTTTGTAGAACGATTTATTTTTGATTCACTAAATACTCAGATAACTGTTTAAATTGATGCACCACGTATCAACACGTAGGCAAGGACTGATGACAATATATTTGTAGATATCCAAATGATTTGCTTGTATTTACGGTTTCCATAACACATCGATGATCAAGAAAAGGCAATGTTTAATTTCCTTTTCCACGGATCTAAAATCACTGCTTGATCCTGTCTGACAAATAGGCCTCCAAGTAATGGGCTTCTCGCTCCCAGCTTCAATAATGGCGGCTTCCTCATTTACCGATACAGAGAACATATATACATGTACAGCATTTTTACTCTCCATATAAAACGTGACAGCAAATATATTACCCAAAACTAAACCCTCCTCTGTAAATCTTGTTGACATGTGTAAGGTACCAAAATAGGTTAGTTCCCACGGAGCAGACCTTCCGAGGGGTGAAAAAATGTGGCTTGTCCGCAGGGGAATTCAAGATCTGTAGTTACTAGCACCAGTGTGATATTACCAAGTGAGGGTGAGGTGGGGTGAGGTGAGGTGAGGTGAGGTGAGGTGAGGTGAGGTGAGGTGAAATTGGGTTAAACGTCGTGCTTGAGAATATTTAACTCATATGACGACGTGCATGCTAGTATATGTGTATGTGCGGCTGCTTGTACTAGCCCTGACTTAAGCTGGTTTTATAGTGCTAGCCCACTGAGATACCATGCCGCAGTGAAGCATGAATACCCCACTCAGACACATTATACTGACTCTTAGCCGACCAGTCCTTGTTGTACCCATAAATGCCGAGCGCCAGGCAGGGACCAACAAGTACCATATTTTAACGTCTTTTTGGTATGACGCGGTCGTGGATCGTTACCAGATGAGGTAGTAGGTACATGTTCATAACTGTTTTACAGTGGAGCGCAATAGTGCAGTGGTAAGGCGTCTGTCTATCACGCTGAAGGCCGGTGGAGGCACCTATTTTTTATAGGTTCGGCTCTTTTTACAAGATACTTAGATCCACATTGTCTCAGTTCACCCAGCTTTAAAATGGGTACCCGTGAGGATGTGCTGGCAATGTGAGTGTTTAGTTCATTGCGCCTAACAGGCCGGGGGGAGTTGAAAAAGTATCGGAAAGTCCTATGACCGGGGATAGTAATGTACACAGCGCCGTGAGCAGGCAATGTGCCTGGATGTGAGCGCCGTATAAGCGGACTCTTACTATTACTATTACAATTACTAACCAGGTGTGGCAATACAGCACGAGGGCAATAACCTGTAATACATCTTACAAATAAACTTACAGGTGCAAGAGGGGCGGTGGGGTAGCCTAATGGTTAAAGCGTTCGCTCGTCACGCCGAAGACCCGGGTTCGAATCCCCACATGGGCACAATGTGTGAAGCCCATTTCTGGTGTCCCCCGCCGTGATGTTGCTGGAATATTGCTAAAGGCGTCGTAAAACCAAACTCAGTCAGTCAGTCAGTAAAGGTGCAAGACATGAAAATTTGAAAAATATACAGGATGCTTAAAACATTTCAATCCAAACATATACTTTTATGCATTACCAGAAATAGATGTAGCCAGAGTTAGAGGAGTAGCCTGTCATACAGCCTGAAGCAAATATATCCACGATAGCCCACGCAAGGCTAGAAAATGTGGCAAGTCTAGATTTCCACAGCTTCAGGAAATGAAGAAAGTCTCAGGGCTCCTTTTCATTATATATATATTTTTTTTTACTATGAATTTTTTTTCTGTAAAGTATGTTTATTTCAGAGACTAGTTGTTGGTCTACGATGAAGCTTACAAGCCCGTGTGCGTGTGCCGCCCCTCGCACCAAAAGGTCAGTTTGATGATCTGGGAATGCATTACTAGTACTTATCATGGTGTTGGCACTATTACCACCGCTGTTGAAGGCAATATTATGCTGCCAAGAATATAGAGTAATTAGAGAACCATTTTGGGCCAGTTATTGCGCACAAAATTTTCCAAATGAAGACTACATCATGGACGACAATATGCTCAATATGAACTACAAGGAGGAAATTAACATAACCATGGGCGGATCGGGGGGATGGGGGTGGGGGTGTTTGCAGGGGTGCACATACCCTACCCCACTTTTGTCCTGAAAGTTCAGGGGCGTAGGAACAGGGGGGATTTGGGGGGGGCCCCCCCATTTTTTAAGACGAAACCATATCTACCTTACCATATCTACCACCGTTCAGGACTACGCCCCTGAAGTTTATTAAATAACACATGAAAACGGGTGAAAATGAAGTTGTGGACCCTCCTTTTCTCAAGAGTGCGCACGCACACGCACGCACACACACGCACGCGCGCGCGCACACACACACACACACCACCTTTCTCAAAAAGCTGTATCCACCGCTGATAACTGGTACATCCTGGCCCCCACAATCTCCAGATCCAAATGAGATCGCAAATATCTGGCTTTGTCTTATATGTGAACTGCATGATGTCGCCGCCAACATAACAACAAAAGATCAACTCATGGGTGAAATCCGCAGTATCTGGAACAACTTGTGTGTGAACTACAGATACGTTCCAGTTATATTCGGACACTTGACGTAATTTCCATAGACTTACATGTCAATTTAGTGTGGCATAAACAATTTTCATGAATTTAATTTTCGTTAGATCCAAGTCAATTTTTGCACATTTGTGAGGAATCATCTATTTTATGGTCTCTGATCTTCTACCTACAATCACAAAATTTCGGTTTAATTTTCCGTTGCTTATTTATCGAATGGGAACAAGTTAATCAACGTATGTATACATGTACAGTGCCGTGAACTCCTTTAACATGGCGGCCTGTGGGATTGTGCACTGGAATCAAACGTAAGTTGATAAATGTGATATGTCATTAGTTAAATAGTGGTCGGAAAACTGAACTGAAATTATGTGCGCAGAGCTGAGATGATTTCACATTTGCCTGTCAAATTTTACAAAGATCCATCCTAAACTCACTTCATGAAATTTATTTATGCTAGTACACTGAAATAACATGTAAGTCTATGGAAATTACGTCAAGTGTCCGAATATACCTGGCACGGGTCTGTATATGAAGCTACATTCGACACTATTCCAAGGCGCCTATGTGAAGTACCAAGAATGAAGGGTCAGCTCACCAAATATTAAGGTAAGACTTACTTTATTTACCGAGATACACGATTTTTATAGTTAACCCCTGCCCACAGTAACTACAAACTTAGCCTGAAACACCTGTCTTTTGACCGAATGGGTTTGGGGAAAGGCAGACTTCAAATCCCGGCACATATAATCATAAAGGACCACAATTTTTATTTTGGTCTTCAAACTAGTGTAAATGTCTGCTACAAAAAAATATGTTTTTAAATATATAAATATCTAATCTGCGAGAACAAAACCGATACCTCAAAATCAAATCCCGTTCGCATACCTGGGTATACTTACAGTAGATTCAAAGATTAGCTGTCCGGATTCGGCCAATCTGATTCGGTGCATGGCTGACGCCAAGGCTTGTGCGGTGCAGATGCAGCCACTTCCTGTGTTTGATTGCGAAACCGCGAAAATGGCAACAAAGCAGGCGAAGTTAAAGCCGGAGTGTAAATATGGAGCCAAGTGTTACAGAAGAAATGCTGACCACATCAAAGCATATAGTCACCCCAAAAGGAAAGCGGACGACGAAGAAGATACTCCCGATTGTCCGACTGGAGGCGGGGTGGGTTGTCTCAAATGACGAATATCCACAATCAATGATCTTGTGAATATTGTCATCACAGATACTTCTGTCACATTTATTGACCCAAATAGTTGTCCCAAATATAATAGGGAGTACTGCACTTTACCGGGCGCACTTTTTCAGATTAATTAGCGCTGCTGGGGTTCCCTAACCCTAATCCTAACCCCTAACCCTAAGGATCGTAAAGGGTGTCTAACCCTAAACCCTAACCCTAAGGATCGTAAAGGGTGGCATACCCTAACCCTATGTGTTCCATCACAGTACGGGTCGAAGTATTGCATTGACCCGATCTGCTAATACAATACGTCAGCCAATATTTAGTTTATGTATCCAGCTAATCCTAATGATCGAGCAAGCATGAGAGATCAGTGATGCGATATTTGAGAATTTGTGTTGACATATATATCTATCTGTCTGTATCTTATAATATTATTTATTGCGTGGCGACCGGGTTCAACAATCATCTCACCACCACGACCTACACCTAAGCAGGTCGGATCCAGGAGTTTGGAGATGGGGGGAGTATATAAATCATGATTCCAAAGGTTAGGGGAAATGCTCCTCAGGGAAATTTTTTTTGGGTGAGAATGGGGATTGCGAGAACCTGCACCACCCCTCTGAATCCGTCCTGTAAAGGATCCAAGAAGCGCTGAAGGGGTCGTCGGCATGGGTACAGATGTGTACCTCAAGTTCGATTCTGTATACAGGTTGCAGAATATGGACCATTTGGACTTATCCCCCGTTTGGGGTACCGGGTACAATTCTGTCTTTTGACTTTGTTCAGGGTACATTTCTGTATACAGAAACTCACCTGGGGACCTATTCATTACACAGAGGTTTGAAAATGTGTAAACCCTTGTAAATTCCGAAATACGGGACTGTAAGACCCGCACACCTGTTGACCAAGTGTCTTACAAGGGTCTTACAGTCCTGTACACCCTTTCAAAACACTGTGTGAGGAATTTATTATATTAGCTTTAAGATCTTATAATGTAGCTTGTCTATAAAAACCAACATTCAATCTTCGACAGAATGTGACGCAAAACATTTCGCCATGTTTTTTCCTGAACTGTCATTAAGGGAGATAACTTGTGATGGTTTGGTACCCACACCGATACCGACCACTTCAGCCCAAGAAACACACAAAATCTGTAAAGATAGCAGCAGGAGCCAGTTAGTGCAGTACTAGCTGCGACATTTTAACTCCACAGTTGCCTAAACATGACAATCAGAATTTCTATTTGAAACAAAATGTACAAAACGAGCTTGTTGACAAGTGAACACAATGAGAGCCTTACCTAGACATACTGTACATGGCATTGAGTAGATCACTGTACATCAGTACAGTCTATCAACCCAAGTACACAATACACAAGTACATATCAATAATTATTGATCACAAATGTACCGAGCGAACTTAGTCATGGAATTCCTAGTTCCAGTTATAATCATGATAATATACTTATTGTATCCATCTATGGAAGCCATTCCTATCTGTCATTGGTTTCAAGCAAGTGACACAGTAATCACCACTTGCATATGTGGGCCCTAAGTGAGGTGAGGTGAAATTGGGTTTAACGTCGTGCTTGAGAATATTTCGCTCATATGACGACGTGCATGCGTGTGTATGTGTATGTGCGGCTGCTTGTACTAGCCCAGACTGAAGCTGGTTTTATAGTGCTAGCCCACTGAGATACCATGCCGCAGTGAAGCATGAATACCCCACTCAGACACATTATACTGACTCTTAGCCGACCAGTCCTTGTTGAACCCATTAATGCCGAACGCCATGCAGGGACCAACAAGTACCATATTTTAACGTCTTTTGGTATGACGCGGTCGGGGAACGAACCCGCGACCTTCTGCTCTCAGGGCGGACGCTCTAACCACTACACCACGGAGGCAGTGGGGGCCCTACTCATACTCTCATGTACACACCAATATGTCTGTGTATGTGTCTCTGTGTACTATCTTAAATCATATAGAAACATATGAACTATATTGATCCCTCACAAAATCCAGCCCACTTCAAACATTGCAGTGATTGTCTGAATATATGTTCTTTGAATTGTTTATTCAGGACAGGCCAAAGAAGGTAAAAGTTGCCCAGGACGCCACAAGCCCAGACAAGTCAGCCAAGTCTGATGTCGACCCAGACAACACAAGCCAGGTCCCTGGAAAAACAGACTCACACAAAGAAGATGAAGAAATGAAGCAAGATGAAGGAATTAAAGAAGATGAAGAGGATGGTAGGACCAGATAAACAGAATAGATCAGTGAAAGTCCTATTGGCCAATATGGACTGTGACAAAAGCTTAGAGTCCACTAGCCCTAACTTATCTTCTTCATTTTCAGTATTAATAAATAGCTGGTGATGTTGGACCCAAAAATAATATTTCTGCACTGGGCCTAGCTTTCACCTGGTAGCCTGTTTAACTGACAACATTGTGAGCAAACCTTGGTGTGTACCATGGTAAGACTGAGAGTGTACTGTTTTACCCCTAGTGTGTATATTACTTCAGGAAGTGCAAAATTTTAGCAAAATTTTATCATTTTTAACAGCAATTTTCACCTATGTGCATATTTTTCAAATACTTAAATTTGGTATTTTCTTAAAGCTCATTCATCGTAGATTCAAAATATATATGCAGCTTTCGAGGCACACAAACACACACAAGTTTGTTATTGTGTTGAAACACATTTAGTTTCTTTGAAACTGGGCGAAGCCATCGCGCTCAGAAGTGATTGGGGAAGCAAGTCATTAAAGGGAGGTAACCGATGCCTGACTAAATTGTTTAGGTCATCTTGTGACCTGGACTGTTTGAAGCCTACGTAATATATATGGTGCTATTTATCTCACGTCTTAAAACATTTCTTCTTAACGACAAAGAAGATGTAAAAGATAAAGACCGTAATATGAATACCATTTTCTTATAGGGACTATATTATTTGGTGGAAATAAAATCATTGGAAAACACGAATGAGAGAGGGGGTTCACACCCACCGATGTAAAAACATGCCTGAGAGTTCATAGTTTTCAGTTGCTGTCGGTTTTTACGTCCGTTTTCTCTTAGGTGCAATTTTGACAGACACACAGTAATGTATCCTATACAGCCCTTGAAGGTCTGCCTGTATCTTAAGATAATCATAATTTAAATATGGGTTTTTAGGAGGTTGTTTGTTGGGGTAAAATATCTTCATTTCATAGACTAGATATTAGTTTAATGTGTCGCTGTGTTAGTTTTCTACATTGGCGCCTGACTCTGATATATTTATAAGTGTGACCTATATATGTATAAGATCTTATGTCTTATATATATCTAGTCATACTTATAAATATATCAGATTTGGGCACTTTTGGTGCCAGTCCGAGAGGATGTAGTTTCATCATGATTGATGTATTAGTTAGGGGAGTCATGATACCACCACCTTTTTATGTTCAGGTGTACTAACATGTTGGGGCGATGGGGTAGCCTAGTGGTTAAAGTGTTCGCTCGGTTCACCAAAGACCCGGGTTCGATTCCCGAAATGGGTACAATGTGTGAAGCCCATTTCTGGTGACCCAGATATTGCTGGAATATTGCTAAAAGTGGCGTAAAAACCATACTCACTCACTCAGTAACATGTTACGGTACTTGTTTTCAATGTATAAGCTGAATGGTTTGTTATTTCAAGCGAGTTCTGCTAGCTTTACCCCGTCATATTCCCCCCTAGTTTATAGGTGGAAGACATCGGTCTGGCATTATTGAACCATTTATCTGTGACATTAGCTTATGACATAAAAACATGTATGTCATGTGTATAATTATATATTTTTTGACATGTTTCTGATGTTTATTTTGATGCATCTATTTCTTAAACAGGGAAACAGTGATCATGGCCATGTGAAAATGATTCCTAGAATTTATCTCAAGTGTTTTATATCTGGAAAATGTCAATCTCATCACTTTCGTCAGTGTTTGCAAAGCCCTTGGTGATTAACTTATACTCGTGAGTATGGTTTTGTGCCGCTTTTAGCAATATTCCAGCAATATCATGGCGGGGAACACCAGAAATGGGCTACACACATTGTATCCATGTGGGGAATCGAACCCGGGTCTTCGGCGTGACGACATAGCTTTAACCACTACTCTACCCTGTCGCCCCCGAGACTCAGGAAGACCATGAAAATTCATAACATAACTGTGAGATGATGGATGATTTGTTTGCCCCCAGTTAGTGACAGTGAAGAAGATGAAGATGTGGACGCCTCGCCGATGGATGTGAAACAGTACATCAAACACAAGTACCTGGTGGAAATGCCACAAGACTTCTATGATTTCTGGGAGTTCTGTAAGACAGAAGACTCGGCTGCACCAACAGGTGAGTGAGTTTGGTTTTACGCCGCTTTTAACAATATTCCAGCAATATCATGGCAGGGGACACCACAAATGGGCTTCACACATTGTAGCCATGTAGGCAATCGAACCCGGGCTTTAACCACTGGGCTACCCATCACCGGGCCGGGACAAGTCAGTTTTCACCGGGCAATCCCATCATATCCCAATTGGTGAGGTTGATGCTCATGATGTTGATCACTGGACTGTCTGATCCATATACAGCCCATATAGCTGGAATATTGCTGAGTGCGGCATTAAACACAAAAGAAAAAAAAATGCAAGGTGTCTGCGTGCAGATCCTGAAAAGATGCATAATTAATTACTGGTGTGTTTATTTTAAAGCTATTTACCGTCAAGCATGTTCTCCAACAGATGTGTTCAAGAGGGTGCTAGGGTTCCAGCTGGTCGGCCCATTTGACATTCTGGCTGGGAAACACGAAGGAGTCACTCACAACGCGGGGAAGAAGCCCAACTTCCTGCGACACTGGCGGTACTACTATGACCCTCCGGAGTTCCTCACTGTTGTCAGGGGAGACGATGACACACAGTTCCACATCGGCTACTTCAGGTGAGACTCACAAGTCTTGTATTAACAAGAAAGATCGTAACGACTTTGTTTATTTGTGTAATTTTAAGTTGTGCACAACTCATATCTCGGCAACATGGATTTGTCCAGTGAAGAAGAAACACTAGCCTTAATGTCTGTCTGCATATCGCAGTCAATGAAAATAAAGAAGAGAAAGCCTAAATTGGCATGGATCTGTAACTGGATTCTTAGTCGGAACATTCAAGTGACAGTAAAAACCTACAAACTGCTCAGTTTCTTCTTTTGTAAGGTCGATGTTTTTTTAATCTCAGACATGATGTCAACATAAACATAAGTGACGTCACCCTGAGGTGTACACAGATCTAAGCGATTTGATTGGTCGAGAGCTTGCGACTTGTGAGGTGAGGTGAAATTGGGTTTAACGTCGTGCTTGAGAATATTTCGCTCATATGACGACGTGCATGCGTGTGTATGTGTATGTGCGGCTGCTTGTACTAGCCCAGACTGAAGCTGGTTTTATAGTGCTATCCCACTGAGATACCATGCCGCAGTGAAGCATGCATCCCACTCAGACACATTATACTGACTCCGAGCCGACCAGTCCTTGTTGTACCCATTAATGCTGAGCGCCAGGCAGGGACCAACAAGTACCATGTTTTAACGTCTTTTGGTATGACGCGGTCGGGGATCAAACCCGCGACCTTCCTCTGGGCGGACGCTCTAACCACTACACCACAGAGGCGGTCCTGTGACTTGTGAAGGAATTAGGACAAGTCTTGTATCTTACAACTCTGCTGCGACTAGTTGTATGAGATTAGACATCGTTATGATTGGGGTGTTCCCAGGTTGCAACTGTGTTGCATGCTACAAGTTCTCACTACAAGTCGTACTGTGCGAACGCACCTTTAAGGCTTCTCACGTACATTACGTCTATCACTGTCCACAGGCTGGTCGAAGTCTCATGTAGACAGCTCTGATGGTTGTACAAGGGAGTCCAAGTACAGTACAACCAGAAATTACTGAAAATTTAAGATTGTAATTTTGTTTTATATATGCCACCCCTCACGTTAAATTTCGGACTGTATTTTGGGCGCTGATTCAAAGGTTTTTCAGTTTGTTTGGTCCAGAATTTCAGTGTATTAGGAAACAGCCACACAGAACTTTCATCTGAGAAAATCACATTGTCCCAGTTAAAATTTCTATGCTGTAAGCACCAGTTCAACCTTCGCTCTATTTGTTCAGGTTTCATGATCGGTGATGGAATTCCTCGACTTTTCTGCCAACCCATTGCATGCAGCTCAGTTCTAATTGTCTCCTTACAGACAGCCACATTTCCTCTATCAATCATACCCAGCCTTAAGTTTTCTAAACTCCTTCGTTTTTGTTTTTAGAAACAAGAATACCAAGCTGCCTCCTGTCACCGACAGTCAAATTTCTGGGCCTACCTGCGCCTCCCTGGTGCTCAATGCCATATCCATTTGCAATATTTTTCAAAACACGATAAACAGTGGACAAAGGGATGCCTGTTCTACTTGAAATCACTTTAGCTGATCTGATGTTCTTGTTATAATACTCTAAAATCAACTTCCTCTTCTCTAAATCATCCATACTGAGGATCACTGAAAATGTCGTCTGCTAGCAAATAAACAAAGGGGGATAACTCTTCACAAACTAATGAAAAAGGATTAACGGAGTTGTCTCTCTTGAATGAAACCAAACACTTGATAGCTGGTTAAGGTTGTTTATACTAGAAATCAGATTAAACATATTCCTAAAATTCTCAATAATTTCTGGTCATACTATAAACACAACTCCATGTTACTTCTTTGAGTGGCATTTAGAAGCTGCTATGATGAAGAGAAACAATTTTCTTTTGATAGACTGCATCTTAATTGCAATGGATGCGACATTTCGGTGTATATGGTAACACGGTTTTAGCATCCCCACCAAGGCATCGCATCTGTTGCCATAATGAAGTTGTCTATCTTTAAACATTGTTCCTCTTCACAACTCTTGTTAACTGAAGTTTGAATAGGCTTCCAGGACAACATGGTTCGAGAGCATGTTCTAAACTCTGTGCAAAGGCAGGAACGTCATCGTAATTCCTACCCACACTGTGTCGTTATAGACTTTTGGAGGCAGTATAACATTGCTGTCCTCCATAACCACCTGCTTCGCTACCCCGCTCAATTGAGAACATGTCCAGAATGAGTGGGTGAGGATGGTTTTACATCAATATTTTAGCAATATTCCAGCAATATCAAGGCGGGGACACCGGATGTGGGCTTCACGCATTGTACCCATGTGTGGGATCAAACCTAGGCCTTCGGCATGAGGACTAAACGCTTTAACCACTAGGTTACCCCACGCCCCTGTCCGGGATGAGCAGGACCCATGTCTTGGTGGTAACGCCAACTCAGACATGTGTAACAACATCGCCCGGCTATGTTCAATCATCTCGAACATGTGTTCAGTGTATTGCTGCTGCGGTCTTCTATCAGTGAAAGTAGTGCTGATTAGTGGCAGTCTGAAAGAAATAATCAAAGATTGGTCACAGTGACCAAAGGACCGAGTCATTCAGAATGCCAACCCTTACATGGGTACTTATTACGAAGCCCATTAAATTATGCCATTACATTTAATCTGCGAAATTACATGTTGTACTGGTTTTCTGAAAATCAATAAAGTGCTAAAATTTCAGCGTAAAACCAAACTCAGTTGCAGTCAGAATTGCTTGCTGCTGTCCCTCTTCTATCAGTGAAAGTGGTGCTGATTATTTTGAGTCTGATTAATTTTCGATAATTCAAAGATTGGTCACAGTGACTTCCTTTAGGTGAAAGGACCATGTTGATTCGGCAGAGATGCCAAATTACACTTTTTGACCTCTCTAGCTTTACAGGCCCAAAATAGGGTTGGCATATTTTGATTGATCACATATTCATTAAATTACAAACATTTTGGACATTTTTAATCTGCAAAGATTGAACATATCCTAGAAGTTGTCAGGGTACTGAAAAGCGTTTTAATTCTTAGAATACTCACGTGCTGAAAAGTCATGACTGAATATTTCTTGAAGATTCTGGGAAGTTTATGTTCATGATATATTAATCATCACTTTAATTTACAAATGAAATTTGCGCAGTTTCTAAATAAAGCAAAACAACAAGAAGAGAGAACCATGTTATATTTATCTGCAATAACAGCCTGAATAGGAAAATCTGAAAAATGATGCTAACCATGTGATAAAAATATGATAAGAGCGGAAGAAGTAATTTTTTTTGGTGTGGGTACAAGTCTATATGATTAAGTGTGACAGAAATACATAGCAGTGCAACTGAAGTTTGGCAGGTGTAACTAGGTTTTTATGTATGGTTGCACCTGGTGCAAGTAGCCCTGAAAAAGATGCGTGTTTGTTTTCCCATGATTTGATGAGAATTTTTAACTTTTTTAAATTTCGCGTTTTGTTTCCCCAGTTATCCCGACATTGGCCTGGCCTAATGTGGGGTGATGCAATGAAAAAGATGTGTGCTTTTAACTTCTTTGAGTGGCATTGTTTAGAAGTTGGAGACTAATATACAGGAAAACTTTATTAGGTAGACAACTTCTAACACGGTAGATCGCGGCGTTTCGATACAGATTCTTGTATCGTTGTCAAGCAAGTATACCTGCGAATAAAGAAGTTGTTTATCCACAAAGTTTGTCTGTATATGTGTGCTTTTTTCCTAAAAACCCTACAGTCAGTCATGATATTGCTCATAATTACTGTTGTTTTTTGGGGGGGTGGGGGTGGGTGTAGCCTAATGGTTAAAGTGAACGCTCTTCACCACATCCAGGTTTGACCTTGCATGCTCCCTTGCTGTCGACTCCTTTTTAACAAACTATTCCTCCCCTGATCAGTGAAAGCAATGAGACACTAGTGGTTAAAGCGATCACTGTTTGGCTGAACTATCAGCCACTGTTTGGGGGCAGTGGGGTAGCCTAGTGGTTAAAGCGATCACTGTTTGGCTGCCTGTTTGGGGGGCAGTGGGGTAGCCTAGTGGTTAAAGCGATCACTGTTTGGCTGAACTATCAGCCACTGTATCAGCCCTAGTGGTTAAAGCGATCACTGTTTGGCTGAACTATCAGCCACTGTTTGGGGGCAGTGGGGTAGCCTAGTGGTTAAAGCGATCACTGTTTGGCTGAACTATCAGCCACTGTTTGGGGGCAGTGGGTAGCCTAGTGGTTAAAGCGATCACTGTTGGGCTGAACTATCAGCCACTGTTTGGGGGCAGTGGGGTAATCTTGTGGTTAAAGCAATCACTGTTTGACTGAACTATCAGCCACTGTTTGGGGGCAGTGGGGTAGCCTAGTGGTTAAAGCGATCACTGTTTGGCTGAACTATCAGCCACTGTTTGGGGGCAGTGGGGTAGCCTAGTGGTTAAAGCGATCACTGTTTGGCTGAACTATCAGCCACTGTTTGGGGGCAGTGGGATAGCCTAGTGGTTAAAGCAATCACTGTTGGCTGAACTATCAGCCACTGTTTGGCTGTTGGGCTGAACTATCAGCCACTGTTTTGGGGGCAGTGGGGTAGCCTAGTGGTTAAAGTGTTGTCTAGTCACGCCGAAGGCCGAGGTTTGATTCCCCACATGGGTACAATATGTGAAGCCCATTTCTGGTGTCCCCGCGGTCATATTGCTGTATATTGCTAAAAGCGGTGTAAACCCATACTCACTCAGTTTTTTTTCTTCCAAATTTCTTACTTTATTTGAAAGTTAACCATGATATTCCTACTGGCCCAGTGTCATTTTGATATGTATATGGATGTTTGCAGGGATGATCCCAAGGAGATGCCGGTCTTTCTTGCTGCAAACTCCGCCAAGACGAGCTGTGTGCTCTCACCAAGGGGAGACAACCTGTTCGCTGCTGTCAGGTATGTTGACATGGTTACTGGATTTAACCAGGATGGTAATGCAAATCAGGCTAATCAAGAAATGACAGGTTTGGTTTGTCCTAAATTAAAAAAAATTGAACTATCAGCCTCTGAAGACAGATCGATTAATCCCATATAAGGCTATCATTTGTCTCTATTTGGATCATGGATCTGATGTACCTATGTTCTAAAAACAATTTAACCTCTTCCCTCTGATATGTCATGCTGGCACCTGTGATATGTCATGCTAACACCTGTGACATGTCATGATAGCACCTGTGGTATGTCATGTCATGCTAACACCTGTGGTATGTCATG
Organism: Haliotis rubra; assembly: GCF_003918875.1. Lineage (NCBI taxonomy): Eukaryota > Metazoa > Mollusca > Gastropoda > Lepetellida > Haliotidae > Haliotis > Haliotis rubra. Next base: position 1,055,775 of record NW_025766514.1, read on the forward strand.
CTAGCACCTGTGATATGTCATGCTAACACCTGTGGTATGTCATGCTAGCACTTGTGATATGTCATGCTAACACTTGTGACATGTCATGCTAGCACCTGTGACATGTCATGCTAACACCTGTGACATGTCATGCTAACACCTGTGGTATGTCATGCTAACACCTGTGACCTGTCATGCTAACACCTGTGACCTGTCATGCTAACACCTGTGACCTGTCATGCTAACACCTGTGACATATCATGCTAACACCTGTGACATGTCATGCTAACACCTGTGACATGTCATGCTAACACCTGTGATATGTCATGCTAACACCTGGGACATGTCATGCTAACACCTGTGGTATGTCATGCTAACACTGTGGTATGTCATGCTAGCACCTGTGATATGTCATGCTAACACCTGTGACATGTCATGCTAGCACTTGTGATATGTCATGCTAACACCTGTGACATGTCATGCTAGCACCTGTGATATGTCATGCTAACACCTGTGATATGTCATGCTAACACCTGTGATATGTCATGCTAGCACCTGTGACATGTCATGCTAACACCTGTGACATGTCATGCTAACACCTGTGGTATGTCATGCTAACACCTGTGACCTGTCATGCTAACACCTGTGACATGTCATGCTAACACCTGCAATGTGGTATGTCATGCTAACACCTGTGACCTGTCATGCTAACACCTGTGACATGTCATGCTAACACCTGTGGTATGTCATGCTAACACCTGTGACCTGTCATGCTAACACCTGTGACATGTCATACTAACACGTATATCATGCTAGCACCTGTGATATGTCATGCTACCAGTGCCACCTGTGATATGTCATGCTAGCACCTGTGATATGTCATGCTAGCACCTGTGATATGTCATGCTACCAGTGCCACCTGTGATATGTCATGCTAACACCTGTGATATGTCATGCTAGCACCTGTGACATGTCATGCTACCACCTGTGGCATGTCATGCTAACCCTGTGATATGTCATGCTTACACCTGTGGTATGTCATGCTAACACCTGTGATATGTCATGCTAACACCTGTGGTATGTCATGTTAGGACTTGTGATATGTCATGCTAACACTGTGATATGTCATGCTAGCAGTGTTAATAAGAAATCATGTAAAAAACCTAATATGCTAAGTTTTTTTTAATTATTTTGCCAAAACTGATGAGTTGAGGTGAATACTTGTAATATCTGTAAAATAAAGTCTGTGATACAATTTAAAATGATAACTCTGGGATCAGCTTTCTAAATAATGCTATTTAAAGTAGTGGTGTTACGATTAATTGAAATAATAGAAGATTGGTTGCAGTGACCAAACGACCAAACAATCCATCACATTTTCTCATAATCGAACACAAGCGATTTTGGAACTACTGTTTTAGTGTTGGAACATATCTTAGAAGCTGTCAGGGCGTAAAAAAACATGTGTCATTCTTAGAAACTCACTTCACTTACTGAAAACTCATGACTGACAACTATTGCGATAGCGATAGTCTATTGCTACAGTACTATTGCAATAGTTAGTTTCTCCTTAAATTGTCTCATTTGAAGCCATTTCCTAAATGAATGTATAGTTTTTAGTTTCAGTCTCTTTTAATAACTGACAAGAAACCTGAAACCCCGATCAAGTAAACAACTAAAACATAAACTCAATGAAGCTGCAAGTCTGCACCCAAACAATAAAAAAATACAAAACAGCATAAATATTTCATAAAAATAAAGTCAATTACAAAACTATCGATAGTCACACATACCATCGATGCATTGATAGTTTTTCGTTTCTATCATCGGTTAATTGCCATCGGAGACTCAATAACTGCAATCCATTGATAGTTCAATGCATCGTCACAGCCCTAATCTAGAGACTTGGTTTTGGTGACAAAGACTTAGACAATAACTAACGAGTTACGGGAATGACAGATTATCTTTCCCGAGTTCTATTAATTACGTAATTCTCAAGGGAAAGATAGTCTGTGCTTCCCTGTCACGAGTTGGTTGTTGTTTTTATTACTTATATCAGTTTTCGATCTAAAAAATGTCAAAATGAAAACAGCAGTCTCTCTATAAGGAAACACGTGATGTGGGGAATCACCAATCCCTACGCGTTGATTGGCTGTTTGATTTTCTGACAGCCAATCAGTGTTCACCAAAATGTAACCTCCCTAGGGACTTACAGGAACCATACTACCCTGTGTCCTCCTTCCTATATGGGTTATAACATTTGTTATTTGATTATAAATGTATGAGGAATTCAGTGGTATATTTGTAGCAGCTGTGTGTGAAATATACGTGATGTAATAGGCGTCTCATGATCGGCCTCTGGAAATGTGATTTGTAAACGCTATCCAGTATGGCAGAAAGCTCACTTTGGCATCCCAACCACTTCTAGGTTTATCAGCGATTTTAGACAATAACCATTGGAAATTTGATAAACAACAGATATCAGTGATTATTATAATATTATTTTTGAAATTCAATCCTGCGAGTAATTATCTGATTTCTACATTTCAAAATGGCAACATTTACTATGTACGTAATTTTGAAAGGTCATTTTCAGCACTTTTGCTTTGTCTAAGAAAATAATGGAAGGTATCAAGTAACAGGAAATTTCCCACAGAATTCAAAACTGTGAAGTGTATTTGGGTGTGATGTATTTTGAATGCTATCAATTTTAACTAATCCTGCACTCCTTAGGAAGTGAGGAGTGCAGGATAAGTATACAAATATATAAAAAATATTTAGATTTTACTAATACTTCAAAGTGAAGGGTGAAGGGGAGGGTCTCTCTGGCATCCATGGGGTTAAACCGTAATGTTTGTGGTATGACCAGCTGATGTGTGTGGTGTGCACTGCTAATGTCTGTGCTCTGCTCAACTTTTTGTGTTCTGTACTGCTAATTTTTGTGTTTTGTGCAGGTAATGTTTGTGTTCTGCTCTGCTGATGATTGTGTTCTGTATTCCTTATGTCTGTCTTCTGTACACCTTATGTCTGTGTTCTGTACACCTTATGTCCGTGTTCTGTACACCTTATGTCCGTGTTCTGTACACCTTATGTCCGTGTTCTGTACACCTTATGTCCCGTTGTTCTGTACACCTTTTATGTCCTTGTTCTGTACACCTTATGTCTTATGTCTGTGTTCTGTACACCTTATGTCCTGTGTGTTCTGTACACCTTATGTCTGTGTTCTGTACACCTTATGTCCGTGTTCTGTACACCTTATGTCCTGTGTTCTGTACACCTTATGTCTGTGTTCTGTACAATCTTACCTGTATGTCCTGTTCTGTACACCTTATGTCCGTTCTGTACACCTTATGTCCTGTGTTCTGTACAACCTTATGTCCGTGTTCTGTACACCTTATGTCCTGTCCTGTAACACCTTATGTCTGTGTCCGTGTACACCTTATGTCCGTCCTGTACACCTTATGTCCTGTTCTGTACACCTTATGTCTGTGTTCTGTACACCTTATGTCCGTGTACACCTTTATGTCCTGTCCGTGTACACACCTTATGTCCGTATTCCTGTACACCTTATGTCTGTGTCATGTACACCTTATGTCCGTGATCCTGTACACCTTATGTCCGTGTGTTCTGTACACCTTATGTCCTTGTCCTGTACACCTTATGTCTGTGTCCTGTACACCTTATGTCCGTGTCTGTACTGTACACCTTATGTCTGTGTTCTGTACACCTTACCTTATGTCCGCCTGTCTCTGTACACCTTTTGTCCGTGTTCCTGTACACCTTATGTCTGTGTTCTGTACACCTTATGTCCGTGTCTTGCTATTTTCTGTACACCTACACCTTATCCGTGTTCTGTACACCTTATGTCCGTCTGTACACCTGTGCACCTTTCTGTCCTTATGTCTCACCTTTTATGTTCTGTACACCTTTATGTCTGTGTCCTGTACACCTTATGTCCGTGTTGTGTACACCTGTCCTGTCCTTCTGTACACCTTATGTCTGTGGTTCTTGTGCCATGTGTCTGTGTCCATGTTCTGTACACTCCTATGTCCTGTACTGTACACCTTATGTCGTGTTCTGTACACCTTATGTCCTTTCTGTCCATGTATGTGTCCTGTACACCTTATGTCTGTACACCTTATGTCCACCTTATGTGTCCTGTACACCTTATGTCCGTCACTGTACACCTTATGTCCGTGTCTCCGTGTGTACACCTTCTTATGTCTGTGTGTTCTGTACACCTTATGTCCATGTTCTGTACACCTTATGTCCGTGTTCTGTACACCTTATGTCCTGTTCTGTACATTATGTCTGTGTTCTGTATTATGTCATTCTGTACACCTTTTATGTCTGTGTTCTGTACACCTTGTGCTGTGTTGTACTGTACACCTTATGTCTGTGTTCTGTACACCTTATGTCTGTGTTCTGTACACCTTATGTCTGTGTCCTGTACACCTTATGTCCGTGTTCTGTACACCTTATGTCTGTGTTCTGTACACCTTATGTCCGTGTTCTGTACACCTTATGTCTGTGTTATGTCTGTACACCTTATGTCTGTGTCCTGTACACCTTATGTCCGTGTTCTGTACACCTTATGTCCGTTCTGTTCCTGTACCTGTACACCTTATGTCCGGGTTGTAAACCTTGTGGTGTCCTGCAGGTCCTGTACATTTTGGTTCTGTACACCTTATGTCCTGTTCTGTACACCTTATGTCTGTGTGTTCTGTACACCTTATGTCTGTGTTCCACCTTATGTACACCTTATGTCCGTGTTCTGTACACCTTTATGTCCGTGTTCTGTACACCTTATATGTCTGTCCACCTTCTGTACACCTTATGTCTGTGTTCTGTACACCTTATGTCCTGTGTCCTGTACACACCTTATGTCCTGTGTTCTGTACACCTTATGTCCGTCCTGTGTTATGTCTGTACACCTTATGTCCTGTGTTCCTGTACACCTTATGTCTGTGTTCTGTACACCTTATGTCCGTGTTCTGTGTCCTGTACACTTTTATGTCTTATGTCTGTGTGTCTGTACACCTTATGTCTGTGTCCTGTACACCTTTATGTCCGTGTTCTGTACACCTTATGTCTCCGTGTTTCTGTACACCTTATGTCTGTCGTACACCTTGTGTCGTACACCTTTATGTCTGTGTTCTGTACACCTTATGTCTGTGTTCTGTACACCTTATGTCCGTGTCCTGTACACCTTATGTCTGTGTCTTATGTCTGTACACCTTATCCGTCCGTACACCTTATGTCCGTGTACACCTTATGTCTGTGTTCTGTACACCTTATGTCCTGTGTCCTGTACACCTTATGTCCGCAGTGTCTGTGTTCTGTACACCTTATGTCCGTGTCTGTACACCTTATGTCCGCACCATATGTCCGTGTACTGTACACCATATGTGGTTCTGTACACCTACTGTACACCTTATGTCCGTGTTCTGTACACCTTATGTCCGTGTTCTGTACACCTTATGTCCGTGTCCTGTACACCTTATGTCTGTGTCATGTACACCTTATGTCCGTGTTCTGTACACCTTATGTCCTTCCTGTACACCTTATGTACACCTTATGTGTCCTGTACACCTTATGTCTGTGTCCGGTGTACACCTTATGTCTTAGTGTCTGTGTACATGTACTTATGTCCACCTTATGTCCGTGTTCTGTACACCTTATGTCCGTGTCCTGTACACCTTATGTCCGCAGTGTCCGTCCTGTACACCTTATGTCCGTGTTCCGTGTACACCTTATGTCTGTGTTCTGTACACCTTATGTCCGTGTTCTGGTACACCTTATGTCCTGTGTTCTGTGTACTGTGTTGTTCTGTACACCTTATGTCCTGTTCTGTACACCTTATGTCTGTGTTCTGTACACCTTTATGTCCGTGTTCTGTACACCTTATGTCTGTGTTCTGTAATTTTATGTCATGTACACCTTATGTCTGTGTCATGTAACTGTACACCTTATGTCTGTGTTCTGTACACCTTATGTCCGTGTCCTGTACACCTTATGTCCGTGTTCTGTACACCTTATGTCCGTGTCCTGTACACCTTATGTCTGTGTCATGTACACCTTATGTCCGTGTCCTGTACACCTTATGTCCGTGTTCTGTACACCTTATGTCTGTGTTCTGTGTACTGTACACCTGTACACCTTATGGTGTTCCTTATGTCCGTGTTCTGTACACCTTATGTCTGTGTACTGTACACCTTATGTCTGGTGTTCTGTACACCTTTTATGTCCGTTCTGTGTCCGTGTACACTGTTACACCTTATGTGTTCCTGTACACCTGTGTCGGTGTACCTTATGTGTCCTGTACCCTTATGTGTACACCATGTATGTCCGTGTTCTGTACACTCTTATGTGTCCGTTTATGTCTGTCCTGTACACCTTATGTCCGTGTCCTGTACACCTTATGTCCGTGTCCTGTACACCTTCTGTGTCCACCTTATGTGTCTGTACACCTTATGTCCGTGTCCTGTACACCTTTATGTCCGTGTCCTGTACATCTGTCTTATGTCCAATTATGTCTGTACACCCTTATGTCCGTGTCCTGTGTCCGTCTGTGTTCTGTCCTATGTCCCTGTGTGCTGTACACCTTATTCTGTAGTCATGTTCTGTTCTGTACACCTTATGTCCTTGTCCTGTACACCTTATGTCTGTATTCTGTACACCTTGTTCTGTCACCTTATGTCCGTGTTCTGTACACCTTATGTCTGTGTTCTGTACACCTTATGTCCTGTCCTGTACACCTTATGTCCTGTGTTCTGTACACCTGTATGTCCTGTGTTCTGTGTACACCTTATGTCCGTGTCCTGTGTGTCTGTGTCCTGTACACCTGTAAGTCCGTGTTCTGTATTCCCTCTGTCTGTGTCCTGTACACCTTATGTCTGTGTTCCTGTACACCTCCATGTCCTGTGTACACACCATATGTCCTGTGTTCTGTACACCTTATGTCTGTGTTCTGTACACCTTATGTCCGTGTCCTGTACACCTATGTCTGTGTCATGTCTGTACACCTTTTATGTCCGTGTCCTGTACACCTTATGTCCCAGTGTCATTCTACACCTTATGTCCATGTGTTCCACACCTTATGTCTGTACTGTCTGTACAATCTTATGTCTGTGTACACCGGGCCATGTCCGTGTCCTGTACACCTTATGTCTGTGTTCTGTACCACCTTATGTCCGTGTATCCATGTACTTCACCTCTTATGTCCGTGTCCTGTACACCTTATGTCTTATGTCCATGTACACCTTATGTCCGTGTTCCTGTACACCTTATGTCCGTGTCCTGTACACCTTATGTCCATTCTGTATGTCCTGTTCCCATGTCCATGTCCATTGGTTCTGTACACCTTATGTCCGTGTCCTGTACACCTTATGTCCATGTCCTGTGTTTGTACACCTTATGTCCTGTTCATTCACTCTTATGTCCATGTCTGTACACCTTTATGTCCGTATTCTGTACACCTTTGTCCTGTTCTCATCTATACCTCCTTATGTGTCCATGTCCCTGTACACCTTATGTATGTCTTATGTCCCCTGTTCTGTACACCTGTATGTCCGTGTCCTGTACACCTTATGTCCGTGTTCTGTACACCTTATGTCTGTTCCTTATGTACACCTTTTCCGTGTCCTGTACACCTTACACCTTATGTCCCTTATGTCCTGTACACCTTTATGCTCCGTATTATGTACACCTTATGTCCGTTCCTGTACACCTTATGTCCGTGTCCTGTACACCTTATGTCCGTGTCCTGTACACTCTTATGTCTGTGTACAATCTGTACACCTTTTATGTCTGTGTTCTGTACACCTTATGTCCTGTCCTGTACACCTTATGTCTATGTTTATGTTACACTTTTATGTCCGTGTTCTTGTACTGTACACCTTATGTCCACCTGTCCTTTACACCTTATGTCCGTGTTCTGTACACCTTTATATGTCCTGTTCTGTACACCTTATGTCCGTGTTCTGTACACCTTTATCTTATGTCCGTGTTCTGCATGTACACCTTATGTCCGTGGTCCTGTACACCTTATGTCCGTGCACTTTTTATGTCTGTGTCAACACCTTATGTACCGTGTCCTGTACACCTTATGTCCGTGTCCTGTACACCTTATGTCTGTGTCATGTACACCTTATGTCCGTGTCCTGTACACCTTATGTCCTTGTTCTGTACACCTTATGTCCTGTCATGTACACCTTATGTCTGTATGTCCGTGTTCTTATGTACACCTTATGTCCGTGTCCTGTACACCTTATGTCCGTGTTCTGTACTGTACATGTCCGTTTCTGTACACCTTATGTCCATGTTCTGTACACCTTATGTCCGTGTCCTGTACACCTTATGTCCGTGTTCTGTACACCTTATGTCCGTGTTCTGTACACCTTATGTCCGTGTTCTGTACACCTTATGTCCGTGTCCTGTACACCTTATGTCCGTGTCCTGTACACCTTATGTCCGTGTTCTGTACACCTTATGTCCGTGTTCCACCTTATGTACACCTTATGTCCTGTCCATGTCCTGTACACCTTTCTGTCCTTATGTCTGTGTACTGTACACCTTATGTCCGTTGTACACCTTATGTCCGTGTTCTGTACACCTTATGTCTGTGTTCTGTACACCTTATGTCCGTGTTCTGTACACCGTGTTCTGTGTCCTGTACACCTTATGTCTGTGTTCTGTACACCTTATGTCTGTGTCCTGTACACCTTATGTCTGTGTTCTGTACACCTTATGTCCGTGTCTGTACACCTTATGTCCGTGTCCTGTACACCTTATGTCTGTGTCATGTACACCTTATGTCCGTGTCCTGTACACCTTATGTCCGTGTTCTGTACACCTTATGTCCGTGTTCCTGTACACCTTATGTCCGTGTTCTGTACACCTTATGTCCGTGTCCTGTACACCTTATGTCCGTGTTCTGTGTACCTTATGTCTGTGTTCTGTACACCTTATGTCCGTGTTCTGTACACCTTATGTCCGTTGTGTCTGTACACCTCATGTACGTTCTGTACACCTTGTGTCCGTCTGTGTCCTGTACACCTTATGTCCTTATGTCACCTGTCCTGTACACCTTATGTCTGTGTTCTGTACACCTTATGTCCGTGTTCTGTACACCTTATGTCCGTGTTCTGTACACCTTATGTCCGTGTTCTGTACACCTTATGTCCGTGTTCTGTACACCTTATGTCCATGTTCTGTACACCTTATGTCCGTGTTCTGTACACCTTATGTCCGTGTTCTGTACACCTTATGTCCGTGTTCTGTACACCTTATCCGTGTTTGTTACTGTACACCTTATGTCTGTGTTCTGTACACCTTATGTCCGTGTTCTGTGTACTGTACACCTTATGTCCGTGTTCTGTACACCTTATGTCCGTGTTCTGTACACCTTATGTCTGTCTTCTGTACACCTTATGTCCGTGTTCTGTACACCTTATGTCCGTGTTCTGTACACCTTATGTCCGTGTTCTGTACACCTTATGTCTGTGTTCTGTACACCTTATGTCCATGTTCTATACACCTTATGTCTATGTTCTGTACAGCTTCTATGCGAAGGATAAACTGAAGGGGAAGGAAGTGGGCGGAGGGGACAGGAAGTGGCTGGAGGGGGTGTGTCGGAGGTTGGAGGAAAAGGCTGGGCAGCTAGGACTCTCCCTCGACATGCGCACTAAATCAATGAAGACCCGACAGAAGAAGGTAGTCTGCAACAGCTTCCACGGTGCAGGCATCGTTGTCCCAGTGGATGAGAACGAGATCGGCTATAGACCTGTGCCAGAAACTCCAAGTGAGCAATATGACATTTTACTTAGTACTGTTTCTCTGTGACCACTGGCCTACTGTGTTTTTACTTGTCTCTAGCTTGACAGATATCTGTAGTCAAATCAGTAGAGTATATTTACTATAGAACTGTCGGAAATAGAAAAAAAACTGTTTTTAGGCTGTTACTCTGTATCCCTAAACTTTACACAATTGCAAATAGCATATGTCGAAATAACCCACTTTGGCCTAACTGGACTTTCAGTGCGATGCGTAAGACGATACCCATAAAAGCATGTTTACTCGTAAAATAGGGCAAAACTTAGAAAAAATACGAATAGCTGCTGAAAACAATAAATCAGACTATAGATGGCAATTACGTCGCTCAGCCAGGTATGACGACGGACCGTCGACTCACCTGGCATGAAATGCACGTGCTGCCTACAGGCACAAGGGGTCATCTCAAAGATATTTTGTGCTTTTTCATGTGTGTTGACTATGTCTTATCTATTGATTAAAATCTTACGTGTCTTTCTTTCATTATGTTGAGATATGTAAAAGAGAATGATACCCGAAAACCATAAAAACGCATCGTAGTATATAGGTGGCATTACCACTCGAAGATCGAAAGGACTGGATATTATTTGTAAATTGTTATGACGCGCTGTGTACCTCACCAGTATAATTGCCCTAAAGGATTATCTTTTCTTAGCTGATATCTCTATCCCCCTAGCCCGACCCCAGGTTTTGCTTTTGAGACGACCTCTCCTATCTGTTTCTTTTTATAGTGACAGTGAGACTGCATGGTAGCTACATCCTTAATAGTTTCAGCATAAATGTTATTATTTTTTATGTCAGCTATCGTTTATAATGAATCTACGTCTAATTTCAAATTGGGCATTTAAAAAATGTCTTTTGTCATACAATATCGTCGCACACTTATTTACATAAAGCCATCTGTTCCAAATAAGTCTTTTTGGACTTAGAAAAAAACCGCAATTGAATTATCATAATGTTATGACATCATCAGTTAATGACCTCACTATGCTTTGACATCTTTAAGAACACAGCTGACAATGCTATGACATCACAAGGTTGATGAGGTCAGAATGCTATGATGTCATCAAGCTGATGACATCAGAGTGCTGACCTCACTGAGATCACTGCTCACGAAGCCATATGGCAGTTTGTGTTCAGATAAATTCAATTTGTTACTGATAACTGATGAAGAATGATTTTTTATGATAAATATAATCTCACCCTCGTGTCTTCTGATATCAAAATATCAACACTTGTTGATTAAAGTTAAAAATATCCTCGGCAAGCCACAGATATTTGTAACTTTAACTTGTGTTGATATATTTGATATCAGAAGACACTTGGATGAGATTGTCTATGTCTGGCCCAATCATATGAAGTTGCCAAGACAGAACAACTCAAGTTGGTCACGTCTGAGGTCAGGGGTCATTTGACAAAGGTTAAAACCAGAGATATTTTGAATTGTTTAGACCAAGCTCATGTCAGTACTAACCTACCATGATAGATGATTTTGTTTGATGGTGTATTATTATTAATATTCTTCTTCTTATTATATGATATGTGTATTGAACCGATATCCAGCTCAGCTCAGCTGCTCAAAAGCAATTGGTTTTTCCCTCCATCATTGGATGTCAATCTCAACTCCCTTGGGATTATACAACTCTTGCAGCCATATAGCCAAGTTAATGTGGCTTTCTCATCCTTACGAGGTACCCATTCACAGCTGGGTGGACTAAGACACATAGTCACACAGAGATTTACCTTGAGTCGTGTATTTGAGGCTCCCTCGGACTCATACTCTTACTTTTCGGGGGTCCTGGACTACAAAATGGGGGTCAAAGACACTTAAACATTATTATTAATACTATGTTGTAATATTGTTGTAATTCAGTTACTGTTATTGTATTGTGTATCATGATCATCACATCGGTACAGTAATTAAATTGGAAATGATACCATGACCCGGCTATAGTTTGACATTGTCTCCCTCCCTCTGCAAGCAGTCTGCATTCTGCTGTTTATTTTGTTGACAGTTACATAGACAGATTCTTTAATACAAATGCATAAAATCGGTGATTTACAATGTGATTAGGTTGTCTGACAAAACATCCACTTGCACAGTTTGAGATCGATTGGGTCATTGGATGAGGAGATATTTACAACAAACGGGTCCACATGCATTTCATGCCAAACTATAGTTGCAGACTCAGTGATAACATATTGTTACTAGATCGAAATTTTTACAAAGAGTATTTGGACATTTTCTGTGTCCCTGTGGACACGCTAATCAATTTCGTTGCATCCATTGTCAATTTTTATGTGTATAGGATGCTGAAATTCGCGTCTAGTAAATCCCTGGTCACAGTACTTTGTCCATGTTTACTGCACGTTGCTGTACCCACAACTAGGTGTTTGCACGTATTCATGTGGCCACCATCTGGTCACTTATCATTTAGCTGAAACTTTACACACTTGTTCCAACTAATCAGGAAACTCAAATGTATAATTTGATTTTCAATATGGCCACCATGGCAGCCAAATCGAAACTCACTGTTTGTGACAATTACTGAAACTGAAAGCTAAAACTGATGACCATTACCAGCTGATTACTCAGCCATGACACCCCAGCGTGATGAAATCGGGTTTAAATTAATTGTTTTAAAAGTAATTTTGATGTTTAAACTGTCCCTAAACTTCTTATGGCCTGTACTCAGTTGTTTTGCATTAAAAAGTAGGGAAATATTGAGGGGGGAATGTTTGTGTAGTAGTGTTGTTCAACAAATATTTTCTTTTTATTTTATGTATACATTTAATTTATGAATGTTATATTTTGACCTTGCAATTAGCCTCTCTTAAATAGCAGATTTGTCCCTGTGAACTTCTCTGAAAATGAGGGAAAGGAACACTAGGATTGTTTTATTATTCTTTGTTCAGTTTGTTAGAAATTAGTTTAAGTTATTGCTTCTGCAAAACATATTTGAGTTTGTTTTGGCTGACTTTGTTTTGGAAAATGTTGACTAAATAGCAAGGTGGGCTACATTTCCGTTTTGTGTTATGAGTCATAAAATGTTTGTTTGAGTAGTGTATTTAGAAGTTGGTGATTAAAATAAGTGACACTTGCTAGACAACGCTACAAGAATCTGTATCGAAACATCGCATCAACTGAATAAAGAAGTTGTTCATCCATTACGTTTGTCCTGATCATAAAATGTTGTCTTGAACCAAGGCATATTCCGTGCTGTAGCCAGTCTGCATAATTGAGGGATTCCCGCTTATTGTACTGAACTTGGTGATTTATTTATAATTGTATGCATCAATGGTGCAGATTTATAATTTTATAAAAATTTATAATGTGTTTTAATCGGGCGCATACATAATTTCAAAATATGACCATTTTCATTGAAAGCGATTCGAAGATCAAAATCAAAATATTGAAACTTCCGGTATTAAAAACTAGGCCAACTGGCCCCTTCCAAGGAAATCCTGGCTGCAGCACTGCATTTGTCGGCCTGTGTTAACTGGCTCTGCATTGGACCACATTTGAAATTCTCTTGCTCAAATTTCACCTGATATTTTTGTTATGAAGAACAGTCAGGGATGCCCTGTAGTCAAATTTTTAATAGCTTACTGTTAACATCTTCAGTGGGCTGTCTGACATCATATATTTTTGTCCCCAGGTGACTTGAAAAAGATCCTGAAGAAAATTGTTGATGCTCGGACGGAGAAGGAACGGAACCAGTTCTTCGACCCGCTGCAGGAGCTGATCACGCTGGTGCAGTTTGCCAATGATGAGTGTGACTACGGGGAGGGTCTGGAGCTGGGAATGGACCTGTTCAGCTACGGCGGCAAGGTTTTCCACTCCACCATTCTCCATCTCCTTCCCCTGGCCTACCAGCTACTGCGACGAACACCCTATGCCAAGATCATATCAACTCACTTACGACATCGGCGACACACTGCTGACCTCAGTGAACTGGGCTAGGTTTTGTGTTAGTGAATGTCAAGGGTTATGAATGATTGGTGGTGAGCAGTTATCAGCCGATGTAAATTTCTATGATAAATTTTTAGCAACAGTCAGATTTTGGCTTCTTTTTTTAATCAAAGAACAGGCTTTCTGTGCAGGATCGAGACTCTTTCTCTTCGTATCAAGTGGAGGAATGGTGGTTGATGTTGGACTGGGCCCTGTAGATATTAGGGTCCAGTTTTCTTCTTGATTATATTTGATCTATTGGAGCAGTTGAGCCAGGTCACACATTAATACATGCATAACACAAACCATCTACATCTGATGTTGAATCTGATCTTGGAGAAAATATGTTGAAATTTCCGTCAATAAGTAGATGTATTCCAGGGCAAAATGACAGCGACTGCAAACTAACATAATGAGGACATGAGTGAGTGAGTTGAGTTTTACGCGGCACTCTCAGCAATATTCCAGCTATGTGGTGGCGGTCTGTAAATAATCGAGTCTGGACCAGACAATCCAGTGATCAACAGCATGAGCATTGATCTGTGCAATTGGTAACCGATGACATGTGTCAACCAAGCCAGCGAGCCTGACCACCCGATCATGTTAGTCGCCTCTTACGACAAGAATGGGTTACTGAAGGTACATTCTAACCCGGACCTTCACAGGTGAATTATGATATGATTATGAATGTACATGGCTGAAGGGAAGTTAAAAATCGGATGTTCAATGTTGCAATACCTTTTTCCATGTGTATATATTTTCCTGTTTTACCAACACATTTTCAGTTCCATTCAAGAAATATATATGACAAATGAGATTTAAATATTAATTTGATAATATTTTTGGAAATAATTGTGACAGCCCGACTTCAGGTGAAAATGTATGTTTTCTTAATGCAGCCATTGACTTCAGGGTTCCAGGCAATGTATTGTTTAGAAATACGTAATGTGAGTTCAGATTATTTCATGACCTGATTTTTATCATTGATAGAACTAATTATTAGTAGTCAAATATCGCCTGACTATGTCAGACTCTGGCACTCCCTTTGTCTGGAAGACGTCTACCTGGTAACTACGTACTCCATGAAAACTCCACGATCTTCCGATAATAAAAATACATGTTCTGACAATTAAAAACTGTTTGAATCTTTGTCTGGAATTGTTTAGACTGTCAAAGAAAATGATTCAATTTTCAGATAATCAAGTACCTTTTATGTCTGAATGTGTTTTAGTTGGTTATCGTCAAACCAGAATATTTCATATGATTGACCGAATGTGTGTGTGTGCGTGCGTGCGTGTGTGCGAGCGTGCGTGTGTGTGTTGTGTGGTGTGGTGTTTCCAGTCTGACATAAACTTAAAGGCCGGGGTTCAAACCTATACACAGATGGGGTGTGGCCTCCCTGCCTTGTCAAAGCTGTCGTTCAGTGCAAAGCAATGCAGTATTCAAGTACATTCCATGAAATATCACAAAATTGACTTCCCAGTTCATGATGAAATTAAGCCATAGTGTAAAGAAGTGTGTTATGAAGGCTCACTGTAAAATGTATGGATGCAGACAGCCTACAAAACATGCTTTTTGAAAATATGTTTCTGTGTGTTTTTTAATCCAGCCATATTTAATTCATTGTTCATTGTATTGTTATGACTGTTTGCGCACGGTTTTAGCACACAGTGATGTGTACAATACCGTTTATGTTGATCAGTTATGTTTTGCTGTGTTTTCATATGTTTTGGAGGTTAGTTTAGTTGATCCCAGCTGGTGCTACAAACGGAAAATGTGTTCATATCCTCAACGGAAAGTAACAACACTAATATATAAAACATCATCGAACCAAATCATCATTTGCGTGATAACGGTGTTATCTAACTACTACTGTGATACGTGCTTCCTTCTGGTTATTATCATCATTTGCGTGATAACGGTGTTATCTAACTACTACTGTGATACGCGTGCTTCCTTCCTTATCATCATTTGCGGTGTTATCTAACTACTACTGTGATACGTGCTTCCTTCCTTATCATCATTTTGCGTGATAACGGTGTTATCTAACTACTACTGTGATACGTGCTTCCTTCTTTATCATCATTTGCGTGATAACGGTGTTATCTAACTACTACTGTGATACGCTTCCTTCCTTATCATCATTTGCGTGATAACGGTTATCTAACTTATCTAACTACGGTATCTGTGATACGTACTTTCCTTCCTTATCATCATTTGCGTGATAACGGTGTTATCTAACTACTACTGTGATACGCGCTTCCTTCCTTATCATCATTTTGCGTGATAACGGTGTTATCTAACTACTACTCATGATAACGGTGTTGCTTTTGCCTGTGTTATCTAACTACTACTGTGATACGTGCTTCCTCCTTATCATCATTTGCGTGATAACGGTGTTATCTAACTACTACTATGATACGTGCTTCCTTCCTTATCATCATTTGCGTGATAACGGTGTTATCTAACTACTACTGTGATACGTGCTTCCTTCCTTATCATCATTTGCGTGATAACGGTGTTATCTAACTACTACTGTGATACGTGCTTCCTTCCTTATCATCATTTGCGTGATAACGGTGTTATCTAACTACTACTGTGATACGTGCTTCCTTCTTTATCATCATTTTACGTGATAACGGTGTTATCTAACTACTACTGTGATACGTGCTTCCTTCCTTATCATCATTTGCGTGATAACGGTGTTATCTAACTACTACTGTGATACGTGCTTCCTTCCTTATCATCATTTGCGTGATAACGGTGTTATCTAACTACTACTGTGATACGTGCTTCCTTCCTTATCATCATTTGCGTGATAACGGTGTTATCTAACTACTACTATGATACGTGCTTCCTTCCTTATCATCATTTGCGTGATAACGGTGTTATCTAACTACTACTGTGATACGTGCTTCCTTCCTTATCATCATTTGCGTGATAACGGTGTTATCTAACTACTACTGTGATACGTGCTTCCTTCCTTATCATCATTTTTGCGTGATAACGGTGTTATCTAACTACTACTGTGATACGTGCTTCCTTCCTTATCATCATTTGCGTGATAACGGTGTTATCTAACTACTACTGTGATACGTGCTTCCTTCCTTATCATCATTTGCGTGATAACGGTGTTATCTAACTACTACTGTGATACGTGCTTCCTTCCTTATCATCATTTGCGTGATAACGGTGTTATCTAACTACTACTGTGATACGTGCTTCCTTCCTTATCATCATTTTGTGATAACGGTGTTATCGTGCTTCCTTCCTTATCATCATTTGCGTGATAACGGTGTTATCTAACTACTACTGTGATACGTGCTTCCTTCCTTATCATCATTTGCGTGATAACGGTGTTATCTAACTACTACTGTGATACGTGCTTCCTTCCTTATCATCATTTGCGTGATAACGGTGTTATCTAACTACTACTGTGATACGTGCTTCCTTCCTTATCATCATTTGCGTGATAACGGTGTTATCTAACTACTACTGTGATACGTGCTTCCTTCCTTATCATCATTTTTGCGTGATAACGGTGTTATCTAACTACTACTGTGATACGTGCTTCCTTCCTTATCATCATTTTTATGATAAACGGTGTTATCTAACTACTACTGTGATACGTGCTTCCTTCCTTATCATCATTTGCGGTGTTATCTAACTACTACTGTGATATCTAACTTCTTATCTCATTTGCGTGATAACGGTGTTATCTAACTACTACTGTGATACGTGCTTCCTTCCTTATCATCATTTGCGTGATAACGGTGTTATCTAACTACTACTGTGATACGTGCTTCCTTCCTTATCATCATTTGCGTGATAACGGTGTTATCTAACTACTACTGTGATACGTGCTTCCTTCCTTATCATCATTTGCGTGATAACGGTGTTATCTAACTACTACTGTTATCTAACTACTGATACGTGCTTCCTTCCTTATCATCATTTGCGTGATAACGGTGTTATCTAACTACTACTGTGATACGTGCTTCCTTCCTTATCATCATTTGCGTGATAACGGTGTTATCTAACTACTACTGTGATACGTGCTTCCTTCCTTATCATCATTTGCGTGATAACGGTGTTATCTAACTACTACTGTGATACGTGCTTCCTTCTTTATCATCATTTTATGCGTGATAACGGTGTTATCTAACTACTACTGTGATACGTGCTTCCTTCCTTATCATCATTTGCGTGATAACGGTGTTATCTAACTACTACTGTGATACGTGCTTCCTTCTTTATCATCATTTGCGTGATAACGGTGTTATCTAACTACTACTGTGATACGTGCTTCCTTCTTTATCATCATTTGCGTGATAACGGTGTTATCTAACTACTACTGTGATACGTGCTTCCTTCCTTATCATCATTTGCGTGATAACGGTGTTATCTAACTACTACTAATGATACGTGCTTCCTTCCTTATCATCATTTGCGTGATAACGGTGTTATCTAACTACTACTGTGATATCTACGTGCTTCCTTCCTTTATCATCATTTGCGTGATAACGGTGTTATCTAACTACTACTGTGATACGTGCTTCCTTCCTTATCATCATTTGCGTGATAACGGTGTTATCTAACTACTACTGTGATACGTGCTTCCTTCCTTATCATCATTTGCGCGTGATAACGGTGTTATCTAACTACTACTGTGATACGTGCTTCCTTCCTTATCATCATTTGCGTGATAACGGTGTTATCTAACTACTACTGTGATACGTGCTTCCTTCCTTATCATCATTTGCGTGATAACGGTGTTATCTAACTACTACTGTGATACGTGCTTCCTTCTTTATCATCATTTGCGTGATAACGGTGTTATCTAACTACTACTGTGATACGTGCTTCCTTCCTTATCATCATTTGCGTGATAACGGTGTTATCTAACTACTACTGTGATACGTGCTTCCTTCCTTATCATCATTTGCGTGATAACGGTGTTATCTAACTACTACTGTGATACGTGCTTCCTTCCTTATCATCATTTGCGTGATAACGGTGTTATCTAACTACTACTGTGATACGTGCTTCCTTCTTTATCATCATTTGCGTGATAACGGTGTTATCTAACTACTACTGTGATACGTGCTTCCTTCCTTATCATCATTTTTGCGTGATAACGGTGTTATCTAACTACTACTGTGATACGTGCTTCCTTCCTTATCATCATTTTGCGTGATAACGGTGTTATCTAACTACTACTGTGATACGTGCTTCCTTCCTCCTTATCATCATTTCATTGTGATAACGGTGTTATCTAACTACTACTATGATACGTGCTTCCTTCCTTATCATCATTTGCGTGATAACGGTGTTATCTAACTACTACTGTGATACGTGCTTCCTTCCTTATCATCATTTGCGTGATAACGGTGTTATCTAACTACTACTGTGATACGTGCTTCCTTCCTTATCATCATTTGCGTGATAACGGTGTTATCTAACTACTACTGTGATACGTGCTTCCTTTATCATTTGCTTATCATCATTTGCGTGATAACGGTGTTATCTAACTACTACTGTGATACGTGCTTCCTTCCTTATCATCATTTGCGTGATAACGGTGTTATCTAACTACTACTGTGATACGTGCTTCCTTCTTTATCATCATTTGCGTGATAACGGTGTTATCTAACTACTACTGTGATACGTGCTTCCTTCCTTATCATCATTTGCGTGATAACGGTGTTATCTAACTACTACTGTGATACGTGCTTCCTTCCTTATCATCATTTGCGTGATAACGGTGTTATCTAACTACTACTGTGATACGTGCTTCCTTCCTTATCATCATTTGCGTGATAACGGTGTTATCTAACTACTACTGTGATACGCGTGCTTCCTTCCTTATCATCATTTGCGTGATAACGGTGTTATCTAACTACTACTGTGATATGCGTGCTTCCTTCCTTATCATCATTTTGATGCGTGATAACGGTGTTATCTAACTACTACTGTGATACGTGCTTCCTTCCTTATCATCATTTTGCGTGATAACGGTGTTATCTAACTACTACTGTGATACGTGCTTCCTTCCTTATCATCATTTGCGTGATAACGGTGTTATCTAACTACTACTGTGATACGTGCTTCCTTCCTTATCATCATTTGCGTGATAACGGTGTTATCTAACTACTACTGTGATACGTGCTTCCTTCCTTATCATCATTTTGCGTGATAACGGTGTTATCTAACTACTACTGTGATACGTGCTTCCTTCTTTATCATCATTTGCGTGATAACGGTGTTATCTAACTACTACTGTGATACGTGCTTCCTTCCTTATCATCATTTGCGTGATAACGGTGTTATCTAACTACTACTGTGATACGTGCTTCCTTCTTTATCATCATTTGCGTGATAACGGTGTTATCTAACTACTAGTGTGATACGTGCTTCCTTCTTTATCATCATTTGCGTGATAACGGTGTTATCTAACTACTACTGTGATACGTGCTTCCTTCCTTATCATCATTTGCGTGATAACGGTGTTATCTAACTACTACTGTGATACGTGCTTCCTTCTTTATCATCATTTTGCGTGATAACGGTGTTATCTAACTACTACTACTTCCTTACGCGCTTCCTTCTTTATCATCATTTGCGTGATAACGGTGTTATCTAACTACTACTGTGATACGTGCTTCCTTCCTTATCATCATTTGCGTGATAACGGTGTTATCTAACTACTACTGTGATACGTGCTTCCTTCTTTATCATCATTTGCGTGATAACGGTGTTATCTAACTACTACTGTGATACGTGCTTCCTTCCTTATCATCATTTGCGTGATAACGGTGTTATCTAACTACTACTGTGATACGTGCTTCCTTCCTTATCATCATTTGCGTGATAACGGTGTTATCTAACTACTACTGTGATACGTGCTTCCTTCCTTATCATCATTTTGCGTGATAACGGTGTTATCTAACTACTCACCAGGGTTGATATGATGAAGCCCAGTGCAGTCAGAATGCTGGCGATGGTGATGCCTTGCTCCCCGGAACAGGATCCGAATCCTGTCAGCTAACGTGGTGTCTTGGTGGAGGACTCGATCAACGGTTTCCGCACCGCGGCTGACCTGGGATCGAAGCTGGTCTCGAAGGAGGATGCCGCTTCCAGCCGGTCTCCTTTCCTCTTCCAAATTACGTATTCGTTCCTCGATGGTGGCTTTCAGAGACTCGTCCTCCGTTTCACCGATCTGACCTTTCATGGGCGATATGGTCGCTTATCGCGTCCAGTTTGGCTGTGTTGTTCACGAGATGGCCGCGAATGGTTTGCATGGCCATGTCCAGCACCCGCAGTTCCCGAGCCCGTAAATTCGAACTGGGGTAAGGGTTTGTCATGGTAGGTGGCCAACAGCTTTCAATGTTATCAGTCATGTCTTGATCCGATGTGGCGCCCTGATGTCTTGCAGATCTTGAAGGGGAAGGGCTTTAGGCCGCATGCGTCCCCGTAATCTATGAAGCCTAGTTCATCGCGGATAAAGTCACCCCATGGCGACTGCCGGTGTTGATAAAGCAAGCGGTTCTCTAGTGCTTTATTCATGAGATCGATCTCTGGGTGAGCCCTCAATCGCAGCGTGCCCTTGCCATCGACAAAAACTTGGAATATTCTCGCCCCACGGCTCTAATGTAATTTCTATCCTCTTTTAAACCATCAGAAACCCGTTGACGGCCTGCTTCACGAGTTCGTTGCCTTGCGAGAATGAGGTTTCATCATCCTCGAATGTTAGGGCACTATCATCCCACATATCATCCATATGTATTTCTTCATGACCGCCTTCAGCCATTATTTAGTATTAAAACTTATATATTTCATTTATATAACAATGTACGGTAGAAAACTAGATCCTTTCAGAAGATCAAGAGAGCCTCTAGGCATCAAAGCAGTGCGCCAGTCGGTGACCATCACCAACAATCCCAGCAAGATAGACCAGAATCAAACGCTGCTGGTTAGATTTCCAAACCTTGGCGCGAATGACCTCATTGTACCAGGCACTGTTTGACTGGCGTTCAACATCACGTTGACCTCCGACAACGAAAAACGTGAGCTAGTGCGGAACGTAGGTCGAGCCATCATCAAGAAAACCACCATCAAGATCACCGGTAACGAGGTGTTGAGCATCGACGACAGCGACGTCTTTCACTGCTACAAGGACCTCTGGAAAAGCGAGGGAAAACGCGTCAATGATGTGTATCAGGGCATCAGCAAATCGACCAGGTCGCGCATTGGGTATGCCTTCACGGCAGACCAGTTATCTAAGATCACGGACGGTGAAAAGGCCATCGCTCAAGCGTACGGGAACCGGTTCTGCGTGCACTTCGACTTCGAAGTTGCTCACGGAACACGCGCCCGCTTTACCAGGCCGCTTCTGGGTGATAGGCTTGAATACGAGCTAACGTTTAATGACTACAGCAAAGTAGTGCGTACGCTGAACGGCGATGAGGCCAGTTATACCATCGACAACATCTCTCTGGAGTTCGACATGGTCACTTACCCGGAGCTGGCCAGGCAGGTTCGAAGCCGCGGTCGGGAATGTGGCCATCCTGTAATGATCGCATACTGAGGCATAGATCCATCGTGCGGGATAAGAGCGACACTGTGTGGAATATCAACCTGAACGTGCCGGCGCGATCGATGAAAGGCATCCTGATCGTCCCCGTGGAGGATTACGAGCCGTTCCGGAGGGACAGCGAGAAGTTTTTCAACCCCGAGATTGAAAAGGTGGAAGTGACCATCGAGGGCGTGCCCAACCAGCTGTTCAGTCATGGTATGAGGGCGTACCAGCAGTGGGATGAGATAAAAAAGCTGCCGAGCAAACATCCATACATAGCCAAAGACCTGGACCTATCATCCGTGCAAATCGGTGAATACTTAACCAACAAGTACGCGCTGTGGTTGGACATGCGATCCACGGATGACGATAAACTGCACGGTAGTGGTCGCCGCATAGATAATGGCAGCGAGGGGATTACTATCCAGATTACCAAGAAGGCTCAACCCGCTGGCAAGTTGAAATTATATCTGTACGTTATTATGGACGCGCAACTTAATATAGACAATGGGAGATTCGTGCAAGCCATCTATTGATTTACCTGCCGGCAGGCAGTGGCTACCACGCGACCCACACTGCGCCATAGTGTGCGGGCAGACTGGCTGTGGGAAGACCGTTTTCGTGCTGGATATGTTGGAGGGGTACTACAGGGATGTGTTCGACAACATCGTTATCATGTGCCCTACTCTGAGCATGAATAAAACGTACACGGAAAGACCTTGGGTGATGACGGACCCGGACGTACACAAAGTCGACCCGGGAACACGTCTGCAGGACTGGTTGAAAGCTCTTCACGATAAATTTAAAGGGGAGTCGACGCTGTTCATACTGGACGACTGCAGCGCTAATCGCGAGATAACAAAAAAGAGAGACATGCTATCGTACCTGGCCTTCTCTGGCCGGCACGCAAATCACAGCGTCTGGGTGCTAACGCAGAAGTTCAACTCGGTGTTGAAAGACCTC
This sequence comes from Haliotis rubra, assembly GCF_003918875.1. NCBI lineage: Eukaryota > Metazoa > Mollusca > Gastropoda > Lepetellida > Haliotidae > Haliotis > Haliotis rubra. The sequence goes on from NW_025766514.1 coordinate 1,079,075, forward strand.
AGGGAGCAGACGCGATGGGTGGCCTTATTTCACTGCAAGGACAGGGATTCGTTCGAGGAGTGTTTGAGAGAGAACGATGTGATGAGCAAATTAGAACGGGAACGGGTGAAGAAACAGCTCGCTGAAACTAAACACGCTAAGCTCGTGCTCAAGACCGACCAACCCGTGGCCTATAGGGTGTTTTAGCTTAGCAATGCTTAGCAATGCTTAGCAAATGCTTAGCAAAGCTTAGCAATGTTTAGTATAAATACTTAGCATTTAGTTATAGCTATGGTATTTGAAGTGTTTGTCGTGTGCAACTTAACCTTTATTTCTCTGTGTTTCGCTTATATCGTATATTATATAGTTAAAACTAAAACTTACTTATCACATTATAAGATGGAGTGTGAGGAATTGCTTGAACAATTGTTGGTACCCCAATCACCACAGGTGGACGATGATAAGCGAGAGAAACTGGTGGTGTTGGCTGTTGGTGGCAAAGCCAAACATTACTTTGGGGAGTACACTCCGGATAAAATTCACAAAATGTCAGCCGAAGAAATCGATAAACTGTACGCTAGATACGAGGGTAGACTAGGTGCAGAAATGACAAAGACAATAGGATCGGCTATGACCCAGATATACACTGATATTGCGTCGTACTTCCTTCCCATCCCCCCGGAGCGCCGATTTTACTTGTGGGAAGACCTCGATAAAGACCCTTTTATCGAACACGCCTTGAGCTCTATTAGCTGCGATCTGTACCACAAATACGGTATGTTGTTAGCCCCGGTGACGGCGGCGATTATCACGGCAAAGCATTGTCAATTTGAGAGGAAAAATAATAATAATAGTATAGATGGATGCTGCACAGGAAACCCCCAAGCCCCAACTGGAGGTGAACCCTCCCGAGGAGACGGTGGAGACCCCCACGTTGGGGGAAACAGTGACCAGGCAGAAGAATCCTAAGAGAGTAGCTGCCGGTAAAAAACGGTGGTGTAACCAACATAAAATTATCAAGGTGACCCACCCGTCTCGACTATTGTTGGCTGTATGCGCAACTGCTGCCGTGGCTATCTCATGGTTATATACACAGCACAGTGAGGGAAACCCTCCCGGGGAGGAACCCCCGCAATTAAAGGTCAACCCGCATATCATGCAATAAAATATATATTTTTATATCATATACATAATGTCTGAGGGGAAAACGTTCGTCAACGACGCATACCACGCCACCGTGGTCGCCAGTCTAGCCGTAGGGTACGCTCGGTTGACCAAAATGGTGCTTAAACAACCGACTATCAAGCTAGATTTCAACCTGCAGGATATGGGTATGCTCATAATGAACCTTGGTATGGCGATGGCTACAAAAGACATCCTAGTAAAACAAGGGATAATACCTGAAGATATTATGAAATAAATATAGGATGGCCACGATAGCTATGATGGTCGGTGGTGCGTTAGTAAATGCCCTGGCATTTTCCGGGAGTAATTTCCTCTTCGAAACTACTACGAGAGTCACACGCAACTGAAATACAGGCAGAGAGAAAGCGGCACGACCTCGCTATTGAAAAATTACAGACAGCACAATCCGAGTACGCTAAAAAACGCCTCCAGAGGATCGATTACATTAACGAACAACTCAGGCGTGAAAACCATGCCGTTCAAACATTCCACGATGTCGACGACGCAGCGAGAGAATACTACCTATTAACTGGTAAACGATTGGAATCACTCAATAAACCCACACTCGCTCAGTACTACACACCATCAAAGGGACAAATGGACCGTGAACTGGTCTTCATAGCGCTGGGTATAGCAGCGACTGCGTTGGTTGCAAAACAATTAGACTAAGTACTCATATAAGTATGCTAAACATGAGACCTGCTCCATACCGATGCGAATACATACTTATGGGGAAGAAAGAACCCTGTGATAAGAGATGTAGGACAGAGGGGTACTGTTGTTTCCACATGGGAAGCCCTAACTACACGTGTTCTGTGTGTGGCATAGGAGTTAAAGGACACTACTGCCTATGTAAAGCTCACGGAGCGAACGTAGTCAGGCATCACCTCATCTACGAGAATAAAAAGGCCTACATAAAAGAACGTAGGCGACTTCTCAAGATAGCAGTGTAAGGCTGGAGGAGTTACCTCCCTTTGACAGTGACCCAATTAGACATTGTGCACACCTAGGTATAACTATGTTTGTGGAAATTAACCCCAGGGACATCGAATCTCTGGTTAAAAACATACTCAAAGATGAATTGAACTTATTGGGGCGCTTCAGATTTCAGGTCACATTGGGAGTGGTATGGATTAAAGAGGGTGTTAAGTGTACTCGCCCCTTCACATGTGAGGGGGACGTCACGACTCAACACCAGATAAATTGTTTTACAAGTATACAGGAATACCTGCACAACTTCAAGGAATACTATATCCAACAGTGTGAGTACTGGATTGAAACAGCCCATCTAGTGATTTTATGATTTTTTACCTTTACTGTGGCCCAATTAGACATTAATTCTCTTAGATGTGTACGTAATTATGACTACTATACGTGAGCTTAAGCAAATCGCCAGACAGAGAGGTGTGATCGGGTATTCTAGAATGCGGAAGCCAGCCTTGTTGAGATTACTTAACATACAAGCCCCTCCCACGGTAAAACAATTAAAAGCTCAAGCAAAACAGCTTGGGCTCACGGGTTATTCAAACCTGGGGAGAGCCGGGTTAGTCGCATTGTTATCACATGCCCCCGTAGCAAAACCTCCCACTGTAAAACAACTAAAAGCTGAGGTTCGTGATTTGGGGTTAGTGGGGTATTCCCGTATGAGTAAACCACAGCTTGTAGAACTGTTACGGCAGAATAGAGCTATTGACCTACAGTTCGTGCGCACTGAGCGCGCTGTAGGTAATTATTTGAGAGGCTGGCGCATGCATGTTGATAGGAACATAGAAATCACAGATATCAAGCCTCTGATAGCTGATAAAATAAACCAGGAACTAAACGATCTTGGAAGTATCAAGTTTCAGATCACAGTTAAAATGTCGCTCGATAAGCAAGTTGGGGAAGGGGTCACTGAGTACGTTCAGCCTTACTTCAGAGGTAGGCAAGAGGTTGTCACGCATACAGAGACCATTAACGCATCAATCGATACCAGTTTTCAGCTGATACGGGAATACCTAGAACGCTACACACACTTGGGGTCCGGGTGGGCTGTAGATAAAATCGATAATGTCTATCTAGACATAGCTAACTACGTGCCGTTCAGAGGCGGGTCATACCTAAACTTGCCCCCCTACTATAGGAAAAAACAGGCCATGGTAAACGTTAAGAATAGAGGAGACGATTGCCTGAGGGTAGCTATCAGGTCAGCCTTGTTTCCAGCTGACACTCATTCAGACAGGCTTTCTAGCTATCCCCAAGATGATGGGCTCAACTGGGATGGTATAGATGAACCAACCCCCATATCCCAGATCACTAAAGTAGAAAAACAGAATAATCTAGCTATAAATGTCTTTGGGCACGAAGGTAACACAACAATAGTACACAGGGTCAGTCCAGTGTTGGGGGAAAAGGGTCGCCAAGTTATCAATATATTCATGATCCAACGAGGTGAAAAGTATCACTACACGTGGATAAAACATCTCAGCTGGTTGTTGCACGACCAGTCGAAGCACGTTGGGAAAAAACACTTTTGTGTGCGATGCCTGCACGGTTTCAGTCGAGCTGATTTATTAGAATCCCACCGGGAGGATTGCCAAGGTGTGGGGCAGACGGCCATACGGGTCGACATGCCTAAGGAAGGTGACAATATCCTAAAATTCGACAACCACAAGAACCAAATGTCCGTGCCTTATGTCATCTACGCCGACTTTGAAGCCTTGGTCAAACCTGTTACCGGCGGGGCTCCCACAGGCGGGGTTGTTGGGGGTACCCCAACCACACTCAAAACACGAGGCCTGTGGGTTTGTACGTTGTCGGGGAAACGAAAGCTCCGGCTCCGGTAGTGTATAGGGGCCCTGACGCAGCTGAAAGGTTTCTAAAGTGTTTGCAGGAGGAAGAAAAAATTATTAGGAACGCACTGTATAGAGTCGCTCCCATGCGTATGACCCAAGCCGACAGGCTAGCTCACGCCTGTAGCACTAATTGTCACGTGTGTGACTCACCACTTAACGGTGATTCGGTAAGAGATCACTGTCACGTAACCGGTAAGTATAGAGGCGCCGCTCACAGCGTGTGTAACCTTAAGCTTAGAATCAACCCTAAGACAATAAACATTCCCGTTGTCTTTCACAACTTGAGAGGGTACGACTCTCACTTAATCATGCAGGCCATCGCGAAAATCGATGGTAATATAACGTGCATCCCCAACAACATGGAGAGATACATCTCCTTCAGCTTAAACGGCCTTAGGTTCATAGATTCAGTACAATTTCTGCTGTCTTCATTAGACAGTCTGGTCAAGGCCAACGATACCTTCCCTATTACCGATCGATACACAGACGCCGAGACTAGACCCCTGCTTATGAGGAAGGGTGTGTACCCCTATGAGTACATGGATAGTTGGCCCAAGTTCACCGAGACCAGACTACCCCCCATCAGAGAATTTTACAGCAATCTGACCGACTCGGAAATATCCCAAGACGATTACTCGCACGCTGTTAATGTATGGAATAAACTGGGTTGTGAGAACCTGGGTGACTATCACGACCTGTACTTGAGGACAGATGTACTGCTGTTAGCCGACGTGTTTGAGACGTTTAGGCGGACGTGTTTCAAGCAGTATAAACTCGACCCCGCATGGTATTACACCAGCCCAGGTCTGTCGTGGGATGCCTTGCTTAAAAAGACCGGAGTTAAGTTGGAATTGCTTACGGATTATGACATGCACCTATTCATTGAGAAAGGCTTGCGAGGTGGGATCTCCATGGCAACCAAACGATACGCGAAAGCAAATAATCAATACGTGAAGGGCTACGACCCTAGCAAGCCAACCAATCACATTCTCTACCTCGACGCCAACAACCTGTACGGCTGGGCCATGAGCCAGTATCTACCCACAGGGGGATTCGAATGGGCGTCACATGTTGATGTTATGAGCATCGCGTCAGATTCTAACAAAGGTTATATCCTCGAGGTTGACTTGGAGTACCCCAAGGCATTACACACATCACACAACAGCTACCCCCCTAGCCCCCGAACGTATGAGGGTTAACCCAGACTGGATGTCTGAGTACCAACATAACTTGTTAGGTGGGCGGGTGGCAGACGTTGAAAAACTCGTGCCCAACTTAATGAATAAGACCAAGTACATCGTTCACTATCGCAACCTACAGCTGTACCTGTCGTTGGGTATGAGGCTGACCAAAATACACAGGGTGCTCGTGTTCGACCAGAGCCCATGGATGGAGCCCTACATCAGAATGAACACAGACCTCCGAAAGCTTGTCACCAGTGACTTTGAGAAAAAATCTCTACAAGCTCATGAACAACTCGGTGTTCGGTAAGACTATGGAGAACCTGAGGAAACGCGTGACCGTGAAGCTGGTTCGGTCGAATGAGGAAGACAAGCTCAGGAGACTGATAGCCAGTCCGGCATTTAACCGTAGCAAGATATTCACCGATGATTTAGTTGCCCTACACATGAAGAAAAGCCACATAAAATTCAACCGGCCTGTTTACGTGGGGATGAGCATCCTCGATTTATCCAAACACCTGATGTACGACTTTTACTACAACGAGCTCAAGAAACAGTACGACGACAGGTGTGAAGTGCTATACACTGATACGGATTCCCTGCTGATGGAGATTCGAACCGAGGATGTGTACGAGGACATGAAAAAACACCTCAATTTGTACGACACCAGCGACTACCCCAAGGACCATGCCATACACAGCACGGTAAATAAAAAGGTCCTAGGTAAGATGAAGGACGAGTGTGCTGGCACGCCCATAGCCGAGTACATAGGTTTGAGACCTAAGATGTACTCCATACTGAAAGCCGACAATAGTGAGATCCGGAAGGCTAAGGGTGTTAAGAAGTACGTGGGGAAACAACACATCAAACACGCCAGATTCAAGGAAGCCCTGTTCAAGACCCGTACCTTTAGACATAAAATGAACACACTTAGAAGTGATGGGCATAAGATATACGGACTGACTATAAACAAGACGTCCCTGTCGCCTATGGACACTAAGCGTTGGATAGCTATTGATGGGATAAACACGTACGCGTATGGGCATGAGAAAATTGAACCAAGAACATAGGTATAAATAAATACCCTGTCGGGGCGACATGTCAAGGAACCAGAGAAAGTTTGAGGCTATTTACTATAGCCCGCGTGGGTACTGGAAAGGAGCTAGCGCTGTAGATAAGCTGGCTAAAATGGCGCGAGTACCCCCGGAGGAAGCCAAAGCGTGGCTTGAAAAACAAGCCCTGTGGCAGATCTATTTGTCGCCACCACGCTACGTGCCTAGAAGGAAGTTTGGTATATACCTAATAGCGTTCACCAGGCAGACCTACTGTTCCTACCCCACGACAAGAGGTACAAGTATGCCTTAACCGTAGTGGATGTAGCCAGTCGCTACAAGGAAGCCGAGCCCTTGACCACGAAAGATTCGGTCCAGGTGGCTAGAGGATTCGAACGCATATACAAACGCAGTCCGCTGGCGTGGCCAACAGAGCTGCAAGTTGACCCCGGGCGGGAGTTCATGGGTGCCGTGTCACAACTGCTAGCCAAACACGATACAAAGGTCAGGCGTGGCACGGCTGGAGCCCATCGCAGCCAAGCCATAGTTGAGAGATTCAATAGGACTTTGGCTGAGCGCTTATTTGGACATCAGTATGCGAGGGAGTTGGCCGCCCCGGAAAAACGATCGACTGAATGGGTCACAGGTTACCTAAGGTGGTGTCGGCAATCAACCATGAAGTCACCCGTCTCACCGGCAAGAAACCGGCAGACGCTATCAAACTAAAATCAATAGTTGCAGAGTCGGCTGCTCCATTGCGTGGTAAGGAGAAACAGATACCAGATAGGGCCCTAGTTAGGTATCTATACCAGCATGGGGAACATGAGGGTGATAGCCGTAAGCGAGCCACCGATCCTATATGGTCAGTCAAAACTTACAACATAGATAAAGTTGACATGAAAGCCGACGAGCCTAACTTGTACTACTTGAGGGATGGACCAGGCAGAGGGTTTGTAAGAGAAGAATTATTGATCGTACCGTACGGCACAGTGTTACCACCAGTCAACGTGGCATAGATGATAATTCCCCTTTGGAGGAAGCGCAATACATTTCTATTTCTCCCTTGGGGAATTGTGGCTGCTGGGGACATTTTACTAATTTTTCATAGTAGGGGTAATGACAGCAAGAGCTAAGGGTCCGACCAAAGCCTTATTTGGGGAATAAGGCTTTGCAGAGGCTTTTGTTGGACTTGGTCCAGGACAATCATTTCCTCTACTACTTGCTTCCTTCCTTATCATCATTTGCGTGATAACGGTGTTATCTAACTACTACTGTGATACGTGCTTCCTTCTTTATCATCATTTGCGTGATAACGGTGTTATCTAACTACTACTGTGATGCGTACTTCCTTCCTTATCATCATTTGCGTGATAACGGTGTTATCTAACTACTACTGTGATACATGCTGTTGTTACCTATTGTTCTTGATTATAAATAGATTACATTATTGCTCTTCCATAGCATTGTTGTCTGTCTTCTTACATTTTACGACGCTTCATCCTTATTACACACAAAGTCACACAGTAACAATATTTTCGTATCAACTGAAAACAAAAAATACAACAGACACCCTACATATACAAATACAAATACATGTAAACAAGTCTAGACATGATACGGGAAAATATTCGTTCACTCTTCAATCACACTTTTCTCAATCAAGCTGCCCTTAGTTTCGTATACACAATCTAAGTAAAAATCAAACTTAATATATACTATTATTCAATTATTAATACACGTCTACGAACCAGTCTGGGATACGAATCCACCGCGTCTACGAACTGGTTCAGTCTACGAAATCACCGTCTCCCATAACAACGATGTGAGGATCTGGACAGAAACGTCGTTATTCCAGAAGTTGGTATTTATAACTTGGTAATGGCCATATCAGATAAACTCCATAACAAAGCTTTAGATGAAAGAATTCTGACAGTAAACTCCTGAACAAAGCCTTAGATGAAAGAATTCTGACAGTAAACTCCTGAACAAAGCCTTAGATGAAAGAATTCAGACAATACTTTATTACCTTAAAAGGAATTCTTTTTGGATCACTGAGTTAGACAAAAATACAAATAACAACATAAAATATGAAATTACTAAAAACAAAAAGAGATAAACTGTGCTTAAATATAATTAAATGAATAAGATGATAACTGGACATTCAACATTTGTTTAAAATTACAATACTTAGAGGTACAAAAGACGTTCGAGCTCGTTTTGTTTTGGTGATTGGTACTGTGTAGCAGCGACCCGAAGGTAAAAGCTTATACTCTAGATTTAAAAAATGTGTTGGGTCATTAATGATGTTTTCAGAGGTTGAAAGTACACGGGGGTGTGGTGGGCGAACTGGCTAAGGCGCCAGGCTAGTGATCCAGAGAGATTGAGGTGTCGGGATCGAGCCCACCTGTGACCGGGTGTAAAAACCTTGGAGTCAACTTTGTGTGCAGACTCTTTCAGTGTTGTCACAACCCCTAGTGTACAGTACACAACCCTGTGCACTTAAAAGAACCCACGAATCCGTTGGTATATGAACAGATGGTAGCCACATGAATACGTGCAAACATCTAGTTGCGGGTACAGGAACGTGCAGTGAACTTCGACGAAGTACTGTGACAATGTGTCCCAGTCCACCCAGCTGTGAATGGGTACCTCGTAAGGACGGGAAAGCCGCTATAACTCAGTGCGCCTTGTGGCAGCAAGAGTTGTATGATCCCCAGGGAGCTGATATTGATAATAAGATGTGCCGTTGAGATTGACATCCAAAGATCGAGGGAAAAAAATACCAGCGCCTTGAGCATGCACTAGTGCGTGGATATGTGCGCTATAACAATATCCAATAAAATTAACTTGCCGCTCATAGAGAAGTGAAAGATCATCGAAAGTGACCCGGCTATTTTACTAGTTGCATTTACAATTTTGTTACGTTTTGGTTTGTTTTTGACTGAAAGAGACTCGAACCAGAACTGAGAAAAAAAGTGAGTATACTCTGAATAAAAGCGGTATAAAACAACATCATAACAGATTGGGAAACATTAAAAGATCGCAGTTTGCGCATTAGATGGAGGCGTTGTTGACATTTACTATACAGGGCACCTGTGCTGGTGTTCCACGTTAACCTGCTATCAATAAAGGTTCCAAGGTACTGTCTCGATTGGTTCATCATTAATGAACAAAGGTGGTACTGATGGGGAGTTGGTTCCGAAATTAATACTCAGTTCTTTTGTCTTTTTCACATTTAAAATCAAATGATTCTCTGTACACCATGATGTGAAATCTTTACATTATCTCTGTAGCGTCGCTCTGATTAATCATACATCTGACCAACAATGGCTGCATCATCAGCAAACTTCACATTTATACAGTTATTTTCTACGCTAGTGCAGTCATTGGTGTATAGAGTGAACAGGACTGGTGACATAACACAACCTAGCAGCACTCCTGTATTGATAACCTTCATGTCCCATACACTGTCGTTAACTTTCACACACTGAAATCTTGCATGGAGGAAGTCTCCGACCCTTCTAATAATAAGTTGTGAATTCCCATAGTTTGCAGCTTTCTTACCATGATCCACTGCCACGCTTGTTTCAGATTGCACTGCTTGAACTGGCTTTCCACCTTTCCTTTGTACTCGGCTTTTAATTGGCGTGTCTTCAAATTGAATTCTTTCTGTGTTAGCTTAAGTTGAGTAATATCATTTTTCATGAAGGCTCGCTTTTTTTGTCATTAAGCAAGTATTTGAAGTCTTTAGTGACTGGACAGTAAACTGCTAAACAAAGCCTTAGATGAAAAAATTCTGACGACAAAGACCTAACAAAGCCTTAGATGAAAAGAATTCTAACAGTGACCTCCTAAAGAAAGCCTTAGATGGAAGAATTCTAACAGTGAACTCATATACAAAGCCTTAGATGGAAGAATTCTAACAGTGAACTCCTATACAAAGCCTTAAATGAAAGAATTCTAACTGTGAACCCCTTTACAAAGCCTTTAATGAAAGAACCTTAATGAAAGAATTCTAACAGTGAACTCCTACACAAAGCCTTTAATGAAAGAATTCTAACAGTGAACTCCTACACAAAGCCTTAAATGGAAGAATTCTAACAGTAAACTTCTAAACAAAGCATTAAAATGAAGAATTTGAACAACAAATATGTGCTAGAGTGGGTTCAGGACACCAAACGGTCGGTCAACGACTGGATCCAGCACTTCCGGGATATACTGATCACTCGTCAAAGTTCCAGGCATTGTCACCAAGTTAAGTCCAGAGAGGAGAGATATCCCCGCACCATGACGGAATCGCCACCAAAGGCAGTTGGCAGTTGGTTGACTGTTTTCGCTTTAAATGCTGTATTTCGCTGCCTCCAAATTGTTCGAGATTCCATCAGTTACATGAAGATGGAATCGGCTTTCGTCAGACCAATGTATTTTCGTCCTGGTAAACAACAAACCACACGTACTTGTTGGCGATTATCGCTCTGTAGAGGGCGTTTGATGACACTTCTAGAGCTGTACCCGGCTCTCATCAGGCTATTCCAGAATGTTTCCATACAGACTCGGCGAAGTGCTAAGAACGTTCAGAACGTGGGTGATCCTTCGACTCATTGGCTCCCCTGTATTTGAATGACCAAACGAATGACAACTTTGTAGAAACAGTTCTTGCTACATGTCAGTATAAAAGTCGCGACGTTAACATCACGTGCTCATTTATATATGAGCATTGATCATTTGTGGCATTGCTATGCATTACCTTGTCTCTCTCACTCTCTTTCAACCGATCTCGTTAATCCACAGCTAGAAAATGCCCACGCAGAACACATAAAACCTTGATCCAGATCACATACTAGGTTTAGCAAGCTCTGGGCCCATTGCACGAGGTATACCTGACATCACCATTCTTGTAACATGTGTTATATTTGGGCTTACACTTTCTCAGTAAAATAAAGATTCAAGTACTTTCATTAGCTTAATTCCCATTCGGGATTCGAACCAACACTCTCAGAGTCTGGCACACAAATTCAACTATCTAACCCACACAGCCTCGCGTCAAAAAAAGAAAGAAACGGCGGCAAATAAAAAAAAATATATAAATAATAATATGTCCTAATTACATAAACATTGCATTTTTTATTCAGAATCGAAATTGTAAGCCTGAAAACCTGTGTCTGTATTCAAAACCTGTATGCACAACATGATATTTCTATGAAGTATATTCTGAAAATGTGTTTTCAGTGATTATTAAACAAATATGGCCATGATTTCAGTTCTCTCTACAGTAACGTAACCAGGCAATATTCTTTGTGAATGTCTTTAGCAGCCGCCTGCAGCCTGCCCAGGGCCACTGTGGAGGTAATGAGGGAACGACACCTATTTGAAAGAAATGTTTAAAAAATAATGGTTCGGTTTTTCTCCCGTAGATACTCGTCCTATACAACAGAAATTCCAGCGCCCTCATTTGTTTAGGATCCACATAGTGAAAGCTTATTGTCAGCTGGCTGCAACATTCTTTGCCCTGAAAATAGAGTGAGACAGTGCTCAGAAGTGTTCTGTGATGCCGCTAGTAATATGACAGCAATACAGCTATAAAGTGGAGGCAGTGCTTCATGGATTTTAGGACACTGTTAACAATATAGTGGATGCAATGCTTAAATTGGTTCTGGGACACTTTTAGCAATATATGGGAGGCAGTACTTACATGGATCCTGGGACAATTAGCAGTAAAGTGAAGCCATTCCTAACACGGATTCTGGGAAACTATTAGCAATAAAGTGGAGGCATTGCTTTATTGGGTTCTGGGAAACCATTAGCAGTAAAGTGGAGGCATTGTTTTCATAGGTTCTGGGACACCGTCAACAATAAAGTGGAAGCATTGTTTTTAAGGGTTCTGGGACATCGTCAGCAATAAAGTGGAGGCATTGTTTTTAAGGGTTCTGGGACACCGTCAGCAATAAAGAGGAGGCATTGTTTTAAGGGTTCTCGGACACTGTCAGCAACAAAGTGGAGGCATTGTATTTATGGGTTCTGGGACACAGTAAGTAATAAAGTGGAGGCATTGTTTTTAAGGGTTCTGGGACACCGTCAGCAATAAAGTGGAGGCATTGTTTTTAAGGGTTCTGGGACACCGTCAGCAATAAAGTGGAGACTAGTTTTCATAGGTTCTGGGAAACCACTAACCGTTAGCAATAAAGTGGAGTCATTGTTTTTATGGGTTCTGGGAAACCGTTAGCAATAAAGTGGAGTCATTGTTTTTATGGGTTCTGGGAAACCATTAGCAATAAAGTGGAGGCATTGCTTTTATGGGTTCTGGGACACCGTCAGCAACAAAGTGGAGGCATTGTATTTATGGGTTCTGGAACACCGTAAGCAATAAAGTGGAGGCATTGTTTTAAGGGTTCTGGGACACCGTCAGCAATTCTGGGAAACCGTGGAAAGTGGAGGCATTGTTTTTAATGGGTTCTGGGACACCGTCAGCAATAAAGTGGAGGCATTGTTTTTAGGGGTTCTGGGACACCGTCAGCAACAAAGTAGATGCATTGTATTTATGGGTTCTGGAACACCGTCAGCAATAAAGTGGAGGCATTGTTTTTAAGGGTTCTAGGACACCGTCAGCAACAAAGTGGAGGCATTGTTTTTAAGGGGTCTGGGACATCGTCAGCAATAAAGTGGAGGCATTGTTTTTAAGGGTTCTGGGACACCGTCAGGAATAAAGTGGAGGCATTGTTTTTAGGGGTTCTGGGACACCGTCAGCAGTAAAGTGGATACTAGTTTTCATAGGTTCTGGGAAACCATTAGCAGTAAGGTTAAGCCATTGTTTTTAAGGGTTTTGGGACACCGTTAGCAATAAAGTGGAGGTTTGTTTTCATAGGTTCTGGGAAACCATTAGCAATAAAGTGGAGGCATTGTTTTTAAGGGTTTGGGGACACTGTAGGCAATAAAGTGGAGGCATTGTTTTTTCTGGTTCTGGGACACCGTCAGCAATAAAGTGGAGGCATTGTTTTTAAGGGTTCTGGGACACCGTCAGCAATAAAGTGGAGGCATTGTTTTTCAGGGTTCTGGGACACCGTCAGCAATAAAGTGGAGGCATTGTTTTTAAGGGTTCTGGGACACCGTCAGCAATAAAGTGGAGACTAGTTTTCATAGGTTCTGGGAAACCATTAGCAGTAAAGTGGAGCCATTGTTTTTATGGGTTCTGGGACACTGTCAGCAATAAAGTGGAGTCATTGTTTTTATGGGTTCTGGGAAACCGTCAGCAATAAAGTGGAGGCTTGTTTTCATAGGTTCTGGGAAACCATTAGCAATAAAGTGGAGGCATTGTTTTTATGGGTTCTGGGAAACCATTAGCAATAAAGTGGAGGCATTGCTTTTATGGGTTCTGGGACACCGTCAGCAACAAAGTGGAGGCATTGTATTTATGGGTTCTGGGACACCGTCAGCAATAAAGTGGAGGCATTGTTTTTAAGGGTTCTGGGACACCGTCAGCAATAAAGTGGAGGCATTGTTTTTATGGGTTCTGGGACACCGTCAGCAACAAAGTGGAGGCATTGTATTTATGGGTTCTGGGACACCGTCAGCAATAAAGTGTAGGCATTGTTTTCATGGGTTCTGGGACACTGTCAGCAATAAAGTGGAGGCTTGTTTTCATAGGTTCTGGGACACCGTTAGCAATAAAGTAGAGGCATTGTTTTCATGGATGTTGGGAGACCGTTAGAAATAAAGTGGAGGCATTGTTTTTCAGGGTTCTGGGACACCGTTAGCAATAAAGTGGAGGCATTGTTTTCATAAGTTCTGGGACAACGTTAGCAGTATATTGGAGGCATTGTTTTCATGGGTTCTGGGACACCGTCAGCACTAAAGTGGAGGCATTGTTTTCATGGGTTCTGGGAAACCGTTGACATTAAAGTGGAGGCATTGTTTTGATGGGTTCTGGGACACCGTCAGCAATAAAGTGGAGGCATTGTTTTTAAGGGTTCTGGGGCATCGTCAGCAATAAAGTAGAGGCATTGTTTTTAAGGGTTCTGGGACACCGTCAGGAATAAAGTGGAGACTAGTTTTCATAGGTTCTGGGAAACCATTAGCAGTAAAGTGGAGCCATTGTTTTTATGGGTTCTGGGACACTGTTAGCAATAAAGTGGAGTCATTGTTTTTATGGGTTCTGGGAAACCGTCAGCAATAAAGTAGAGGCTTGTTTTCATAGGTTCTGGGAAACCATTAGCAATAAAGTGGAGGCATTGCTTTTATGGGTTCTGGGAAACCATTAGCAATAAAGTGGAGGCATTGCTTTTATGGGTTCTGGGAAACCGTCAGCAACAAAGTGGAGGCATTGTATTTATGGGTTCTGGGACACCGTCAGCAATAAAGTGGAGGCATTGTTTTTAAGGGTTCTGGGACACCGTCAGCAATAAAGTGGAGGCATTGTTTTTAAGGGTTCTGGGACACCGTCAGCAATAAAGAGGAGGCATTGTTTTTAAGGGTTCTCGGACACTGTCAGCAACAAAGTGGAGGCATTGTATTTATGGGTTCTGGGACACCGTCAGCAATAAAGTGTAGGCATTGTTTTCATGGGTTCTGGGACACTGTCAGCAATAAAGTGGAGGCTTGTTTTCATAGGTTCTGGGACACCGTTAGCAATAAAGTAGAGGCATTGTTTTCATGGATGTTGGGAGACCGTTAGAAATAAAGTGGAGGCATTGTTTTTCAGGGTTCTGGGACACCGTTAGCAATAAAGTGGAGGCATTGTTTTCATAAGTTCTGGGACAACGTTAGCAGTATATTGGAGGCATTGTTTTCATGGGTTCTGGGACACCGTCAGCACTAAAGTGGAGGCATTGTTTTCATGGGTTCTGGGAAACCGTTGACATTAAAGTGGAGGCATTGTTTTCATGGGTTCTGGGACACCGTCAGCAATAAAGTGGAGGCATTGTTTTTAAGGGTTCTGGGGCATCGTCAGGAATAAAGTGGAGACTAGTTTTCATAGGTTCTGGGAAACCATTAGCAGTAAAGTTGAGCCATTGCTTTTATGGGTTCTGGGACACTGTTAGCAATAAAGTGGAGTCATTGTTTTTATGGGTTCTGGTAAACCGTCAGCAATAAAGTGGAGGCTTGTTTTCATCGGTTCTGGGAACCCATTAGCAATAAAGTGGAGGCAATGCTTTTATGGGTTCTGGGACACCGTCAGCAACAAAGTGGAGGCATTGTATTTATGGGTTCTGGAACACCGTTAGCAATAAAGTGGAGGCATTGTTTTTATGGGTTCTGGGACACCGTCAGCAATAAAGAGGAGGCATTGTTTTTAAGGGTTCTCGGACACCGTCAGCAACAAAGTGGAGGCATTGTATTTATGGGTTCTGGGACACCGTCAGCAATAAAGTGTAGGCATTGTTTTCATGGGTTCTGGGACACCGTCAGCAATAAAGTGGAGGCTTGTTTTCATAGGTTCTGGGACACCGTTAGCAATAAAGTAGAGGCATTGTTTTCATGGATGTTGGGAGACCGTTAGAAATAAAGTGGAGGCATTGTTTTTCAGGATTCTGGGACACTGTTAGCAATAAAGTGGAGGCATTGTTTTCATAAGTTCTGGGACAACGTTAGCAGTATATTGGAGGCATTGTTTTCATGGGTTCTGTGAAACCGTTGACATTAAAGTGGAGGCATTGTTTTTATGGGTTCTGGGACATCGTCAGCAACAAAGTAGAGGCATTGTATTTATGGGTTCTGGAACACCGTCAGCAACAAAGTGGAAGCATTGTTTTCAAAGAGTTCTGGGACACCGTCAGCACTAAAGTGGAGGCATTGTTTTCATGGACGTTGGGACACCGTTAGAAATACAGTGGAGGCATTGTTTTTCAGGGTTCTGGGACACCGTTAGCAATAAAGTAGAGGCATTGTTTTCATGGATGTTGGGAGACCGTTAGAAATAAAGTGGAGGCATTGTTTTTCAGGGTTCTGGGACACCGTTAGCAATACAGTGGAGGCATTGTTTTCATAAGTTCTGGGACAACGTTAGCAGTATATTGGAGGCATTGTTTTCATGGGTTCTGGGACACCGTCAGCACTAAAGTGGAGGCATTGTTTTCATGGGTTCTGGGACACCGTTGACATTAAAGTGGAGGCATTGTCTTTATGGGTTCTGGGACATCGTCAGCAACAAAGTAGAGGCATTGTATTTATGGGTTCTGGAACACCGTCAGCAACAAAGTGGAAGCATTGTTTTTAAAGAGTTCTGGGACACCGTCAGCACTAAAGTGGATGCATTGTTTTCATGGATGTTGGGACACCGTTAGAAATACAGTGGAGGCATTGTTTTTCAGGGTTCTGGAACACCGTTAGCAATAAAGTAGAGGCATTGTTTTCATGGATGTTGGGAGACCGTTAGAAATAAAGTGGAGGCATTGTTTTTCAGGGTTCTGGGACACCGTCAGCACTAAAGTGGAGGCATTGTTTTCATGGGTTGTGGGAAACCGTTGACATTAAAGAGGAGGCATTGGTTTTAAGGGTTCTGGGGCATCGTCACCAATAAAGTAGAGGCATTGTTTTTAAGGGTTCCGGGACACCGTCAGGAATAAAGTGGAGACTAGTTTTCATAGGTTCTGGGAAACCATTAGCAGTAAAGTTGAGCCATTGTTTTTATGGGTTCTGGGACACCGTTAGCAATAAAGTGGAGTCATTGTTTTTATGGGTTCTGGGAAACCGTCAGCAATAAAGTGGAGGCTTGTTTTCATCGGTTCTGGGAAACCATTAGCAATAAAGTGGAGGCATTGCTTTTATGGGTTCTGGGACACCGTCAGCAACAAAGTGGAGGCATTGTATTTATGGGTTCTGGGAACACCGTAAGCAATAAAGTGGAGGCATTGTTTTTATGGGTTCTGGGACACCGTCAGCAATAAAGTGGAGGCATTGTTTTAAGGGTTCTGGGACACCGTCAGCAATAAAGAGGAGGCATTGTTTTTAAGGGTTCTCGGACACTGTCAGCAACAAAGTGGAGGCATTGTATTTATGGGTTCTGGGACACCGTCAGCAATAAAGTGTAGGCATTGTTTTCATGGGTTCTGGGACACTGTCACGAATAAAGTGGAGGCTTGTTTTCATAGGTTCTGGGACACCGTTAGCAATAAAGTAGAGGCATTGTTTTCATGGATGTTGGGACACCGTTAGCAATAAAGTGGAGGCATTGTTTTCATAAGTTCTGGGACAACGTTAGCAGTATATTGGAGGCATTGTTTTCATGGGTTCTGGGACACCGTCAGCACTAAAGTGGAGGCGTTGTTTTCATGGGTTCTCTAAAACCGTTGACATTAAAGTGGAGGCATTGTTTTTATGGGTTCTGGGACACCGTCAGCACTAAAGTGGAGGCATTGTTTTCATGGATGTTGGGAGACCGTTTGACATGCAGTGGAGGCTTGTTTTCATAGGTTCTGGGACACCGTTAGCAATAAAGTAGAGGCATTGTTTTCATGGATGTTGGGAGACCGTTAGAAATACAGTGGAGGCATTGTTTTTCAGGGTTCTGGGACACCGTTAGCAATAAAGTGGAGGCATTGTTTTCATAAGTTCTGGGACAACGTTAGCAGTATATTGGAGGCATTGTTTTCATGGGTTCTGGGACACCGTCAGCACTAAAGTGGAGGCATTGTTTTCATGGGTTCTGTGAAACCGTTGACATTAAAGTGGAGGCATTGTTTTTATGGGTTCTGGGACACCGTCAGCAATAAAGTGGAGGCATTGTTTTTAAGGGTTCTGGGGCATCGTCAGCAATAAAGTGGAGGCATTGTTTTCTTGGGTTCTGGGACATTGTCAGCAACAAAGTAGAGGCATTGTATTTATGGGTTCTGGAACACCGTCAGCAACAAAGTGGAAGCATTGTTTTTAAAGAGTTCTGGGACACCGTCAGCACTAAAGTGGAGGCATTGTTTTTCAGGGTTCTGGGAGACCGTTAGCAATAAAGTGGAGGCATTGTTTTCATAAGTTCTGAGACAACGTTAGCAGTAAAGTGGAGGCATTGTTTTCATGGTTTCTGGGACACCGTCAGCAATAAAGTGGAGGCATTGTTTTCATGGGTTCTGGGAAACCATTAGCAATAAAGTTGAGGCATTGTTTTTATGGATTCTGGGACACCGTCAGCAATAAAGTGGAGGCATTGTTTTCATGGGTTCTGGGAAACCATTAGCAATAAAGTGGATGCTTGTTTTCAAAGGTTCTGGGAAACCATCAGCAATAAAGTGGAGGTATTGTTTTGGGGGGTTCTGGGACACCGTCAGCAATAAAGTGGAGGCATTGTTTTTATGAGTTCTTGGACACCGTCAGCAATAAAGTGGAGGCATTGTTTTCATGGGTTCTGGGTCACCGTCAGCATTAAAGTGGAGGCATTGTTTCCATGGAGTTCTGGGACACTGTCAACAATAAAGTGGAGGCATTGTTTTTATGGGTTCTGGTAAACCGTTAGCAATAAAGTGGAGTCTTGTTTTGATAGGTTCTGGGAAACTATTAGCAATAAAGTGGAGGCATTGTTTTTATGGGTTCTGGGAAACCGTCAGCAATAAAGCGAAGGCATTGTTTTCTTGGAGATCTTGCACACTGTCAAGAATAAAGTGGAGGCTTGTTTTCATCGGTTCTGGGAAACCATTAGCAATAAAGTGGAGGCATTGGTTTTTTGGGGTTCTGGGACACCGTCAGCAATATAGTTACGGCTTGTTTTCATAGGTTCTGGGACACCGTTAGCAGTAAATTGGAGGTACTGTTTTCATGGGTTCTGGGACACCGTCAGCAATACAGTGGAGGCATTGTTTTCATAGGTTCTGGGAAACCGTTAACAGTAAAGTGGAGGCATGGTTTTCATGGGTTCTGGGACACCGTCAGCAAAAAGTGGAGGCATTGTTTCCATGGAGTTCTGGGACACTGTCAACAACAAAGTGGAGGCATTGTTTCCATGTGTTCTGGTAAACCGTTAGCAGTAATTTGGAGGGATTGTTTTCATGGGTTCTGGGACACCGTCAGCAATACAGTGGAGGCATTGTTTTCATAGGTTCTGGGAAACCAGTAGCAGTAAAGTGGAGGCATGGTTTTCATGGGTTCTGGGAAGCCGTCAGCAGTAAAGTGGAGGCATGGTTTTCATGGGTTCTGGAAGACCATCAGCAATACAGTGGAGGCATTGTTTTCATGAGTTCTGGGAAACCGTCAGCAGTAAAGTGGAGGTATGGTTTCCATGGAGTTCTGGTAAACCATTAGCAATGAAGTTGAGTCTTGTTTTCATCGGTTCTGGGAAACCATTAGGAATGAAGTGGAGGCATTGGTTTTTTGGGTTCTGGGACACTGTCAACAATAAAGTGGAGGCATTGTTTTCATGGGTTCTGGTAAACCGTTAGCAATAAAGTGGAGTCTTGTTTTGATAGGTTCTGGGAAACTATTAGCAATAAAGTGGAGGCATTGTTTTTATGGGTTCTGGGAAACCGTCAGCAATAAAGCGAAGGCATTGTTTTCTTGGAGATCTTGCACACTGTCAAGAATAAAGTGGAGGCTTGTTTTCATCGGTTCTGGGAAACCATTAGCAATAAAGTGGAGGCATTGGTTTTTTGGGGTTCTGGGACACCGTCAGCAATATAGTTACGGCTTGTTTTCATAGGTTCTGGGACACCGTTAGCAGTAAATTGGAGGTACTGTTTTCATGGGTTCTGGGACACCGTCAGCAATACAGTGGAGGCATTGTTTTCATAGGTTCTGGGAAACCGTTAACAGTAAAGTGGAGGCATGGTTTTCATGGGTTCTGGGACACCGTCAGCAAAAAGTGGAGGCATTGTTTCCATGGAGTTCTGGGACACTGTCAACAACAAAGTGGAGGCATTGTTTCCATGTGTTCTGGTAAACCGTTAGCAGTAATTTGGAGGGATTGTTTTCATGGGTTCTGGGACACCGTCAGCAATACAGTGGAGGCATTGTTTTCATAGGTTCTGGGAAACCAGTAGCAGTAAAGTGGAGGCATGGTTTTCATGGGTTCTGGGACACCGTTAGCAATAAAGTGGAGGCATTGTTTTCATGAGTTCTGGGAAGCCGTCAGCAATAAAGTGGAGGCATTGTTTTCATGAGTTCTGGGAAGCCGTCAGCAGTAAAGTGGAGGCATGGTTTTCATGGGTTCTGGGAAGCCGTCAGCAGTAAAGTGGAGGCATGGTTTTCATGGGTTCTGGAAGACCATCAGCAATACAGTGGAGGCATTGTTTTCATGAGTTCTGGGAAACCGTCAGCAGTAAAGTGGAGGTATGGTTTCCATGGAGTTCTGGTAAACCATTAGCAATGAAGTTGAGTCTTGTTTTCATCGGTTCTGGGAAACCATTAGGAATGAAGTGGAGGCATTGGTTTTTTGGGTTCTGGGACACCGTCAGCAGTAAAGTGGATGCATTGTTTTCATGGGTTCTGGGACACCGTCAGCAATAAAGTGGAGACATTGTTTTTAAGGGTTCTGGGACACCGTTAGCAATGAAGCGGAGGCTTGTTTTCATGGGTTCTGGGAAAGCATTAGCAATACAGTCGAGGCATTGTTTTCATAGGTTCTGGGAAACCGTTAGCAATAAAGTGGAGGCTTGTTTTCATAGGTTCTGTAACACCGTCAGCAATAAAGTGGAGGCTTGTTTTCATAGGTTCTGGGACACCGTTAGCAATAAAGTGGAGGCATTGTTTTCATGGGTTCTGGGAAACCGTTAGCAGTAAAGTGGAGGCATGGTTTTCATGGGTTCTGGGACACCGTCAGCAATAAAGTGGAGGCATTGTTTCCATGGAGTTCTGGGACACTGTCAACAATAAAGTGGAGGCATTGTTTCCATGGGTTCTGGTAAACCGTTTGCAGTAAATTGGAGGCATTGTTTTCGTGGGTTCTGGGACACCGTCAGCAACAAAGTGGAGGCATTGTTTTTAAGGGTTCTGGGACTCTGTCAGCAATAAAGTGGAGGCATTGTTTTTATGAGTTCTGGGACACCGTCAACAATAAAGTGGAGGCTAGTTTTCATAGGTTCTGGGAAACCAGTAGCAGTAAAGTGGAGGCATTCTATTGATGGGTTCTGGGACGACGTTAGCAATAAAGTGGAAGCATTGTTTTTATGGGTTTTGGGACACCATTAGCAATGAAGTGGAGGCTTGTTTTCATAGGTTCTTAAAAACCATTGGCATTAAAGTGGAGGCATTGTTTTCATGGGTTCTGGGACACCGTCTGCAATAAAGTGGAGGCATTGTTTTCATAGGTTCTGGGACACCGTTAGCAGTAAAGTGGAGGCATTGTTTTTATGGGTTCTAGGAGACCATCAGCAATACAGTGGAGGCATTGTTTTCATGGGTTCTGGGAAACCGTTAGCAGTAAAGTGGAGGCATTTTTTTTAAGGGTTCTTGGACACCGTCAGCAATAAAGTGGAGGCATTGTTTTTCTGGGTTCTGGGAAACCGTTAGCAATAAAGTGGAGGCATTGTTTTCTGGGTTCAATAAAGGGAAACCATCAGCAATGGGTGGAGGCATTGTTTTTAAGGGTTCTGGAACACCGTGAGCAATAAAGTGGAGGCATTGTTTTTAAGGGAGGCAGTACTTACATGGATCCTGGGAGAATTAGCAGTAAAGTGAAGCCTACACGGATTCTGGGAAACCATTAGCAATAAAGTGGAGGCATTATTTTCATGGGTTCTGGGACATCGTCAGCAATAAAGTGGAGGCAGTGCTACGTGGGTCCTGACGGGGAACTTACCTTTTTGGATTGATGGCGATCCCACTGCTGAACGTCTTTGGGCAGGGAGCCCACAATATGGCGAAGGGCGCTGAAGGCGTGGAAGGACTCACGACCAAACCTGTCTAGAGTGTTGTGAACGGCGATTCCCACATTGTGTAAACAGATAGCTATTTCCACGTCTTCGTCCATCCCAGACTTCAGGCACATGTTCTGAACAAGGACCTAACTATTAGTGAGTGAGCGAACAAGGGAAATTGTTTTAAACACAGAAGTGAGCAATATACAAGTTATATCACGCTTTATGAATCACTCTCGCCTCCATTTGGATTGCATGACAAATAATCCATAATTCAGATTGAGGTATGTTTTAGGACTAATGAGTCGTATGTGACCATCTCTTCTGGTGTCCCAGAAGGGGGACAACAAACTGACGCTTAGTCTTTGAATACATATGTTGAAACAAAGAACCATGTAAGTTCAAAGGGAGTCAAAGTACTTGCTTCGTTAAGGGCTCTTGCATTACAATAATGGCTGCTTGGAACGAAGAACAATATGTTTTGGGACAGGAAGTACACACAAGCGTGAGGATACTTAAGACTCTGCATTTATCAATCTAATGCACACCACGCCTTTTGTGAGGCAAAATTGTTGTCTAAGACATATGATTTCCAATGAACAAATTGGAGAGAAAGGCGTATGATCACACAATAAGGAAACACTTTGCCATTATCTATAACCAATACACAGCCTTTAATGTTGTCATAGCAATGGGTAGGAAACTAAAATTAAGGCTGACCAATGTATTGACCTCTTCAGGAAACTCACGGACCTGACATGTCAGGAGTTTTTTTGACTAAAATGTAATGGAATTTGTATCTTGACAATGATGACAACAACATACCTCTGTATTGTACCCCTTTTCCACCAAAAGTCGTACAGCCTCTCTGCTAAGCACGTAGCCAGCGCCGCCGCTCATATAGCCCCAGCTGGAATATTTCTTGAACAGGTGACCCACATACACCCCCTCACTCGCGTTATAGTGGGACAACAAAAACTTCAGGTTCTCCATCACCACGAATGTATCATCGTCTGCTTTCAGAAACCAGTCATAATTGTTCAGATGATGTTTGTATATATACTTTAAAGACGCTATTGTCTTTTCCGTCAAATACTCGCGGCCATCTTTGATGTGTAGGTCAACTATTTCTTTTCTTGGATATTTTTTAGTCGTTGTCATGACAAACATTCTGTTATCGCAGCGTCTTGCCCAAGTCGCCTTGACTGCCGCCATTTTATTGTGGACTTCCTTTTCCCTTGTTGTTATCCAACAGAAGATCTTTACTTTTGATAAGGTATCCATAGCAACGGAATCATCTACTAAAACTGAAACGTAATGATACATTAATTCTTAAGATCTGGCAAATAAATTTGTAATTCAGCCTGCCAGTGAGTTGGGGTTTTAGTAGTATAGGGAATGATATTTTTAGACCAGTCCCTAATAAGTAATATTTTTACGATC
Organism: Haliotis rubra; assembly: GCF_003918875.1. Classification (NCBI taxonomy): domain Eukaryota; kingdom Metazoa; phylum Mollusca; class Gastropoda; order Lepetellida; family Haliotidae; genus Haliotis; species Haliotis rubra. Next base: position 1,102,516 of record NW_025766514.1, read on the forward strand.
CATTGCCCCTGTGCGAGTAAGAATATGGTTGGAATGATGGTCGACCATCATTCGACGTCTGTAAAATTATAAGTGAAAGTACGAGGATACATGCAAACATTCATGAAAATCGGTCGACTAGTTTAAGAAATATTCACTTTTTAGTGAGCATGGGGGTCGGTCGGGTGAAAGGCTAACTATCCAAGGTATTGCCGTACTTGTTATAAAGTAGCGAGGTGAGGTCGTCTGAAGCTAAGCAGATAGCAACTCTCCGTAGTACGCCCGGTCAATATCTCACCTCGCTGACACACGCCAGCTCGGTTTGCAATCTCAGACTGTCAGACAGTCGTTAGCTGTGCGTATGACTCGGGTAAAGACCTCGGACTCCGATGAGCAATCCCCTCTGCGGCTGGAGTAAACACAGCAATCCCAATACATGGCGAGCTGTCTCTCCCGACAATTGATAAGTGGCTCGCCGAGCTACACTGAGCTTCCTAACACGGTATCACGGGGCACAAGTTGTAATTCCTTTCGCGAGAATCCTCGGTTCGGCCCGTCTTTGAGATAATACAGATTGCGTTCGCTGTTTTTAATGCTGACTCGGTCAAAGTTGTACGTTTTCATGGACCATATTGGATCAGTAGGATGTTTTCTGCTATCTCACTCATATTCACCCGGCTGTTACAAGTACCTAATGTCCGGTAATGTTTTCTGTTTTAGTGCGACGTGCTGCTGACGATTCGGTGGTGCAGGATTTCATTTTGATGGCTTGGATGGGTCTCTTGCCCACGAGGCTAGTGACTTCCTTGTTGATGGCTGCCACCAATTGCGGCAAACGTACAACCCATTCTGTAGATCTATTTCCGGGATTGATTAAATCCTGTGAGTACTGGTGTGAGAATAGGCGTTCAGCTGTGGTGCGATTAAATCTCTCGACAATGGCTTGGCTGGGGTGGGCTCCCGCTATACCGCGTCTCACCTGGACTTTGTGCTTGGCCAGCAGCTGTGACACGGTTCCCATAAACTCGTGTCCAGGATCGATTTGCAAGATGGCAGGCCAGGTTAATGGACTACGTTTGTGTACGCATTCTAATGCTTTGGCGACTTCGGTAGAATCTTTCATTGTTAATGGTTCGGCTTCTTTGTAGTGACTGGCGACATCCATAGTTGACAGGGCATACTTATAGGTTTTACGTCTCACTCTGTCGTGAGGTAGAAACAAGAGGTCGGCTTGATGCACTCTATTCGGTGTTGAAATATCGAATTTTCTTCTCGGGATGTACCGAGGCGCCGGCAGGTAAACTTGCCAGAGAACTCGTTTTTTAAGGCAAGCTTTAGCGACGTCTTCGGAGATTAGAACGGCCTGCACCTTTCCAGTATCCTCGTGGGCTGTAATCAATTTTCTCCATGATGTATTATTATTTTTTTAATTACTTAATATATGTGTGTGTCCGTACACATAAGTATTTACCTCGTCAATGGCAATCCATCGTTTCATGTCCATGGGAGACAGCGACGTCTTGTTAATTTTCAGACCGTAACAGGGCTTCTTGGAATCAATCGTGCTTGATATGTTTTTTTCACCACATTTTTTCCATGCATTTCGCCTTTCTGATATCATTATTGTCTGCTTTCTTGATCGAATACATTTTAGGTCCCAAGCTGATATATTCCACGATCGGTGACCCGCGCATTCATCTTTCATTTTACCTAACACTTTTTTGTTGACTTGGCTAAGCAGCGGATGGTCATTGGGATAATCGCTCGTATCGTACATGTCTATTTTTTTCTGCTATGTCCTGGTACACGTCCTCAGTGTGGATTTCCATCAGCAGCAAATCAGTGTCCTTGTACCACACCTCGCATCTATCGCCGTATTGCTTCTTGAGTTCGTTGTAATAAAAGTCGTATCAAGTGTTTGGATAAGTCGAGGATGCTCATCCCCACATAAACAGGCCGGTTGAATTTGATGTGACTCTTGTTCATGTGCAATGCTACCAAGTTGTCATTGAATATTTTACTTCTGTTGAATGCCGTGATGGCTATTACTTTCCTAAGTCTTTCCTCCTCCTTTGTTCTGTCTAATTTGACATTAACACTTTTTCTCAAATTCAACATGGTTTTACCAAACACGGAGTTGTACATGAGCTTTATAGAGTCTTTTCAAAATCGCTGGTGGCTAGTTTTCGTAAATCCGTGTTCATCCTTATGTAAGGCTCCATCCAAGGACTTTGATCAAACATGAGTACCCTGTGAATTTTCTTAAGTTTTATTCCCAACGACAAGTACAGCTGCACATTTATATCGTGAACAATGTATTTTTTCTTATTCATTAAGTTTGGTACGAGTTTTTTAAGGTTGGTCGTCAACAAGTTTCATTGATATTCGGACATCCAATCCGGGTTCACGATTAATTGTTCAGGAGCGAGCGGGTAACTGTTGTGCGATTCATGTAATTCTGCGGGATATTCCAGGTCAACTTCGGATATGTAACCTTTGTTTGCGTCAAGATAAAGAATGTGCTTCGATGGCTGGCTGGGGTCGTAACCTGCCACAAATTTATTGTTGGCCTTCGCATACGGTTTAACAGCCATCAAAATCCCGCCTCGCAGGCCTTTCTCTATAAACAGAGGCATATCGTAACCCATCAATAGTTTCAGTTCTACACCTGTCTTTCTTAACAAGGCGTCCCAAGAGAGACCGGGGGAGGAGAAATACCATGCAGGGTCTAGGCCGTACTGTTTCAAACACGTTTTTCTTAATATCTCGAACACATCGGCTAGTAGCACTACATAAGTTTTCAAGTACAGATTGTGGTAGTCGCTTAAATTCTTACAGCCTAGTTTATCCCACACGTTGAGGGTGTGCTAGTAATCGTCGTCGGTTATTTTCTTTTCGGTTAAGTTGCTGTAAAAGCAGTCGATGGGAGGTAATATCGTTTCGGTGAATCTAGTCCAATCATTCATTTATTCGTAGGAGTAGACACCCTTCCTTGACCGTAGTCGTAGTCATGGTTGTATTTGCAAGAGAAAACGAACGTCTAATTGTTGGATACGATTTCAAGTGAAATGAATGTCTAACAGTTTGATATGACTTCGAGTGAAACGAATGTCTAACAGTTTGCTATGTTTTTGAGTGAAACGAATGGCTATACCCAGCGCAACAAAGATTAGCTCTGGGTCTTTCTGATCTTCTGAAGGTGTGTAATATTGAGAGAGGTCGGGCTTGTCTTCCAATGGAGTCAATGTCTTTCCCATGACATAGTAAAATTCTTTCAAGGCATCAACGACATTTTTGAAAGTGCGCTCAGCGTGACCTTCTTGTCGGAGTTGGTTGGTGATGAAATCCATTCCCTGCATTCGTTTGTGAGCGTATTCAGCTTGTGCATCCTGTAATTGCTCCATGGCTAGATCATGACGTTTTCGTTCCTTATCTATCTCGGCGGCGTTCGATGTTCGTAAATAAGAAAAGAGATAATTGCTGCCAGAAAATGCCAGGGCATTGACTAATGCCCCGGAGACCATCCTCGCGATTGTGTCCATTATTCTCTATAATTTATTAATTTATTTTTTATTTCAATATGTTTTCTGGAATGATACATTGCTTGACGAGTATGTCTATGTGGCCATCACCAGCCCCAAGTCAAACACGAGCATGCCCATGTCTTGCAAGTTGAAATTGAGTTTGGGTGCTGGTTGTTTGGTGATCATTTTGCTTAATCGAGCGTAACCTATGGCCAGTCCGCTGACCATGGCAGCGTGAAACGCATCGTTGACGAATGTTTTTCCATCGGTTGTCAACTTCGTTGTATATAATAAAACAATTTTTCATATTTTTTTTTATAACATGATATGAGGGTTTACTTCTACTTGTTGTTGTTGTGACGGCATACGCAGTGGTGGTGGTGGTCGCGGTGCTGGTTTGAATTTGTACATCAAAGCGGTGATAGCAGTTGATGATGATTTTTATTTTTTCTGGTTTTGGCTATCACGCCTTTTTGACCAGCGGCTACTTTTTTAGGGTTCTTTTTTCTGGTTATGGTATCAATCGGTGACTGATCCTCCTCCGTCTGTTGTTGTTCAGGGGCAGCATCCGTCGACGACATCTGATATATTATTATCAATGTTTTGCCATGATGATTGCTGCGGTCAGCTGAGCCAGTAGCATGCCATACTGGTGGTATAGCTCACAACTGATGGAGCTCAATGTGTGGGCGACGAACGGATCCGCGTCGAGGTCTACGCACATGTACAGTCGACGGTCTAGTTAAATGGGAAGGAGATACGAAGCTATGCTGGTGAACATTTGTTTTAGTAGATCGTCGCTCTCCATCTTATAATAATACGCTAATGTAAGTTTTAATCTAAATAACAAAATCCCACGCAGACGAGACAGCGACAGAAATGTTAAGTGACATAAAACGTGAATTTCGAATATCATTTTTGCTTAAGCTTTGCTTAAATCTTGCTTAAATTTTTGTCAGTAGTGTGGTAAGATTTGCTAGTAGTTTTGCTTAGATTTGTTAGGAGTTTGCTAGTAGTTTTGCTAAATTTTGCAAGTAGTTTTATAAATTCTTGCTAGTTTGCTACTGCATATGCTACAGGTTGGTCCGTTTTTAATATGAGTTCGGCGATTTTCGTTTTTGACAACAGATTTTTCACACGCTCACGCTCCTGTTTGGAAGGGATCACGTCATTTTCTCGCAAACATTCTTCAAACGAATCCCTGTCCTTGCAGTGAAATAAGGAGATCCATCGCGTTTGTTCCTGCAGATCTTTCGGGACCGAGTTGAATTTTTGCATCAAAACCCACACGCTGTGTTTCATGTGCTGGCCGGAAAAGGCCAGGTACGACAGCATATCTCGTTTTTTAACGATTTCTTTGTTGGCTCTGCCATCATCCATTACGAAAAACGTCGACTCTCCTTTTAGATCGATTTTCTGCATGTCATCATCGTTCATCAACCACGATCTCTCCTATCTCTCCGTGTACGTTTTGTTCATGTGGCAGAGAAAGACAATGTGGTCGAACATGTCCCGATAGTATCCTTCCAGCAATACCGGTTTTCGCAACCCGTCTGGCCGCAGATGATGGCGCAGTGCGGTTCTCGAGGTACATCAATATCAAATTTTTCATTAATAGATGGCTTGCACGAATCTTCCATTGTCTACATTGAGTTGCGTGTCCATAATCACATATAAATATAATTTAAATTGCCGGCATCTTGCGCCTTCTTTATGATTTGGATTGTGATGCCTTCACTCCTTTTGTCGATTGGTCGACCTCTACTTTGCAACTGATCGTAGTCCGTAGATTGCATGTCCAGCCACAATGCGTACTTGGTGGTCAGGTATTCCCAATCATCACGTCATAGTGTTGAAGATCTTTGACGACTGCATTGATTTCCGGCACACGCTTGATCACCGGCAGTTTTCGGATCTCGTCCCACTGCTGGTGAGGCTGCATGCCTTGGCTGAACAGCTGGTTGGGCACTCCATCGATGGTCACTTACACTTTGGTGATGTCGGGGTTCCAAGTATCTTCGCTGTTTTCTCTTCGAAACGACGTGTATTCTTCCACAGGAATGATCAGAATGCCTTTCATCGATCGGGCCAGCATGCTCAGGTTGATGTTTCACAGCATGTCGCTCTTGTCCTTGACGATCTTCCGTTGCCACAAAACACGAATCGTACAGGATGGACAGCTTTCCCGAGTACTGGTTGCGAAAATGCCGGCCCAGTTCCGGGTTCGTGACCATGTCAAACTCCAATGAAATGTTGTTGACGACGTAACTGCTGGTATCACCGTTTGGAGTACGGATAACTGAGAAAATGGCATGTGCCCCTCGAGCAACTCGAAATCGAACGGAATGCAAAACCAGTTCCCGTACGTCTCGGCGATGGCTTCGACCCACCTTGATACGCTATCGAGCTTGGCTTGCTCAAAAACATACCTGACATGCAAATTATTCGCAAGACAGTTAGTATAACAAATTCCTTGATACGACATGTTATTGTGTTCTCTCATGGTTCTCCAGAGGTCCATGTAACCGAAAAACATGTCGCTGTCGTCGATGCTCAGCACCTCGTTGCCACTGATTTTAATGGTGGTTTTCTTGACAATGGCTGGACCCAGGTTTTCCATGATAGTGCGTTTGTCATTCAAAGACGTTAAAGTGATGTGAAAAGCTAGTCGACCTGTCCCTAGAACAATGACATTGTTCGCACCCAGGTTGGGAAATCGAACCAGCAGTGTTTGGTTTTGATAGATCGTGCTCGGAGTATTCGTAATCGTGACAGATTGACAGAGTGGTTCCCTCAATCATCAGAAAAGGACTAGTTTTATTCCATATTGCGACATTTTGTGTGTTTATATTACATATTAATTTTATAAAATAATAATGGCTGAAGGTGGAGAAGACATCGAAATGAATGATTTGTTGTCCGACCCATCACCTGCAGCAGCAGAAGAAGAAGAAGACACTTCGTTCATGGATGGTGCCGTAAGAAACGAACTCTTAAAGACGACCGTGGACGATTATTACGAAACTTTAAAGCAAAATAAAAATTACGTCGAGCCCACACATCGCGACTATTCGAGATCCGAATTCGCCAGAAAAGGCCAGCTGTGTTTAAGAAGCCATTCACTCCATCACGAGAAAACCGCTCGCTCTGTCAACTCTGGCAGGAAAACACAGCATCAACTTCGTCCACGATGAATGAAACATGCGAGATTACGGTGGTGGTGCACAACCCAAACTTCAACAAGAACTGCAACACATTCAGACGGTTCTCGGTGCCACAGCGAGCTCGGTGCCACAGCGAGCGCAATCGCAAGAGACGATCTACAACACGTCCCGCAACGCGCTCAAGAAGCGTCGGACAGACTTGAAAAGATATTGTCCACGTACTAGGATTACAAATCAGCCATGTACGAGAAACCATCGACAGAGTCTTGAACGAGGTCACCACGTTAGCTGACAGGATCCGAGACATTCGACACGAATAGTTTCTGTACGTCGTAAGCCGTTCCCTTACCGATGATACCGGAAATCGTTTGCATCTGTGCACCGAGAATAGCCCGAATGTACGTTCGAATCGAATCGTTTAATCTAACGACACCCGCGCGAGAAAATGCTTATGACTTATCCAACATCAATTTCTTCCAATCGTCTACAGGTCCCTGCTGAAACCTCCAAACGCTGTAATCCTTGCTATTATCAAAAGCCATAAGATGATCCCTTCACTCATTACTCGTGACGTAAGCATTCGCATACGTTTTACCACCCCATTCTTTCAACTTCTCGCTGGCTTCTACGAGGGACATATTGTGTACGATGGGAATGCCTAAACCATGATTCTCGCCTGGCAAACGCCAATCCGTTTTCGGATTTATTTCAAATTTGTTGCAAATACGTTCATACGCACGTCGATCCTAATGATTGTTTACTGCATCCCACGTCTTATGCTGTGGAATCGGTGCGCTGATTTCTAATGGGATGCGTCTGATCTGGTAGTACACGTGAAAGGAGAACACAGACCGACTCAGTGGAGCGCATCGACTGTCGTTCAATGTCACACCACACCCGGTCGTGGCACACCACATGGCGAAATTGAATTCATTCGCATCTGGTTCGAAAACCAAGCGTGCACCTCTTTCACATTCGTTACCCAAACCTATTGTCATGTTTAAACACATCGATAAATTGAGCTTGGAAATGAGAGCCATCCACCACAATCTTCATTTGCGTGAGATCGGCAGCACTTACACGATCACTTTTTGGATAAAATACTCCCGGCGTGTACATAATTGAGGTGAGGTGAGGTGAAATTGGGTTTAACGTTGTGCTTGAGAATATTTCGCACATATGACGACGTGCATGCGTGTGTATGTGTAGGTGCGGCTGCTTGTACTAGCCCAGACTGAAGCTGGTTTTATAGTGCTAGCCCACTGAGATACCATGCCACAGAGCAGCATGAATACCCCACTCAGACACATTATACTGACTCCAAGCCGATCAAGTACCATATTTTAACGTCTTTTGGTATGACGTGGTCCGGGAATGTACATAATTGAAATTTTATATATAATGATAATATATATATTTTCAAAATGTGTGTGACGCTGCCGGGAAGAAACAGCGACGAGCCCGTTCAACTGCTGCACGCGATCGATAACATGTCAGGTCGACTCGAGGTTGCACTCTGTGATATCACGTACCACCCGCGATGTACTAACATCAACGACAACAACAACAAACTCTTCGTCAACAGGCAGTGACACCTCACCCACGGTTACTACAGTGTGTGCCTGCTCAAAGACGAAATCTTCAAACCTCTAGGAGCCGAAACTCAAACTAAACGATTCCAACGGCATGATCGTGTTATCGAACAATGGAAAAGACAACTTGAGACTCGGCCGACCTCTGGCCAGAACGCTCTGGCTGACATCGAATGATATATCACCGCAAACCACTGTGACGGGCTCAAAACTACTCGACCTAGTTCCCTATCGCAACTGTGCATTCATCTCAATCAGATAAGCACGAGTGATAATATTCAAGGCTAACGTCCTTCGACCTAGCTGAGAGCCATGCCGGTGAAAACGGAAAAGTACAACTACGGCAGGACCGAATCGTTTCCGTCCTTCCAGTACATGAAATTAACTCGAAGCACAATCACCGAATTAAAAATATCCGTTTTAGAACGCCTTACATATACAAAACAACGTATACAAGAAAAGAAGTGACATACACAGAAGCCGTTGGTAACCCAGGAGATTTAAATGATGTCGAGATCGGAGATGGACTCATCAACAACACTCAATACAATCTCGTCTGTAACGACAACAACAAATGGGTCCTTGTCTCACCTAAAATCGACTGGCTGTTGAATATTGCTCTAGTTCCTCCCTACGTGTTTACCAAGAACAAGGATCATTATGTTACCAAAGTCATCAAAAGCGGGATTCTACTCGTGGTTTACGTCCCGTCACAAAGAATGAGCATGCTCATCAGCACCCTATCAGGAAAAGCAGGTCATACGCTATCAGCTAAACCCACGATACAAAATGCCAGTTTGCAGTTGGTGTCGCAATTCGATAGTGTGGTCACAATCTTGGAAAGCATACCTCAAAATTCAACGATTTTCATGGAAGTGTATCTTGGAGATGCACCATCACCAGACGAAGAGGATGTCGAAATCGTGAAAGGGATCAAACTCTGTTGATCTAAACAGCAACAATATTTTATTTGCTCGATTTACGTATAGGTAAACGTGAATTCTTACCCAAGTCTCCAGGGAGTAACAGTGACCTTGGATGCAAAAATTTCACTAGCAAAAATTTTCTTGCCCAATAATATACATCTCGTCAACAATGGACGTTGCAAAATGTACTACACTAATGCTCTCCGATCTCGGGGACACGCAGGGATTCAATCGACCCAGCACGGAAAATACCTTATATGCCTTTCACTTGCAAAACAACTTGTACGTGCGACGGGAAGTTTCACAAAAAATCGACTGGCTGATCCACATCCCCCTCACCTCAGCATCATTCATATTTTTAAAAAATGGTTTCGTCTTCGAATAATGAACAACGGGATCATTCTCACGTCTTTCACATCGAAATTTGATATTACCATACAAGTACTGCGAATACCAGGTCACACGAGCCACATGTTAGCTCCAGTCAACTCGAATGCATCTTTACTGTCCGACATACCCGATTACCAACTGTATTTTTTCGATTAAAATTTTGCTATCAAATTACACATCACGCTCATAACAGAAGTTTATCTCGTAAACATTCCCTCAGAAGATCTTGTACTTTTGAATGGGTTGACAATAAACTGGAGCGATCAACATACACACCAACGTAGCCGTATTTTCATAAGACCGGGGTCAATACCATTAACAAGCCTCGACGGGGTTCGTGTTAATGAAATGAAGTCCATTCAGCTCCCGAGCATTTACTTGTACGAAAATCTAAACTTATCGGTCTTAAGTCCATCAATCAAAGATTGACGGAAAACCAATTAAATATTATTTTCTGACTTATATAGGATGGGATTGTATCCGGCCATGGATAAAGTGGTCAAAACACTCGAAACCGTGGACAGATTTCGTTTGCAACAAGTAAGCCACCTCAAACATCAACTGAAAAAAGAGCGTGACATGCGATGGCATAGAGACCACTGGAAGCAACCAGTGTTGGTAAATTGTCGACCATTGTAGTTGCACCCATCGTTCTCAGGTTAGAAATTGCAGCTGGGGTTTTAGTCGAAGCCAAGCTGAACATGATCGAGGATCACATATCAACAGCGCTCAGCGATAGCAAGATCACGGAGGAAGAGTTCCGTCTGGTGTTAGCAGAACTCGCAAAATACCATAGAATGAAACGAGATTCAAACTAAGTCCAAACGATGAATGACATCGACGAACAGGGAAAAAAAGCTAATAGAACAGGGCAGACAACAAGCCCGGCAAGCATTCCTTTCCAAAAGCAAAGGAATCATAGGAGATTCACGCTAAACTGTTTCATCAATGATAATTTAGATCCATAAAATAATCCGTTTGTTTTATTGTATTCGGTAAAACCGTTAAAGTGGTCGGATACCAAGTTATGGTTTTTCCACCTTTCAGGAAAGTTTGGGCTGGTTCTACGCTAACTCTAAAACCAATGTCGTGACCAGTTGCTAAAAAGCTAATTTGTATTTGTGTTTCCGCATTGTGTGATTTCTCTTTTAACACAAGCTCAAGTTTTTGGTTTGCCCAAACAACGGTTCTGTTTTCGACCACGACTCTGCTAGATCTTTCTCCTTCCGGCTTACTCCAACCTATAATCTTTGCCGTTTTTCCTCCTAAGACCGATAATTTTTCAGTAAACCTCTTTTTGCAGAAAATAATCCACTCTTCCAAGCGAATCCATCGCTAAATCCTGGTATCTCAATTTCTCTTGCTCGTTCATTTTCGTTATACTTCTAACAATATCCTAGCTCTAATATGTTTTTCACTTATAATCTTACAGACGTCGAATGATGGTCCACCATCATTCCAACCATATTCAGGGGCAACAGATCGTAAAAATATGACTTATTAGGGACTGGTCTAAAACTCTCATTCCCTATGCTACTGTTATTATATCAAGATATCTGTAGATTTTATATAGTATTCCCAGAAATTATTGAGAAAGTTGTTTCGGCAAATGTCTAATACATGTATATAAACTATAGAAGTTTTACCTAAATGAATATTTTGAGATATGATTCTGTTACAGTCTAAGTGTCTTTTCAGTTCTTTGTGAGACCTCCTTGCTCTGCTATTCACGGCTGAATGCGCCTAGGTACATTACTGATCAAAGTTTGTAGGAAATCGTCTGACAGCATATCCCAATGTTCGACCACTTGTTTCTTCATATCCTCAATATTTATAAATCCTTTTTGGTTGATTCTGTCCTTCATTAGTCCCCACACATTCTCAAAAGGGTTAAGATCTGGGCTGTAGCTGGGCCAGTCTAAAACTTGAACATTTTCGTCCGACCACCACTGTTTTGTGTAGCCCACAGCGTGTTTTGGGTCGTTATCATGCTGGAAAATCCAATTATCTTCATACAGTGTTCGGGCAGTGGGAGGTTATCATTTAAGATGTCAACATATCGTCAAATTTCCAGTGAAAATGCACAAGGGCGTCACTCCACGTGACGATATCCCATCCCACATGTGTATATTTCGGGCAATGTTTTGGGCGTTGGTAAATAGGTTTCACGGTATCTTTTGTCCAAATATTCACACAGTTCGGACAAAGCCAGACTGAACTTTCACCAGAAAAGAAAATAGTATCCCAATCTTGATTTTCGTGAGGCCAACACAAGTTTAAACGTCTTTCTTGTTGTTCATCTTTCACCAATGGTGAGGGAATTCTGCGCTTTGTCATCCAGTTAAGTCTTTGTAATTCTTGTCTGAGGGTTTCATTACATACCTGAGGACTTCCTCTATTGATCATCTCATTTCTGATATTCTCAAACCATACACTCACAATGTGACCAAGTGGCCGGCGATCCGTAGTACTGAACGTCTTTGGCCTTGTGGTGATCGGGGTCGCCAACTGAAGTTGAAGGCCATGACCCAAGACGGAAGATACCGGAGACAGCCGATCACCACAGGGAATCCGTGGAAGCCATTTTGCAAGTATAAACTGCCTGAATCAGGGGTCTACCTAAAGTTGTAGATTTGGGCTTGTATACTGCAGAGTGCGAGCCGCGGCTTACAACAATAGTGATCCGATACCGTAGTGAAGGCTGTGATCACTACAGCCTCGTGGCCCCTGTCTTGTACTCAATCCCAACTCCTGACTGCATATTCTTCAAAGTTCTGTATACTGTAGACAGGGAATGTCATGTCTACCAACTAACTCTTTTGTATTAGTCACACCCTTTGAAAATCATCTAGAAGCAGCTTTCTTTTAATCTACTACTGTCACATCTGCCATGTCAACAAAGGAAGCCATTTGCTACGCCAGGGGAGATAACTCTTGGTGTAGTAAGGTTCATTCCTAAGCCAGCAAGAGTTGCCTTTCATACTGAGTACCTTACTACATAATGTGACACCTATTTAAAGATTCTATTAATCAGTATTAGGAAGCAAAGATCTCAATACTTTCTGAGAAAACTGTAATTCTTACGTTACACGTTAACGCTGTGTTGACCTTATTGTGTAGAAGGCAGTCATTGATAAAAGCACCTGCTCCTACAAAATCAAAAGCCCCCTTCTACCCTACTAACACGCAAGCACGCACACGCACGCACGAACGCAGACACACCATCCATGTGGGCGCCGTATTTGTAGATGTTCTCATCACACCCACCTGATGTGTTATCATCCTGGTAACTCTCTTCGGCCTCTACAACAGAGAACGTATTGAATAACTATAAATGTAACTCACCAATCTCTGTGATGGAAGAGTGAGTGTCTGAGTAAGTATGTTTTACGTCGCTTTTAGCAAAATTGCAATATCACGGCGGGGACATCAGACTTTGGCTTTCGCCTTATAACCATGTGGGGAATCGAACCAGGGTCTTCGGTGTGACGTGCGAACGCTCTAAGCGCTAGGTTACCCCACCGCCGAGTGTGGCGGAAGATGAAGTTCTAATGTTCAGCGATGTGTTTGGTTTTTAACGTTGCTATTAACGTCATGTCTTCTATTTCTGGGCAGCCTTGACATGACTTCCACAGAAAATCGGAGCGGTGGGGTAGCCAAGTGGTTAAAGCGTTCGCTCGTCACGCCGAAGACCCGGGTTCGAATCCCCACATGGGCAAAATGTATGAAGCCCATTTCTGGTGTCCCCCGCCGTGATGTTGTTGGGATATTGCTAAAGGCGGCGTAAAACAAAACTCACTCACTCCACAGAAAACCAGCAAAACAAACCTAAATAGAAATAGTCACACAAATAATAAAAATGACAGAATGCCCCAAAAGTGGACATCGTACTGATTAAAACTCGCCATATTTCTTTTAGAGCCAAACTCGGTGAATCAGTAGGTAGCATCAAAACATGTGCGCACGCACTCGCGGTATCCCTTGGAAATGTGTCGGGTTTAAATCATTGCAGTAGTCACTTGTGAATGTTCATGAAATTTAGTAGTCACTGGATAGTGTTTGAACTGTGTCTGGTCTAATTCTGTTAACACAGAATCAGGCATCAAACACTGGATGACCTAACGGGACCAGCGAGTCGAACACTGGATGACCTAACGGGACCAGCGAGTCGAACACACAAAATACAATTACAGTAGGAACAACACCTATTCCTCTTGCCAGCTCAGCCAGGAACCTTGGAGTTACATTTGACTCTCAACTGACTATAGAGACCCACGTCACCAATATCTCCAGAACTTGCATTTTCACACTTAAGAAGATCAGCTGTACCAGAAAACACCTTTCTACCAGTGCAGCTTTAACCCTCCTTAACTCTCTCGTTTTCTCACGTCTTGATTACTTGATTACACACACGCGCGCGCGCGCGCACATCCATTCGTACAAGCATAACATACACACACACACACACACAGAGCACACACACCCACACACACAGATCACACACAGCACACACATCTCCATGTGGGCGCCGTCTTTGTCGATATTCTCTTCACACCTACCAGAGCTGTCCTGGTTATCATTGTCATGCTGGTAACTCTCTTCGGCCACTACAACAGAGAAGGTATTGAATAACTAGAAGTGTAACTCACCAATCTCTGTGATGTTAAAAATTCACCGCGGCAGGGATAAAAGCGTCAGTTGACTTGTTTAGAACATTTCAGGAGATGCCTGCTACTAAACTACTATTCTCCTCAATTAAGTGAGTGAGTGAGTGAGTTTTACACCGCTTTTAGCACTATTCCAGCAATATCAGGTCGGGTGACACCAGAAATGGGCTTCACACATTGTACCCGATTGGGGAATCGAACCAGTATCTTCGGCGTGACCAGCATCCTCCCAAGTCCCCTACTACCCTTCTAACACACACGCACGCAACCACGCACACGCACGCACGCACGCACGCGCGCGCACACACACACACACACAGAGGCACGCAGGCACACACACACACACCCTCTATGTGGGCGCCGTATTTGAGGTTATTCTCATCACACCCACCTGAACTGTCCGTGTCACTCTCTTCGGCCACTGCAACAGAGAAAATTCTGAATAACTGTAAAAGTAACTCACCTATCTCTGTGATGGAAGAATAAGTGAGTGAGATAGGAGTACACTAGATATGATCACACAAAATATGAGAACACACGAGACATGAGGAGAACGCACATGATATGAGGAGAACACACGATATATAAGGAGAAGATAGGATATATGAGAACACACGAGATATGAGGAAAACACACGACATATGAGAACACACAATATATGAGAACACACAATATATGAGGACAACCCACGAGATACGAGAACACACGAGATATGAGAACACACAAGATATGAGGAGAACACACGAGATATGAGAACACGTGAGATATGAGGAGAACGCACGTGATATGAGGAGAACGCACGTGATATGAGAAAACACAGTATATGAGAACATAAATATATGAGGACAACCAACGTGATATGAGAACACACAAGATATGAGAACACACAAGATATGAGGACACACAAGATATGAGGAGAACAGACGAGATATGAGAATGCATGAGATATGAGAACACACATATATGAGGAGAACACACGAGATATGACGAGAACGCACGTGATATGAGAACACACGTATATGAGAACACACAAGATACGAGGAGAACACACAAGACATGAGGAGAACACATGAGATATAAGAACACACGAGATATGAGGAGAACACAAAAGACATGAGGAGAACACACGAGATATGAGGAGGACACACGAGTTATGAGAACACACGAGATATGAGAACACACGAGATATGAGGAAAACACACGAGATATGAGGAGAACACACGAGCTACGAGAACACACGAGATATGAGGAGAACACACGAGATACGAGAACACACGAGATATGAGGAGAACACACGAGATACGAGAACACACGAGATATGAGGAGAACACACGAGATATGAGAACACACGAGATATGAGAACACACGAGATATGAGGAGAACACACGAGATATGAGGAGAACACACGAGATATGAGGAGAACACATGAGATATGAGGAGAACACACGAGTACCCGTTATATGAGAACACACGAGATATGAGGAGAAGGATAACCCGCTTGATATGAGAACACACGATATATGAGGAGTACACACGAGATATGAGGAGAACACACGAGATACGAGAACACACGAGATATGAGGAGAACACGAGATATGAGGAGAGCACGAGATATGAGTGAGTGAGTTGATATTTAGCGTCACAAGTTAATTTATATCAATATTAAAATCAATAGAATTAGAACATAAAATCATGTCATCGAAAGGCAGTAAAAATACTAGAGCATCACATATATAAATTTGTAAACTAGTACCCTCTCAAGGGGATCACGAAATATGAGGAGACCGCCTCCGTGGAGCAGTGGTTAGAGCGTCCGCCCGGAGAGCGGAATGTCGCGGCTTCGATCCCCGACTGCGTCATACCAAAAGACGTTAAAATATGGTACTTGTCTGGCGCTCGGCATTAATGGGTACAACAAGGACTGGTCGGCTTGGAGTCAGTATAATGTGTCTGAGTGGGGTATTCATGCTTCACTGCGGCATGGTATCTCAGTGGGCTAGCACTATAAATCCAGCTTAAGTCTGGGCTAGTACAAGCAGCCGCACATACACACACACACACGCATGCACGTTGTCATATGAGCGAAATATTCTCAAGCACGACGTTAAACCCAATTTCACCTCACCTCACCGAGATATGAGGAGGGCACACGAGATATGACGTTTACAACCAAGATATGAGAACACACGATATATAAGGACACACGAGACATGAGGACACACGAAATATGAGGAGAACACACAGGATATGAAGAGGACACGCGAAATATGAGAACACACAGGATATGAAGAGGACACGCGAGATATGAGGAGAACACACAGGATATGAAGAGGACACGCGAGATATGAGAACACAGGATATGAAGAGGACACGCGAGATATGAGGAGAACACACTGGATATGAAGAGGACACGCGAGATATGAGGAGAACACACAGGATATGAAGAGGACACGCAAGATATGGGGAGAACGCAAGGGATATGAGAACACACAGGATATGAAGAGGACACGCGAGATATGAGGAGAACACACGGGATATGAAGAGGACACGCGAGATATGAGGAGAACACACAGGATATGAAGAGGACACGCGAGATATGAGGAGAACACACAGGATATGAAGAGGACACGCGAGATATGAGGAGAACGCAAGGGATATGAGAACACACAGGATATGAAGAGGACACGCGAGATATGAGGAGAACACACAGGATATGAAGAGGACACGCGAGATATGGGGAGAACGCAAGGGATATGAGAACACACAGGATATGAAGAGGACACGCGAGATATGAGGAGAACACACAGGATATGAAGAGGACACGCGAGATATGAGGAGAACACACTGGATATGAAGAGGACACGCGAGATATGAGGAGAACACACTGGATATGAAGAGGACACGCGAGATATGAGGAGAACACACAGGATATGAAGACGACACACAGGATATGAAGAGGACACGCGAGATATGAGAGAACACAGGATATGAAGAGGACACGAGAGATATGGACACGAGAGAACACACTGGAGGATATGAGAACACACAGGATATGAAGAGGACACACAGAGATATGAGGAGAACACACACAGGATATGAAGAGGACACACACATGAGATATGAGGAGAACACACAGGAGAACACAAAGGGATATGAAAAGGACACACGAGATATGGGGAGAACGCACAGGATATGAAGAGGACACGCGAGATATGGGGCGAACGCAAGGGATATGAGAACACACAGGATATGAAGAGGACACGCGAGAGAAGAGGAGAACACACAGGAAATGAAGAGGACACGCGAGATATGGGGAGAACGCAATTGGTATGAGAACACACTGGATATGAAGAGGACACGTGAGATATGAGGAGAACACACGAAATATGAGGAGAACACACAGGATATGGGGGAACACGCGAGATCTAAGGAGGACACACGATATATGAGGAGGACACGAGAGATATGAGGAGAACACAGGATATTGGGAGAACACGCGAGATACGTGAACACACGGGATATGAGGGGAACACACGAGATCTAAGGAGGACACACAATATATGAGGAGAACAGGCGAGATATGAGGAGAACACACAGGATATGAAGAGGACACGCGAGATATGAGGAGAACACACAGGATATGAAGAGGACACGCGAGATATGAGGAGAACACAGGATATATGAAGAGGACACACGAGATATGAGATATGTGGAGAACACAGGGATAACAGAACACACAGGATATGAAGAGGACACACTGAGATATAGGGAGAACACACAGGATATGAAGAGGACACATGAGATATGAGGAGAACACACAGGATATGAAGAGGACACATGAGAGATATGGGGAGAACACACACTGGATATGAAGAGGACACATGAGATATGGGGACAACACAAGTAGGACAATGAGAACACACAGGATATGAAGAGGACACTCGCGATCTAAGGAGAACACACAGGATATGAAGAGAGGACACACTGAGATATAGAACACAGGAGAACGCAACACGGAGATATGAGAACACACAGGATATGAAGAGGACACGCGAGATATGAGGAGAACACACAGGATATGAAGAGGACACACGAGATATGAGGAGAACACACAGGATATGAGGGAGATATGAAGAGGACACACTTGAGATATGAGGAGAACACACAGGATATGAAGAGGACACATGAGATATCGGGAGAACACAAGGATATATGAGAACACACAGGATATGAAGAGGACACTCGCGATCTAAGGAGGACACACAGGATATGAAGAGGACACGCGAGATATCGGGAGAACGCAAGGGATATGAGAACACACAGGATATGAAGAGGACACGCGAGATATGAGGAGAACACACAGGATATGAAGAGGACACATGAGATATGAGGAGAACACAGGATATGACACAGAGATATATGAAGAGGACACGCGAGATATGAGGAGAACACACAGGATATGAAGAGGACACGCGAGATATGGGGAGAACGCAAGGGATATGAGAACACACAGGATATGAAGAGGACACGCGAGATGTGAGGAGAACACACTGGATACGAAGAGGACACGCAAGATATGGGGAGAACGCAAGGGATATGAGAACACACAGGATATGAAGAGGACACGCGAGATATGAGAAGAACACAGGATATGAAGAGGACACGCGAGATATGGGGAGAACGCAAGGGATATGAGAACACACAGGATATGAAGAGGACACGCGAGATATGAGGAGAACAAACAGGATATGTATATGCATCCATTTCACATGTAGAATGATTCTATAGCGTATCAAGAGAGCCTAGAAAAGATGATATGATACACAAGTACGAGAAATGTGCTATGAGTAATAGCTGAAGAGAGAGAAAGAGCCATCGGGGTGGTGCAGATGGGGTCGACATAAAATTCTGTTGCGAACGCCCTCGGATGCCACCGTATCACGGTTATAAGACATATTCAGAGCTTCAGACAGACTGAGGTCACCGTAGACAGACCAAGAAGTGGACGCATCACAATGCCAGCTGAAGATAGGTACCTCCGTCATTAGGGAAGGAGGGTAACGTTTCTTTTGGCGTTTAGTGTATTCAGAGAGTCTAAGCATTAAATCCCATCCAAGTTACGCTGTAATCTACAACATTCTCACCAAAATGTTAATGTTTGATCAGCATATCTGAGTGATATTAGCTTCATATATCCGTAGAACATCACTCTCTGCTACATCAGTACCATTGCATGAGTGTTCTCTCACATTACCATCCCTGTAATCCCATCCCTAGAATGCTGAAAAACTATAAACCCAACCCACTCACTCCCCAATACTTAAACACACACAAAAAAACACCCCCAACTAATTTCCCATTATTGTAAAGAAAAGAAAGTACACACCAGGGCCCGGTTGTTCAAAACCAGCCGTTAAGTACATTTAACCGACTGTTAACTAATAACAGAGGGTTATCTTGTTGTTCAAAACTCTGTTAACTTTAAACAGGTTGTTAACGTGACGTAAAGTTAACACACCTAAGGACTGCCGCTAACTTTTTAACAGTGAGGTGAGGTGAGGTGAAATTGGGTTTAACGTCGTGCTTGAGAATATTTCGCTCATATGACGACGTGCATGCGTGTATGTGTATGTGCGGCTGCTTGTACTAGCCCAGACTGAAGCTGGTTTTATAGTGCTAGCCCACTGAGATACCATGCCGCAGTGAAGCATGAATCCCCACTCAGACACATTATACTGACTCTGAGCCGACCAGTCCTTGTTGTACCCATTAATGCCGAGCGTCAGGCAGGGACCAACAAGTACCATATTTTAACGTCTTTTGGTATGACGCAGTCGGGGATCGAACCCGCGACCTTCCGCTCTCCGCGGACGCTCTAACCACTACACCACGGAGGCGGTCTAACAGTGTGGTTAACTCGCAAATGGCGTTCATGGCTAACACTGCTTTCATGAGGCCAAGAAAGGATAGGGTGTATCGTGGACTGGACTTCGATATTGGAAATTATTCTGACGAAGAGTTACATACGAAACTGTAACTATGCACTTCATAGGAACTAAAATACATGTTGTACAAGAACATGATGCCTACGATTTATCTCTTAACACTTGTGTAAAGGTTTATATATGTTTTACTACACTAAATGTGTAAATTTCTTATGTAAATATTATTCAAACAAACACTTTCAAAGAATCAAACACGTACACCCTATACCCACGTATGATATGATATTGAACAAGACTAAATGTAGATAATTAAATTAGTTTCATGAAAAAATATCCGAATGATTACATTATGATACTGAAAGTGTAATCGGCGGGATATGGTGATTGTGTATACTCTTATTCTACCGACGTTCACCTCAGAGAGATTGCCAAATATGTACAACAATGTTGACGTATGACATCACTACCGTTGAGATTTCTTAATAAATGGCGGCTTACATTGGTTTTGCGAGGACCCTTCCTTTGATTCAGGGATCGTTTGTACATAAATATGAGATGTAAGTAATCAGAATGATTCTGATTATCTGAGTATTGTTACATATTTTTATCGTTTTCATTTTAAGAAAGAGAAGAAGCGGCCAGAAATGCCCATTATTACCGTTGTCGTTCTGCCTGATTTTGCGTCAGTCATCGCGTCACGCTGCACAGAAACTTGGCAGTTTCGTATAAACATATCACATTCCTGTATTGTATCTATTTTTAATTTCCTATTCCTTGTTACTATGCTCTCTCCATGCAAATGGATGTCTGAAAATTTGAGAAAATGCTACACAGTATGAAGTCTGAAATTTTCTTTGTTTACATTTCAAACAGGTGTTGTCTTTCGAGCACAGCATTTGTTTCCATCCCCAATATCTTTCGTTTCAGTTTATGTAAACACTTGGTATTGGTGACAAAGACCAGTTGTAATTAGGTTCTAAAATGTATGAGGAATTCAGTAGGGCTGGGACGAGTAGGAAAAAATCGGAATCGGAAACGATCGAGTACCCGGAAATGTAAGAAATACATTCGGGTCAACTTTCTTGTCGTAAGAAGCGACTAACGGGATCGGGTGGTCAGACTCGCTGACTTGGTTGACACATGTCATCGGTTCCCAATTGCGCAGATCGATGTTCATGTTGTTGATCACTGGATTGTCTGGTCCAGACTCGTTTAATACAGACCGCCGCCATATAGCTGGAATATTGCTGAGTGCGGCGTAAAACTAAACTCACTCACTCACTCAATTATGTAAATGTGTGTTACGTCAAAAATGAAAAAGACAAGCTATTGTCTGCCCTTGTCATTACAGAGCTCTCTCCCTTTCCGGGTACTCGATTCCTAGAAATAGGACTCGATTCCAGCTGTACCCGACCCGGATTCGGGTACCCGAGTACCCGTCCCAGCCTTAGAATTCAGTGATGCATTTGTCGCCGCTGAATATGAAATATAAGTGATGTAATTGGCGTCTCAATACAGGCCTTCGCGAAACGTGATTTTGTAAACACTATCCAATAGGGCGCAAAGTGCACTTGGGCGTTCGTGTGAGTGTATTTCTGAAAACATCTGAACACGATTCCAGGTTTATCGGCAACGTTTCAGAATTAGTAGTGATTTTATGGAAAACTGATATCATTGATAATTAATATGCTATTTTTGAAAGTCAGTACTCCGAGTAATTATCCGATTTTGGTTTGATATGTCCGTCTGGCATCCCTTCCCATAGATGGATTTTAATTATATTCCCAGGAAGGGAAGCGAGGTTTAAATAGTGTTCTACAGACATTGAATATGAACTGCAATATAAATAGCAAGATATTCTTCCATATTTTTTATACCAAAATATTACCAATCCTAACATACGGATGTGAAATTTGGGGATATAAGCAATACGATGAACTAGAAAGAATTCAGTTAACAGCTTGTAAGAGATATTTACAACTGGCAGTTAAGACACCAAATTATGCTGTCCTTGGTGAATGTGGCCGCTTCCCTCTATTTGTTAACACTTTAGTAAGAGTCATTAAATACTGGCTTAAAATAAACAAGATGCCTGACCATAGATATGCCCAAAAATGTTACAGAATGTCACTTCTTTATGATACTAACGGAAAAGTAAACCCAAGGTAAGAAACATTTTATGCTCTAATGGATTTATGTATGTATGGGTAAATCAAGGGGTGCAAAACATAAACTTATTTCTCAGGGAATTCAAACAAAGAATGAAAGATGTATTCATATCAGAGTGGTTTTAAATCAATAAATAGTACATCTAAACTACATTGTTTAAGTATAAATTTGAAACTGAAGAGTATATCAATTCAATACAAATAAATAAATTCAGGAGTATTTTGGCAAACTTTCGTTGCGGTACACTCCCACTAGAAATAGAAATTGGTAGGGTGAACGATATCGAGCAAAAAAACAGACTGTGTAAATTATGTAAATCGGGAGATATAGAGGATGAATACCATTTTCTTTTGGGTTGCCGATCACTTTCACACATTAGAAAACAATATATCGATGTCGGGACGATTTCTATAGATCAGTTTACTTACCTAATGTCAAATAAAAATGAAAGCATTATTAGAAATGTATCAATGTATTTACATCACAGAATGAATTTGAGAACTTCTATATTATCCCCACAGATATGAATCATTGTACCAATATGTTACTACACATATGAATATGCATATTTTACGCATGCGCATTAGGCTATTATATTGTATATGCATTCTATGTTGTAATGGGCCGTTGGCCTGAATATCAACTGAAATAAATAAAGTAATTATATCTTTACTAATCATTTCAGCAATAGGCCTAATTTCTTTATCATTCTTCGAATTTTTTAATTGAAGCAAATCATCTTTTAGAAAAGCTATATAAATTGACGAAAAGTTTATTAGCATAAACATTGCTCTCGCAACTGATGTGTAGGAAAATAAACAAAGCATTATTATGTATCTATTTCTGTTGTGAGTGATATGCAGGCCTACTTCGTAGTCACTTTGATTAAATGTTATATTTGAATATCGATACCTCTTTGTCACAGCGAACACAATACTATCTCTTGTCATATTACACGATAATGTTTGGAATTTTTAACTTATTTTATAACAATATCTGAATGCTAATGTTATACACTGATAGGTTCATATGAGGAATACAATGGTACAATAGTATTTCTCTGCCGAATCGTTGCAGCGTTCTATAATACACTTATGACATATAATACATGTTTTCCGTCCTTGAATACATTGAAAAGAACTATCTATGCATTTTCTATAGTCACTTGTGAATTGAACTAAAGGGAGGTTCATCTGATCAATGAGTATCGAGCAAATTATGTTCATCTACTACAGCGTTCCATAAAACACTTATGAAATATGATACATGTTTTCCGACCTTGAAGTCATTAAAAAGAATTATGCACTTTCTGCAGTCACTTGTGAATTGAACTAAATGGAGGTTCATCTGATTAATGAGTATCGAGGAAATTATGTTCATCTATAAATTAGTCGCAGCTTCATGTATTTCAAGACATCTTTCCGGAATATGCGTCTGTGAAAGTTGTTAGAAGGCAGAACTCCTATATAAACAATAAACACTCATACCCCAGGTCTCATGACAAATGTACGTCTAGGTTGATGCAGGTTGTTAGAAGGCAGAACTCCTTTATAAACAATAAACACTCATACCCCAGGTCTCATGACACATGTACGTCTAGGTTGATGCAGGTTGTTAGAAGGCAGAACTCCTTTATAAACAATAAACACTCATACCCCAGGTCTCATGACACATGTACGTCTAGGTTGATGCAGGTTATTACAAGGCAGAACTCCTTTATAAACAATAAACACTCATACCCCAGGTCTCATGACACATGCAACGTCCAGGCTGTTGCAGGTTGTTACAAGGCAGAACTCCTTTATAAACAATAAACACTCATATCTCAGGTCTCATGACACATGCAACGTCCAGGCTGTTGCAGGTTGTTACAAGGCAGAACTCCTTTATAAACAATAAACACTCATATCTCAGGTCTCATGACACATGCAACATCCAGGCTGTTGCAGGTTGTTACAAGGCAGAACTCCTTTATAAACAATAAACACTCATATCTCAGGTCTCATGACACATGCAACGTCCAGGCTGTTGCAGGTTGTTACAAGGCAGAACTCCTTTATAAACAATAAACACTCATATCTCAGGTCTCATGACACATGCAACGTCCAGGCTGTTGCAGGTTGTTACAAGGCAGAACTCCTTTATACACAATAAACACTCATATCTCAGGTCTCATGACACATGCAACGTCCAGGCTGTTGCAGGTTGTTACAAGGCAGAACTCCTTTATACACAATAAACACTCATATCTCAGGTCTCATGACACATGTACGTCTAGGCTGATCCAGGTTGTTACAAGGCAGAATTCCTTTATAAACAATAAACACTCATACCCCAGGTCACATGACATATGCACATCCCACTCTAGCAGGAAACAGACTTCATTTTACCTTGCAAGCGTAAAGCCGGGTACTTGGTATTAATCCACAGAATAATTAGCAGCAAGGCCGCCCAGATCAGCATCGGAAGAAAGTACCTTCTGCGCTTCATATCCGAGTGTTCTGCAGAGAGATCCTACAATAACAAACGTGGATCACGTGAGTCACAGCATGGTCTAAGATCAACCAATCCCTGTCCTGGTTACTAAAACTGTTTTCAGCACCGTCCGGGCGCCAGTGATAAGATAGTCCTGTCATCAAGGAAACGAAATATGCCTGTGTAATGACAATGTGGATTATAAGCTAGCTATTGTGACTATTTAAGGGCCAAATATAGATTACATGAAATTCTATGATAACCTGCCCACGAGAATCAGAACTCTCGATAGTGATCATATCTTTCTGTGTGGAAATTGAAATCTTATTCAAGATTATTCAAGTGATGCGTTCAAGTACAAACATGTAAATAACCCAAAAGCTAGAGACAGAATTCTACAAATTAAGAACGAATTAGATTTAAAGATGTAACATATGTTATATTTGGGATTACACTTTCTTAGTAAAGTACAAATTCTAGTCATTTATTAGTTGAGCCCCATCCGGGATTCGAACTCACACCCTCAGAGTCAGGCACCTAATCGCCAGCACACAAAGTCAGCCGCCTAACCCACTCAGCTACCGCGACTTCCTGGCGATTAGGTGCCTGACTCTGAGGGTGTGAGTTCGAATCCCGGATGGGGCTCAACTCAAAAAGTACTAGAATTTGTACTTTACTAAGAAAGCGTAATCCCAAATATAACATATGTTACATTTGACCACTTTCTAAATGGCATTGTGTAATCACAGATTTAAAGATGCATGGCGCGAACATACTCCTTTTAGTAAAAGATATACTTGGCGACAAGGACGCGTGGACTACTTTCTAATTTCCCATAATATACTACCTTCCATTATGAAAATGGAAATTGGACCTAGCTTCAGATCGGACCACTCACCAATATCACTGATCATGACGTTTAAGCTTACAGATCATAAAAGAGAAAAGGGCTTCTGGGAGTTCAATAATGTTCTACTAAAAAGACGAAACGTCTCGTTAAAACTACCATTGAAGAAACAAAACAGCAGTATCAAAATGTAAATAACACAGAAACTTGATTTAATATAGACAATCTTTTTTTCTTGGAAACATTGCTTCTTGCGATAAGAAGTAAGGCTATACAGGACTCACCCTACAAAAAGTAACAAGAACGTATACGGGAAAGGGAAGTTGAAGAAACACTAACCCTTCTGACCAAACTATTAGATGCAATCAGCGAATGAGGAAGTTGTAGCAGATAGTTAATACAGACTTAGAATGCATCATAAAACACAGAACAAAAGGTTTAATGGCACGGACATATGGTTTAGGAGTATCGTATTCCTTTAGTAGCGAGCTAAGGCATATCTAAATATGTCATATTTTGAGCATAGTTTCGAGAAATACGATTTTACTTATTTTAGTATATCCTCTTGTGATTCAATCGTTCTGCCATCTTCCTGCCCTATTACATTCTCTTCCCGCAGAGGTTACTTGTCATATCTTCCTACGAACCTCTGTTCTAATACGGCCATATTTCCCAGTTCTCGTAAATCCCCTAGCGGCAAAAAATCGCAACACGAATTATCTCCCTTCTGTCTATCCAATCAGAACACGTGTAACATCGACTTAGATCCAACCTGACTAATACAAGCAAATATGGGGCCACAAATATCCCTCCTCTGCCGGGGACTTGTGTTGATGTGACACACAAAGCATTTAATGGCAAGCTTATCCGTTGTCAACGAGGGCGAGGGAGACGCCATTGAAGCGCTATTACATGACTGAGTTCTGTCTAGAAGAAACGTTTGCGCATCGCGCAGGGGAAGAGGTTCTAGTTTTCCCGAAGCATACGGAAATTACCGAGACCTTGCGAATGATCACTTTTGAAACAACGTCGCTGATTGCACAACTAAATCTGATTGCAACCAATCACGAATCCTGAACACTCGCACCACGAAAGGGCCGTATTAGAACAGAGGTTCGTAGGAAGACATTTCAAATTTCCTGTGTTGGCTGGGCATTTGTTTCCCATATTCCCGCACTGCATTGAATTGATAACAGGTTGACACTGTTCAAAGGCTCTCGGAGGACATAGTGATATAAGAGTCTAATTTGTATAAAAATGATCAACGTTCCAGTTGCATTATGAATTAGAATGACTGTTTAACCTTTAGCCTGCTGAATTGATTTCAGCACAGGGCGTTGTTAAGATGATGGGTGATTTCAAATAATTAAATATCATTAAATAAGGGGCAACTGAAAACATATTTGGCACATTACTACCAGATAGAAAAATATACATTATTATCCTAAAATATCCTGATGGTTTCAAACATACAGAGGTAAATGACCAAGCAAACATAAATAAATGTAAATTTGCGTGAATTTACCTGAATACAGTCGAATGTGTTTCATATAAGGAACCTGAATAAATCGTTTAATTAGCACAAATCGATTTCAATATTCCTATTTCCGATATCTCATAATTATCTGACTTTAAATTCGTATATTTGTATCGGCAAATATCAGCGCGACGTCAAATTCAAAACATTTCTGAATAAAATAAATAATCGAAAACTTTCGTCGTAAACAAATTTTCGATTTCATCACATATGCTATTCAAACGACACTGTTACGCTTATTCCAACGTGTCATGTCATGAAAATTGCAGAAGAAAATACATGATTTATGAATATTGACGAGTCCTATTTTCAAGTGTTATGGTTCATTATTTTCGACACAAGCCGACAGAAAACCGGTGTTGCACCGTGTTAGACGTACGAAAAACAACCCCTACATAAAATATTGCTATTTTGATTAGAATAAAGGAAACCTTTTTGCCCCTGGTGCCACCTTACATGATTACCTTGAATCCTCAGACAGAAACAGGTTGCACCTCATGCTCTACTCATTATCTACTACTTGTGGTTTTGATATTGCTGATATCATGTGTTTTTGATATTTGAACAGGAAATTATGAACATACACAGTGTGAAAGTAGGTATAAATATGAGGTTACATTTGCAGTTTTAGGTTGCACCAGTGCACATTCTACATCGAGCCATGCATTGCGTCACTTGACCAGTATTTTTTTTTAAATGAACGCACGTCATACAAAGTGAAAAACTGGTAGTAGAATTACAACTTTGAAAACTGCTTTTTGAGGCAACAGAATTATTTCAATTTTGCTCCTACTTGGAGAACCAAAGATTAGCTGTTTTAATGTCTAAAATAAGTACCGATCTTGAGTGAAATGCATTCACACAGACTATGACTATTCTTTATCCCGTCATTCCAATTTTTAAGAAATCCAACATTCTAACAGAACAGAACAGAATTATATTTCAGTAACAGGCCTCCGGCCCAAACTACATCTACATACATTGATGGCTAATTAGAGCACATATGTATTCCATTTAGATTTGTGTTTCTTGTCAACAAAGTATAAAAATAACATACATCCTTGATGATGTTAACATTTGTACTCTGTAATATAGATATAAAATTAATAATTGATGGAAATTTACTAAAATATTTTTATATGTACTTATTTCTGATGTGAGAATATCATCACAAACACAAAACACATGTCATTCATCTTCAACAACGAAGATACCATTTAATTTACAAAACAGTCATTCTTCCAGGGGTATTTCTCAGTCTATAACTAATCAGCAGTGGGTTAGTCACTTTATGTCTTTACTTGGTGCAGATCAAGATGGGTCTTGTCTTTCAGATGAGGATAGTGATGTTTATTTGTCTACTCAGAGATCAGAAGGGCTTGATGATCCTATTACCCAACAGGAAGTTTCACGTCAGATAATTAATTCTGCTAATAATAAATCTCCTGGGCCAGATGGTGTTGCTGCTGAATTCTTAAAGGCTTCGAGTAATCTCATTGTACCATATCTTACTCAGCTTTTTAATCATATTCTTGATAGTGGTATGTTTCCATCTTGTTGGAGTAAAAGCATTATTTGTCCTGTCCATGTGTCTGGTTGCAGAGATGATACTGATAATTACAGAGGAATTTCTCTCAAAGATTCTACTTGTAAAGTGTTTATGTCTATTCTTAATGGTCGCCTTCAACGATGGTGCGAGGTTCAAAATATTATCAGTGAATCACAGACTGGTTGCAGGGCTGATTATTCAACAATTAACCAATTTTTTTAATTGCAAATCTTAATTCAAAAATATATTAGCAAAAAAAAGGGGTAGATTTTATTGTCTTTATGTAGACTTTGCCAAGGTTTTTGATACTGTAATGCATGATGTTCTTCTAAAGTCACTCTAGGAAGCTGGTATGCGAGGTAAATTTCTTATGCTGTTAACTTCTATGTATAGTTCTTTTATCAGCTTCAGTCAGGACATCTAAGGGTATATCAAATAGTTTTTCCTGTAAAATCGGCACTCATCAAGGTTGTGCTTTGAGCCCTCAGAGTTTTATTATTTTCATAAATAAGTTATGCAACCAAAATTAGTGTGTTTCGAAATGGTGGTCTCTTGCGCTCATATGAAAATTGGTTTTATAATGGTAATGTTATTGACACTGTATCATTTTACAAGAATCTTGGAATTATGTTCACTCCTAAATTATCCTGGAGTAAAGCTACATCTTGTCTTGCATCACAAGCTAATAAGGCAATATTCTCTGTTAAAATGGCAGCATTAATTGCACAGATTTATTTAAGATTTTTGATTGTATGATATCACCCATTTTATGTTATGGGTCTGAAATCTGGGGCACATCCTACTGTAATACTATTGAATCTGTCCATATTAAATTTTGTAAATATACAGTATATATGTTTTGAAACTTGGAAAATCCACCTGTAGCAATATGGCCTTGGGTGAATGTGGAAGAGTGCCTTTACGGTTTATTTATACAACCAGTGCAGTGAAATACTGGTGTAGACTTCTAAACAAGACTGACAATAGAATACCAAAACAATGTTATTTTATGCTATTATCTCTAGACAGGGTAGGACGAAATTCATGGGCAACTAAAATAATTTTTTCAATTTGGTTTTGGATTTGTTTGGATATGCCAGGAAATTGGTGATCACAAATTATTTATTGAATCATTTAAACAAAGATTACATGATAATTTATTCCAATCTTGGCAATCATCTTTGGATAGCAGCCATATGTTTTTACTATAAGCAATTCAAATATTTATTAAATGCATAGAGCTACTTTATAAATAATGATATCCCTCAATATTTAAAAATTATATATGTCCGATTTCGGTGTTTTAAGTTTAAACTAGCAGTTGAAAGTGGTAGATACATTAATGTTGTAGAAAATGAAAGGCATTGCCCACATTCTTACACTAGATCTGGTTTCATCCGTTTCTGGGAAAGGAAAAAGAATTCATGCAAAACATCTGCAATCATCAGAATTGTCCTTCTTGTGACGATAGACACTGTATTACAATTTGCGTTTTTATTACAGTTTACGTCGTAACAGACACATAATAGACCATTCTTAGCCAATATGCATGACCTCGAGGTCAAATCGAAAGCGAGGCTAAAATAGGTTGACCCAACCTTGACTATGGCGAACTCGAAAAGGAAAGATTACTGCTGTGTGCCTTTGCGTTGGAGTGATGCCCGTAAGGTGAGGTGAGGTGAGGTGGTGAGGTGAAATTTGGTTTTACGTCGTGCTTGAGAATATTTCGCTCATATGACGACGTGCATGCGTGTGTATGTGTATGTGCGGCTGCTTGTACTAGCCCAGACTGAAGCTGGTTTTATAGTGCTAGCCCACTGAGATACCATTCCGCAGTGAAGCCTGAATACCCCACTCAGACACATTATACTGACTCCGAGCCGACCAGTCCTTGTTGTACCCATTAATGCCGAGCGCCAGGCAGGGACCAACAAGTACCATATTTTAATGTCTTTTGGTATGACCACGCCCCTACCCGTCAACCACGGCTGTCAACAATGTCAATGTCGGAAGGTTTATCAAACAAAATCATTATAAACTCGATAAATATGATAATTTTGTTACAAAGACAATACCATTTACCTAATAAGACCATGTCATTAATTCCAGCGAAAATAGTTGGATCTATCAAAAGGATATCACGATGCATGTGGAGTTGTTTGTTTGCCGCCTTAGCCATGATCGTTCCTATTCATCCAATGTAACATTGAGATTGTTTTTGTTTAACTATTAAAACCAAAAGTTACTAGCTTTCAGAAAATGGGTAACTTCAGTGTTTTCTCTTCACCAAAGAACAAAAATATTGAACAAATTGTATAAAGTTCATCATGAAGAAAATATTAGACTGGGTAGCACTCGACGTGATGTGCACGAAGTCAACAATGGCCGTTATTTGCGGCTGTGTACCGAGATATTGGGCAAACACATTTTAATTCGCGGGCGTCTCGTTTTAAGGTACATAAACTAACTGAAGATAATATATACGTAGAGAAACAAATAAAGGAACGCAGGGAAAGTCAAGTGTTCCTTTAATATTTTCTAGTTTTCATCACCAGCTTTGAATAGCGCTGTGGTGATGAAATCTGGAAAATGATAAAGGAACGATTGAGTTTTCCTGTGTTCCTTTATTTGTTTCTCTCAGTATATTTAGAAAGCTGAGAATTAATGCGTTTCATACATAATTCAAATTACACGTAAATCTGACTTGTTGAATAATTATGGCAAGATTTATTCGGGGATGTCATTATGCTGCTCTCCTGTCGAATTGGTTCGACAGTAGCATTGAGAGGATTAAGGAATGATCCAGATGAGCATGTTTCCATCAACATACAAATAATCTAAGTCCCGAGGTCAGTCACCCCCATAGTATCATAGTCAATTCCAAGGAATATTCAGGGTTTTAATATGAACATATGGCGGACAAAAAGTGCATTTAGTACTATAGTGCGTTTGGCTCAAAAGCGGACCGATGAATTGCAATCTACCTCGAAAACTAATAAACATAGAATACTCAGTGAAACGTTGATCATAATCAAAACATCAGACCAACTCTGTGAGTTTTTCGCAGAATTTATAACTAATAATAATAGTGGAATTTTGTAAAGCGCCATTGTCCACCCACTCATGCATGCTCATGTCCTAAAAGTAAAAAAGTTGTTTAACAAACTGTCATTACATTTTTTACACAGTTCACTATTTGTTACGAGAGAGGAGTGTAAAGAGAGGAACAGACAGGTGTACGCGAGGCCTAGGCACGTGCACAAGTGCCGACAAAGTTAATGATTAATTTACCTGTGCGGTATCCTTTCTCGCACTCCTGGCTGTTCCCCTCTTTGCACTGCTCCCCGTAACATATAGTGAACTGTGTCAAAAATGTAATGATAGTTTGTTAAACCCCTGTTTTACTTTTAGGACATAAAGTCTGCAAAAAAACCTCACAGAGTTGGTCTGATGTTTTGATTATGATCAGCGTTTCATTGAGTGTTATATGTTTATTGGTCTTCGAGTTAGATCGCAATTCATTAGTCCGCTTTTGAGCCAAACGGACTATACTTTGTGATTACATTGGAAAGTCATGATCATTTACAATCTGATAGAATATAATGCGATGCTGGCTATAAAGGTTAACTGATGTTATAGCTAAAATACATGGAATTATCATGAAACGGCCCTCCTGTTATCAGAAATTTGCGGTCCGCTGCAAATGATATTGGACCGCTCAACCTTAACGACGGGCCACTATCAGTTCTGTTGTCAAGTGACGTCATAGTTCGACATTAGTGGCTTTCGACTGGCAGATATTCTGGGTCAAACAAGTCAAAGCAACCCAAATTCCCGCTTTAAATAGCGGTAATATTGGCTTTCTTGTTGGTGCTAACCTTAACAATTGCACTATTAAGACTGTTGATGGACCAAAACCGAACACTGTCATAGCTTGTCATGTTGCAGGCTATGGTCTTGTCAAAGGCCAAGGTCGAATATCGTCATTTTCTGTTGTGACGTCACTTGAATTGTTCGATGACGTAATTGCATTCGGGCAGTCAAGCCCGTAAGAAGTTGGTTTTGGGTAAACTTACAGTCAAATTCCTTCATTGTTTCCTTTTTCTTTTCAACACAAATTCCATGTATTTTAGCAATAATAACGGTAATGTTATTTTGAGGGCATTATCATTTGCAGAAGCCCTCGGTCTTTATCAACTGCCCTCCTTCGTCGGGCAGTTAATGGAAGACCTCGGGCTTCTGCAAATGATAATGCCCTCAAAAATAGCATTACCCTTATATTATAACACAATTTAAACGTGTGTAAGTGTCCTTCTTCACATTCAATTGAACACATCTATCATTTTCATCCTATGATTTTTCCCAAATTTCTACAGAACAGCTTTCTTAGATTTAGACGCTTGAAATCCACACATGGTGGTGATGTCTATTGGAACTACATATATTCTCAGAAGAAACATATTTCCTTATAAGTGACTTTGTAAGCCTCGAAAGAGAATACAATTGGTACTTTATTCTATCCCTGTAGCTTGATCAAAATTAAGTGATTGCAGTTGTCCCCGCTATGCCTTGACACTCAGCTGGATCCTAATCTAAAGCAAAATAAGGGTTTTCTTTGTAAAGTTTTCTGTATTTTTCAAATTCATGTCGCATCTTGATGTATTCATTTTTATTATATTCATGGAAAATTATTTTCTTGTATCCTCCATGACATGTATTGCTTATGTTGCCATAACAATGATTTTTGCAATAACTGTGAAATATTCACAGTAGGCACACGGATACAGAAACAACATTTACCGAATTCCTGAAAGAAACCATTACGTCATGCATTTCAAGAACTAATGTTCCGAAGGTAACATATGTTATGTTTGGGATTACACTTTCTTAGTAAAGTACAGATTCTAGCACTTTTGTTGGGTTGAGCCCCATCCGGGATTCGAACCCACACCCTCAGAACCAGGCACCTAATCGCCAGCACACAAAGTCAGCCGACTAACCCGCTCAACCACCACTTCCACAAATGGAAGTCGGACAACTGGTAGTTTAGGCTGTGGCGTTGTGTAATCATAGTGTTCCGCAAATGATAATTAAAACAACAGTATATCTTGTCTCATTAAAACAAAAATATGTTTGTTTACTTCAGCCATTCGCGCTATGTTATTGGGCAGTGTGTCATTTCGTAATTAATAATTCTTCAAATTATGTTATGACCTAATCTTTATCATTATGGGCGGTGAACGAGCTGGCTTAGGCGCCAGGCTAGTGATCCAGAGAGGTTGAGAGGTGTCGGGATCGAGCCCACCTTGGAGTCAACTTTGTGTGCAGACTCTTTCAGTGTTGTCACAACCCCTAGTGTACAGTACACAACCCTGTGCACTTAAAAGAACCCACGAATCCGTTGGTAAATGACCAGATGGTGGCCACATGAATACGTGCAAACACCTAGTTGCGGGTACAGCAACGTGCAGTGAACTTGGACAAAGTACTGTGACTATGATAGATAGATAGATAATCTTTATTTCCTCCGAAGTCGAAGATACAACAGGTTGTAACATAGGTTATATATATGTATTTACAGGTAACAGAGTGTGATAATCATAATTAGAATAGGTATTTTAGCTGATGAAGCCAGGGTTTTACAGAACGTGCGATAAGTTTTATACATTTAAACCACATTTCTTGTTCAAGCTCTTGAGCACATACATTTGGTAGACCACAGAGCATAAATGAGACAAATAGGTCTTCATCATTCCATAAACTGACAAAAGTGTCAACATCTAGCATGTCAACTAGTGACTCAATCAAAGCGTTTCTACTACTTTGTATGAGAGTACAGTGTAGAAATACATGTTTTACAATATCATAGGCAACTATGCCACATTCACACTCAAGAGATTGAATGCTCAGTGTGCTGATACGTAAAAGAGCAGCAATATTATTGAAACACTCTGGCATTTTATAGCATGCAGACCATAGTCTGTGAACATTTTTAGGATATCTTATAGTCTGATATCTTTCAAGGTTAAGTCTTAACCTCGTTACAGAAGCAACATGTGAATCCTCAGCTTTAAGTATTCTTTCTTTAACCAGCACAGTACACATCTAGGTCATACATTGTGACAAGATTGAGCATGTGTAAGATTGGCGATGACTTGCAAAATCGCTCTTTCTCCAGTGATGAGGTTTGTCTGTACTGGCAGAGTCTATGCACAAGCACTTTCTTAAAGACAAATTCAGTATCGCTGTTACATAGTTTACCAAGAAATAGCAAGGAATTCTGGTGCATATATCTTCGCAGTGTGACCAGGGCGAGACTGTCTCTGGCTATTGTAGATGATCCACGTTTTGAAAGGCCTTGGATACTCTTACAAAACTGGCTTTGTACAGTTTCCGGCATATCAAATTCCTTTTCAGGTAAACGGGCCCATACATTACAAGTGTACAAACCGCATGGCAGAATAATTTTTTCCCAAATACGGATACAACAGAGTGGGTTAAGGCCACCAAAACACAGGCACAGGTATTGGGCAGTGTGTCATTTCGTAATTAATAATTCTTCAAATTATGTTATGACCTAATCTTTATCATTATGGGCGGTGGGCGAGCTGGCTTAGGCGCCAGGCTAGTGATCCAGAAAGGTTGAGAGGTGTCGGGATCGAGCCCACCTTGGAGTCAACTTTGTGTGCAGACTCTTTCAGTGTTGTCACAACCCCTAGTGTACAGTACACAACCATGTGCCCTTAAAAGAACCCACGAATCCGTTGGCAAATGACCAGATGGTGGCCACATGAATACGTGCAAACACCCAGTTGCAGGTACAACAACGTGCAGTGAACTTGGACAAAATACTGTGACTATGTGTCCCAGTCCACCAAGCTGTGAATGGGTACTTCGTTAGGATGAGAAAGCCACAATAACTCGGTGCGCCTAGTGGCTGCAAGAGTTGTATACTCCCCAGGGAGTTGAGATTGATAATACGATGTGCCATTGAGATTGACATCCAATGATCGAGGGAAAAAATACCAGCGCCTTGAGCAAGCACTAGTTGCCTGGATATGTGCGCTATATAAATATCCTATAATAATAATACAATAACAAATTGTCACAGCTAAATATTAGTGATAAAATATATCTGTGTTTATATTAGAATCGGGCATTTCCTCTCTACAGCTGCTCTATTGAAAGTGTTGAACCTTTGTCCGATAGTTTAAAAGCGTACTGATCCCTAAAAATGTTTGAATCCTAAACTTTTTGTTTGAAATTGTCTAGACTGAGGAGGCTTTAGCCTAAATGTATCATCGGATATTGGTATAATATTCAGAGAATCAAGTACATTTTGTGTCTAAAATGTTAAGGTCAATTCTAGATGTTTATGAGTCAACAGATTTGATAGTTATCTCATTCATACAAAGGTCTGACATTAATGTTACTGCTTTCTTTCTAGAAAAAACAACAACAACAGATTATGTTTTATTAGGGTTAGAATCAACCTTCCCATGGCTTGGCCCATTTTTGCTATTAATTCTAGATCATCATTTATCATATTGGAAGATAAAATAGGGTCGTCAATTATCACGTATGTATCAGCAAAGATGTATCATCAGCAAATAGCTTAATATTATGCTGAATTTCTTCAGCAATATCAATAAATAGTATTCACACTCGCCTTCTCATGCCGAAATGTCTGTTTGTTATGAACTAGGGGTGGTGGTGGGGTAGTCGAGTGGTTAAAGCGTTCGCCCGTCACGCCGATGATCCGGGTTCGATTCTCCACATGGGACCTCTGTCAATCAAGTCAGCGAGCTTGACCACCCAATCCCGTGAGTCGTCTCTTATGCCAAGCATGAGCCACTGAAAATCAATTCTAAGCCCGATCTTCATGGGTCGCCAACATATGACGGAATGACTGTAAGAGCTGCAGGAAGGAATGTAAATCAAGCTCGGGCCAATGCAGGTAGCATTCGTACTGATAAGTCCTGATAAGGCAATAAATCATCCACATGAATTCAGTGTCACGTGACAATAAATTATAATGACAATATCTTTAATGGTCCGCAGTTCATGGTAGTAGTGTATAACGCTCCCGTAGACTGACATTTTTCGTCCTACCTCAGTAAAACATGCGGAACTAACGACACGGCCTCGACCCACGATCCCTGACCCGGTGACCAAGACAACACACACGCGCGTGGAAAGCACCGCATAGACCCACTGACACCGAGTACAAGGGAGAGGCGGTATATACTGTATTCTAAAGACCAAGCTGTACAATAGTGTATGAGTAAAGTCTGCACCCAGCACTACCACCCAACAAAAAGCTGCATACTATTCCTGTATTCACATTGTCTACCGCGCCCAGAGATGGGGGTGATATTGCCAGGAGTTACTCAAGCGCTTAGAATATAAATGCATATCCCCCACACCAAGAGTAAGGGGTGACCTTTAATACAGTCACAAAGCGCTACCGTTATTATTGTCCAACACTCTTTTAGAGACAGCTCAAACAACAAATGGCTGAATATTCGTGGAGCGTGTGATGCGGTAGAAATGTGAATACATCATCAGTAGGTAGCGTCATCTCTTTTTTGTCTGCTGGCAGTGCTGCTTATAGACACTACTCAGACGCTATTGTATAGCATGCTCTTTAGTAAGCAATTTATCAATAAAGGTCACCCTCCTCTTGTTCCTCTCGAGAGTGGAAGGTCGCGGGTTCGATCCCCGACCGCGTCATACCAAAAGACGTTAAAATATGGTACTTGTTGGTCCCTGCCTGGCGCTCGGCATTAATGGGTACAACAAGGACTGGTCGGCTCGGAGTCAGAATAATGTGTCTGAGTGGGGTATAGCCGTCCGCTTTCAGCGGGAGTCGTGTAGATTTGTTACTTCTATGTAAGCTCATATAAAAACACACATACTCGTTTGTGTCACGCGCTGTTATATTATCGAGAGATCTAGTTTGTGCTAATGTCATCGTCTGCTTCTCGCCGAGAAAAACATGTTCAGTCACGTGCCGATACAACATCAGCGGGTGGAATACATAGCACATGACGTGCTGGCGGACTGTTCAGTCTCACCTCACAGCTATATGGAAAATAATTAGTCATGTATCATATCATTAGATGGATAGACACGAGATTGCTAAATACATCACTGAGGCTTAAGACATATAGCGTGGGACGCGTTACTATGCTGTAACCAAGAAGGGTATTGCATATTGATATATATGTTCTCCGGCCTGTTTTATGATACCGCTTGCATCTATGACCGTAATCATGACGCTTCCGTGAATACGGCTTTCACCGTCCTGTCGATGAGTCCTATACGGGATGTCGATGTGTGTTTTGTTTAAAGTGTGCTTGGCGTTTTCTACGCACGCCGATTTGGTTGGAAATGTAGTTACTGATACCCAAATACCCCATTCAAAGATACAACTCTATAGGTCAACTCTGACTGAGCACCTATAGCCCTCCTTTCGCTCGAGTGAGCACACCTCCGACCCATTCACTTTATCCTATAAGCCAAACACTGGTGTACA
This sequence comes from Haliotis rubra, assembly GCF_003918875.1. NCBI lineage: Eukaryota > Metazoa > Mollusca > Gastropoda > Lepetellida > Haliotidae > Haliotis > Haliotis rubra. The sequence goes on from NW_025766514.1 coordinate 1,140,818, forward strand.
AAGACGCGACCCTGAACAAAGATACTACTACTTCTATATATTGTTGACGACTCAGTAGGTCAGAATGTATGTTGAAAGTATTCGTTCCCAGTCCACTTGACCCCCGTGTCTGTCTGGGTTTAACACAATCTTCTTAGTCGACCTTTTACACGAGTGGGTAAGCCTGGTTTGTACCATTACTGAGAGAAAACCAAACAACGTGCATGAGCTATAACATATTGTTTTATTGAACCAAAAGCCGTAGTGTAAGTTAACATACATTCTCACAATGATATATATATATATTTTACATGTACAAGAAACTGAATTCTACCGGAAAAATGTCTCTATAGGGAAACCAACACAGAGTTCCGAGGTTCCATGTAACACTTTCAGCGATTCTGAGTTCCATGTAACACTTTCAGCCTATCAGAAACCTTGTGGTGTCGTCGCACACAGCATACTGTTTGCACATCATGCTTGCAACACTCAAATATTGTTTATACTTAATTACTCTGATCATTATCATCATCATCATCATAATCATTATCATTATCATCATCAGCCATGTCAGAGTCAGTGTCACTTTGCGCCGCCGCTTCGGGCATATCTATACGAGTCAGGATGTCTTTCATTTTGGGCTTTAAAAAGAGTTTAATTTTATTTTTAAGGATTGATGGATCCGTGGAAGGGTCCATATCATCCAGGCTGCTTAGAATGGGTTGAAACAGGGGTGCCTGTTTAAAGTATTGGGTGTATTCTATCACGCAGCTGAGACTATTAGCTATTTCATTTTCCCACAACTGGTGCATAATTCTGTCCATCCATTCATCCGTTCGACCCTGCTGCTGGTACTTATTTCTCTTGAGTTTCATCACTTCGTGGCGCAAGTTATACACCCGCTTCCAGATGCTTTGCAAACCCACGTCTTGCCACTCCTCGGCTTCCACGGCTGCTTCCCTAACGACGACGATGTTTGACAGCAGGACGACCTCTGTCTCGACCACCCTTCTTGGGGAAGGGTAAATCACTGACACCATCATCACTGTCAATCTCATCATCACTGTCACGCTTTCTCTTTGATTTTAAGGTAGTATTTTCTGGACACCAATATTTGATATGGCGCTGTAGATCGTACATGTTATCTATCAGCACCCCACAATCAGCACAAGCCTTGGCCATCGTGAACAGACCCCGACTACTACTACTACTCATGTCAGAATCCGTGTCTTCTTCTTCCCGAGCGAGTTGATGATTATGAGGATCGTTTGAGCTCTCTTCTTCAGTCGTGGTCAGCTTGAGAGGGATACTATCCGGAGAGGAGGCTCTCGCTATGCTGGTGGTTCTGGTGAACTGCTGCTCTGTCAGTGTATGCTGCGTGCTCTGAGCTTTAGCACTCTCCTCCTTGGTTTTTATAATGTTCACGAGCAGACGGTCCTTGTCGTTTGTGTTAGGTTTCAGATCAAAAGTCAGTTGTCCAAAAGGTTGTGCTGCAACCCGTTCATACATGGACATAAAGCGATCAATGTTTTCAGGGAAGATTCTACGAGCAAAGACCTTGATTTGTTGTCTGTCTGCGGGCGAATGAAACAGTGTAACATAATGAGCATTCAAAGCAATGTCTCTGGATTCCTTACCTCTCGGAAACAGGTGTTGTATTAGAAGAAATATCAGCACATTCTTGTGAGTGGAGGTTTGAGTAAACAGTCTAGAGATACGTTTGTCATGTTTTGCTTCAGCCAGGAAGTCATCCAAGACCAACACGTTGCACTGACGAGCGTCAAAGTAATCCACCTCTAATATATCGTAGGGAAGTCCTTTCACCAATGTCACTCGAGGCGATTGCTCCTTTATGGTCTGATATAGTGGCTGCCACTGTGTGTAACGCCAAACGATACGGTCGGGGAGGGGTTTGTAGTGTTTCCCCTAGGCATATTTGGCAGGGCGCAGCGCCCCGTCCTTTTGAATCACCGCATTATCTGCCCTTTGAAAAATCCAATATTTTCCGGATTTTAACAAAGGCAGGAGTTACCTCCCTTCCCGGGTGGGGTGTTTTTGTTGTGCAATAAAACTACCTGTTTAAGTCATGGCGATTTCGGCTTTGTTCATTTTCATTCTGAAACACAATGCCTACCAAAGAAAGAACAAAGAGAAGTGAAGAAGGAAGTGTCGTCGACTCTTGGATTTCTTTGCGCCAAACAGGTACGACTTGATAATGACTTCCACCATTTTGAACCGATAGCGGCAAAATTTAAAAACATATCCAGCAATAATCTAGGTTCACGTGACCTCTTTTTAGCTAATTAAAAATGCCCATTCTGTCTCAGTTATTAACTATTCACATACTAACATGCATGTATCAACAACAGACTGCCTGAGTGCTTCCACGGTTTGATGTACCTCAGTAATGTTGATACTGGAATACACATATCACTTGGATTCACATTTTACATTTTTTCAATTTAAAATAATAAAATAAAGTGACTATGGACATATATTACAAAGGTTTAGAAATCTTATTGCTTTCCTTGAGTGCCTTATAAAGTGCATTCATGAACTTATCTAATCTGAGGCAACTAGTCTTAGTTGAGGCACAGCATCGGGCAGTGTGACAAGTTGGATGTTTTGTAACACCGAGCTCAGAAAAAGAATCCAGCTATGTGACAGTGGTCTGTTATGCCTCTATTCCATACAGACCACGAATCGCCACGAATTGACAAACTGACAAAACTAATTCGTATATAGACGTAGTCAGTTCTTGCAATTCTTGAGCAATTGGGAGGAGAGATCCGGTGAATTTGAAGGCCAAGGCAGTAAGTCAACGTTGTGGTGTTGCAAAATATCCATAGCAACCCTTGCCGTATGAGGGCGGGCATTGGTCCTGTTGGAATGTTAACCCAGGGCCATGACGTTGCAGAAAAGGAATTGCCACAGGTCGGAGAATCTGATCCCTGTAGCCCACACCAGTTAGGTTGCACTGAACAATCACCAAAGGAGTTCTTTGGCGTGCTGTTAAATCCACCCCAAATCATAACGGAACCACCACCAAAGCGATTCCTCTCCAAGACACAGGTCTGCGCATAACGTTCTCCCACGCGTCTATAGGCACGTTGACGTCCATCACTATGGGAAATGTTAAACCTGGACTCATCTGTAAAAACAACATTTCTGCGGACATGATTTCGGCACCACATTCGGCGAGCTTGTCGATGACGTTGTGTCAGGATGGGCCGTATGGCGGGACGTCGTGGTCTGATTCCGTGATGACGTAAACGTTGTCGAACTGTGTTGGGGTGGGTACGGCGAAGTCCTGGGATGGTTCGGGCAGTGATCACTGCAGTCTGAAACCTGTGGCGCAGATGGGTCACCCTTATCCATCTGTCCTGTCTTGGCGTTGTTACACGTGGACGTCCAGAACGTGTCCGATCGATGACGTCATTTGTGTTCTGGTAACGTCTTGCCAATGCAGAAATGGTGTTCCGGTGGCAGTGGAAATGTGCAGGCACTTGTCGTTGAGACATTCCCCCACGGACCATCCCAATGGCCTAATGACGTTGTGCAGACGTGAGCCTTGGCATGCTATGCGTTTCAATAGCCGTTTAATTTTTTGAACGATCGCAAGGGCAGGGGTTGAGCTTTCCAAAGTGACAGTATATTGTGTGGCATTCATTTGCTCTGTTTCTCTTTCCCGGAATGCACGTGCAACAACGTATTGCACGTCTCAAGGACGAACCCACTGACGTCACGGAACGTGGCACGTGCATGCATGTTGGATACATGTCACTAATCTCTGGGTTTAAATCCTTATGTGTCTACACAGGTTTGATAAATTTAGATTTTAAATTGCACAGTTTCTTTATGTGCCTAGTATAGTTGTTTCTGGAAAAATGGTCGAGTGTGTCTCTCAAACGCCACCCTCTTAGACGGACGTATTGTCCGCACGTTTTCCCCTGCTGGCTCTGGACGCGGGTGTGGTTCCAAATAAGCGGTCTTCTACTCCTTCTGCGACGACGACGATATCTGTAGCTGGTGTTGTTTATCTCATCCACAAAATCGTGGACTTCTTTTAATCCATACATACAGCGCGTAACCACCGTGAGCCAACATAAGTCAACACCCGCTGGAGCGGAACAGATTGACGTATGCCGGGATGATGAATCTTCCACTGGCGCTGCTTTCTCCGAAGCGCAGTTTCATTGGCCCGGAATTGTCCGACCGTGGTGCCATCGCAGAACAGCGCTATTTGCGACAGGTCCCAGTTGGCGAAGTTATACGAATTCTTGTGAAAGTCACCCATCCCCACGGCCTTGGCGGATACGAAACCGGTTACTATCTTGTTGGGTCGAACGCCTTGGAATATGTTGTCCCAACCTTTAGGGCGATATGCACTACGTACGCGGTGTCCGTCTTGGTCGCCATGAGCAGGAACTGGGGGCTGGATCGGTACAGTTTCACTTGCACGTCGACTTGGTTCAGTATGTACCGCTTCATCTGAAACAGGTCGTGCATCAGCAGGGACTCGAAGTCGAACGTTTTACTCTCGGAAGTGAACTCGAACCTGCTGAACATTCCCGTGTTGGTCCCGTTCGGATCTGTGGCGTGTCCTTGAAAAACAGTTGAGCCTGCATCTTGTTGTCCATGGCGTTGGTGTTTAACAACGTTTGAATGATAGCCTTGTACGGATAGTGGTTGCTCGTCGAGTTGACGAGGCACCCTTGCAGCCATACGTCCACTTGCGAGAAAAGGGAATGCAGAAAGAGGTTGATGGGACCGCATTCTTCGTCGCTACCCAGATGTGAGTTGTCCGCGTGAGTCATCCTACATTTAACGCACAGAGACGACGTTCTAAGGTCGAAATATTCCAGCCCGTTCTGACCAAATTCGATGGGTGCGGATCCGTATAGAGGCGACACCGGGCAGCAATCTTGAAGATAAGTCCTCTCTACGGCAGTTTGAGTTGGCGGCAAATGGAATAATGCTAGTTCTGGTGGTTGCGTTTCCGTGAAAAACTTGGGATCGTTAGTTAGAGCCGTCATGATGATGACCGTCGTCCCACCTTTATCTTTTATTATTATGTTTAATAACCGAAAATGTCTTGTATAGTTTTCTTCCGCCTGTGTGCCCGCGATGACTTCCTCTTCTTCCCGCCGCTGACCTTCTTCTTCTTCTCCTTCTTCTTCTTCGTGACAGCCCATGTCCTCCTTCGGCTATTATGGGTGGTAGCGGGGATACTTCTTCTTCTCCTCCCTCTCCCGGTAAGTGATCGTCTGGCACAGCCACCTGTTCGCCTGCGTCCGCGTTTTGTTGTATTGCTTATAAACCCCATTGTATCAGCACTCGCCTTCGAGACTGAACCCGGGTGTCGTCGTATCTCGGCCTTCGCTTGATCTACGACCTGTTCGCTCGGGCTTACTATTCTTATGTCCTTTTGTGGAATGACGTGGTCGTCGTCTGGCGTCTCTTTCCCCTTGGCGACCTCGTCATAGTATTTTCGCCACATAGATATGTTCGGTATGTATGTAGTCCATCCTCGGTTTCGTCTCCTCTGCTCGCATTGGGGTGTTCTCCAAAGCCGTTTGCCAAAAAATTTACGCGTATGGGCGATGTCCTTCCTCCGAAAAAAAGCTAGACTAAAAACGGATATCGTCTCAGTTGAAGCGTCAGCGATGACACGTCAGTTAGGAATGTGGCTGGTTCGCCAGCCACGTCCGTTATGTATACGTCGATTTGTTGTACGGTGTCATTGACGAGCCAAATACCGATGTCGTAGGGGTCGTCTATTTTTATGTTCCACGTATAATTAGTCGTGGATGATGTTGTTGACTTCACGTGCAGAGTAGAGCTCGTCGTTCGCCGCCTACGATGATGGGTTCGCTCATAGAACAGTAAATGTACAGCATGTCGTCTGTTACTTTCGTCTTTCTCCCTCTTCCCTGGGTCTGTTTGGCGTAAAATTCCCTCAGGGCGATGGTCCAATGCCCTTCTAGACGTAGCGGTTGTAGTAAATATATAGAAAACTTATGCGGTTGGTTGTCTGGGAAATACAGAGCGCTGTTGTTGCTGTTAGCTACTATCCATTCGTCTTTCATGGTGGGGAGCCTCTGGTAGCTGTTGTTTTGTGTGTGTGTGTGTTTTTCCCCCCTTTTTCGCTGCTTTTATGTGATTTCCTTGGCGTCTATCCACGAATTGAACTTGGCCGGGAAGCCGGCCCATTTAACGAGCGCTTGTTTGGTTCTCTTATTCTTCTTCTTCCAAACAGCCTTTACTGTTCTGTATTTCAGAATACTCTCTATACGCCAAAGTGCTTCGGCCGGGTTTTTGTGAAATTTGTTTATTCGGATTGATAAAATGTGCCCTGTATAGGGTATGATAGCAGGTCTTCTACCCTGTATATAGGTATACCGTCTCGGCGCTCTCGTTGTGCGACTCTGAAGACCTCCTGCGTCCATTTCTCGTCGTATTCTTTTTCGAATGTTCTCTTGTTCGTGGATAGTCGTACGAGATCGCCGACCTTAAAGGCGTACTTCGCTGGATAATAATAATGGTGCGTCGGTTTCTTCTTCTTCTTTGTAGTTGTTTTTTCCTCTTTTTTCACCCGAATCGATGGCGACGTTTTTCCTTCTTTACTTTCGTACATATCAAGCAATATCTGTGCTTCATTCGTGTGGTCGACGTCGGCAGGGGCTCTTTCAGCGACCTATGCGGGCGGTGGTTATAGTTGTAAGCGATGTCCTGTAGAACGTCCGTGTACCGATACGTCCTCCTGTACGTGAAATATCTGTATAGCATAGTTCTAAGCCTTCCGATGAACCGATTAATGTTGTTGAAAGGGTTTGTGCAGAGACTGGAATGAAGGTGAACCTGAGAAAGACTAAAATATTGATATTTCGCAATGGAGGTCCGCTCAGGGCTTATGAGAAGTGGTTTTTAAATGGAACACAAATTGAGTTTGTTAATATGTATTGAGGTTGTAATATGTATAGATACTTAGGTATTGTGTTTACTCCAAGATTATCATGGACAAAAGCTAAAACCTGTTTATCGTCTCAAGCGAGGAAGGCCATATTTTCTATCAACTACTATCAAAACGTTTTGGATATATTAACCATCATGAATTGTTTAAGATATTTGACTCTATGATTGCACCAATACTCTGTTACGGATCTGAAATATATGGAACAAGTTACTGTAAAATTATTGAAACTGTGCACACCAGATTTTGCAAGTCATTTCTTAAAGTTAGTAAAACTACCAACCACAACATGGTTCTGGGAGAGTGTGGGAGAGCTCCCCTCCAGTATCAATATATCTCAAGAGCAGTCAAGTACTGGTGCAGACTGATACAGCTTCCACGAAACAGACTTCCTTATCAGGCATATCTAATGATGAAAACTCTCGATGATAATGGTAAAACAACATGGGCTTGTCATATTAGGCTGATATTATTCCAATATGGATTTGGTTTCTTATGGATATCTCAAGACATAGGCTGTATATCCACATTCATGGTAATTTTTAAACAGAGATTCTATGACTGCTTCACTCAAAACTGGCATGCATCACTATTTTCGTCACCCAAATGTAAATACTATTCACAATTTAAATCATCTCTAAGCGTCGAACCATATTTAACCAGTGAATTGCTACCAAATCAACGTAAAATCATAACTCAGTTTCGGTGCTGTAACTTCAGACTCGCAGTGGAATGTGGCCGTCATACAAACACCCCGTATAATGAACGTCTCTGCCTCTTTTGTCATGCTGCTGGCCTTGATTACATCGAAGATGAACTCCATATTTTATTAATATGTCCAAAATATTCCCAACAAAGATCTGATTGTTTTTCAATACAACTGACCCAACCACCGACAATTGAAACCTCCATCCGATTGTTGTCATCGGACAATATCCATATTGTAAAATCATTGAGTAAATATCTTTCACAAGTTCGCCGTAGAAGGAATGAATTACTGTAAAACAAATCAATACTCAGCTTTACTTAGCTTTACTCAGTATGTATTTACTTTTGCCAAATGTATGTATTATGGGCCTTGGGCCTAAAATACCGAATAAACCTGTCTGTCTGTCTGTCTGGATGAACCGTTCGGCGTAGTTGGCTTTATGTCGATGTTTTGTGTGACAAAGTGTTTGATATGATGTCGTCTATAAACTTGTTTAATCTTCTTATTTCAGAATTCCATGCCTTTGTCCGTTCTCAGAGCGAATGGCGCCTCTCTGCCCATGGTTGTGAATACGCTTTTCATGGCTTGGGCCATGTTTTCCGAGGATTTGTTTTTCACGGGCTTGATCCATACGAATCTGGAAAAACAGTCTATAATGATAAGCAGGTACTTCATACCATCGTTGCTGTCGGCGATGTTCGACACGTCGCATAGATCTGCGTCTGCTTGCACCGAAACTCCACTGACTATAACCCGGTTTCTCTTGAATCTTTTGCGTGGTGCTTTGTGCAGGCTATATGCTTCTTGCTCTCTCAACCACTTCCTCGCCCGCGACGGGTTGATATCGGGGTCTTTTCTTTTCAGGGTTTGTACAAACTTTTGATATCCTCCGAACACGCCTGGTTCCCGGGGATCGTAATAATGACGAGCTAATACTTCTTGCGCTGCCATGATCTACCCCCTCCTCTCTCCTACTACCTGTTCGCCGCTAGCGACAACACGCGTTGATATAGCTCCTCTTGCCACTGGTCTGTTTTAAAACGCGTATCGCGGTAGTCTCTGCATCGATACTTTAGATAATACAAAGACGTAAGACAGGTACATTTGTATATGGCTTATGAGGTCTCTCCACTCGGCGATGACGGTCTCTTCGTTTACCAAGGTTAGTGCTTGTTGGAATGTTTCGCGTTCCGTTGATGTTATGTCTTGGGAAATAACGACACGAAGTATGCCGTCGTTAATAGACTATCCAGTTGTTCGCGTGATAAGACCATAGTCGATGGTTTCGTTCGTGTACTGATTCATGACAACGTCTTCTCTGTCGACCTGTGTAGAACGTCGTATGGTGTCCTTTCTCTGATTAAAATGATGACTTGACCCCAGGAATCCGGGATGTCGATATGTGTTTTGTGTAAAGTGTGCTTGACATTTTCTTCGCACGCCGATCTGGTTGGAAATGTACTTACCGATGTCAGGATTTCAACTTCTTCGCCGTATTGTTGTATGTGTCTTGGTGGTGGCCTACATACCACGCTCCACGAAAATTCAGCCATTTGCTGAACTGACAATAGACGGGTGTTTGTATAATAATAACGGTTAGCGCTTGTGGGTGCAATAAAGCTCACTTCTTTCACCTCGGTGTGGGGGATAGATAGATAGTCTGTAATTCCTCCAACTGAATGAAGATTACAATGTGTGGTAATAATATATTTTACGTGAAATGATTAAGATAGATTATTGATAGAGTCACAAATGTTCATATACATACACGTGTTTTAGCAGCAGCAAGTATCGCCATTTCCTTATAAAATGGCTTACATTAATTATTACTTTTGCCAATGTATCTCTTTCCAGTTCCATTATGCACGCTATTGGACATCCACCAAGTAAAAATGCAAGAATAACATCATCACCTTGATCCCAGATCTTAACAAAAGTTTCTACATCCAGAATATCACATTTCTGTCATTCATATTTATCGTACATCATTGGCGACAGTTTTACATAAACATTCTCTTGAAACAATTTCAGCTGATCCATAGAATACAAGTCTTGCAATATCAGTTAACTGGTCGTTCTTCTCTGCAGCTAGCATCCAGAGATAGTGTTCATTACTGGATCTTATATTGATATATCTTGACAGACTAAGTCTTGAATTAAGATGAACATAAAATAGATTTTCTCGATGAGATTTAGTAGCATCATTTACGGCATTCGACCAGCATTTCTTACTGATGAATTGACCATTATTGACATAGTTAGCTAGTATATCGTTTAGGTTATACTTATGTACAAGTTGCAGCATATTGTATATCGGGGATTTTCTACTATATACATTGCATGTAGAGCTATCTGTACACATAAATTGACCAAGGCGAACTAGAAACGTTACGTTAAAAACACAGTTAAACTTTGCATTACATAACTTTCCTAATAGGTAGAGGGCTTTTTTTATGAAATAGTGTAGTGGCATGATACCGATACAATCCAATACAACAATACTGGGAGTGCGCTTGTGTAGTCCCTGAACTTTTTACAAAATTGTCGTTGTACAGCTTCAAGCATTTCATACTCTTTAAGAGGAAGTTTACCCCATACGTTACATCCATAGAGGCCACATGATAAGATTACCCTCTCCCAGATACGTGCTGCAGATATCGGGTTAAGACCTCCAAAATACAACCCATTATTATGATTAGTGCTCATAGCTTTTCACATGCAGTTTTGGTACGTTCAAGTGATGATTTATCTGTACTGAGATATACACCTGCATATTTAATAGATTTCCTTTGTGGAACATGCATATCACCAATTAATACATTACTGATGTTAACGTTATTGTTTGAGCATTCAAAGTGTAGAACCGCACTCTTGCTTACATTGTATTTTAGCTGCCACTTATGAGCATAGTTTATATCGAGAAGATTTTGCAGGCCTTTGGTAGAGGAACTCATCAGAGTAGTGTCATCAGCAAGAAGTATCCCAGGGCATTTACCCCATGGCAAAATTAAGCCAGAATCTGAATTCCCAAGTTCATATAGGAGGTCATTAATAAATAATGTGAATAGCCAGGCGGACATTACTCTACCTGGCCTTGATTGACGGGGAATGTATCCGATTTAAACCCTTTAAAGCATACAAATGATTTCATGGAGCTATAGGAGAGCCTTAATATTCTCACTAGTTTACCCGTTATTCCAATATAATACAGTTTAGTAAATAAGCCATCAAGCCACACCCGATCAAATGCCTTTTCATTATCTAAGAATGCACAGTATACAGGCGACACCCTTTCATTGTAATATGCAATGTTTTCTTTTAACGTCAGTACGGCGGTTTCAGCACCATAGTGACGCCTAAATCCAAATTGCAGATGATGGGGAAACTCTATTCTGTTAAGGAGAATCTTTCAAAGAGTTTACTTAATACAGACGTCATGGTTATTCCTCTATAATTGGCAGGGTCATGTTTTGGTTTACCGTTGCCCTTGTGTATTGGAAGAATTTGACCTATAGAAAATGATTTAGGAAAGTATTCAAACGTAATAATGGCATTGAATGGTAAGGCAATATGATGCAGCAGCGATCTACCAGCCTTCTTTATGTGCTCATTCACTATACCGTCAGGACCAGGCGACTTTCGTACTGTACAATGGATTTCATCTTCAGTGAATGGACAGTGCAATGGCGAACCGATGTTGTTTTGCATGTCATCGCTTGTTTCAATATTAGCAATTTGCTCTTTCACATTCTGAGCATGTACATAGTCACATTTTACATCAGGGGAAGGAGTAGCTAGTGAATGGAAATAAAGTCCAAACAGACTGCAAATATCCTTTCCCTCGTAGCAAGTTTGAGAATCATAGGTTAGTTTTTCAATATTACCTTTGCAGCGTTTGTAACGTTTTGTAGTTTTGTAAAATTCTTTAACATCTACTTCTGCTGCTTCGTAGAATTCATCAAATGTATTTTTAGCTAACCGGTGTTTTGCATGGCGATGTTTTTTACGAAATAGCCGTTTACTTTCTTTATATTTTGCATAGGCAGCATTGTTTTTATCTCTAACTTTACCATTTGTGACCCACTGACGGTGACAATTTCGCATTTCTTTATGCAGATTATTAAGACCATCTTTCTTCCAGTAAGATTGTCCTAAAGCGTGTGGATAGAATACTTCCGGCAGCAGAAGCATGGAAGGAGCCTGTGATATAATCACAATAGTATTCGATGTAGTCTACATTGTTATCAAAGTGAGCATTGTTAATTTCATTTTCAACACTATAAGTATAAGCAGATCGTATGCTTTTTGTTAAGTTTCAAAATGCATACAAATATGACAATAAAATAATTAGGATTATAAGACAAAATATAAAGACGTACATTGACTTCGTTATTTCTTAGTCCTGACTTTTTTAACCACTAGCAGATGATTAAACTTCAAAATGTTTTCATTTGTTATAATAAAAATGAAGATGGAAATATTATCGAGTAAAAAAGATTTCATTTTTGTTGATCAATCTATACCTATACTATACTATCAATTGCGTATGCGGGTGGCGCAGCAAAGGTCATGAACCAGTCGAAAATACTGGGATATCATCCGGGTACTCAGGGGAGAAAGACAATAACAAAAGCAACAACCAGTGCGCGGAAATTGCTCTGGATCAGTGCCCTTTTAAATGTGTTATCATATGATTGTTTTAATCACGTTTTTACACGGTCGGTTTCCGTGTGCGATGTGTTCACTTTCATCAACCACCAGCTTGTAATAACACGTCACATGAGATTAGCCATGTGCTAAAATAACACCTAAACTTTAAAGCGTTCCCCTTGTCAACGTCCTGAGCCTTATAAAAATCGAAAGGTAGTCTTCCTGAGTCGACACCTTCTCAAACTATTGTCATGTTAGTGGTATTAATTCCTGAGCATTAGAAAACAGATTGGCTTGCTTATTTTGGAATTCAATGCTTTTCATAAACTAGAATCTCATGAACTATTTGTCTCTGGAATCATCTGTGATATGAACTTGTGTAGTTATTTCTCTAGAAATTATTTAACGTGATCTAAAATGAATAATGCATTAAACATTTAGTCACCTTTTATTGTAAATGACTAAATTAATTACTTACACTATGAAGTTTTTAAGAAGGAATTCATTTGGGTTGTTTTTCCTCAGTCCGCCCGTGTGCGGACAACATAACCAATTATCTATTAACAAGCTCACGATATTTCGTGAATACACCAACTGCATAACACCGTCTTTGACCACAAACCCAAACGGGTTGTTCTCTATTCGCCTACATCCCAATTACAGTCTCAAAACAACATTTCATGGTCTGTTGACTGTTGATTACGCAATGATAAACCTCCCTAACGGTCCATCCCTTGTGACAGGTGTTACTTAGAGGGTACCAAATAGAGAATGTATTCTACTACAATAAGCCTATTCGTTGGTTTCACATTAATTTTCGACTCGCTGTGCGCATGCGCAGAGCTAGTAAAAATATCCACGGGCCAACTTCCGGTTGTAAACCGCTGATTAGCGTTGCGCATAATTGTCTCTAAAAACTAGCAGACGACTGTCCTAAAGCAGACGAACTTTTTCTTCATTTGTATCCAACCCGTTGCAGACGGGGAACCGCTAGCAGACGACGAACACCTACGTACTCCCACCCCATTCACTCCGCTTGCACCAATACCTTCTTTTGTCCCATTGTTACCACTACTGAGGAATGAATTAAAGACACAGATGACGCAGGTGCTGGAGGGAATGTAGGCCACCCGGCCACCCCGCATGCCCCACTGGGAGGACAAAACGAACTCATTCAAAGGCAAGTCAATGGCATACTGAATCTATCATTTTTACTAGAAAGAAAACGGTAACATCAAAGCCAGATCTCATAATGAATGATGTACCGATAAAGTCTGTTGACACTCATAAACCTCTGGGGCTGACTTTACAAAGCGATGGCCACTGGAATATACGTATAGATCATATTATTTCTAAAGTTAGTCCTATGATCAATTGTTTAAGAAGTCTGAAATACCGCCTTCAGAGGAAAACCCTCCAAACCGTGTATAGTTCATTTGTTTTACCACTTTTTGACTATTGTGATTATATTTGGGACAACTGTACACAAACTCAAGAGTTATTGTTAGAAAAACTTCACTTAGATGCTTTAAGAACCATAAGTGGATCTGTTAGAGAAGTTAGCCATTCCAAAATCTATAAGGGAACGTCGCAAATATCACCAAACGTGTGTATTTCATAAATTGTTCTATAATAAAACGCCAAAGCATTTATCAGATTTTATCCCACTAAACATATCCTCTGTATCCACATATGAACCTAAGTCTAGTAATATACTCCAAGTACCATTAGGTCGTACGGAAACATATAAAAAATCCTTTTTACCATCCTCTGTGATGGAGTGGAACAAGTTAGATAATGATATAAGAAACATAGATTCCGTTGCCATGTTCAAGAAACACTTTCATCGAACTAATTTTCAGAGATTTTTAACTATTATTATTAATAACGTGCCTTTGACCTGAAGTGGATAATGCCTTTAAAACCTACAGTTTATGAAATTTCAAGGAGTTTTCTTGGCTGATGATAGCAAATAGCATTTCAAACTAACAAGTAAATTATTAATGTACTGGATCTATAATTCTAATGTTCAGAGATTTTTAACTAATATTATTAATCACATGCCTTTGAACAGTGATTGTGCAATGTGTGATTTGTGTCTAAACTGTGTACTGTCCGTGATGCCCTTGAGAGTGATAATTATTTGACTCAAGCTGAATGGGTGTGAGTGTGTAAACTGTTAGGTTCATGTTATATCTCTCTGGTAAAGTTATTATGGGGTTCTTATTCCATGTGGTGACAATATCTGCTTGAGTAAAGTTGACTAAAAAATTACAATTATGGAATCCAAAGATTCCTCTTGGCTGTTGATAGTATTTAGTCATATGTGAAACTTGTGAAACTTGCAGAGTCTACATGCAACAGATTTTAGAGGTTTTATAACTGAACTACTATTCATATGCCCTTAATTAGATATAGGAAAACAACTTTAAAATCTGATGATAGTAGATCATATTTCAGACATGTAGAAAGCAGACTCTGAAAGCAAATAGGCCATTAATTAGTACAACTTTAAGAGAGTTAACTTGATTTAATCCTGTATGCCTTTGACCAGGAGAGGGATAATGTCTCTTTAGTCTAATACTAACAGAATAATCTGACATTTAAAAATTGTGGGCTGAATCTTGAACAGGACAATATCTCTTATTTTAAGAGAATCTGTACAATATTAGTATAATACATACAGATTCAACCAGAAGAGGGATAACACCATAAAATTACAATCAATGGGATCTTCTGATTTCATTTTGGCTGCTCATAGCAAATCACACTTCATATTTAAGAGCACACTGGGCTGATCTACAGTACAAATTTTAAGAGATTGTTTAATAGTATTACTTATATTCCCTCAACCAAAGGTGTTTGAAGTGGAACAAGTTTAAAATCTATATTTTAGTGGAATTTATTATTTTCTTTTGGTTCTTATACTTTATACTTATGGGCAAAATCTGAAAGCAGTGGGGCAATATTGCATGTTTTAATTTCCTTGATACATTTTCTGGAACTAAACTAGACAAATAATCTGGAACTAATTTGTTAACCATTTTGTAAAATATGTTTATTCTTTTACGGCGTCTTATATTTTCAAGTGAAGAAACATTTGTCCATATCACAAGCCGCTATCAAGAGTCAAATATACATCCATGTTGGATATTAAAGAACTTTCGATATTCGAATGCATTTACATACGCAATAAAGCATATACATATAATCATATCCAGTAGTCACCATTTTGGTATAGGTCCTTTCCCTCTTTGACAACCCAAAACACAAATCCAGGTATTCAAGAGGTGTATCAGGGCGAACACCAACTAATATATATTCAGCTGTCCTGGCATGTCGAGCGGGTTGTAGGTATCACAAAATATATATAATTGTTTAAGATTTAAGTATGCCAAGTGCAGATTGCTCAAGAATTTAAAATGAACTCACCTTCAACGACCGCAAATAGACACCAGTTCACTTGTCGAAATTATGGGCCTAGCTCAACAGCTACAGATGCCTTTTGAATATTATTTTCTATTCAAGCCTTTCTGACACAACCGTCGCTGCAACATTTGTGTGGTATTTCTTTGCGACCTGAATGTCGCAATGTCGTATGACATTCAGATTGATATCCGTGGACAATACGATCCCGTCCGTGTCTATACCTGTGCTACATTTGAAAGTGAAAACGTTCTAAGACTAGACTAGCAGTTGTCCTACTGCCAATAGTTAAGGAAGCCGTGGTAGCTGATAGGATTAGACGACTTTCTTTAGGTGCCTGACACTGAGGGTAAACAGATGGGACGGACACACGCACACGCACACGCGCACGCACACACACTGACACTGACACTGACTGACTGACTGACTGACTGACTGACTGAGTTTGGTTTTACGCCGCTTTTAGCAATATTCCAGCAATATCACGGCGGGGGACACCAGAAATGGGATTCACACATTCTACCCATGTGGGGATTCGAACCCGGGTCTTCGGCGTGACGAGCCAACGCTTTAACCACTAGACTACCCCCGCCCCGCCCCACACACACACGCGCACACACACACACACACACACACACACACACACACACACACACACACACACACACACACACACACACACCAGTACTAAAATCTGTACTTTACTCTCCCAGATACGTGCTGCAGATATCGGGTTAAGACCTCCAAAATACAACCCATTATTATGATTAGTGTTCATAGCTTTTCACATGCAGTTTTGGTACGTTCAAGTGATGATTTATCTGTACTGAGATATACACCTGCATATTTAATAGATTTCCTTTGTGGAACATGCATATCACCAATTAATACATTACTGATGTTAACGTTATTGTTTGAGCATTCAAAGTGTAGAACCGCACTCTTGCTTACATTGTATTTTAGCTGCCACTTATGAGCATAGTTTATATCGAGAAGATTTTGCAGGCCTTTGGTAGAGGAACTCATCAGAGTAGTGTCATCAGCAAGAAGTATCCCAGGGCATTTACCCCATGGCAAAATTAAGCCAGAATCTGAATTCCCAAGTTCATATAGGAGGTCATTAATAAATAATGTGAATAGCCAGGCGGACATTACTCTACCTGGCCTTGATTGACGGGGAATGTATCCGATTTAAACCCTTTAAAGCATACAAATGATTTCATGGAGCTATAGGAGAGCCTTAATATTCTCACTAGTTTACCCGTTATTCCAATATAATACAGTTTAGTAAATAAGCCATCAAGCCACACCCGATCAAATGCCTTTTCATTATCTAAGAATGCACAGTATACAGGCGACACCCTTTCATTGTAATATGCAATGTTTTCTTTTAACGTCAGTACGGCGGTTTCAGCACCATAGTGACGCCTAAATCCAAATTGCAGATGATGGGGAAACTCTATTCTGTTAAGGAGAATCTTTCAAAGAGTTTACTTAATACAGACGTCATGGTTATTCCTCTATAATTGGCAGGGTCATGTTTTGGTTTACCGTTGCCCTTGTGTATTGGAAGAATTTGACCTATAGAAAATGATTTAGGAAAGTATTCAAACGTAATAATGGCATTGAATGGTAAGGCAATATGATGCAGCAGCGATCTACCAGCCTTCTTTATGTGCTCATTCACTATACCGTCAGGACCAGGCGACTTTCGTACTGTACAATGGATTTCATCTTCAGTGAATGGACAGTGCAATGGCGAACCGATGTCGTTATGCATGTCATCGCTTGTTTCAATATTAGCAATTTGCTCTTTCACATTCTGAGCATGTACATAGTCACATTTTACATCAGGGGAAGGAGTAGCTAGTGAATGGAAATAAAGTCCAAACAGACTGCAAATATCCTTTCCCTCGTAGCAAGTTTGAGAATCATAGGTAAGTTTTTCAATATTACCTTTGTAGCGTTTGTAACGTTTTGTAGTTTTGTAAAATTCTTTAACATCTACTTCTGCTGCTTCGTAGATTTCATCAAATCTATTTTTAGCTAACTGGTGTTTTGCATGGCGATGTTTCTTACGAAATAGCCGTTTACTTTCTTTGTATTTTGCATAGGCAGCATCGTTTTTATCTCTAACTTTACCATTTGTGACCCACTGACGGCGACAATTTCGCATTTCTTTATGCAGATTATTAAGACTATCTTTCGTCCAGTAAGATTGTCCTAAAGCGTGTGGATAGATTACTTCCGGCAGCAGAAGCATGGAAGGAGCCTGTGATATAATCACAATAGTATTCGATGTAGTCTACATTGTTATCAAAGTGAGCATTGTTAATTTCAGTTCCACTACACTATAAGTATAAGCAGATCGTATGCTTTTTGTTAAGTTTCAAAATGCATACAAATATGACAATAAAATAATTAGGATTACTAGTATAAGACAAAATATAAAGACATACATTGACTTCGTTATTTTCAGTCCTGACTTTTTTAACCACTAGCAGATGATTAAACTTCAAAATGTTTTCATTTGTTATAATAAAAATGAAGATGGAAATATTATCGAGTAAAAAAGATTTCATTTTTGTTGATCAATCTATACCTATACTATACTATCAATTGCGTATGCGGGAGGCGCAGCAAAGGTCACGAACCAGTCGAAAATACTGAGATATCATCCGGGTACTCAGGGGAGAAAAACAATAACAAAAGCAACAACCAGTGCGCGGAAATTGCTCTGGATCAGTGCCCTTTTAATGTGTTATCATATGATTGTTTTAATCACGTTTTTACACTGTCTGTTTCCGTGTGCGATGTGTTCACTTCCATCAACCACCAGCTTGTAATAACACGTCACATGAGATTAGCCATGTGATAAAATAACACGTAAACTTTAAAGCGTTCCCTTGTCAACGTCCTGAGCCTTATAAAAATCGAAAGGTAGTCTTCCTGAGTCGACACCTTCTCAAACTATTGTCATGTTAGTGGTATTAATTCCTGAGCATTAGAAAACAGATTGGCTTGCTTATTTTGGAATTCAATGCTTTTCATAAACTAGAATCTCATGAACTATTTGTCTCTGGAATCATCTGTGATATGAACTTGTGTAGTTATTTCTCTAGAAATTATTTAACGTGATCTAAAATGAATAATGCATTAAACATTTAGTCACCTTTTATTGTAAATGACTAAATTAATTACTTACACTATGAAGTTTTTAAGAAGGAATTCATTTGGGTTGTTTTTTCCTCAGTCCGCCCGTGTGTGGACAACATAACCAATTATCTATTAACAAGTTCACGATATTTCGTGAATACACCAACTGCATAACACCGTCTTTGACCACAAACCCAAACGGGTTGTTCTCTATTCGCCTACATCCCAATTACAGTCTCAAAACAACATTTCATGGTCTGTTGACTGTTGATTACGCAATGATAAACCTCCCTAACGGTCCATCCCTTGTGACAGGTGTTACTTAGAGGGTACCAAATAGAGAATGTATTCTACTACAATAAGCCTATTCGTTGGTTTCACATTAATTTTCGACTCGCTGTGCGCATGCGCAGAGCTAGTAAAAATATCCACGGGCCAACTTCCGGTTGTAAACCGCTGATTAGCGTTGCGCATAATTGTCTCTAAAAACTAGCAGACGACTGTCCTAAAGCAGACGAACTTTTTCTTCATTTGTATCCAACCCGTTGCAGACGGGGAACCGCTAGCAGACGACGAACACCTACGTACTCCCACCCCATTCACTCCGCTTGCACCAATACCTTCTTTTGTCCCATTGTTACCACTACTCAGGAATGAATTAAAGACACAGGTGCTGGAGGGAATGTAGGCCACCCGGCCACCCCGCATGCCCCACTGGGAGGACAAAACGAACTCATTCAAAGAAGAAACCTTAATTTTTAAAATTCATAAAAAGTTAGCCAATGTTGATCTTGAGCACTTTATTTCCCCACTAATAGTTTTAACTCCAGGTTTATTGTACAAAGTGTTATGCAGAAATTATTTGATACTTATAGACATGAGTGGAAGGAATCGGTAGGGAATACCTGTGGTCCATCTAAACAGGGGGCAAATAAGCTACGCTTTTATGGTACTTTTAAGGATGTTTATACCCCAGAATTTTACGTAACTCATCCCATGCCCCGCCCATACAGAAGTGCATATGCTAAGTTCAGATCCGGCACTGCACCAATTAATATTGAGCTGGGTAGATACAACAATATTCCACTCAACGACAGAAAATGTTTTTATTGTAAACACTGTGTTGAAGACGAAGTTCATGTTTTAATTAATTGTCCGGTTTATAGGGATGAACGTTTTAGTCTTTTAAATACTTGTGATAGCCTATGTCAGAATTTTAGTAATCTTACTGATATACAAAAAACTGCTTTTATCCTGTCCAATAGCAATATCTGTTTTATAGCTGCCAAAACCTGCCATGTTGTTTTAAAAGGAGAAAAATCCGTATTATATAACTTTTAATTATTGTTATTCATAATACATGTACATGCAATTTTAAAGAATTTTAGTCTCTCATAATTCCGTATGGAATGGCCCTATGTAAATATATGTTTAATTAGTTTGTATATATGTATAACAGGGGTGAGACTTTAATAAATAATCTGTCTGTCTGTCTGTCTGTTACTTAGAGGGTACCAAATAGAGAATGTATTCTACTACAATAAGCCTATTCGTTGGTTTCACATTAATTTTCGACTCGCTGTGCATGCGCAGAGCTAGTAAAAATATCCACGGGCCAACTTCCGGTTGTAAACCGCTGATTAGCGTTGCGCATAATTGTCTCTAAAAACTAGCAGACGACTGTCCTAAAGCAGACGAACTTTTTCTTCATTTGTATCCAACCCGTTGCAGACGGGGAACCGCTAGCAGACGACGAACACCTACGTACTCCCACCCCATTCACTCCGCTTGCACCAATACCTTCTTTTGTCCCATTGTTACCACTACTCAGGAATGAATTAAAGACACAGGTGCTGGAGGGAATGTAGGCCACCCAGCCACCCCGCATGCCCCACTGGGAGGACAAAACGAACTCATTCAAAGGCAAGTCAATGGCATACTGAATCTATCATTTTTACTAGAAAGAAAACGGTAACATCAAAGCCAGATCTCATAATGAATGATGTACCGATAAAGTCTGTTGACACTCATAAACCTCTGGGGCTGACTTTACAAAGCGATGGCCACTGGAATATACGTATAGATCATATTATTTCTAAAGTTAGTCCTATGATCAATTGTTTAAGAAGTCTGAAATACCGCCTTCAGAGGAAAACCCTCCAAACCGTGTATAGTTCATTTGTTTTACCACTTTTTGACTATTGTGATTATATTTGGGACAACTGTACACAAACTCAAGAGTTATTGTTAGAAAAACTTCACTTAGATGCTTTAAGAACCATAAGTGGATCTGTTAGAGAAGTTAGCCATTCCAAAATCTATAAGGGAACGTCGCAAATATCACCAAACGTGTGTATTTCATAAATTGTTCTATAATAAAACGCCAAAGCATTTATCAGATTTTATCCCACTAAACATATCCTCTGTATCCACATATGAACCTAAGTCTAGTAATATACTCCAAGTACCATTAGGTCGTACGGAAACATATAAAAAATCCTTTTTACCATCCTCTGTGATGGAGTGGAACAAGTTAGATAATGATATAAGAAACATAGATTCCGTTGCCATGTTCAAGAAACACTTTCATCGAACTAATTTTCAGAGATTTTTAACTATTATTATTAATAACGTGCCTTTGACCTGAAGTGGGATAATGCCTTTAAAACCTACAGTTTATGAAATTTCAAGGAGTTTTCTTGGCTGATGATAGCAAATAGCATTTCAAACTAACAAGTAAATTATTAATGTACTGGATCTATAATTCTAATGTTCAGAGATTTTTAACTAATATTATTAATCACATGCCTTTGAACAGTGATTGTGCAATGTGTGATTTGTGTCTAAACTGTGTGCTGTCCGTGATGCCCTTGAGAGTGATAATTATTTGACTCAAGCTGAATGGGTGTGAGTGTGTAAACTGTTAGGTTCATGTTATATCTCTCTGGTAAAGTTATTATGGGGTTCTTATTCCATGTGGTGACAATATCTGCTTGAGTAAAGTTGACTAAAAAATTACAATTATGGAATCCAAAGATTCCTCTTGGCTGTTGATAGTATTTAGTCATATGTGAAACTTGTGAAACTTGCAGAGTCTACATGCAACAGGTTTTAGAGGTTTTATAACTGAACTACTATTCATATGCCCTTAATTAGATATAGGAAAACAACTTTAAAATCTGATGATAGTAGATCATATTTCAGACATGTAGAAAGCAGACTCTGAAAGCAAATAGGCCATTAATTAGTACAACTTTAAGAGAGTTAACTTGATTTAATCCTGTATGCCTTTGACCAGGAGAGGGATAATGTCTCTTTAGTCTAATACTAACAGAATAATTTGACATTTAAAAATTGTGGGCTGAATCTTGAACAGGACAATATCTCTTATTTTAAGAGAATCTGTACAATATTAGTATAATACATACAGATTCAACCAGAAGAGGGATAACACCATAAAATTACAATCAATGGGATCTTCTGATTTCATTTTGGCTGCTCATAGCAAATCACACTTCATATTTAAGAGCACACTGGGCTGATCTACAGTACAAATTTTAAGAGATTTTTTAATAGTATTACTTATGTTCCCTCAACCAAAGGTGTTTGAAGTGGAACAAGTTTAAAATCTATATTTTAGTGGAATTTATTATTTTCTTTTGGTTCTTATACTTTATACTTATGGGCAAAATCTGAAAAGCAGTGGGGCAATATTACATGTTTTAATTTCCTTGATACATTTTCTGGAACTAAACTAGACAAATAATCTGGAACTAATTTGTTAACCATTTTGTAAAATATGTATATTCTTTTACGGCGTCTTATATTTTCAAGTGAAGAAACATTTGTCCATATCACAAGCCGCTATCAAGAGTCAAATATACATCCATGTTGGATATTAAAGAACTTTCGATATTCGAATGCATTTACATACGCAATAAAGCATATACATATAATCATATCCAGTAGTCACCATTTTGGTATAGGTCCTTTCCCTCTTTGACAACCCAAAACACAAATCCAGGTATTCAAGAGGTGTATCAGGGCGAACACCAACTAATATATATTCAGCTGTCCTGGCATGTCGAGCGGGTTGTAGGTATCACAAAATATATATAATTGTTTAAGATTTAAGTATGCCAAGTGCAGATTGCTCAAGAATTTAAAATGAACTCACCTTCAACGACCGCAAATAGACACCAGTTCACTTGTCGAAATTATGGGCCTAGCTCAACAGCTACAGATGCCTTTTGACGGTATAAATATGACTTTCTATTCAAGCCTTTCTGACACAACCGTCGCTGCAACATTTGTGTGGTATTTCTTTGCGACCTGAATGTCGCAATGTCGTATGACATTCAGATTGATATCCGTGGACAATACGATCCCGTCCGTGTCTATACCTGTGCTACAATTGAAAGTGAAAACGTTCTAAGACTAGACTACCAGTTGTAGACTACCAGAGACAGAGAGAGAGAGAGAGAGAGAGAGAGAGAGAGAGAGAGAGAGAGACACACACACACACACACACACACAGAAACACACACCAGTACTAAAATCTGTACTTTACTGAGAAAGTGAGTGAGTGAGTTTGGATTTTAAATCACGACGGTAATATTTCAGCCATGTCGTGACTAACTGAGAAAGTGTCATCCCCAAAAAACTATATTGCAAACGAAGGTATAGGTGATTTTTAAATTTAAGTAAAAAACAGAATATTGTACATAATCAGGCGGCATTTTTATTTTTATCAATGTATCACATTTCAATATTTGCACATGGCTAGAGAATGACATATGATGAATTTATCAGGCGCCAAACACGTCTGGGTCAGAATTTACCATTTTGGTAAATGTGTGAAAAACAAACAATGACATTTTCAAGTTAACAAGACTTTCATTAGGTGATAATTTCAAACTGAATATCGCGTGTGACCTCCTGCGGCATCAACTCAAGCCTGCAAACGTCGGGTGACGTTACCCGGGATACGGCGCCATTCTTCTGTCAGTGCCTGTTGGAGCTCCTGAATGTTTTGAGGAGGGCGTTGGCGACGTCGTCTGTCCAACTCGTCACATAAATGTTCCATAGGATTCATGTCCGGGGAACAAGCTGGCCAAGGAATAACATGAACATTGCCCTGATTGGGGAAATCTTGAGTGGCTCTTGCAGTGTGGGGTTGTTACGACGTAAATTGTAATAAAAACGCAAATTGTAATACTTGCAGCAAATTGTAATAAACTTGACGTAAATTGTAATAAAAACGTAAATTGTAATAAAAATTGACGTAAATTGTAATACGCAAATTGTAATAAAAATTGACGTAAATTGTAATAATTTTCGTTGCGGTAAAATGTAATAAATATTTACGTAAATTGTAATAACAGTTTTAATCCTTCGTAAATACGCGGGTGGTTGTTTTTCGTTGCATTTCATACATCAAATAAGCTTGTTAGGGCGATAACTCAAGAAAGAAATGATGGATTTTGTTCAAATTTGGTACCAAGGTATATTGGCGAGATTCACCGACACAAGTGAAATGAGTGACCTTGAGGTATTTTTCAAGGTCACAGCAAAAATTTGAGGGTTTTGCCAATATAAAGATTGTTAGCGCGATAACCCAAGAAAGAACTGACAAATCTTAGCCAAATGACGAAAATGATATTCGTCCTGATATATAATCGATATAAAATCTCTTACTGTCCTCTGTATCATGTCTTTTCGCAAGTATCTTTTAAGGTTTTAATATGTATAAATATAAAGTGGGGTGGGGTGGGGGTTGGGTTTCTAACGGGTATATCAAATCAAATCAAATCAAATTAGACATTTGTATAGCGCTACATATCCAGAGTCCTGCTCATGTGCGCTTAGTCGAATGCTCGTTTGAAGAGGATGGTTTTGCGACAAGATCGGAAACTGTTGATATTTTCCGTTTTCTGACATTTTCAGGTAATCAATTCCAGAGTACAGCACCCGGTCTGCTAAATGATCTGTCTCGGTATGTTGTGGTTCGGACAAATGGAATAGCCTAGCTGACTAGCTGACTAGCTGAAAGGCATCACAAATTAAACTTCAGGAAACAAAATATGCAAGAAACATTTTTGTATGTTTGAGATTGGTAGAGGTCGGCTAGAATCAAACATAGATATTAAACTGCACAAAAAGGCAATTTGAAACTACAATCGCTTGTTTAAATGACTCCCCCTTCGGTTTACTGAAAGAACTCGAGAAAGAAATGATGGATTTTGTTCAAATTTGGTACCAAGGTTTAGTGAAGAGATTTACCCACACCACTTGAATTTAGTGACCTTGAGGTCATTTTAAAGGTCACAGCGAAGGTGTAACAGTTTTGCACATGCCAAGCTTGGTAGCCGCGAACTTAGGAAAGAATTAATAGATTTTGATCCAATTTTATATCAAGGTGTATTGGCGGGAATCCCCCTACACCAATTGAAACAAAATATGCAAAAAACATGTTGTATGTTGGTAAAAGTCAAACATAGATATTAAACTGCACAAAAAAGCAATTTTAAACTATAATCGCTTGTTGAAGTGACTCCCCCTTCATGTTAACTGAAAGGGCTTGTTTTGGAGAAACAACCCACCCCCTTTCAGTTGACGTCATCATAAGGATTTAACTCATCCTAAAGTTTTCACTTATTCATACATGGTGTCAAGGGTTCAAACTAAATACTGAATGGTCACACAAGTGTCAGCTCTCAATATGTTGTATATCTGGACACAATGTTTTTGAAAATTTAAAATGAGGGTGTCCTAAAAAAACCAGTCCCCGTCAAAATGTACATCAAGCAATCCAAATCTTTGAATGTTGATGATGACGGCAAGTCATCCAATACTATGCTGAACATATTTTATATGATACCATCTGAGGGTATACCATTATCCAAGAGATAGCGCAATAGTGCAGTTGTAAGGCGTCTGCCTATCACGCTGAAGGCCCTGTTTCGAGGAGGCACCGAGGTTCGGTTCCCGAGATGGGCACATTTGCGTAGTATCCTTGGACATGATGCTTAGATCTACACTGTCTCAGTTCACCCAGCTGTAAAATGGGTACCCGTGAGTATGTGCTGGCAATGTGAGTGTTTAGTTCATTGCGCCTAACATGCAGCATGGCTGTACAGTCCCCAGGGAGTTGAAAAAGTATCGGAAACTACGATAGTGTCCTATGATCGGGGATAGTAATGTACGTAGCGCCGTGAGCAGGCAATGTGCCTGGATGTGAGCGCCATATAAGCGGACTATTACTATTACTAGATACCAAATGGGAGATCGTTTTCCATTTTCTGCAAATTTGCAAGAAACATAATACCCCAATGTTGTGATGACTAATATCTCGTTAACCACATTACCCACATGAACTTTTAGATATGACTTTGCTAATGATTCCTTCAAAATAAAATGGAAGCTTCTTTTCAAACATTGGACATCGAGAATATAGTTAGTTTGACTACTTTTCAACGCCCCTCGTAACATACTTAAAAGAAATGAGAACGTCTAAGGACGCATTTCGATCTCTGAATACTTCTGAGCTATTTAAATACAAAAAGCAAAGGAATAAAGTAAATAATCTGAAAAGAATAGCCAAGGGAAACTTTTATTCTAATTTTGATAACTATTTATCACCTCAGTCTACTCAATCAGGTGGTTACTACTTCATCGGGGCCCACCCCTTCTTGTCACTGATGATTCTGGGATACCTTCAGTTTTACAGATTTGGATAAAGCTCAAACATTAAATGAATATTTTGTATCTGTTTCAAATGTTACTGATGGCGGCAAGACCTTGCCGCCATCAGTGTTAACCGTATAGCTGTGTTAACAGTATAACAAATGTCATTAACACGTCACAATTTAATTCTGGACTCACAAAAGTCCAGAAACTCTCCGCACTGTGGGTACTTTCTGACAAGTGATTTGACCAAATTAAACATGCAGTTGTTATGAATATATGCCAAGGATGAAAAAATGAAAAAAAAAATTGCGAAAACTTTAGATTTAAACTCGCTCGCCCATGGGCGAGAATGTTTAAGTTGCTCAGAATTCATGTTTTGGAGGTTGTAAATGAATGAGTGTATGTTTATAAGCATCATGACACAAATTTCAGCTCATTTTGACTTAATTCGACTAAGTTAGAACGATATTAAAAACTGCCCATCAAATTATATATTCTGTGAGACATGAAATGAAAAATAGTGAAAAAAAAGATTTTTCGTAATGTTGCATTGCTGTACCTTTACCCGTCGGAGAAGTCCTTCTCAAAAGATATATATTCCGTTGTTTGGAGCAGGCCTATATGACTATTACGCCCCAGTGCTGCTAAACAACTCGTAGACCTTTAGTCTGACATAGACGCAGACCTTGCATGTTCAAGTTCACATCTGATAGGGGCCGAAAAATTGAATCCGACATGAATGCAATATCTCATTGGGTTATTGTTTTCCTAAGTAAGTGGAGTGTCTTCTACAACATTGGAGACAAGTGTATCGCTGTCCTTCTGATATTCCCCCGAACGGAAGCTCTACCCATTTTAGGTACAATGTGCATGTTACAGAATAGTAGGGAATAGTCTTAAGACTTTCAACTTTGACCAGGATTCTCCGAACTTGTAACAGTCGTTTGAGAGATCAAAGAGAAAGGGGTAGTGCGCGATGTATCTGACGGACGTATATATGGAGAACGTTTGAAGAATGTTACTGTATAAATACAATAATTGAAATACCAGTTATGTTTAAAAAGTACCCTCAATCTGATAGCCAGAGAGATTATTGTGAAAGATCGCAGTATTTATCTTCATAAACGGGCCAAGATAAAAGTACATGCCATTCATCCCCATATTATATCCCTTCTATATACAAGGGACATCGTTGTTACAGGTAGGGCAAACACTTTCTTCTATAGGTATCTGCCGGTTTCACGCTACATACATGTATTCAGATTATTGAGAAAACTAGCGACGCAAGATCTCCTCCATCACACATATAATTGTATACATACCCAGTGATTAGTGATAGCGTTGACGCAACTTATTAAAATTTACTACAGACACTATCAGCTGCAGTAGTACTGCCATACCTAGCATCATACTCTCACATTCACTCTCTTACATAAGGTGAAATATCACAGGGTTGTCATGGTAACGTAGTTTGGCATACTATTTATTGTCTTACTCTTTAATCAGCGATTAGAATTTAAATCAGTTTGAGGTCAGCATGTTAAGAGAAAAGAAGTTGTAAAACGAAAAGTATTGTGATCGAATCTATTGGCCTTTGTAAAAGCAAGTTTCAAGCCACCTACATAAAAACCTCTTTTCATGATAAATATCTGCTAATCCGTGGCATGATTCCGACCATATCATGAGCATGTGTTTGTGAATCATAATCAAATAGTGATGTTACAAGGCGTCCATGCCGCGTCAACAACACATGCAAACGCACGAGAATTGCAATACGAGCCCCTACACCAATGATTCTCCGTGACCTGGGGACACATGTGATTGAGCGTATGTAGGGACGTAGTCTGTCATACAGACCCTGAAGCAAATATATCCAAGTCCACGCAAGTCTAGAAAATGTGGCAAGTCTAGATTTCCACAGCTTCAGGAGAATGTCTCAGGGCTCCTTTTTATTATATTCTCTTTTTTACTATGAACTTTTTTTCTGTAAAATATGTTCATTTCAGAGACCAGTTGTTCGTCTAGTAGGGACGGGTAGAAGACAAAAGACAAAATGGATACTCGTGCTGTCATACTTTTGAATTATATGTAAACATTCGTTCTTGTCTCGGGATAAATGTATATTTTCCAGTTTCAACCAAATGTACATTCGAGGATATTGAAATCTAGGTTAAGCTATTTGAATCATATTTACAATTAAAAGACCCAAACAATGGTCTGTTGTCCAAATTGTTGGTTTTCCATACCTTGTCCCAGTCTGTATCAGTCACAGACCGATATTATTTGCCCTTCTGTCCAGCCCTTACTGTAATATGCATACTGCAATACTGTATATGTTGCACATATACTACACAACGTATTATGCATGTAGTCAATGCTATGCTAAGCAACGTCCACTCGTATTCAAGATTACACCTGGTTAGAGATGCAAACAAATGTGTATTCGTATGTGCATTTTAATGAAATGAGGAACCAAGCAAGCAAAATCATAGTATGCATAAAAATCAAGTTGGTACACTGGGACTCGTTATCAACGGAGGAAGCTCACAGTTTACTTGTATGGACGATCTATTATAAGTACGTGTTGTCTGTCTGTAGTAGACAGAACCGTTACATAGCATGTAGAGCACGGATACACTGCTCGTGCATCCCACACACTCACGTGCACGTGCTTCACAACATTCGCAGCGCGTTCACCGTTAACATCTGGCGGTGCGTGTCACTGACTGAAGACGTGAAGGGAGGCATTGACAACTTCATGAGCACATATTATCATATTTATCTAAATCATATAAATTGTTCATTTACATCACATGTGAATCTCTGCATAAGCGCAATGTTACTGTAAACAACACAGTTTTATGCACAGTTATACTGATGTTAACATATGTAAAGCATGGAGTCATGATGACTATCGACAGTAACTGTTCATGAGATCGTGCAAGGGCATTATGGGTATTTCAAACAAGTTATCTCATGACTGTAATAGTATTCATTTGTCTTGACTCAGACTAATCACCACCTTGAGTTTAGTAGACTTGCACACTTCATCGAAGTGCTGTTGGCCACCTTTCTCGCCGGCCCGTCCCCCCATCTTAATGAGGATGCATGACCCCGCTGGTCACCCATGACGCCTCAACTTTCTTATACAAGACCAGTTGGCGGGCCCTTCGACCTTGCGCTGCTCGGGTCCGGTAAGATCTTCATTGATGATAAATCGTGTCAACTGACAAGTTATGCGTTCTCCTAAGGTCCTCATATAGCTTCCCGTCTCGATTACGATTTGTGAATCTTAAATCTGAATCCTATATGTGTTATTCAGAATGGTTGCATTGTATTCTCTCTTCAGAAACAGTTTTAAAAAGGAAGTAATAAAACTATGCTTTTCAATGGCAATGCTAGAAAATAAAATTTTATATATACACATACTTCACTTTCCGAATGAAAGCATATATGAAATTATCTGCTGTGTCCATATATGAAAACAACCATAGGAATGTGCTTGATGTTTAACAAATTATGTTCTGGTCACGTGTCCTCGTTGATCATGGAGGGTCGGTTTGCTTGGCTAGTGGTTAAAGCGTTCGCTCGTGGATCCGGGTTCAATTTCCCATATTTGCATAATGTGTGAGGCCACCCCCCGAGATATTGCTGGAATATTACAAAAAGCGGCGCAAACCACACTCACTCGCTCACTCGTTGATTACAGAGTAACAGCATGCTACGAGATTCCTTCTTATCGTTTATTTGCATATCTCCTTAAAGGCATTGTAACTCTTTAATCTTGCATGAAAACGCATTTAGATGATATCAGCTTTTACTGACATTATTGTAACATGCAATTTGTATGTGTCTCTGTATGGTTCATACACGGACATGGGCGACGGCAAAATAGTCGGGGCTGCATGAAATACATGGACAGTGTCGGTTATAATGAAGTGAGTGGGTGAGTTTAGTTTTACCCGCTTTTAGCAATATTCCGGCAATATCACGGCGGGGGGACACCTAAAATGGGCTTCACACATAGTAACCATTTGGGGAATCGAACCCGGGTCTTCGGCGTGACGAGTGAACGCGTTAACCACTTGGCTACCCCACAGCCCAAATGATGGTTGAATGTTTGTCAAGTTATATTTATCAATAATACCATTTACAAGGCATTACATGTACTTGACTTCATACTCATAGGCATATATGGAGAGATTATTCATATTGGTCAACCCATTTCGATCGTTATTAAAAAGACATACTGCAAAATTTACACTAGTCTTTCATGTTAAATACCTGTCTTTGAAACACAGCTTCTATTCCGAACTGATTTGCTTTTCAGTCACTTCACGTCCCACGCCCAGCGATGACATTGGCATTATGTGATTTACACCAGCCATTAATGTTAAATAGCTGTCTTTGAAACACATAAAGTATTCCGAGCTGATTTGCTTTTCAGTCACTTTCCGTCCCACGCCCAGCGATGACATTGGCATTATGTGATCTGATAACGGAAAACAAATGGAAGCTCTTGTGCTTATTTACTCTTTGAAGTGTAGCGTTTCTACAACTTAACACATGCTAAATGATACATAATAGTGGATAAAAAGAAACCTTGCTTTGTAAACTACTGACTGTTTTTTTGTTGTGACAACAACCATCTGTCGTCGTATATCTCATAAAGCGAGAGCGTGTAGTGAACGCCTGTGTATGTTCGTGCTGGTCTTTCCTTTGGGAACATGAATCAAATCAAAACCCTGTATGGTGTTTATGCATAACTCCATGTTGAGTCACTCACTCATGCACGCTGGGAGTTTTAAAAACTCTTGTTACCTTTGATCGCGCAGTGAATATCGAAGATTTTCAGTCGCAGATGATATTGTGAAGCTAATTCATAACGCCATTCGTGTTGAACATGTAACGGATATTACTTCATACGTTTACACGCGCACCACCTCCTGTACAAACTTGACGGAGAACGGTTCTCTATGAACGGTTCTATGTTCATGATAACTGTCTCTTACAGTAATATGTAGAGTTTCAAGTTAGGGTTTAGTACTACGGAAGCGTAGTAGGGCCACGGTGAAAAAAATGTTTGGTCTCACTATCTCCTACGTAGGACTTAATATCTCCTACGTAAGGCATATTTTCTCCTACGTAGGACAAATTATCCCCTACGTAGTACTTAATATCTCGTATATACGTAGGAGATGAGCGATATATTAATAGACATTAATCTGATATGGTCGACTTAGATCCGCAGACATATATATATATATATATATATATATATATATATATATATATATATATATATATATATATATATATATATATAGTTTTATATATATATAGTTATATAGTTATATAGTTATATGATTTTTTACTGGAGTATATCATCCGAGTATTCAATGTGCTGCACGTCCACGTGAACTCATTATTCTTATCACCAAAAGAGCCTGACAAAGAAAGCAGTATTACGCAAGCTAACACGCCTTATTAAGCTGCACTCGCTCTTGCTACCAGTATCAGTTACGTCTTGTCTGCGGTGTTGGCAGATCTTGTGAGGTGCTTGTTTCGAGGGATTAAAAGGTTCAGTGGTGAACAAAGGGCGATGAAGTGCCTCTTTGTCCTCTCAAGTGTCCCTAGCTGTCCCAATAGAATAGCACTTTATCTCTCTTACATCCTCGATAATCTCCAGGGTATACGTTACGATCACTCTCCACTATACCCTGGATGCATCCACGGCTTAGGGCGATGATTTTATTACCTCAATTGGCTGGCTTTTTATCCAATCAGGTGCCTACGCTGGGAAGTTGAGCGTACCAATCACAACTCACTTTCGCTTCTTAAATTATCTAACCGTTAAAACTTGGCAACACAATTGATGCAGAGGTACTCTGAAAGAAGTAGAAGGAGTTCTGTCATATATTTTTTAAAGTTTCAGATCTGTCAATTTGTCTTTATTATTTCCCCAAAAATCTGAGTGGCACTGCGAACAAACCTTCGCGACTGCGACCGCTATCCTTGTTGACACTGGCAAGCTCGGTTGTAACGGCGGCTTAGCTGATTGGCTACTGTGAGAATGCGGAGCCAGCCAAGGGAGGTAATAAAATCATCGCCCTAAGCCGTGGATGCATCCAGGGTATAGTGGAGAGTTATCGTAACGTATACCCTGGAGATTATCGAGGATGTCTCTCTTAGAGCACAGCCAAATATGCCACACGTACCAACTCGTAATTCTTAAGTCTATTCAGCTCACTACTGTAAAATATTTTTTGGCAGTACATAATTGGAATATTATTGCGCTGCATGTGAACTTTCTTAATAGTCTCACAGTGCCGGAACCATGTTATTTCTCCTTCCGCTCAGCCTTTGCTGTAATAACGCCATACATCAGCTTTAAGTTGTCCACATTTGTTTCAATAACGCAAAAGTATGCGACAACAAAAAAAGGAGGTATCTCATAAGACCTTACCAGCAAACAAATCTAGTGGACCTGATGGCATTAACATGAGAGGGGTAAAACGAATTTGTACATCTATAGCTGAACCTCTTTGTTTGTTGTATAAAAAATATATCACTGAGTGACTGTATTTCCTACATTGTGGAAAACGGGTAATGTTACTCCTATTTTGAAAGAAGGAAATGCATCCCTCCCAACTAATTACAGACCTATTAGTTTAATACCTATCCTTTGGAAAATCCTTGAAAGAATAATGGTAAAGCATGTGCACGACCATTTCCATGAACATAACATTTTAAGTAAATTCCAGTCAGGTTTTACTGCTAGTCATTCTACTACATCTCAACATAGACATTTATCATAATATATGCTCAGTCCTAGATAATCACCACCGTTACTGTATGCTGTTTTGTGATATTTCAAAAGCTTTTACAGGGCAGGGCATAAAGGTTTATTGCACAAATTAGAAAATGATGGTGTTCGTGGAAACGTACTTAGTTGGTTAACTAACTAGACGACAGTGTGTCTCTGTTAATTGAACATTATGAAAAACTAAATGTTACTGCAGGGTTTCCTCGAAGATCTGCCCTTGGTTAATTTGTGTTCCTTGTATATATCAATGATTTACCTGGAAATTTACAAAATATCACAATAATGATGGCCGATGACACATCAATCGGTGTTCCGGGAAAATATGTAAAATCCATAGAAGCAACTCTCAACTATGATTTAGCCCAATTGAATAAATGGGCAGAAAAGTGGTGTGGTCTAACGGTTATATCTAGCATACTTTAAGACATAGAGAGGGTGGTGGTGGTTCTAACGGTTATATCTCAAATACATGTAGAGGCGGGAGGCCTAACTGGTATGAACAACAATAAAAACCTTAATGCATTTATGACCCACATTTTCGAACCATTTATCAGTCTCTGAAAGGGAGCTGGCAATAGATTTTAATGAGCATCGTCCTTCAAACCTGAAAACCTTTTAATATGGTTGATTAATCCTTTGTCATTTATCAAAAAAAGTAGTGAGGTTGTGCTTTATTGTTATAGATTTCTAAAATATATGGACACTATTGGGACGTTGGTAACTGTCATCAGACATTATTTGACGACATTTCTCGTGGTTTGAATATAGCCGACTTTATAGAAGATCAATATCAGTTTACAACACAACTGCCTAAATCTTGGTATTTTCGGAACCAGAGAAGGGATATGCCGATATTTAGGTAGTTAACCTAGCATATTATGGTCACGAATATAATTTTCTATTTATTACCGAAGTCTTTAATTGCGGAAATTACGCGATAATCTACTTTCCAACAAAGGCAGGCTCCCCGTCATCGTTGTATTTAGAAGGCGGCTTCTTAGAAGCAACGTGACGTCATAACATTGTTCATGATGTCATGTCACCATGACAAAGTGATATTTCACCCGGTGCATATCGCATGAAAACAAATTATCCCCGATATGTTTGCCCTCGTATGTTATAAGCATTGTTATGATCATTCTTTGAGGTTAATGCCACC
This sequence comes from Haliotis rubra, assembly GCF_003918875.1. Classification (NCBI taxonomy): domain Eukaryota; kingdom Metazoa; phylum Mollusca; class Gastropoda; order Lepetellida; family Haliotidae; genus Haliotis; species Haliotis rubra. Next base: position 1,175,385 of record NW_025766514.1, read on the forward strand.
CGTTGAATTCTTTGTTGTATTTTGAGCGGTGAAACTAAATAAATGATTTCTTTGGTCTACCCATAACAATTAAGGTGTCAACTTCCACTGTATACCTTACAGAAAGAAGTTTTGACTTTACTTTGATAACGAGCACATCTGATCGATTCCTTGAAGCAAATGATGCAATTCAATATCATTTCTACATTTTATTTTATATGCATCAATCAAATACAACAAATGAGTAGACAGATTGACTGCTATGTGACAAGGAATAACCAGGCGCCAGCGATTTATGATATCCTTAGCAAATGTAACTTAAAATTCCCTCTCAAAAATACAATAATATGTAGTAATATGATGAAGAAAATAATACGAACCAGGTTAAACTATGACAACGCAATATATGAATGTATGATCGAAACATAAATCATAATAAATCACATATGATTAAAACATTAAATTAACTTCAAATATGTCATTGCGTCAACATTGAAAATAATTCGAAAATGAAGAAAAAGAAACGTACATTTCAAAGCGTAAACAAACAATATCCTGTTATTTTGGGATATGCTATGAAGAACTTCAAAATTTATTGAAAGCTATTGCTCGTAAAATATGTCCTTGCGTCAACATCGAAAATAACTCCATAATGAAAAACAATTAACTTTAAACATACACAAATAATCTCTGGCTTTTTTAAGACGTGTCACGAATAATTTCACAGCAGGTAGAATTAACATGAAATTACAGAAACCATATGCTAACAAAAATTTGAAAATTAGTAATGACAAAGCGTTTGTCACAAACATAGCTATTACCCCCGCCACATGTCGATATCTGAATGTCGCAATTATCCTCTGTCTGACCCTGAAAATTATGTAAACGTTACCGAAACTGTCATCTGATGCCTTGATACAAAATGCGAACAAATTCGATCCATTAGGTTTGGAGATATCGCAAGAATACTCGCTGTGACCTTGAAAATAATCCGAAGGTCACTGAATTGGACTGGCGTTAGACCATACTCCCAACGCATCTTGGTACTACCTTTAAGCAAAACATATTAATTCTGTCTTGTATTTTCGCACTAAAAAGTTAGACATGTGCAAAACACTTTTCACTGTGAACTTAAAATGAGCACAAGTTTCCCAATCAATTGGTGTTGGGGGAATCCCGCCAATACACCTTGATATAAAATTGGATCAAAATCTATTTATACTTTCCTGAGTTCGCGGCTACCAAGCTTGGCATGTGCAAAACTGTTACACCTTCGCTGTGACCTTTAAAATGACCTCACGGTCACTGAATTCAAGTGGTGTCGGTAAATCTCCAATCTCCAGTCAATAAACCTTGGTACCAAATTTGAACAAAATCCATCATTTCTTTCTCGAGTTCTTTCAGTAAACAGAATGGGGAGTCATTTGAACAAGCGATTGTAGTTTTGAAATTGCGTTTTTGTGAAGTTTAATATCTATGTTTGATTCTAGCCGACTTCTACCAATCTCAAACATAACATATTTGGTTTCCTGAAGTTTGTGATGCATTTTATTGCAGATTTTACCTTTTTTGGGAGTACCAAGCCAAGATACAAAGTCTCACAAATGGGAATCGTGAGGCTGCAACATAGCAAAACCAATTTGCTTGAGGCTGACAGATAATATGTAGAAAAATAAAACATAAAAACAGCTGCATTTGTATCATATTCTAGTTATTACACTAGTAGTTACACTACTATTTGAACGTCCCTCGTAGTTATACCCGAACACCCACCCACCTCTCCGACTCTACATGCATGCAAGTGTGTTAGATATACCCGTTAGAAACCCACCCCCACCCCACCCCACTTTATATTTATACATATTAAAACCTTAAAAGATATTTGCGAAAAGACATGATACAGAGGACAGTAAGAGATTTTATATCGATTATATATCAGGACGAATATCATTTTCGTCATTTGGCTAAGATTTGTCAGTTCTTTCTTGGGTTATCGCGCTAACAATCTTTATATTGGCAAAACCCTCAAATTTTTGCTGTGACCTTGAAAATTATCTCAAGGTCACTCATTTCACTTGTGTCGGTGAATCTCGCCAATATACCTTGGTACCAAATTTGAACAAAATCCATCATTTCTTTCTTGAGTTATCGCCCTAACAAGCTTATTTGATGTATGAAATGCAACGAAAAACAACCACCCGCGTATTTACGAAGGATTAAAACTGTTATTACAATTTACGTAAATATTTATTACATTTTACCGCAACGAAAATTATTACAATTTACGTCAATTTTTATTACAATTTGCGTATTACAATTTACGTCAATTTTTATTACAATTTACGTTTTTATTACAATTTACGTCAAGTTTATTACAATTTGCTGCAAGTATTACAATTTGCGTTTTTATTACAATTTACGTCGTAACAGGGGTCTTGCGTTGTTATACTGAAACAACATGCCGATTGATCAAGAACGGCAGTGCAACTGGTTCCAAAAGTTGACGCTTGTATTTGTTTGCGTTTAGATGTCCCCGGATTATCACGAAGTCCGTTTTCTCATCACAAAAATGACACCCCACACCATTACGCCATTTCCGCCGTAAGGATGAACCTCACGAATACAAACCGGGGCCAATGGGTCACCTCGACGCCTAAATACCCTTTCTCTGCCATCGTTGCGGAACAAACAAAATCGACTTTCATCACTAAAGAGCTCTTGTTGCCAATTTCGCACTTGCTACCGAAGAACTTGTCTCGCCCAACGCGACGGGTTCTGTCCATGTCGAAGGGTCAAGGCCATGCGGAAGGGACGCCGAGCTCTGATTCCAGCTGCTGATTCCAGCGTTGCCGTCAAAAAGCGGTTTGGCAGGTGAAGGGTATGGATGTAGCGGGTTTCTCTCTCTCTCTCTCTCTCTCTCTCTCTCTCTCTCTCTCTCTCTCTCTCTCTCTCTCTCTCTCTCTCTCTCTCTCTCTCTCTCTCTCTCTCTCTCTCTCTCTCTCTCTCTCTCTCTCTCTCTCTCTCTCTCTCTCTCTTCTCTCTCTCTCTCTCTCTCTCTCTCTCTCTCTCTCTCTCTCTCTACACATATCCCTATTTTGTAGATTTTCATTTGTGTGTTAAAGCTGTTTTGAAAATTCAAAAATAAAAACAAATACTTTCTTTTGCAAGGGAGTTTATAACTTGTGTTATTGTAGCTATGAGACCAGAAAACAGGTAAACGTTTATAGACACATACACATAGACACATGATGTTTTAAACTGCTAACGGGCATAACAGTTGTTTTGTAAATGAAATATACTTACATACAAAAACGTAAAGCTTAGATGCAACCAAAAACATAAACATAATTAAAACACAATTATCATTTATTCATGACAGATAATATACATTGCTGATTATGAAAAATACAAATAAACACAATTATAAGCGTACAATCGCAAATCAAAAGTGCAATATTTTGTGCTTGGGTTTACTTCCCTCGAAACGAAGCAATCGGGATACCGAACCCAGTCAGAGCGGGTGGGCGTGCACTTAAGTGTAACGATGACTTTTATTGTCTGTTTCATTTGCCGATACACCCAGGGCTCTTTGTGTGTGTATAGAGATGTTGGGTTTTGTAAATACATGCTCATTTTCTGTGTATATCATTTGCAATCAAGAGACATCATAACATGTCATGTCTACAAGTATCACACCTGCCTGTCTGTGTAATTACATAATGTGACAGAGACAGAACTCGGGTGCACGAGCCATAAATCAATGTGTTTTGTTTATGGTGTATAGCCTGATAGGTGTTCAAATTGCATGTGGTCAGTGATCCAAGTTGTGTATTGCATATTGTCATTAGCAGACAGGCAGGCAGACACATAGGTGTCAATAAAACAGACATTGAGTTTCGTCTGTGACAGAGGCAGCATATCTATTATTTACAGACCGCCGCCATATAGCTGGACTATTGGTGAGTGCGGCGTAAAACTAAACGCACTCACTACATTTAGAGTGTGCCGGTCCGTGAACCAAATGATTTAACAAAGAACACATAACACATTATTTCATTGTTACAGCAGATACCATAAAAGAGTAATCTGTCCTGATTATTCCAATCTAAACCGCCCGTCCTTGTGCAAGAGTTGTTATTGAGCTACCTAAACACTGCGTGGAATTGAGAGTTCGGTGATGAAACATATTCGGTAGAATACGCAGTAATCTGTTTCAAGCAGGGGCGGATACAGCTTTTTGAGAGGGGTGGGGTTGGGTGTGCGTACCCCTGCAAAAAAACATTGACATTTATGTTTATTACTCGACCGTAGAAGATACTGCAGTGTAATACTTTACGGTAATTTTACACACTAGGGTAATACCGCTAGACGTATGACGTCACAATGCTAATACCTCTGTCACGATGGTATTGGGCCTCGCTTGCCTGGCGGAAAGCTGAGTCAACACACTGTTGGACAGTATCAAACAGAATACTAAACTCGCTTACGTGTAATAACATTTTTATATAACGAGTTAACGATTTGGTATGATACCAAATCTTTCACGAGAGAGTCGTGAAAGACGTGTGGTTTAGTATGCTCCTTAAATGTGCTCTAGAAAACCTTGTTAGCACGATATGCCTTTCAATTTAGCTATTGTGTGAAAACTCAAATATTTTGTGTATGTTCATGTTGCATTTCAACTTTGGACATGGCACATGCCGTCAGCCATAAAGTGATCTCAAAGATATCCATATATGTTCGTGGCACTTGTTTCATTAATAAATCGTTTTCTCCTTCAAAGTGCGTTGAAGTAGAATAAAATGATTTTCCTCCTGAGAGGGTACGTAAGTCCCAAAACATTCGAAGTAAATTTAGTTGTGAAACTTTCTAGTAAAGTCTGCGGTATTCCCCTCCATAACTTGACTGCCCCGGGTTGAAAAGAAAGCATCTGCCATTCTGACTGATACATCCCACTTTTTACATAATCATTTTGATAATTTACATTGCTGTTGCCAATCTTAATATTACTTTTGTGTTTTGATACTGTCAGTGCAATATTTTATGATCGTTAAATGCTCCAGAGTGCTTATGAATGTAAACCAAATTTCCTACGTGGATAATAAAGTCTTATCTTATCTTTTCTTATCTTATCTACCACGTTTTTAATTATACGATATTTGTGGTTTTAAGTGATGGCTAAATTTGCCAACGTCTGAAGGGACCAAATAATTCCACCTACGGCCCATGCAGGTAGCAAAAGTACTGTAAGTCCCCATGGTGACCTACCTTTAGGTGCTGGCAGTCTAGAGCTTGTTTTTATATTGTGCATTGTCCGAATGGTGCTATTATTTTAACATTAAATGCTGGTTTTAAATCTGACTCATACTCTAGTTGTTTTACTGTCCCTTGACCACAGGTTTTATGATGTACATTTATTCCTTATCAATGTTGAATTGGTTCATGTCAAGATATGGCTGCAATATTGCCGATGTGACGATATATACTTACTCACACTCAAATACCCTTCATCTACATTCATTTTTTTTCAACGAACTTTGTCCATAAGGATAAAATGAAGCAATTCGTATTGTGTTTTCATAAAACATGGAAAGAACTGTGTCATGAGTCAGGATCCTTATAGACAGTAATATATTTTTTTTGCAAACCAAACCAAATGAATTTTAGCTCGCCAGTAGGTTAAATTGTTTCGCACATTGTAGATTGACATTTATTACTGAGTTATGAGTAAATGTAAATATTCTCTCCCATGGTCCAAATATATTTCGCCCATTGGCGAGATGTTTTAATAACACTCTAATTTTGTCGAATTAAGTCAAAATGATTTAACAAAAGAACACATAACACATTATTTCATTGTTACAGCAGATACCATAAAGAGTAATCTGTCCTGATTATTCCAATCTAAACCGCCCGTCCTTGTGCAAGAGTTGTTATTGAGCTACCTAAACACTGCGTGGAATTGAGAGTTCGGTGATGAAACATATTCGGTAGAATACGCAGTAATCTGTTTCAAGCAGGGGCGGATACAGCTTTTTGAGAGGGGTGGGGTTGGGTGTGCGTACCCCTGCAAAAAAACATTGACATTTATGTTTATTACTCGACCGTAGAAGATACTGCAGTGTAATACTTTACGGTAATTTTACACACTAGGGTAATACCGCTAGACGTATGACGTCACAATGCTAATACCTCTGTCACGATGGTATTGGGCCTCGCTTGCCTGGCGGAAAGCTGAGTCAACACACTGTTGGACAGTATCAAACAGAATACTAAACTCGCTTACGTGTAATAACATTTTTATATAACGAGTTAACGATTTGGTATGATACCAAATCTTTCACGAGAAAGTCGTGAAAGTCGTGTGGTTTAGTATCCTCCTTAAATGTGCTCTTGAAAACCTTGTTAGCACGATATGCCTTTCAATTTAGCTATTGTGTGAAAACTCAAATATTTTGTGTATGTTCATGTTGCATTTCAACTTTGGACATGGCACATGCCGTCAGCCATAAAGTGATCTCAAAGATATCCATATATGTTCGTGGCACTTGTTTCATTAATAAATCGTTTTCTCCTTCAAAGTGCGTTGAAGTAGAATAAAATGATTTTCCTCCTGAGAGGGTACGTAAGTCCCAAAACATTCGAAGTAAATTTAGTTGTGAAACTTTCTAGTAAAGTTTGCGGTATTCCCCTCCATAACTTGACTGCCCCGGGTTGAAAAGAAAGCATCTGCCATTCTGGCTGATACATCCCACTTTTTACATAATCATTTTGATAATTTACATTGCTGTTGCCAATCTTAATATTACTTTTGTGTTTTAATACTGTCAGTGCAATATTTTATGATCGTTAAATGCTCCAGAGTGCTTATGAATGTAAACCAAATTTCCTACGTGGATAATAAAGTCTTATCTTATCTTTTCTTATCTTATCTACCACGTTTTAATTATACGATATTTGTGGTTTTAAGTGATGGCTAAATTTGCCAACGTCTGAAGGGACCAAATAATTCCACCTACGGCCCATGCAGGTAGCAAAAGTACTGTAAGTCCCCATGGTGACCTACCTTTAGGTGCTGGCAGTCTAGAGCTTGTTTTTTATATTGTGCATTGTCCGAATGGTGCTATTATTTTAACATTAAATGCTGGTTTTAAATCTGACTCATACTCTAGTTGTTTTACTGTCCCTTGACCACAGGTTTTATGATGTACATTTATTCCTTATCAATGTTGAATTGGTTCATGTCAAGATATGGCTGCAATATTGCCGATGTGACGATATATACTTACTCACACTCAAATACCCTTCATCTACATTCATTTTTTTTCAACGAACTTTGTCCATAAGGATAAAATGAAGCAATTCGTATTGTGTTTTCATAAAACATAGAAAGAACTGTGTCATGAGTCAGGATCCTTATAGACAGTAATATATTTTTTTTGCAAACCAAAACAAATGAATTTTAGCTCGCCAGTGGGTTAAATTGTTTCGCACATTGTAGATTGACATTTATTACTGAGTTATGAGTAAATGTAAATATTCTCTCCCATGGTCCAAATATATTTCGCCCATTGGCGAGATGTTTTAATAACACTCTAATTTTGTCGAATTAAGTCAAAATGATTTAAATTTTGGGTCATGATACTTATGAACATACCTTCATTCATTTGCAACCTCCAAAACAGCCCCATAAAGTAAAAATTCTCCGCCTATAGGCGAGGTAGTTTAAATTTGAATTTTTCGAAAAACATTTTGTTCATTGTTTCATCCTTAGCACTGCATGTTGAATTTTGTCAAATCCTTTGTCATAAAGTGGCCACAGTGCGGATAGTTTCTACACTTTTGGTTTCCAGAATTAAATCGTGACGTGTTTTAGGCTTGATTACATATGTAAATACATTCCAATATCGAATGTTCTCTAACACCAAACATGTATGTGTGTCTGACTCTAGATAGCGGCTTGTGGTATGGCTGAGTGGAGGGCTAAAACGGTCTGTGTTAAGAACATAGGAAAGAGGGATTCACTTTGAGCAACGTGTAACAAAAGTTGCAAAGACGGCTGTGTCATAAAGGCTTGAATGGAAAATTATATTTATACCGTCAAAAGGCATTTTGTAGTTGTTGAGCAATGTCAATGACCTGGCATAGCCCCATAATTTCGACAAGAGATCAGGTGTCTATTTGCGGTCGTTGAAGGTGGGCTCAGTTGTTACTCTTGAACAATCTGCACTTACTTAACTCTTAAACACTTATATATAACTAGTGATACCTGCAATCCGCAGGAGAATTCTAAAGGTAATAATTTCATTTTCCATTCACGCGTTCAGGACACACAACATTGGTGTGGTAACGGCGATAGAGCAAGTATTACTTTCAGGTCAATATCCGTGGACAATACGATCCCACTCGTGTGTAGACCTGTGTCACATTTGAAAACCTTTTGAAATGGCTTCTGTGTTCATAGCTTTCTGGCGTGGGAACTTCCAATAATTTCGGAAGCCGCGGTAGCTGAGTGGGTTAGACGGCTGTCTTTAGGTGTGTGACTCTGAGGGTGTGGGTTCGAATCCCGGATGGGAGTCAACCTCCCAAAAGTACTAGAATCTGTACTTTACTGAGAAAGTGTAATCCCAAGTAAAACATGTGCTACTGTAGGTATTAGAAAACATGTACACGTTTACAGACACATAAATTCTCTCATGTTTTAAACTGCTCACGGGCATAACAGTTGTTTTGTAAACGAAATATGCTTACATAGAAAAACTTATATAATGTTCTCATAATATTTATCGTATTCCACAATTTCGTATTTAGAGTGTGCCGGTCCGTGAACCAAATGATTTAACAAAGAGCAAATCTGCAGCCCCGAAAGAACAAATTAACTAAAACTGAACAAATGAACGAAAAATGAATCCGTGAAATAAGTCTAATTCTTGCTATGTAAACGGAAAAACCAAATACCCTGACACTCCCTCGCAAAGCAAACACGCCCTGATCACCACCCAGCCTGTGCATATGCGGAGTTTCATGAAAGAATATCTCTAAATGTCAGAGATATGGTTACAACGGTGTCAAAATGAAACTTGTTCCCATGGAAGGGTAAAAACACGAAAATTATAAAAGGGATTAAAAGAAAAGTTGGTGTGTAGGTAGAGACACTGACATGTAGTAGTTATACCACACGGATTTCTGTAAAAAAACTCGATATTGTTCAAAGGTGAAAACACTGACATATAGTGGTGGTGGTGTGTAGGTAGAGACACTGACATGTAGTGGTGGTGGTGGTGTGTAGGTAGAGACACTGACATGTAGTGGTGGTGGTGGTGTGTAGGTGGAGACACTGACATGTAGTGGTGGTGGTGGTGTGTAGGTGGAGACACTGACATGTAGTGGTGGTGGTGGTGGTGTGTGGGTGGAGACACTGACATGTAGTGAGTGGTGGTGTGGTGGTGGAGACACTGACATGTAGTGGTGGTGGTGGTGTAGGTGACTGACATGGTGGTGGTGGTGTGTAGAGTGGAGACACTGACATGTGTAGTGGTGGTGGTGGTGTGTAGGTGGAGACACTGACATGTAGTGGTGGTGGTGGTGGTGTGTGGGTGGAGGTGGTGACATGTGGTGGTGGTGGTGGTGGTGTGGTGTGTGGGGTGGAGACACTGACATGTAGTGGTGGTGGTGTAGGTGGAGACACTGACATGTGTGGTGGTGGTGGTGTGTGGGGTGGAGACACTGACATGTGGTGGTGGTGGTGGTGTGGTGGTGGTGTGGTGAGGGTGGAGACACTGACATGTAGTGGTGGTGGTGGTGTGTAGGTGGAGACACTGACATGTAGTGTGGTGGTGGTGTGTGTAGGTGGAGACACTGACATGTAGTGGTGGTGGTGTGTGGTGGAGACACTGACATGTAGTGGTGGGTGGTGGTGTGTAGGTGGAGACACTGACATGTAGTGGTGAGGAGTGTGGTGGTGGTGTGTAGGTGGAGACACTGACATGTAGTGGTGGTGGTGGTGTGTAGAGTGGAGACACTGACATGTAGTGGTGGTGGTGGGTGGAGACACTGACATGTGGTGGTGGTGGAGACACTGCACTGACATGTAGTGGTGGGTGGTGGTGTGTAGGTGGAGACACTGACATGTAGTGGTGGTGGTGGTGGTGGTGGAGACACTGAGGTGGAGACACTGACATGTAGTGAGTGGTGGTGGTGTGTGCAGGTGGAACACTGACATGTAGTGGTGGTGGTGGTGTGGTAGGTGGAGACACTGACATGTAGTGGTGGTGTGGTGGTGTGTAGGGGTGGAGACACTGACATGTAGTAGTGGTGGTGGTGTGTGGGGTGGAACACTGACATGTAGTGGTGGTGGTGGTGTGTAGGTGGAGACACTGACATGTAGTGGTGGTGGTGGTGTGTGGAGTGGAGACACTGACATGTAGTGGTGGTGGTGTGTGTAGGTGGAGACACTGACATGTAGTAGTGGTGGTGGTGGTGTGGTGGAGACACTGACATGTAGTGGTGGTGGTGGTGGTGTGTAGGTGGAGACACTGACATGTAGTGTGTGGTGGTGTGTGTAGGTGGAGACACTGACATGTAGTGGTGGTGGTGGTGTGTAGGTGGAGACACTGACATGTAGTGGTGGTGGTGGTGGTGGTGTGTAGGTGGAGACACTGACATGTAGTGGTGGTGGTGGTGGTGTGTAGGTGGAACACTGACATGTAGTGGTGGTGACATGTGGTGTGGTGGTGGGGTGGAGACACTGACATGTAGTGGCAGGTGGAACACTGGTGGTGTGGTGCAGGTGGTGGTGGGTGGAACACTGACATGTGAGGTGGTGGTGGTGGTGTGTGGAGTGGAGACACTGACATGTAGTGGTGGTTGTGGTGTGTAGGTGGAGACACTGACATGTAGTGGTGAGTGGTGGTGTGTAGGTGGGAACACTGACATGTAGTGGTGGTGGTGGTGGTGGTGTGTAGGTGGAGACACTGACATGTAGTGGTGGTGGTGGTGGTGTGTAGGTGGAGACACTGACATGTAGTGGTGGTGGTGGTGGTGTGTAGGTGGAGACACTGACATGTAGTGGTGGTGGTGGTGGTGTGTAGGTGGAGACACTGACATGTAGTGGTGGTGGTGTGTGTGTGGTGTGGAGACACTGACATGTAGTGGTGGTGGTGGTGTGTAGGTGGGAGACACTGACATGTAGTGGTGGTGGTGGTGGTGTGTAGGTGGAGACACTGACATGTAGTAGTGGTGGTGGTGGTGTGTGGGGTGGAGACACTGACATGTGGTAGGTGGTGGTGGTGTGTGTGTAGGTGGAGACACTGACATGTGGTGGCAGGTGGTGGTGGAGACACTGACATGTAGTGGTGGTGTGTGGGTGGAGACACTGACATGTAGTGGTGGTGGTGGTGGTGTGTAGGTGGAGACACTGACATGTAGTGGTGGTGGTGGTGTGTAGGTGGAGACACTGACATGTAGTGGTGGTGGTGGTGTGGTGGTGGAGACACTGACATGTAGTGGTGGTGGTGGTGTGTAGGTGGAGACACTGACATGTAGTGGTGGTGGTGGTGGTGTGTAGGTGGAGACACTGACATGTAGTGGTGGTGGTGGTGGTGTAGGTGGAGACACTGACATGTAGTGGTGGTGGTGGTGTGGGTGGAGACACACTGACATGTAGTGGTGGTGGGTGTGTAGGTGGAGACACTGACATGTAGTGGTGGTGGTGGTGTGTAGGTGGAGACACTGACATGTAGTAGTGGTGGTGTGTGTAGGTGGAGACACTGACATGTAGTGGTGGTGGTGGTGGTGTGTAGGTGGAGACACTGACATGTGGTGGTGGTGGTGGTGTGTAGGTGGAGACACTGACATGTAGTGGTGATGGTGGTGTGTAGGTGGAGACACTGACATGTAGTGGTGATGGTGGTGTGTAGGTGGAGACACTGACATGTAGTGTAGTGGTGAGTGGTGGTGGTAGGTGGGGACACTGACATGTAGTGGTGAGTGGTGGTGTGTAGGTGGAGACACTGACATGTAGTGGTGGTAGTGTGGAGTGGAACACTGACATGTAGTGGTGGTGGTGGTGTGTAGGTGGAGACACTGACATGTAGTGGTGGTGGTGGTGGTGGTGTGTGGAGTGGAGACACTGACATATGGTGGTGGTGGTGGTGTGTAGGTGGATACACTGACATGTAGTGGTGGTGAGTGGTGGAATGTAGGTGGAGACACTGACATGTAGTAATGGTGGTGGTGGTGTGTAGGTGGGAGACACTGACATGTAGTGGTGGTGGTGGTGTGTAGGTGGAGACACTGACATGTAGTAGTGATGGTGGTGGTGGTGTGTAGGTTGAGACACTGACATGTAGTAGTGGTGGTGGTGTGTAGGTGGAGACAATGACATGTAGTGGTGGTGGTACGTAGGTTGAGACACTGACAAGTAGTAGTGGTGGTGGTGTGTAGGAGGAGACACTGACATGTGTGTTGGTGGTGTGTAGGTGGAGACAATGACATGTAGTGGTGGTGGTGGTGGTGTGTAGGTGGAGACACTGAGATGTAGTAGTGGTGGTGGTGTGTAGGTGGAGACACTGACATGTGTGGTGGTGGTGTGTAGGTGGAGACACTCCCATTTAGTCATGGTGGTGTGTAGGTGGAGACACTGGCATGTAGTGGTGGTGGTGTGTAGGTGGAGACACTGACATGACATGGTGGTGGTGGTGTGTGGTGGTGGAGACACTGGCATGTAGTGGTGGTGGTGGTGGTGTGTGTGGAGACACTGACATATAGTGGTGGTGGTGGTGGAGATAACTGACATGTAGTGGTGGTGTAGGTGTGGGAGGTTGAGACACTGACATGTAGTGGTGGTGTAGGTGGGAGACACTGGAATGATGTGTAGTGGTGGTGGTGGTGTGTAGGTTGGAGATACTGACATATGGTGGTGGTGGTGGTGGAGACACTGACATGTAGTGGTGGTGTAGGTTGAGACACTGACATATAGTGGTGGTGTGTAGGTGGAGATACTGACATATAGTGGTGGTGTGTAGGTGGAGACACTCCCATTTAGTCATGGTGGTGTGTAGGTGGAGACACTGGCATGTAGTGGTGGTGGTGTGTAGGTGGAGACACTGACATATAGTGGTGGTGTAGGTGGAGACACTGGCATGTAGTGGTGGTGGTGTGTAGGTGGAGACACTGACATGTAGTGGTGGTGTAGGTTGAGACACTGACATGTAGTGGTGGTGTAGGTTGAGACACTGACATGTAGTGGTGGTGTAGGTTGAGACACTGACATATAGTGGTGGTGGTGTGTACATGCTACGTGTTATGTTTACCTAATTTTCCTTGCATATACGTACTTTGATAACCCATTGTGAACATTCTCTAATATTTATTTGTAAACATTTCTATTATTGACTGATTATGTTGTGGCTGTGCAATAAACTCGTCATTAATTTACTCAGGTTGTGTGTTGTGTGTGGGTTGGTATAGTGGAACCTCTTGCCAAGCTAATCCCCCAAAGTAAGGAAGCAAAGTGGATTCCGACGTTTTCAGATTCTTGGTTTCCCGTCCTCTCTGTTAAAATGTAAACTAATTAATCCTTTACTGCAACACTAACCAAAATCGAGCTACAAAATATTTTATTTTCAACAAATCAAAGAACATGAACAGACAGGGTGATCCCAACTGGTGACAGTTGAATAACATTGAATTCAATATTTCCAGCACTGTTTAACTATCGTCAGACGAAATGGCTGTGCACTGGCACATACTAACTGAAAGTAACATCACTAAATTATAAAAAAAACATCATCGAACGTCAAATGCTATCATTATGCAATGAAATACTATGCGACCTCTACATATTCCCACAAATAAAGTTTCTACTTTATTCACTAACAATGTAATCCTACATAGAACAACGGTGGGAGAATTTTGACAGTAACCTCCTAATCAAAGCCTCAGGTGAAAGAATTCCGACAATACTTGAAACACCTAAACAAAGCCTTAGATGGAAGAATTCTGACAGTAAACTCCTGAACAAATCCTTAGATGGAAGACTTCTGACAGTAAACTCCTGAACAAATCCTTAGATGGAAGACTTCTGACAGTAAACTCCTGAACAAATCCTTAGATGGAAGACTTCTGACAGTAAACTCCTGAACAAAGCCTTAGATGGAAGACTTCTGACAGTAAACTCCTGAACAAAGCCTTAGATGGAAGACTTCTGACAGTAAACTCCTTAACAAATCCTTAGATGGAAGAATTCTGACAGTAAACTCCTGAACAAAGCCTTAGATGGAAGACTTCTGACAGTAAACTCCTTAACAAATCCTTAGATGGAAGACTTCTGACAATAAACTCCTTAACAAATCCTTAGATGGAAGAATTCTGACAGTAAACTCCTTAACAAATCCTTAGATGGAAGACTTCTGACAGTAAACTCCTTAACAAATCCTTAGATGGAAGAATTCTGACAGTAAACTCCTTAACAAATCCTTAGATGGAAGACTTCTGACAGTAAACTCCTGAACAAATCCTTAGATGGAAGACTTCTGACAGTAAACTCCTGAACAAATACTTAGAAGGAAGACTTCTGACAGTAAAACTCCTAAAGAAAGCCTTAGACGAAGAATTCTGACAGTAAAACTCCTTAACAAATCCTTAGATGGAAGAATTCTGACAGTAAACTCCTTAACAAATCCTTAGATGGAAGACTTCTGACAGTAAAACTCCTAAAGAAAGCCTTAGACGAAGAATTCTGACAGTAAAACTCCCAAAGAAAGCCTTAGATGGAAGAATTCTGACAGTAAAATCCTAAACAAAGCCTTAGATGGAAGAATTCTGACAGTAAACTCCTGAACAAAGCCTTAGATGGAAGAATTCGAACAGTAAAGTCCTAAACAAAGCCTTAGACGAAGAATTCTGACAATAAATTCCATTAAATGGAAGAATTTTAATAAAAAATGTGTGTTAGATTGGGTTCAAAGTCCCAAACTGCACATCGGCACTATGACATTTGTAAGCCAAGGGTGAACTGTGGAGTTATGAAAGGTTTATGGATCAGGACCCAGGTCTTGATTCATGGCGGGCCATGGAAGGTGAGTCACAGCATTATTGTAAATGAAAGGTGTCACTGCCCGAGAATGTTGTGGCCTAGCATTGTCATCCATAACTACAAGTCTTGTAACAAGAGGATAATCAGCAAACAGGGGGACAACAACTGGATCCAGCACTTCCGGGATATACTGGTCACCCGTCAAAGTTCCACGCCTTGTCACTCAAGTCAAGTTCAGAGAGGAGATATCCCCACATCATAATGGAACCGCCACCAAAGGCAATTGGCAGTTGGTTGACTGTTTTTGCTTCAAATGCTGTATTTCGCTGCCTCCAAATTGTCATGCTTTCATCAGTTACATGAAGATGGAATATCATCAGACCAATGTATTTTTCGCCAAGTCCTTAGGTTGACCTGTTGCCGTTGTCAACAACAAACCACATGTACTTGTTGGTGATTATCGCTCAGTAGAGGGCGTTTGATGACACTTCTAGAGCTGTGCCCGGCTCTCATCAGGCTATTCCAGAATGTTTCCATCCAGACCCAGCGAAATGCTAACCAGTGGTGCTATGGAACAGTGCTTGTGGCAAATGGTTGTCGTTCAGTGAGCTTCAACTGTGTTCTTTCTTCATAATCTGCCGTCGCCCTGGGTCTTTCAGAACGTGGGCGATCCTTCAGCTCATTGGCTCCCCTGTACTTTCTGATCCAACGGATGACAATTTTGTAGAAACAGTTCTTGCTCCATGTCAGTATGAAAGTCGCGATGTTCACATTACGTGCTCCTGCGCTCATTTCTATGAGCATCAATCATGTGCAGCATTGCTATGCATTACCTTGTCTCTCTCATTCTGTTTCAACCGTTCTTGTTAATCCACAGCAAGAAACTACGCACGCGGTACACCTAAAACCTTGATCCAGATCACATACTAGGTTTAGCAATCTCTGGGTCAATTACACGAGGTAGACCTGGCATCATTATTCTTTTAACAGGTGTTATATTTGGGATGACACTTTCTCAGTACAGTAAAGATTCCAGCACTTTTATTAGCTGAATTCCCATCCAGGATTCGAAACTCTCAGAAAAAAACAGTCTGGCACACAAAGTCAGAATCTAACCCACTTAGCCAGCGCGGCCCAAAAATACCCCCAAAACGGAGACAAAATAAAAATAAATCAATAATAATATGGAGTCCTAATTGTATCTCTGCCAATTTTCTACCTATTAACAAGCTCCCCTGCTAATCAACCCTTTTAATAATCAAGCATTTTCTCGGCAGTTCCAGGTTTCATAAAACGCACTAAACTGTTAACCAATTTTTTTAAACAATCCAAAACTAAAACACAGTGAAGAAAATATTTTGCATTTTTGATTCAGAATCGAAATTGTTAGCCTGAACAGCTGTGTATGTATTCATAACCCGTATGCACAACATGATAGTGATTATTTCTATGAAGTATATTCTGAAAATGTGTTTTCAATGATTATTAATCAAATATGGCCATGATTTCAGTGATCTCTACAGTAACGTAACCAGGCAACATTCTTTGTGAATGTCTTTAGCAGCCGCCTGCAGCCTGCCCAGGGCCACTGTGGAGGTAATGAGGGCACGACACCTATTTGAAAGAAATGTTTAAAAAATAATGGTTCAGTTTTTTATTAATCAAATATAGCCATGATTTCCTTTTCACTTCTATCAACAGTAACGTAACTAATCAACATTCTTTGTGAATGTCTGTACCATGGTGTACCCCTCTGTACCATGGTGTTCTGACTATGTCCAAGGTCAAGGTGGAGGTAATGAGGGCACGACACCTATTTGAAAGAAATATTTAAAAAATGACGGTTCGGATCTTCTCCCGTAGACACTCGTCCTATACAACAGAAATTCCAGCGTCCTCATTTGTTTAGGATCCACATAGTGAAAGGTTATCGTCAGCTGGCTGCAACATTCTTTGCCCTGAAAATAGAGTGAGACAGTGCTCAGAAGTGTTCTGTGATGCCGCTAGTAATATGACAGCAATGTAATGGAAGCAGTGTCTCATGGGTTCTTTGACACGGTCAGCAATACTATGGAGGCAGTGCTATATGGGTTCAGGGACATCGTCAGCAATACAGTGGAGGCAGTGGTACATGGGTTCTGGGACACCGTCAGCAATACAGTGGAGGCTGTACTACATGGGTTCTGGGACACTGTCAGCAATACAGTTCAGGCAGTGTTAAATGGGTTCTGGAACTACGTCAGCAATACAGTGGAGGCAGTGCTACATGGGTTCTGGAACACCGTCAGCAATACAGTTCAGGCAGTGTTAAATGGGTTCTGGGACACTGTCAGCAATGCAGTGGAGGCAGTGTTACATGGGTACTGGGACACCTAAACAATACAGTGGAGGCAGTGCTACATGGGTACTGGGACACCATCATCAATACAGTGGAGGTAGTGTTACATGGGTTCTGGTACACCGTCAGCAATACACTGGAGGCAGTGTTACATGGGTTCTTGGACACCGTCAGCAATACAGTGGAGGCAGTGTTACATGGGTTCTGGGACACGGTTATCAATACAGTGGAGGCGGTGCTACATAGGTTCTGGGACACCATCAGCAATACAGTGGAGGTGGTGCTACATGGATTTTGGGACACTGTTATCAATACAGTGGAGGCACTGCTACATGGGTTCTGGGAAACTGTTATCAATACAGTGGAGGCGGTGCTACATGGCTTCTGGGACATCCTCAGCAATACAGTGGAGGACGTGCTACATTGGTTCTGGGACACCGTCAGTAATTCAGTGAAGGCAGTGCTATATGGGTTCTCGGACACTGTTTTCAATACAGTGGAGGCTGTGCTACATGGGTTCTGGGACACTGTTATCAATACAGTGAAGGCAATGCTCCATGGGTTCTGGACACTGTTATCAATACAGTGGAGGCAGTGGTACATGCTTTCTGGGACATCCTCAGCAATACAGTGGAGGTCGTGCTACATAGGTTCTGGGACACCGTCAGTAATTCAGTGAAGGCTGTGCTACATGGTTTCTGGGACACTGTTATCAATACAGTTATGAGTGTACTACATGGGTTCTGGGACACCATCATCAATACAGTGGAGGTAGTGTTACATGGGTTCTGGTACACCGTCAGCAATACACTGGAGGCAGTGTTACATGGGTTCTGGGACACTGTCAGCAATACAGTGAAGGCAGTGTTACATGGGTTCTGGTACACCGTCAGCAATACAGTGGAGGCAGTGTTACATGGGTTCTGGGACACTGTTATCAATACAGTGGAGGTGGTGCTACATGGGTTCTGGAACATTGTTATCAATACAGTGGAGGCTGTGCTACATGGGTTCTGGGACATTGTTATCAATACAGTAGAGGCGGTGCTACATAGGTTCTGGGACACCGTCAGCAGTATAGTGGAGGCTGTGCTACATGGGTTCTGGGACACTGTTATGAATACAGTGGAGGCAGTGCTACATGGGTTCTGGGACACCATCAAGAATACAGTGGAGGCTGTGCTACATGGGTTCTGGGACACTGTTATCAATACAGTGAAGGCAATGCTCCATGGGTTCTGGACACTGTTATCAATACAGTGGAGGCAGTGGTACATGAGTTCTGGGACATCCTCAGCAATACAGTGGAGGTCGTGCTACATTGGTTCTGGGACACCGTCAGTAATTCAGTGAAGGCTGTGCTACATGGTTTCTGGGACACTGTTATCAATACAGTTATGAGTGTACTACATGGGTTCTGGGACACCATCATCAATACAGTGGAGGTAGTGTTACATGGGTTCTGGTACACCGTCAGCAATACACTGGAGGCAGTGTTACATGGGTTCTGGGACACTGTCAGCAATACAGTGGAGGCAGTGTTACATGGGTTCTGGGACACTGTTATCAATACAGTGGAGGCTGTGCTACATAGGTTCTGGGACACCATCAGCAATACAGAGGAGGCAGTGGTACATGAGTTCTGGGACATCCTCAGCAATACAGTGGAGGCGGTGGTACATTGGTTCTGGGACACCGTCAGCAATACAGTGGAGGCAGTGCTACATGGGTTCTGGGACACTTTAATTAGCAAAACAGTGGAGGCGGTGCTACATGGGTTCTGGGACACTATCATCAGCAATACAGTGGAGGCACTGCTACATGTGTTCTGGGACACTGTGGTCAGCAATACAGTGAAGACAATGTTACATGGGTTCTGGGGCACCATCATCAGCAATACAGTGAAGGCAGTGCTGCATGGGTTCTGTGACACTGTCGTCAGCAATACAGTGGAGGCAGTGTTACATGGGTTCTTTGGACACCATCATCAATACAGAGGAGGCAGTGTTACATGGGTTCTTGGACACCATCATCAATACAGTGGAGGCAGAGCTACATGGGTTCTGGGACACTGTTATCAATACAGTGGAGGCGGTGCTACATGGGTTCTGGGACACCATCAGCAATACAGTGGAGGCAGTGCTACATGGGTTCTGGGACATTGTCATCAATACAGTGGAGGCAGTGCTACATGGGATCTGGGACATTGTTATCAATACAGAGGAGGAGGTGCTATATGGGTTCTGGGACACTGTTATCAATACAGTGGAGGCAGTGCTACATGGGTTCTGGGACACTGTGTCAGCAATACAGTTATCAATACAGTGGAGTCAGTGCTACATGGGTTCTGGGACATTGTTATCAATACAGCAGATCTGGTACAGCGGTGCTGGAGGCTGGGTCCAGCTACATGGGTTCTGGGACACATCAATACAGCAGTATAGTGGAGGCTGTGCTACATGGGTTCTGGGGACACTGTTATGAATACAGTGGAGGCAGTGCTACATGGGTTCTGGGACACCATCAAGAATACAGTGGAGGCTGTGCTACATGGGTTCTGGGACACTGTTATCAATACAGTGAAGGCAATGCTCCATGGGTTCTGGACACTGTTATCAATACAGTGGAGGCAGTGGTACATGAGTTCTGGGACATCCTCAGCAATACAGTGGAGGTCGTGCTACATTGGTTCTGGGACACCATCAGTAATTCAGTGAAGGCTGTGCTACATGGTTTCTGGGACACTGTTATCAATACAGTTATGAGTGTACTACATGGGTTCTGGGACACCATCATCAATGCAGTGGAGGTAGTGTTACATGGGTTCTGGTACACCATCAGCAATACACTGGAGGCAGTGTTACATGGGTTCTGGGACACTGTCAGCAATACAGTGGAGGCAGTGTTACATGGGTTCTGGGACACTGTTATCAATACAGTGGAGGCAGTGCTACATAGGTTCTGGGACACCATCAGCAATACAGAGGAGGCAGTGGTACATGAGTTCTGGGACATCCTCAGCAATACAGTGGAGGCGGTGGTACATGGGTTCTAGGACACTATCATCAGCAATACAGTGGAGGCACTGCTACATGTGTTCTGGGACACTGTGGTCAGCAATACAGTGAAGACAATGTTACATGGGTTCTGGGGCACTATCATCAGCAATACAGTGAAGGCAGTGCTGCATGGGTTCTGTGACACTGTCGTCAGCAATACAGTGGAGGCAGTGTTACATGGGTTCTTTGGACACCATCATCAATACAGAGGAGGCAGTGTTACATGGGTTCTTGGACACCATCATCAATACAGTGGAGGCAGAGCTACATGGGTTCTGGGACACTGTTATCAATACAGAGGAGGCAGTGCTACATGGCTTCTGGGACACTGTTATCAATACAGTGGAGGCGGTGCTACATGGGTTCTGGGACACCATCAGCAATACAGTGGAGGCAGTGCTACATGGGTTCTGGGACATTGTCATCAATACAGTGGAGGCAGTGCTACATGGGATCTGGGACATTGTTATCAATACAGAGGAGGAGGTGCTATATGGGTTCTGGGACACTGTTATCAATACAGTGGAGGCAGTGCTACATGGGTTCTGGGACACTGTCAGCAATACAGTGGAGTCAGTGCTACATGGGTTCTGGGACACTGTTATCAATACAGTGGAGGCAGTGCTACATGGGTTCTGGGACATTGTTATCAATACTGTGGAGGCGGTGCTACATGGGTTCTGGAACATTGTTATCAATACAGTGGAGGCTGTGCTACATGGGTTCTGGGACATTGTTATCAATACAGTAGAGGCGGTGCTACATAGGTTCTGGGACACCGTCAGCAGTATAGTGGAGGCTGTGCTACATGGGTTCTGGGACACTGTTATGAATACAGTGGAGGCAGTGCTACATGGGTTCTGGGACACCATCAAGAATACAGTGGAGGCTGTGCTACATGGGTTCTGGGACACTGTTATCAATACAGTGAAGGCAATGCTCCATGGGTTCTGGACACTGTTATCAATACAGTGGAGGCAGTGGTACATGAGTTCTGGGACATCCTCAGCAATACAGTGGAGGTCGTGCTACATTGGTTCTGGGACACCGTCAGTAATTCAGTGAAGGCTGTGCTACATGGTTTCTGGGACACTGTTATCAATACAGTTATGAGTGTACTACATGGGTTCTGGGACACCATCATCAATACAGTGGAGGTAGTGTTACATGGGTTCTGGTACACCGTCAGCAATACACTGGAGGCAGTGTTACATGGGTTCTGGGACACTGTCAGCAATACAGTGAAGGCAGTGTTACATGGGTTCTGGTACACCGTCAGCAATACAGTGGAGGCAGTGTTACATGGGTTCTGGGACACTGTTATCAATACAGTGGAGGCGGTGCTACATAGGTTCTGGGACACCATCAGCAATACAGAGGAGGCAGTGGTACATGAGTTCTGGGACATCCTCAGCAATACAGTGGAGGCGGTGGTACATTGGTTCTGGGACACCGTCAGCAATACAGTGGAGGCAGTGCTACATGGGTTCTGGGACACTTTAATTAGCAAAACAGTGGAGGCGGTGCTACATGGGTTCTGGGACACTATCATCAGCAATACAGTGGAGGCACTGCTACATGTGTTCTGGGACACTGTGGTCAGCAATACAGTGAAGACAATGTTACATGGGTTCTGGGGAACTATCATCAGCAATACAGTGAAGGCAGTGCTGCATGGGTTCTGTGACACTGTCGTCAGCAATACAGTGGAGGCAGTGTTACATGGGTTCTTGGACACCATCATCAATACAGAGGACGCAGTGTTACATGGGTTCTTGGACACCATCATCAATACAGAGGACGCAGTGTTACATGGGTTCTGGGACACTGTTATCAATACAGAGGAGGCAGTGCTACATGGGTTCTGGGACACTGTTATCAATACAGTGGAGGCAGTGCTACATGGGTTCTGGGACACTGTCAGCAATACAGTGGAGTCAGTGCTACATGGGTTCTGGGACATTGTTATCAATACAGTGGAGGCGGTGCTACATGGGTTCTGGAACATTGTTATCAATACAGTGGAGGCTGTGCTACATGGGTTCTGGGACATTGTTATCAATACAGTGGAGGCGGTGCTACATGGGTTCTGGGACACATCATCAGCAGCAATATAGTGGAGGCTGTGCTACATGGGTTCTGGGACACTGTTATGAATACAGTGGAGGCAGTGCTACATGGGTTCTGGGGACACCATCAAGAATACAGTGGAGGCTGTGCTACATGGGTTCTGGGACACTGTTATCAATACAGTGAAGGCAATGCTCCATGGGTTCTGGACACTGTTATCAATACAGTGGAGGCAGTGGTACATGAGTTCTGGGACATCCTCAGCAATACAGTGGAGGTCGTGCTACATTGGTTCTGGGACACCGTCAGTAATTCAGTGAAGGCTGTGCTACATGGTTTCTGGGACACTGTTATCAATACAGTTATGAGTGTACTACATGGGTTCTGGGACACCATCATCAATACAGTGGAGGTAGTGTTACATGGGTTCTGGTACACCGTCAGCAATACACTGGAGGCAGTGTTACATGGGTTCTGGGACACTGTCAGCAATACAGTGAAGGCAGTGTTACATGGGTTCTGGTACACCGTCAGCAATACAGTGGAGGCAGTGTTACATGGGTTCTGGGACACTGTTATCAATACAGTGGAGGCGGTGCTACATAGGTTCTGGGACACCATCAGCAATACAGAGGAGGCAGTGGTACATGAGTTCTGGGACATCCTCAGCAATACAGTGGAGGCGGTGGTACATTGGTTCTGGGACACCGTCAGCAATACAGTGGAGGCAGTGCTACATGGGTTCTGGGACACTTTAATTAGCAAAACAGTGGAGGCGGTGCTACATGGGTTCTGGGACACTATCATCAGCAATACAGTGGAGGCACTGCTACATGTGTTCTGGGACACTGTGGTCAGCAATACAGTGAAGACAATGTTACATGGGTTCTGGGGCACTATCATCAGCAATACAGTGAAGGCAGTGCTGCATGGGTTCTGTGACACTGTCGTCAGCAATACAGTGGAGGCAGTGTTACATGGGTTCTTGGACACCATCATCAATACAGAGGACGCAGTGTTACATGGGTTCTTGGACACCATCATCAATACAGTGGAGGCAGTGCTACATGGGTTCTGGGACACTGTTATCAATACAGAGGAGGCAGTGCTACATGGGTTCTGGGACACTGTTATCAATACAGTGGAGGCGGTGCTACATGGGTTCTGGGACACCATCAGCAATACAGTGGAGGCAGTGCTACATGGGTTCTGGGACATTGTCATCAATACAGTGGAGGCAGTGCTACATGGGATCTGGGACATTGTTATCAATACAGAGGAGGAGGTGCTATATGGGTTCTGGGACACTGTTATCAATACAGTGGAGGCAGTGCTACATGGGTTCTGGGACACTGTCAGCAATACAGTGGAGTCAGTGCTACATGGGTTCTGGGACATTGTTATCAATACAGTGGAGGCAGTGCTACATGGGTTCTGGGACATTGTTATCAATACAGTGGAGGCTGTGCTACATGGGTTCTGGGACATTGTTATCAATACAGTGGAGGCGGTGCTACATGGGTTCTGGGACACTGTTATCAATACAGTGGAGGCTAGTGCTACATGGGTTCTGGGACACTGTTATCAATACAGTGGAGGCAGTGCTACATGGGTTCTGGGACACCATCAAGAATACAGTGGAGGCTGTGCTACATGGGTTCTGGGACACTGTTATCAATACAGTGAAGGCAATGCTCCATGGGTTCTGGACACTGTTATCAATACAGTGGAGGCAGTGGTACATGAGTTCTGGGACATCCTCAGCAATACAGTGGAGGTCGTGCTACATTGGTTCTGGGACACCGTCAGTAATTCAGTGAAGGCTGTGCTACATGGTTTCTGGGACACTGTTATCAATACAGTTATATGAGTGTACTACATGGGTTCTGGGACACCATCATCAATACAGTGGAGGTACATACAAGGGGTTACATGGTTCTGGGACATCATCAGCAATACACTGGAGGCAGTGTTACATGGGTTCTGGGACACTGTCAGCAATACAGTGAAGGCAGTGTTACATGGGTTCTGGTACACCGTCATCAATACAGTGGAGGCAGTGTTACATGGGTTCTGGGACACTGTTATCAATACAGTGGAGGCGGTGCTACATAGGTTCTGGGACACCATCAGCAATACAGAGGAGGCAGTGGTACATGAGTTCTGGGACATCCTCAGCAATACAGTGGAGGCGGTGGTACATTGGTTCTGGGACACCATCAAGAATACAGTGGAGGCGGTGCTACATGGGTTTTCTGACACTGTTATCAATACAGTAAAGGTAGTGCTCCATGGGTTCTGGAAACTGTTATCAATACATTGTAGGGGGTGCTACATGGGTTCTGGGACACTGTCAGCAATACAGTGGAGGCTGTGCTACATGGGATCTGGGACACACTTATCAATACAGTGAAGGCTGTGCTATATGGGTTCTGGGACACTGTCAGCAATACAGTGAAGGCTGTGCTACATGCGATCTGGGACATCGTCAGCAATACAGTGAATACAGTGCTAAATGGGTTCTGGGACATCGTCAGCAATACAGTGAAGGCTGTGCTACATGGGTTTTGGGACACTGTCAGCAATACAGTGGAGGCAGTGCTACATGGTTTCTGGGACACTGTTATCAATACAGTGGAGGCAGTGCTACATGGGTTCTGGGACATCGTCAGCAATACAGTGAAGGCTGTGCACAATGGGTTCTGGGACACTGTTATCAATACAGTGGAGGCGGTGCTACATGGGTTCTGGGACATCATAAGCAATACAGTGGAGGCAGTGCTATATGGGTTCTGGGACACTGTCAGCAATACAGTGAAGGCAGTGCTACATGGGTTCCGGGACACTGTTATCAATACAGTGGAGGCAGTGCTACATGGGTTCTGGGACATCGTCAGCAATACAATGGAGGCTGTGTTACTTGGGTTCTGGGACACTGTTATCAATACAGTGGAGGCAGTGCTACATGGGTTCTGGGACACTGTCAGCAATACAGTGAAGGCAGTGCTACATGGGTTCTGGGACACTGTCAGCAATACAGTGGATGTTTTGCTACATGGGTTCTGGGACACTATTATCAATACAGTGAAGGCTGTGCTACATGGGTTCTGGGACACTGTCAGCAATAGAGCGAAGGCAGTGCTACATGGGTTCTGGGACACTGTCAGCAATACAGTGGAGGTTGTGCTACATGGGTTCTAGGACACTGTCAGCAATACAGTGAAGTCTGTGCTACATGGGTTCTGGGACATCGTCAGCAATGCAGTGAAGGCAGTGCTACATGGGTTCTGGGACATCGTCAGCAATACAGTGGAGGCAGTGCTACATGCGTTCTGGGACATCGTCAGCAATACAGTGAAGGCAGTGCTACATGGGTTCTGGGACATCGTCAGCAATACAGTGAAGGCTGTTCTACATGAGTTCTGGGACATCGTCAGCAATACAGTGAAGGCTGTGCTACATGGGTTCTGGGACACTGTCTGCAATACAGTGGAGGCAGTGCTACATGCGTTCTGGGACATCGTCAGCAATACAGTGAAGGCTGTGCTACATGGGTTCTGGGACACTGTCAGCAATACAGTGGAGGCAGTGCTACATGGTTTCTGGGACACTGTTATCAATACAGTGGAGGCAGTGCTACATGGGTTCTGGAACATCGTCAGCAATACAGTGAAGGCTGTGCACCATGGGTTCTGGGACACTGTTATCAATACAGTGGAGGCAGTGCTACATGGATTTTGGGACACTGTCAGCAATACAGTGGATGTTTTGCTACATGGGTTCTGGGACACTATTATCAATACAGTGGAGGCTGTGCAACATGGGTTCTGGGACACTGTCAGCAATACAGTGGAGGTTGTGCTACATGGGTTCTAGGACACTGTCAGCAATACAGTGGAGGCTGTGCTACATGGGTTCTGGGACATCGTCAGGAATACAGTGAAGGCAGTGCTACATGGGTTCTGGGACATCGTCAGCAATACAGTGGAGGCAGTGCTATATGGGTTCTGGGACACTGTCAGCAATACAGTGGAGCCTGTACTACATGGGTTCTAGGACATCGTCAGCAATACAGTGAAGGGACACTGTTATCAATACAGTGGAGGCTGTGCTACATGGTTTTGGGACACTGTCATCAATACAGGGAAGGCAGTGCTACATGGGTTCTGGGACACTGTTATCAATACAGTGGAGGCTGTGCTACATGGTTTTGGGACACTGTCATCAATACAGTGAAGGCAGTGCTACATGGGTTCATGGACACCGTCAGCAATACAGTTCAGGCAGTGTTAAATGGGTTCTGGAACTACGTCAGCAATACAGTGGAGGCAGTGCTACATGGGTTCTGGAACACCGTCAGCAATACAGTTCAGGCAGTGTTAAATGGGTTCTGGGACACCGTCAGGAATGCAGTGGAGGCAGTGTTACATGGGTACTGGGACACCTAAGAAATACAGTGGAGTCAGTGCTACATGGGTACTGGGACACCATCATCAACACAGTGGAGGTAGTGTTACATGGGTTCTGGTACACCGTCAGCAATACACTGGAGGCAGTGTTACATGGGTTCTTGGACACTGTCAGCAATACAGTGGAGGCAGTGTTACATGGGTTCTGGGACACGGTTATCAATACAGTGGAGGCGGTGCTACATAGGTTCTGGGACACCATCAGCAATACAGTGGAGGCGGTGCTACATGGATTCTGGGACACTGTTATCAATACAGTGAAGGCAGTGCTACATGGCTTCTGGGACATCCTCAGCAATACAGTGGAGGACGTGCTACATTGGTTCTGGGACACCGTCAGTAATTCAGTGAAGGCAGTGCTATATGGGTTCTGGGACACTTTTTTCAATACAGTGGAGGCTGTGCTACATGGGTTCTGGGACACTGTTATCAATACAGTGAAGACAGTGCTCCATGGGTTCTGGACACTGTTATCAATACAGTGGAGGCAGTGGTACATGAGTTCTGGGACATCCTCAGCAATACAGTGGAGGCCGTGCTACATTGGTTCTGGGACACCGTCAGTAATTCAGTGAAGGCTGTGCTACATGGTTTCTGGGACACTGTTATCAATACAGTTATGAGTGTACTACATGGGTTCTGGGACACCATCATCAATACAGTGGAGGTAGTGTTACATGGGTTCTGGTACACCGTCAGCAATACACTGGAGGCAGTGTTACATGGGTTCTGGGACACTGTCAGCAATACAGTGGAGGCAGTGTTACATGGGTTCTGGGACACTGTTATCAATACAGTGGAGGTTGTGCTACATAGGTTCTGGGACACCATCAGCAATACAGAGGAGGCAGTTGTACATGATTTCTGGGACATCCTCAGCAATACAGTGGAGGCGGTGCTACATGGGTTCTGGGACACCGTCAGCAATACAGTGGAGGCAGTGCTACATGGGTTCTGGGACACTTTAATTAGCAATACAGTGGAGGCGGTGCTACATGTGTTCTGGGACACTATCATCAGCAATACAGTGGAGGCACTGCTACATGTGTTCTGGGACACTGTGGTCAGCAATACAGTGAAGACAATGTTACATGGGTTCTGGGGCACTATCATCAGCAATACAGTGAAGGCAGTGCTGCATGGGCTCTGTGACACTGTCGTCAGCAATACAGTGAAGGCTGTGCACCATGGGTTCTGGGACACTGTTATCAATACAGTGGAGGCGGTGCTACATGGGTTCTGGGACATCATCAGCAATACAGTGGAGGCAGTGTTACATGGGTTCTGGGACACTGTTATCAATACAGTGGAGGCAGTGCTACATAGGTTCTAGGACACCGTTATCAATTCAGTGGAGGCGGTGCTACATAGGTTCTGGAACACCGTTATCAATACAGTGGAGGCGGTGCTACATGGGTTCTGGCAAACCGTTATCAATACAGTGGAGGTGGTGCTACATAGGTTCTAAGACACTGTCGTCAGCAATACAGTGGAGGGAGTGTTACATGGGTTCTGGGACACTGTCGTCAGGAATACAGTGGAGGTAGTGTTACATGGGTTCTTGCACACCATCATCAATACAGTGGAGGCAGTGTTACATGGGTTCTGGGACACCATCATCAATACAGTGGAGGCTGTGCTAAATGGGTTCTAGGACACTGTCAGCAAAACAGTGGAGGCTGTGCTACATGGGTTCTGGGACACCATCATCAATACAGTGGAGGCTGTGCTAAATGGGTTCTAGGACACTGTCAGCAAAACAGTGGAGGCTGTGCTACATGGGTTCTGGGACACCATCAGCAATACAGTGGAGGCTGTGCTACATGGGTTCTGGGACACCGTCAGCTATACAGTGAAGGCTGTGCTACATGGGTTCTGGGACACTGTCAGCAATACAGTGGAGGCTGTGGTACATGGGTTGTAGGACACTGTCAGCAATACAGTAGAGGCTGTACTACATGGGTTCTAGGGCACTGTCAGCAATACAGTGGAGGCTGTGTTACATGGGTTCTGGACACGGTTATCAATACAGTGGAGGTGGTGCTACATCGGTTCTGGGACAACGTCAGCAGTATAGTCGAGGTTGTGCTACATGGGTTCTGGGACACTGTTATGAATACAGAGGAGGCAGTGTTACATGGGTTCTGGGACACTGTTATCAATACAGTGGAGGCGGTGCTACATAGGTTCTAGGACACCGTTATCAATTCAGTGGAGGCGGTGCTACATAGGTTCTGGAACACCGTTATCAATACAGTGGAGGCGGTGCTACATGGGTTCTGGCAAACCGTTATCAATACAGTGGAGGTGGTGCTACATAGGTTCTAAGACACTGTCGTCAGCAATACAGTGGAGGGAGTGTTACATGGGTTCTGGGACACTGTCGTCAGGAATACAGTGGAGGTAGTGTTACATGGGTTCTTGCACACCATCATCAATACAGTGGAGGCAGTGTTACATGGGTTCTGGGACACCATCATCAATACAGTGGAGGCTGTGCTAAATGGGTTCTAGGACACTGTCAGCAAAACAGTGGAGGCTGTGCTACATGGGTTCTGGGACACCATCATCAATACAGTGGAGGCTGTGCTAAATGGGTTCTAGGACACTGTCAGCAAAACAGTGGAGGCTGTGCTACATGGGTTCTGGGACACCATCAGCAATACAGTGGAGGCTGTGCTACATGGGTTCTGGGACACCGTCAGCTATACAGTGAAGGCTGTGCTACATGGGTTCTGGGACACTGTCAGCAATACAGTGGAGGCTGTGGTACATGGGTTGTAGGACACTGTCAGCAATACAGTAGAGGCTGTACTACATGGGTTCTAGGACACTGTCAGCAATACAGTGGAGGCTGTGTTACATGGGTTCTGGGACACTGTTATGAATACAGTGGAGGTGTTGCTACATGGGTTCTGGGACACCATCAGCAATAGAGTGGAGGCAGTGCTACATGGGTTCTGGGACACTGTCAGCAATACAGTGGAGGCTGTGCTACATGGGTTCTAGGACACTGTTATCAATACAGTGGAGGCAGTGCTACATGGGTTCTTTGACATTGTTATCAATACAGTGGAGGCAGTGCTACATGGGTTCTGGGACATTGTTATCAATACAGTGGAGGCTGTGCTACATGGGTTCTGGGACATTGTTATCAATACAGTGGAGGCGGTGCAACATAGGTTCTGGGACACCGTCAGCAGTTTAGTGGAGGCTGTGCTACATGGGTTCTGGGACACTGTTATGAATACAGTGGAGGCAGTGGTACATGGGTTCTGGGACACCATTAAGAATACAGTGGAGGCGGTGCTACATGGGTTCTCTGACACTGTTATCAATACAGTGAAGGCAGTGCTCCATGGGTTCTGGAAACTGTTATCAATACACTGTAGGCGGTTGCTGCATGGGTTCTGGGACACTGTCAGCAATACAGTGGAGGCTGTGCTACATGGGTTCTGGGACACTCTTATCAATACAGTGAAGGCTGTGCTACATGGGTTCTGGGACATGGTCAACAATGCAGTGAAGGCTGTGCAACATGGGTTCTGGGACACTGTCAGCAATACAGTGAAGGCTGTGCTACATGGGTTCTGGGACATCGTCAGCAATACAGTGAAGGCAGTGCTACATGGGTTCTGGGACATCGTCAGCAATACAGTGAAGGCTGTGCTACATGGGTTCTGGGACAATGTCAGCAATACAGTGGAGGCTGTACTACATGGGTTCTGGGACACTGTTATCAATACAGTGGAGGCAGTGCTACATGGGTTCTTTGACATTGTTATCAATACAGTGGAGGCAGTGCTACATGGGTTCTGGGACATTGTTATCAATACAGTGGAGGCTGTGCTACATGGGTTCTGGGACATTGTTATCAATACAGTGGAGGCGGTGCAACATAGGTTCTGGGACACCGACAACAGTATAGTGGAGGCTGTGCTACATGGGTTCTGGGACACTGTTATTAATACAGTGGAGGCAGTGGTACATGGGTTCTGGGACACCATTAAGAATACAGTGGAGGCGGTGCTACATGGGTTCTCTGACACTGTTATCAATACAGTGAAGGCAGTGCTCCATGGGTTCTGGAAACTGTTATCAATACACTGTAGGCGGTGCTGCATGGGTTCTGGGACACTGTCAGCAATACAGTGGAGGAGGTGCTATATGGGTTCTGGGACACTGTTATCATTACAGTGGAGTCAGTGCTACATGGGTTCTGGGACACTGTTATGAATACAGTGGAGGCAGTGCTACATGGGTTCTGGGACATTGTTATCAATACAGTGGAGGCAGTGCTACATGGGTTCTGGGACATTGTTATCAATACAGTGGAGGCTGTGCTAAATGGGTTCTAGGACACTGTCAGCGAAACAGTGGAGGCTGTGCTACATGGGTTCTGGGACATCATCATCAATACAGTGGAGGCTGTGCTAAATGGGTTCTAGGACACTGTCAGCAAAACAGTGGAGGCTGTGCTACATGGGTTCTGGGACACCATCAGCAATACAGTGGAGGCTGTGCTACATGGGTTCTGGGACACCGTCAGCTATACAGTGAAGGTTGTGCTACATGGGTTCTTGGACACTGTCAGCAATACAGTGGAGGCTGTGCTACATGGGTTCTAGGACACTGTCAGCAATACAGTAGAGGCTGTACTACATGGGTTCTAGGACACTGTCAGCAATACAGTGGAGGCTGTGTTACATGGGTTCTGCACACGGTTATCAATACAGTGGAGGCGGTGCTACATAGGTTCTGGGACAACGTCGGCAGTATAGTCGAGGTTGTGCTACATGGGTTCTGGGACACTGTTATCAATACAGTGGAGGTGGTGTTACATGGGTTCTGGGACACCATCAGCAATACAGTGGGGGCAGTGCTACATGGGTCCTGGGACACCATCAGCAATACAGTGGAGGCAGTGCTACATGGGTTCTGGGACATTGTTATCAATACAGAGGAGGAGGTGCTATATGGGTTCTGGGACACTGTTATCAATACAGTGGAGGCAGTGCTACATGGGTTCTAGGACACTGTCAGCAATACAGTGGAGTCAGTGCTACATGGGTTCTGGGACACTGTTATCAATACAGTGGAGGCAGTGCTACATGGGTTCTGGGACATTGTTATCAATACAGTGGAGGCAGTGCTACATGGGTTCTGGGACATTGTTATCAATACAGTGGAGGCAGTGCTACATGGGTTCTGGGACATTGTTATCAATACAGTGGAGGCTGTGCTAAATGGGTTCTAGGACACTGTCAGCGAAACAGTGGAGGCTGTGCTACATGGGTTCTGGGACATCATCATCAATACAGTGGAGGCTGTGCTAAATGGGTTCTAGGACACTGTCAGCAAAACAGTGGAGGCTGTGCTACATGGGTTCTGGGACACCATCAGCAATACAGTGGAGGCTGTGCTACATGGGTTCTGGGACACCGTCAGCTATACAGTGAAGGTTGTGCTACATGGGTTCTTGGACACTGTCAGCAATACAGTGGAGGCTGTGGTACATGGGTTCTAGGACACTGTCAGCAATACAGTAGAGGCTGTACTACATGGGTTCTAGGACACTGTCAGCAATACAGTGGAGGCTGTGTTACATGGGTTCTGCACACGGTTATCAATACAGTGGAGGCGGTGCTACATAGGTTCTGGGACAACGTCAGCAGTATAGTCGAGGTTGTGCTACATGGGTTCTGGGACACTGTTATGAATACAGTGGAGGTGGTGTTACATGGGTTCTGGGACACCATCAGCAATACAGTGGAGGCAGTGCTACATGGGTCCTGGGACACTGTCATCAATACAGTGGAGGCAGTGCTACATGGGTTCTGGGACATTGTTATCAATACAGAGGAGGAGGTGCTATATGGGTTCTGGGACACTGTTATCAATACAGTGGAGGCAGTGCTACATGGGTTCTGGGACACTGTCAGCAATACAGTGGAGTCAGTGCTACATGGGTTCTGGGACACTGTTATCAATACAGTGGAGGCAGTGCTACATGGGTTCTGGGACATTGTTATCAATACAGTGGAGGCAGTGCTACATGGGTTCTGGGACATTGTTATCAATACAGTGGAGGCTGTGCTACATGGGTTCTGGGACATTGTTATCAATACAGTGGAGGCGGTGCAACATAGGTTCTGGGACACCGTCAGCAGTATAGTGGAGGCTGTGCTACAAGGGTTCTGGGACACTGTTATGAATACAGTGGAGGCAGTGCTACATGGGTTCTGGGACACCATCAAGAATACAGTGGAGGCGGTGCTACATGGGTTCTCTGACACTGTTATCAATACAGTGAAGGCAGTGCTCCATGGGTTCTGGAAACTGTTATCAATACACTGTAGGCGGTGCTACATGGGTTCTGGGACACTGTCAGCAATACAGTGGAGGCTGTGCTACATGGGTTCTGGGACACTCTTATTAGTACAGTGAAGGCTGTGCTACATGGGTTCTTGGACATGGTCAACAATGCAGTGAAGGCTGTGCTACATGGGTTCTGGGACACTGTCAGCAATAGAGTGAAGGCTGTGCTACATGGGTTCTGGGACATCGTCAGCAATACAGTGAAGGCAGTGCTACATGGGTTCTGGGACATCGTCAGCAATACAGTGAAAGCTGTGCTACATGGTTTCTGGGACACTGTCAGCAATACAGTGGAGGCAGTGCTACATGGTTTCTGGGACACTGTTATCAATACAGTGGAGGCAGTGCTACATGGGTTCTGGGACATCGTCAGCAATACAGTGAAGGCTGTGCACCATGGGTTCTGGGACACTGTTATCAATACAGTGGAGGCGGTGCTACATGGGTTCTGGGACATCATCAGCAATACAGTGGAGGCAGTGCTATATGGGTTCTAGGACACTGTCAGCAATACAGTGAAGGCAGTGCTACATGGGTTCAGGGACACTGTTATCAATACAGTGGAGGCAGTGTTACATGGGTTCTGGGACATCGTCAGCAATACAGTGGAGGTTGTGCTACATGGGTTCTGGGACACTGTTATCAATACAGTGGAGGCAGTGCTACATGGGTTCTGGGACACTGTCAGCAATACAGTGAAGGCAGTGCTACATGGGTTCTGGGACACTGTCAGCAATACAGTGGATGTTTTGCTACATGGGTTCTGGGACACTATTATCAATACAGTGGAGGCTGTGCTACATGGGTTCTGGGACACTGTCAGCAATACAGTGGAGGCAGTGCTACATGGTTTCTGGGACATTGTTATCAATACAGTGGAGGCAGTGCTACATGGGCTCTGGGACATCGTTATCAATACAGAGGAGGAGGTGCTATATGGGTTCTGGGACACTGTGATCATTACAGTGGAGGCAGTGCTACATGGGTTCTGGGACACTGTCAGCAATACAGTGGAGTCAGTGCTACATGGGTTCAGGGACACTGTTATCAATACAGTGGAGGCAGTGCTACATGGGTTCTGGGACATTGTTATCAATACAGTGGAGGCAGTGCTACATGGGTTCTGGGACATTGTTATCAATACAGTGGAGGCTGTGCTAAATGGGTTCTAGGACACTGTCAGCGAAACAGTGGAGGCTGTGCTACATGGGTTCTGGGACACCATCATCAATACAGTGGAGGCTGTGCTAAATGGGTTCTAGGACACTGTCAGCAAAACAGTGGAGGCTGTGCTACATGGGTTCTGGGACACCATCAGCAATACAGTGGAGGCTGTGCTACATGGGTTCTGGGACACTGTCAGCTATACAGTGAAGGCTGAGCTACATGGGTTCTGGGACACTGTCAGCAATACAGTGGAGGCTGTGGTACATGGGTTCTAGGACACTGTCAGCAATACAGTAGAGGCTGAACTACATGGGTTCTAGGACACTGTCAGCAATACAGTGGAGGCTGTGTTACATGGGTTCTGGACACGGTTATCAATACAGTGGAGGCGGTGCTACATAGGTTCTGGGACAACGTCAGCAGTATAGTCGAGGTTGTGCTACATGGCTTCTGGGACAGTGTCAGCAATACAGTGGAGGTGGTGCTACATGGGTTCTGGGACACCATCAGCAATACAGTGGAGGCAGTGCTACATGGGTTCTGGGACATTGTCATCAATACAGTGGAGGCAGTGCTACATGGGTTCTGGGACATTGTTATCAATACAGAGGAGGAGGTGCTATATGGGTTCTGGGACACTGTTATCAATACAGTGGAGGCAGTAATACATGGGTTCTAGGACACTGTCAGCAATACAGTGGAGTCAGTGCTACATGGGTTCTGGGACACTGTTATCAATACAGTGGAGGCAGTGCTACATGGGTTCTGGGACATTGTTATCAATACAGTGGAGGCAGTGCTACATGGGTTCTGGGACATTGTTATCAATACAGTGGAGGCTGTGCTACATGGGTTCTGGGACATTGTTATCAATACAGTGGAGGCGGTGCTACATAGGTTCTGGGACACCGTCAGCAGGATAGTGGAGGCTGTGCTACAAGGGTTCTGGGACACTGTTATGAATACAGTGGAGGCAGTGCTACATGGGTTCTGGGACACCATCAAGAATACAGTGGAGGCGGTGCTACATGGGTTCTCAGACACTGTTATCAATACAGTGAAGGCAGTGCTCCATGGGTTCTGGAAACTGTTATCAATACATTGTAGGCGGTGCTACATGGGTTCTGGGACACTGTCAGCAATACAGTGGAGGCTGTGCTACATGGGTTCTGGGACACTCTTATTAGTACAGTGAAGGCTGTGCTACATGGGTTCTGGGACATGGTCAGCAATACAGTGGAGCCTGTACTACATGGGTTCTGGGACATCGTCAGCAATACAGTGAAGGCAGTGTTACATGGGTTCTGGGACACTGTTATCAATACAGTTGAGGCAGTGCTTCATGGGTTCTGGGACACCGTTATCAATACAGTGGAGACTGTACTACATGGGTTCTGGGACATCGTCAGCAATACAGTGAAGGCAGTGTTACATGGGTTCTGGGACACTGTTATCAATACAGTTGAGGCAGTGCTTCATGGGTTCTGGGACACCGTTATCAATACAGTGGAGCCTGTACTACATGGGTTCTGGGACACTGTCAGCAATACAGTGAAGGCAGTGCTACATGGGTTCTGGGACACTGTCAGCAATACAGTGAAGGCTGTGCTACATGGGTTCAGGGACATGGTCAACAATGCAGTGAAGGCTGTGCTACATGGGTTCTGGGACACTGTCAGCAATACAGTGAAGGCTGTGATACATGGGTTCTGGGACATGTCAGCAATACAGTGAAGGCAGTGCTACATGGGTTCTTTGGACACCATCATCAATACAGTGGAGGCAGTGCTACATGGTTTCTGGGACACTGTCAGCAATACAGTGGAGGCAGTGCTACATGGTTTCTGGGACACTGTTATCAATACAGTGGAGGCAGTGCTACATGGGTTCAGGGACATGGTCAACAATGCAGTGAAGGCTGTGCTACATGGGTTCTGGGACACTGTCAGCAATACAGTGAAGGCAGTGCTACATGGGTTCTGGGACACTGTTATCAATACAGTGGAGGCAGTGCTACATGGTTTCTGGGACACTGTTATCAATACAGTGGAGGCAGTGCTACATGGGTTCTGGGACATCGTCAGCAATACAGTGAAGGCTGTGCTACATGGGTTCTGGGACACTGTTATCAATACAGTGGAGGCTGTGCTACATGGGTTCTGGGACATTGTTATCAATACAGTGGAGGCGGTGCTACATAGGTTCTGGGACACCGTCAGCAGGATAGTGGAGGCTGTGCTACAAGGGTTCTGGGACACTGTTATGAATACAGTGGAGGCAGTGGTACATGGGTTCTGGGACACCATCAAGAATACAGTGGAGCGGTGCTACATGGGTTCTCTGGGACACTGTTATCAATACAGTGAAGGCAGTGCTCCATGGGTTCTGGAAACTGTTATCAATACACTGTGAAGGCGGTGCTACATGGGTTCTGGGACACTGTCAGCAATACAGTGGAGGCTGTGCTACATGGGTTCTGGGACACTCTTATTAGTACAGTGAAGGCTGTGCTACATGGGTTCTGGGACATGGTCAACAATGCAGTGAAGGCTGTGCTACATGGGTTCTGGGACACTGTCAGCAATAGAGTGAAGGCTGTGCTACATGGGTTCTGGGACATCGTCAGCAATACAGTGAAGGCAGTGCTACATGGGTTCTGGGACATCGTCAGCAATACAGTGAAAGCTGTGAAACATGGTTTCTGGGACACTGTCAGCAATACAGTGGAGGCAGTGCTACATGGTTTCTGGGACACTGTTATCAATACAGTATAGTGAGGCAGTGCTACATGGGTTCTGGGACACTGTCAGCAATACAGTGGAGGCTGTGCACCATGGGTTCTGGGACACTGTTATCAATACAGTGGAGGCGGTGCTACATGGGTTCTGGGACATCATCAGCAATACAGTGGAGGCAGTGCTATATGGGTTCTAGGACACTGTCAGCAATACAGTGAAGGCAGTGCTACATGGGTTCAGGGACACTGTTATCAATACAGTGGAGGCAGTGTTACATGGGTTCTGGGACATCGTCAGCAATACAGTGGAGGTTGTGCTACATGGGTTCTGGGACACTGTTATCAATACAGTGGAGGCAGTGCTACATGGGTTCTGGGACACTGTCAGCAATACAGTGAAGGCAGTGCTACATGGGTTCTGGGACACTGTCAGCAATACAGTGGATGTTTTGCTACATGGGTTCTGGGACACTATTATCAATACAGTGGAGGCTGTGCTACATGGGTTCTGGGACACTGTCAGCAATACAGTGGAGGCAGTGCTACATGGTTTCTGGGACACTGTTATCAATACAGTGGAGGCAGTGCTACATGGGTTCTGGGACACTGTTATCAATACAGTGGAGGCAGTGCTACATGGGCTCTGGGACATTGTTATCAATACAGAGGAGGAGGTGCTATATGGGTTCTGGGACACTGTGATCATTACAGTGGAGGCAGTGCTACATGGGTTCTGGGACACTGTCAGCAATACAGTGGAGTCAGTGCTACATGGGTTCAGGGAGACTGTTATCAATACAGTGGAGGCAGTGCTACATGGGTTCTGGGACATTGTTATCAATACAGTGGAGGCAGTGCTACATGGGTTCTGGGACATTGTTATCAATACAGTGGAGGCTGTGCTAAATGGGTTCTAGGACACTGTCAGCAATACAGTGGAGGCTGTGCTACATGGGTTCTGGGACACCATCATCAATACAGTGGAGGCTGTGCTAAATGGGTTCTAGGACACCGTCAGCAAACAGTGGAGGCTGTGCTACATGGGTTCTGGGACACCATCAGCAATACAGTGGAGGCTGTGCTACATGGGTTCTGGGACACTGTCAGCTATACAGTGAAGGCTGTGCTACATGGGTTCTGGGACACTGTCAGCAATACAGTGGAGGCTGTGGTACATGGGTTCTAGGACACTGTCAGCAATACAGCAGAGGCTGAACTACATGGGTTCTAGGACACTGTCAGCAATACAGTGGAGGCTGTGTTACATGGGTTCTGGGACACGGTTATCAATACAGTGGAGGCTGGTGCTACATAGGTTCTGGGACAACGTCAGCAGTATAGTAGTCGGTTGTGCTACATGGCTTCTGGGACAGTGTCAGCAATACAGTGGAGGTGGTGCTACATGGGTTCTGGGACACCAATCAGCAATACATGGGTTCTGGGACAGGCAGTGCTACATGGGTTCTGGGACACTGTTATCAATACAGTGGAGGCAGTGCTACATGGGTTCTAGGACACTGTCAGCAATACAGTGGAGTCAGTGCTACATGGGTTCTGGGACACTGTTATCAATACAGTGGAGGCAGTGCTACATGGGTTCTGGGACATTGTTATCAATACAGTGGAGGCAGTGCTACATGGGTTCTGGGACATTGTTATCAATACAGTGGAGGCTGTGCTACATGGGTTCTGGGACATTGTTATCAATACAGTGGGCGGTGCTACATAGGTTCTGGGACACCGTCAGCAGGATAGTGGAGGCTGTGCTACAAGGGTTCTGGGACACTGTTATGAATACAGTGGAGGCAGTGCTACATGGGTTCTGGGACACCATCAAGAATACAGTGGAGGCGGTGCTACATGGGTTCTCAGACACTGTTATCAATACAGTGAAGGCAGTGCTCCATGGGTTCTGGAAACTGTTATCAATACATTGTAGGCGGTGCTACATGGGTTCTGGGACACTGTCAGCAATACAGTGGAGGCTGTGCTACATGGGTTCTGGGACACTCTTATTAGTACAGTGAAGGCTGTGCTACATGGGTTCTGGGACATGGTCAGCAATACAGTGGAGCCTGTACTACATGGGTTCTGGGACATCGTCAGCAATACAGTGAAGGCAGTGTTACATGGGTTCTGGGACACTGTTATCAATACAGTTGAGGCAGTGCTTCATGGGTTCTGGGACACCGTTATCAATACAGTGGAGACTGTACTACATGGGTTCTGGGGCATCGTCAGCAATACAGTGAAGGCAGTGCTACATGGGTTCTGGGACACTGTTATCAATACAGTTGAGGCAGTGCTTCATGGGTTCTGGGACACCGTTATCAATACAGTGGAGCCTGTACTACATGGGTTCTGGGACACTGTCAGCAATACAGTGAAGGCAGTGCTACATGGGTTCTGGGACACTGTCAGCAATACAGTGAAGGCTGTGCTACATGGGTTCAGGGACATGGTCAACAATGCAGTGAAGGCTGTGCTACATGGGTTCTGGGACACTGTCAGCAATACAGTGAAGGCTGTGATACATGGGTTCTGGGACATGTCAGCAATACAGTGAAGGCAGTGCTACATGGGTTCTGGGACACTGTTATCAATACAGTGGAGGCAGTGCTACATGGTTTCTGGGACACTGTTATCAATACAGTGGAGGCAGTGCTACATGGGTTCTGGGACATCGTCAGCAATACAGTGAAGGCTGTGCACCATGGGTTCTGGGACACTGTTATCAATACAGTGGAGGCGGTGCTACATGGGTTCTGGGACATCATCAGCAATACAGTGGAGGCAGTGCTATATGGGTTCTGGGACACAGTCAGCAATACAGTGAAGGCAGTGCTACATGGGTTCAGGGACACTGTTATCAATACAGTGGAGGCAGTGTTACATGGGCTCTGGGACATCGTCAGCAATACAGTGAAGGCTGTGCTACATGGGTTCTGGGACACTGTCAGCAATACAGTGGAGGCAGTGCTACATGGTTTCTGGGACACTGTTATCAATACAGTGGAGGCAGTGCTACATGGGTTCTGGGACATCGTCAGCAATACAGTGAAGGCTGTGCACCATGGGTTCTGGGACACTGTTATCAATACAGTGGAGGCGGTGGTACATGGGTTCTGGGACATCATCAGCAATACAGTGGAGGCAGTGCTATATGGGTTCTGGGACACAGTCAAAGCAATACAGTGAAGGCAGTGCTACATGGGTTCAGGGACACTGTTATCAATATAGTGGAGGCAGTGTTACATGGGTTCTGGGACATCGTCAGCAATACAGTGGAGGCTGTGCTACATGGGTTCTGGGACACTGTTATCAATACAGTGGAGGCAGTGCTACATGGGTTCTGGGACACTGTCAGCAATACAGTGAAGGCAGTGCTACATGGGTTCTGGGACACTGTCAGCAATACAGTGGAGGCAGTGCTACATCGGTTCTGGGACATCGTCAGCAATACAGAGGAGGCAGTGCTACATGGGTGCTGGGACATCGTCAGCAATACAGTGGAGGCAGTGCTACATGAGTTCTGGTACACTGTCAGCAATACAGTGAAGACAGAGCTACATGGGTTCTGGGACATCGTCAGCAATACAGTGAAGGCAGTGCTACATGGGTTCTGGGGCACTGTTATCAATACAGTGGAGGCTGTACTATATGGGTTTCTGGGACATCATCAGCAATACAGTAGAGGCAGTGCTATATGGGTTCTGGGACACTGTTTTCAATACAGTGGAGGCAGTGCTACATGGGTTCTGGGACATCGTCAGCAATACAGTGGAGGCAGTGCTATATGGGTTCTGGGACAGTGTTATCAATACAGTGGAGGCGGTGCTACATGGGTTCTGGGACATCGTCAACAATACTGTGGAGGTAGTGCTATAGGGGTTCTGGGACACTGTCAGCAATACAGTGGAGGCAGTGCTACATGGATTCTGGGGCACCATCAGCAATACAGTGGAGGCAGTGTTACATGGGTTCTGGGAAACTGTCAGCAATACAGTGGAGGCGGTGCTACATGGGTTCTGGAACACTGTTATGAATGCAGTGGAGGCAGTGCTACATGGGTTCTGGGACACTGTTATCAATACGGTGAAGGCAGTGTTACATTGATTCTGGGACACTGTCAGCAATACAGTGGAGCCTGTACTACATGGGTTCTGGGACACTTGAGGCTGTGCTACATGGGTTCGGGAACACTGTTATGAATGCAGTGGAGGCAGTGCTACATGAGTTCTGGGACACTGTTATGAATACAGTGGAGGCGGTGCTACATGGGTTCTGGGACACTGTTATCAATACAGTGAAGGCAGTGCTACATGGGTTCTGGGACAGTGTCAGCAATACAGTGGAGCCTGTACTACATGGGTTCTGGGACACCATCAGCAATACAGTGGAGGCTGTACTACATGGGTTCCGGTACATCGTCAGCTATACAGTGAAGGCAGTATTACTTGGG
The DNA here is from genome assembly GCF_003918875.1 of Haliotis rubra. Taxonomy (NCBI): domain Eukaryota; kingdom Metazoa; phylum Mollusca; class Gastropoda; order Lepetellida; family Haliotidae; genus Haliotis; species Haliotis rubra. Next base: position 1,217,081 of record NW_025766514.1, read on the forward strand.
TTCTTGGACATTGTGAGCAATACAGTGTAGGCAGTGTTACATGGGTTCTGGGACACTGTCAGCAATACAGTTGAAGCAGTGCTTCATGGGTTCTGGAACACCGTCAGCAATACAGTGGAGGCTGTTACACGAGGTCTGTGACATTGTCAGCAATACAGTGAAGGCAGTGTTACATGGCTTCTGGGACATCGTCAGCAATACAGTTGAGGCAGTGCTTCATGGGTTCTGGGACACCGTCATCAGTACAGTGGAGCCTGTACTACATGGGTTCTAGGATATCGTCAGCAATACAGTGAAGGCAGTGTTACATGGGTTCTGGGACATCGTCAGCAATACAGTGAAGGCAGTGTTACATGGGTTCTGGGGCATCGTCAGCAATACAGTGAAGGCAGTGTTACATGGGTTCTGGGACACTGTTATCAATACAGTTGAGGCAGTGCTTCATGGGTTCTGGGACACCGTCATCAATACAGTGGAGCCTGTACTACATGGGTTCTGGGACATCGTCAGCAATACAGTGAAGGCAGTGTTACATGGGTTCTAGGACATCGTCAGCAATACAGTGGAGCCTGTACTACATGGGTTCTGGGACATCGTCAGCAATACAGTGGAGCCTGTACTACATGGGTTCTAGGACATCGTCAGCAATACAGTGAAGGCAGTGTTATATGGGTTCTGGGACACTGTTATCAATACAGTGAAGGCAGTGCTACATGGGGTTCTGGGACACTGTTTTCAATACAGTGGAGGCGGTGTTACATGGGTTCTGGGACATCGTCAGCAATACAGTGGAGGCAGTGCTATATGGGTTCTGGGACACTGTTTTCAATACAGTGGAGGCAATGCTACATGGATTCTGGGACACCATCAGCAATACAGTGGAGGCGGTGCTACATGGGTTCTGGGAAACTGTCAGCAATACAGTGGAGGCAGTGCTACATGGGTTCTGGGACACTGTTATGAATACAGTGGAGGCTGTGCTACATGGGTTCTGGAACACTGTTATGAATGCAGTGCAGGCAGTGCTACATTGGTTCTGGAACACTGTTATCAATACAGTGGAGGCTGTGCTACATTGGTTCTGGAACACTGTTATGAATGCAGTGGAGGTTGTGCTACATGGGTTCTGGAACACCGTTATCAATACAGTGAAGGCAGTGCTACATGGGTTCTGGGACACTGTTATCAATACAGTGGAGGCAGTGTTACATGGGTTCTGGAACACTGTTATCAATACAGTGGCAGGTTCTGGAAACACTGTTATCTACAGTGGATAGCCGGTGCTCATGGGTTCTGGGACACTGTTATCAATACAGTGGAGGCAGTGTTACATGGGTTCTGGAACACTGTTATCAATACAGTGGAGGCTGTACTACATGGGTTCTGGGACACCGTCATCAATACAGTGGAGGCTGTTACACGAGTTCTGGGACATTGTCAGCAATACAGTGAAGGCAGTGTAACATGGGTTCTGGGACATCGTCAGCGATACAGTGGAGCCTGTACTACATGGGTTCTGGGACATCGTCAGCAATACAGTGAAGGCAGTGCTACATGGGTTCTGGGGCACTGTCAGCAATACAGTGGAGCCTGTACTACATGGGTTCTAGGACATCGTCAGCAATACAGTAAAGGCAGTGTTACATGGGTTCTGGGACACTGTCAGCAATACAGTGGAGCCTGTACTACATGGGTTCTAGGACATCGTCAGCAATACAGTAAAGGCAGTGTTACATGGGTTCTGGGGCACTGTCAGCAATACAGTGGAGCCTGTACTACATGGGTTCTAGGATATCGTCAGCAATACAGTGAAGGCAGTGCTGCATGGGTTCTGGGACACTGTTATCAATACAGTTGAGGCAGTGCTTCATGGGTTCTGTGACACCGTCATCAATACAGTGGAGCCTGTACTACATGGGTTCTGGGACATCTTTAGCAATACAGTGGAGCCTGTACTACATGGGTTCTGGGACATCGTCAGCAATACAGTGGAGCCTGTACTACATGGGTTCTGGGACATCGTCAGCAATACAGTGGAGCCTGTACTACATGGGTTCTAGGACATCGTCAGCAATACAGTGAAGGCAGTGTTACATGAGTTCTGGGACATCGTCAGCAATACAGTGGAGGAAGTGCTTCACATTTTAGAGAGTGGTAATCTGGATAATCAAGTGAGGGTTTTCGAAATAATGAACAAACCACCACCCACTGAAGGTAGACAGTTATTCGTGGGTGAGGGTTTGTAAACAATAACACACTGTCTAACAGCTGACCCTCTGCTGTCTCTAAATGTTCAATATCAAGACTGTCGCAAGGTGACATTTACACTATTATTTATTTATATTTTCAAACTGTTTTATTGTTTATCGTTTGGGGGTTTGCATCAACTCGTTATTTCTGATTCCTTGTGCACCCCTGACAGTTGAGTAGCTATTGTAATCAGGGCTCCTGACATTCCCTGACTCGGATCTTACCTTCTTTGTTTTATGGCGGTCCCACTTCTCAATTTCTTTGGGCAGGGAGCCCATGATATGGTCACCGGCACTGAAGGCATGGAAGGACTCCCGACCGAACCTGTCCAGAGTGTTGTGGACGGGGACTCCAACATTGTGCAGGCAGCTCGCTATTTCCACGTCTTCGTCCGTCCCAGACTTCCGGCACACGTTCTGAACAAGGACCTAACTATTAGTGAGTGTGCGAACAAGGGAAATTGTTTTAAACACAGAAGTGAGCAATATACGAGTTATATCACGCTTTATGAATCACTCTCGCCTCCATTTGGATTGCATGACAAATAATCCATAATTCAGATTGAGGTATGTTTTAGAACTAATGAGTCGTATGTGACCATCTCTTCTGGTGTCCAAGAAGGGGGACAACAAACTGACGCTTAGTCTTTGAATACATATGTTGAAACAAAGAACCATGTAAGTTCAAAGGGAGTCAAAGTACTTGCTTCGTTAAGGGCTCTTGCATTACAATAATGGCTGCTTGGAACGAAGAACAATATGTTTTGGGACAGGAAGTACACACAAGCGTGAGGATACTTAAGACTCTGCATTTATCAATCTAATGCACACCACGCCTTTTGTGAGGCAAAATTGTTGTCTAAGACATATAATTTCCAATGAACAAATTGGAGAGAAAGGCGTATGATCACACAATAAGGAAACACTTTGCCATTATCTATAACCAATACACAGCCTTTAATGTTGTCATAGCAATGGGTAGGAAACTAAAATTAAGGCTGACCAATGTATTGACCTCTTCAGGAAACTCACGGACCTGACATGTCAGGAGTTTTTTTGACTAAAATGTAATGGAATTTGTATCTTGACAATGATGACAACAACATACCTCTGTATTGTACCCCTTTTCCACCAAAAGTCGTACAGCCTCTCTGCTAAGCACGTAGCCAGCGCCGCCGCTCATATAGCCCCAGCTGGAATATTTCTTGAACAGGTGACCCACATACACCCCCTCACTCGCGTTATAGTGGGACAACAAAAACTTCAGGTTCTCCATCACCACGAATGTATCATCGTCTGCTTTCAGAAACCAGTCATAATTGTTCAGATGATGTTTGTAAATATACTTTAAAGACGCTATCGTCTTTTCCGTCAAGTACTGGCGGCCATCTTTGATGTGTAGGTCAACTATTTTATTTCCTGGATATTTTTTAGTGGTTGTCATAACAAACATTCTGTTATCGCAGCGTCTCGCCCAAGTCTCGTTCACTGCCGCCATTTTATTGTCGATTTCCTTTTCCCTTGTTGTTATCCAACAGAAGATCTTTACTTTTGATAAGGTATCCATGGCAACTGATTCATCTACTAAAACTGAAACATAATATATTAATTTCTAAGATCTGGCGAATAAATATGTAATTCAGTCTGCCAGTGAGTTGGGGTTTGTTGTTATGACGTCAAGAGAACTGTAGACTATAAAATTCTTACGTTACAGCATACACGTTTACGTTGTGTTTAACTTTGTGTGCAGAGCACGACCATTGAAAAAGCACCTGCTCCTACAAAATCCCAAGCACCCAACTACCCTACTCTCCCCAGCCACCCCCGCGCCTGTATTTGTAGGTATTCTCATCACGCCTACCTGATCTGTCCAGGTTGTCAGCTGGGTTACTCTCTGGGGCCGCTATTCTAGTCTCCGTCGCCACTACAACAGAGCACATATTGATAACTGTAAGTATGTCTCACCAGTCTCTGTGATAGAAGATGTGGGTCTAATGTTCAGCGATGTGTTTGTTTTTTTAACGTTGCTATCAACGTTATGTCTTCTATTTCTGGGGGCGGTGGGGTAGCCTAAGGGTTAAAGCGTTGGCTCGTCACTCCGAAGACCCGGGTTCGAATCCCCACATGGGTACAATGTGTGAAGCCCATTTCTGGTGTCCCCCGCCCTGATGTTGCTGGAATATTGCTAAAAGCGGCGTAAAATCAAACTCAGTCAGTCAGTCAGTCTTCTATTTCTGGGCAGCCTTAACATGCCCTCCACTGAAAATCAGTAAACCAAACCCATATAGAAATAGTCGCACAAATTGTAAACATGACACAATGCCCAGAAAGTGTACATTGTAATGATTAAAACTCGCCATGTTTCCTTATCGGTGAATCAGTAGACATCATCAAACCATGTGCGCACGCACTCGAGGTATCCCTGGGAAATGTGTCGGGTTTGAATCATTACAGTCGTCATTTTATTGTGTATATATATTTTGTCGCTAGATGATGTCTTCTTTGACTGACATTCTAGAAGTTTAGGAGATGAAGAATGAGGACAGTTTTTATGGATATACAACTTCTTTATTCTGTATAGGCGACGTTTTCACATAGATTCTAATGTCGTTGTCAAGCAAGTGTTTAGTCTCAGGATTGGAGGTGGTGTTGATGGTCTGGTCGACGAAGGATGCAGGATATTTGTTGCAGTTGATGAAGACACCTGAGGTGGTACAACTCGGCGTCTAGGGATGAGGTTGTGGAGCAGATGTTCTTGGCTCGTCTGGTCAGGGTGGAGATTATCCCTCTCTTAACTTGGATAGGTTGACTGGAGCAGAAATGGAGATACTGGACCGTATGGGTGGTTTGCGGTAGACGCTGGTGTTCAGTTTATTGTCATCTCTCCTGGACCATGGCAGTTAGGAAGGGGAGTTTGTTGTCTGTTTCTAATTCCATAGTAAACTGCATACGGGGGTGTTTAAATATTTTAGGTGTTGGAGAAGGATGTTGGGGTCGTCAGATGGAGGAAGGATGACACTAGTAATATCTCCTTTACGGAACCAGCAGGTGGGTTGGACTGGGGACGTCTTAAGGACGATTTCTTCTTGGTGGGCCATGTAGATCTCGGTGATGTTTTGTTTGAAATGTGTCGGTCTAATCCATTCGTGATCAACTCGTGCTATTCCGGGACAAGCCGAATGGCGACTCGTGCCCCTCTGGGAAGGATTTCATATTGGCGCCTGAACATCAGAAGTACTTCAAACAAGATCGATAACTCTATTCCATCTTTTTTTAAATTCCAATGGTGCTTATATCACCGAAGCACTCGTATATCGTACAGGGGTGGAAATAACTTTAAAATTGCTAGTGTACTCCGGTACAGTGGCACATGTAAAATCACTTGCCCTGATAATATTTCCACTATACTGGCCGTTTTCTTGTTGATTTTTTAAATAAACAACATAATTAACATTGGAATATCAACTGGACACCGGGACAGTGTGATATACAAATGTGCTTGCCCGACAGAAAAAAACACTGGACTCGGGCGTCGGGCAATGGGTTATTTCCACCACTGAATCGTATTGCTGGATTTTTTTTATTTGTTTCATATTTATTTGTTTAAAAGAAATAAACCTCTTAGATACGACTGAAAGGAGGAAATATATTTGTTAAACACATATTATAACGTAATTATTACCTGCTGTTCACCTAATATTTCCAAATGTATATTTCTAAACATGGTCTAAGAATCACAAAAGGGATTTGTTTTATTGAATGTCCAAATAATAGCAGATAATCAAAAAAGACTTAAAAATATTTCTCAAAAGAAACATTCATGAAACCTTGCTGCCATACCCTTGGTGGAATTTTGAAATGAATACCCTGAAAAAATATGAATGGCCCCAGAAACGACAGGCTTAAAAGTCCCCAGAGATGTGAAATGTCAGCCTAATGATTAAGAATAAAGTTGATAAACGATAATTAGTATTGTTAACTCGCAGCTATTTAGGGACCATTCATAAGTCATAGCTTAGGAGAGCGTGTGTGTGTGTGCGTGCGTGTGTACAAAATTGACTCTCCCCAACCCCTACCCTCCAAATTAGGAACGGTCCCTCGACTATTTTACTAAGTATTTGTAGGAGAACAGCTTACATATTTCTATATGTACTTTATATACTTTGTATACTTGATTTGGGAACGATAAAAATGAATAAATACTGAAAAAATACTGACATACCGGCTTTCTTGGGTTCAGTTCAGTGTATTTCTGACGATCCCGCGGGCTTGTTTCGGAGATTGTATGTGCGCTTTCTAACATTTGAAGGAAATAGAATTATAAGGGACCGTTCCTCATTTGGTGGTAGGGGGTTGGGAGAGTCAATTTTGTACACACACACACGCACACGCACACGCACACACGCACGCACACAAACACGCACGAAGACTTGTGATCCCTTATTTTTTTTCCCTCAGTATATGTTCGTTATTTTGTAGGGTTTGTGTCCGTGCGCGTGTGTGCGCGCGCATGTGCGTGCATGTGTTTAGTATATAGATATAAAGTATACCATAAGTAGTCTGATAGCCACTGTTGCCAGCGGTTGTCCGAGGCTACTGTCCCAGGCGTTGGTGACAGCTGTGATATGTACCTAAGACTCTCCCACGTTTTGTCTTGTGTAGGCATTGTGGCCGTTCTGACCTGTACGATAAGTTCCCTGCCAGTAATTTAAGGTAAGTATTCCATTCGAAGCCAAACAGTGTGAGAAAGACACAGATACTAAAGAAGTGAGGCGAGTTTCCAAGACAGAAGTTCATAACATTATCAGCTGGTTTCAGGGCTGATTGACCAATTGTTTTAATTGCAGTCCTTAATTCAAAAATATATTACCAAAAATGGGGTAGATTTTTATTGTCTTTTGTAGACTTTGCCAAGGATTTTGATACTTTTAGGCATGATGTTCTTTTAAAGATGCTCTATGAAGTTGGTATAAGAGATCGTGTATTAGGGTGTTAGAAGGGTTAAAGGACCTGTTCTGCCACTCTCCAACCATTATCAAGTTGGTGTTACGCTACGGTTATTCTTTCATAGACAACATAGATAGGGTTTAGGCCAGGCCGGAAACAGCAATAAACATTCCACAGCACATTATTGTGAACATAATACTGATATACCTCAGGAAATCCAATACACCGGATCAAGACATTCACTTTATATTTTGGAACATATCAGGTATCATACATAAACTCTGTGAATATGACTTTATTAGATACCTGCACAATTTTGATATAATAGGTTTAACTGAGACGTGGGCGGATGGCTTAGACTTCGAACATGTATTCTCAGACTACTCTTCTATCTCCAAACATACAGAACGAATCTCCAACTGTGGCAGACTATCTGGTGGAATATCTGTTTTGATAAGGAAACAATTTGAAAAGTTTGCACTGTGGTCAAAAATAACTGAAAATGCTGTATTTATTATGTTTGATAAAACCCTGTTGGTTTAGATCATGATCTGTTATATGCATGTGTCTATGTTCACCCAGAATCATCTACCTGGTACAACAAGCGATCATTATCTTGTAAAATGGTATCAGTATGTTTCAAGATAGCCTCCTAGAAATACTAAATGTTGTCCATGAAGATATTTTTATCTTATGCGGTGGAGACTTCAATGCACGAACAGGTACCGATGCAGATTTTGTTGAAGATGATTTACTTAAAAAGTTGAAAATCAAAATTTTCCACTATTAGATTCTATATGTGACAATTTTAATCTACGACCTTACTCTACCGATAAGAAAATAAACAACTTTGGAAGATATTTCCTTGACCTCTGCGCTGTACTTAACATTCACATTATGAACGGGCGATGTGGTTCCGACTCTAAGATTTGAGATTTTACTTACATTGGTATTAACGGTGCAAGTGTGGTAGACTATATTATCTCCTCTGCGTCAATGTTTGATTATGTAACTGACTTTGCGATACCATCTCGAACTGCGTCATCTCCCGGTCACTATGAAATTACGTGCGCTTCATGTTAGAGAATCATGTACAGGTACACACATAACAACAAATATAATAATGCTTTCAAATTTGTTTGGGATCATGACAAACTTGAATATTTTAGACAAAAGATTTTATCGACAAATCAGTCGATAGTGAGTTTACATGTATTGATACCAGCATTGATTTTATTGTAGACGCCCTTTGTCTAGCAGCATCAGATATGAAAAGAAAGTGTGGAAATATGAAAAATAATTTTAATAATTGGTATGATGATGAATGTAGAAAACTTAAAACTGAACGCTGCAAATCACTGAACAAGTTTAGAAAACGTAAAGATATATCATCATTGGAACAATATTATCTATCAAGAAATAAATATAATGCTTTGTGTAAGCAGAGACGCACTGCATATTATAAAGAGAAACAGAATAAAATAGAAAATAACATTAATGACTCCAAAAGATTTTGGTACGAATTGAAATATTTAAACAGAAAAGAGAGTTCCAAAAAGCAATATCCAAACCCAAGAGTGGTTTCACCACTTAAGAACACTGTTTTCTGGTGCAAATGTAGATATTGAGAGAAATACTGAAAGTGATGACCATGACTCTTTGTTAAATGATGACCTAAACAGTGACCTTACAAAAGAAATTCTTGACTCTCTAAAATCCAGAGAAGAGAATTCAAGTACTCTGCTGATCTTCTACTACCTTATCTTGAGTTAGTTTTCAATCTGATATTAGAAAGAGGGACAATTCCTACCTCCTGGTCTGTTGGGATAATAGTTCCTTTACACAAGCAAGGTAATTTGAACAATGTTGACAACTACAGGGGAATCACACTGTTAAGCATATTTAGTAAAGTTTTCACCTCAATCATCAACCAAAGATTATTTTTTGTGGGGGAGAAACAATGAATAAATTAAATGAATCTCAGGCTGGATTTAGACAGGGATATACAACAATTGATAACATGTTTATATTACCGAGTGTGATACAAAGATATTTAAATACTCAAAGTGGCAGGTTATATGCATTGTTTGTTAATTTTCAAAAGCTTTTGATTCTGTGCAAAGACATAAGCTATGGGGACTCAGCCTCCAAATGACCAATCTATTACGTAACATGTATGAGAATGTTAATGCTTGTGTCAGGAATAACACTGTACTCTCTGAAACTTCTGATGTACTTATTGGAGTAAGGCAAGACAGTGTACTCAGTCCTTTTTTGTTTTCCTTCTTCATAAATGAACTAGCAGTACAGATTGAAAATAATTGCTCACATGGTATACAGTTGCATCACGATATGTTTCATCTTTTCCTTTTATCATTTGCAGATGATATTGTTCTCATCTCGAGTACTATCACTGGCCTACAGAAGCAAATTAACAAACTAGAAAACTACTGTAAAAAATCATGCCTAAATGTAAATATGGATAAAACGAAAGTAGTTGTTTTTAAAAAAGGGGTGAAGTTATCAAAAAAGGAAAAATGGTTTTATAAAGGCAGTACTAGAGAGACTACCACTTCATATAAATACCTTGGTGTATACTTCACTAATCATCTTTCATGGCTGGTACATGCAAATTATGCATCTATTCAAGCACGAAATGTATTGATAGCTATATTGAGAAATATAAAAATACTTGGGGATTTAAATTACACATCCTTTTTTAGAATATTTGATGTTAAAATCAAACCAATTCTACTGTATGGTGCGGAAATATGGGGATTCAAATACTTTGATTCCATAGAAAAGGTACATTTATTTTCTTGCAAGAATTTTCTCGGGGTAAAGATGAGCACATCAAATGTTACGGTGTATGGGGAATGTGGCAGATGCCCGCTAATCATATCTTCACAAATCAGGGCTATTAAATATTGGATAAGGTTATTAAGTATGCCATCCTACCGTTTACCCCAAAAATGCTATAATATGATGTTACTATATGACAAAGAAGGTAAAAAGAAAGAATTGGACAACACATGTTAAACACCTACTATTTTCTACAGGATTTAATCATTTTATGGGTATGAACAAAACGTTGAATGTTCGTCATTGTTTCTAAATGCATTCACTCAAAGATTAAATGATATTTACCAGCAGAAATGGTTAGAAACAATTTCATTAGCTACAAAATGTAATTATTATTCAATCTTTAAAACACACATTTATACTGAACGTTATTTATCATGTGTTAATGTTAAGAAATATAGAATAGCTTTAGCTCGTTTCCGTTGTTCATCTCATGATTTATTAATTGAAAGAGGTAGGTTTATGAATATCAAAAGAGAGGATAGATTATGTAGATGTTGTAATAATAATCTTATAGAAGACGAATATCATTTTCTTCTACTATGCCCAGCATATAATACTACACGTATAAAATATATTAAAGAACTCTATTTTGTCCATCCATCAATTGATAAATTTTCGTCTCTATTGAATTCTTCAAATGAAAGTGTAATTAAAAATGTTGCTGTTTTCATTTATCAAGCCATGTCGATAAGATATTTGTATAAATGAAATGTACTATAGGCCTGTGGCCTCCTCAGTACTGAAATAAAAATTGATTGATATTCTTTCATTGTTTCTATTGGAATCAAAGACGTGCTATTAGGAAAGTTGTTTAACGCCGCACTCAGCAGTATTCAAGCAAAATGTCGGCTGTCTGTAAATAATCGAGTCTGGACCAGATAATCCAGTGGTCAACAGCATGAGCATCGATCTACACAACTGGGATACGATGTGTGTCAATAAAGTGAGCCAGCCTGTCCACTCGATCCCGTTAGTCTTACTCTAGCGACAAGGTTTACTGGAGACCAATTCTAACCCAGACCTTCACGGGTCGCCAGCCTGGTTATCAAGCTATGTAAGCTTAACCCATGATGATCCTTACTTGGGTCTCTAGACCAAACATAAAACAAGGAAACCAATAATAACCCAGATCAAGAATATCTCACAGCCTTTCAGATTCACCCCAGGAAAAACAATATAGGGTACTAACGTTTACTTTACTATAGAGGTAGTTGTGCAATCTTTTCAGAAGGTGCCAGAGGGTTCGAGACAGAACATTTAAATGTGTCTTTATGAAAATACTCATGCCCAAACCTGTTCATGGTCTAATTAAACTTAAACCATCACAACAATTATCTCATTTCAATCTATTTTTTTTATAAATCAGAAAACATCATGTAAACCTGTATATCTGAGAGCTAGTTTTCTCAAAACTGTAAAAATAGTTCAGTTTCATTTGTCCCGGACCCATCCAACACAGGATATCCTGTAGTGTGCTGTGAAATTCATAATGGCCACAGCACACCAAGAGTTCCACCGAAAAGCCCCCAAACCCAGGGGAGCTGAAATAGGGTTAAGTCATTTGAGTTGGTCAAATTTATCTCATTTTCCATTAAATGGATCTTGGTGAGTTTTATTTTTATAGTCTTTAACAATAAACACTCATACCCCAGGTCTCATGACACATGTACGTCTAGGCTGTTGCAGGTTGTTACAAGGCAGAACTCCTTTATAAACAATATACACTCATACCTCAGGTCTCATGACACACGTACGTCTAGGCTGATGCAGCTTGTTAGAAGGCAGAACTCCTTTATAAACAATAAACACTCATATCTCAGGTCTCATGTCACATGTACGTCTAGGCTTATGCAGGTTGGTAGAAGAAAGAACTCCTTTATGAATAATAAACACTCAAACCCCAAGTCTTGTATCACATGTACGTCTAGGCTGATGCAGGTTGTTACAAGGCATAACTCCTGTATAAAACAATAAAACTCATACCCCAGGTCTCATGACACATGTACGTCTAGGCTGATGCAGGTTGTTAGAAGGTAGAACTCCTTTATAAACAATAAACACTCATACCTCTGGCCTCATGACACATGTACGTCTAGGGCTGATGGCAGGCTGTTACAAGGCAGAACTTCTTTTATAAGCAATAAACTATCATACCCCAGGTCTCATGACACATGTACGTCTAGGCTGATGCAGGTTGTTAGGAAGGCAGAACTCCTTTATAAACAATAAACACTCAAACCCCAAGTCTCGTGTCATATGTACATCTAGTTTTATGCAGGTTGTTACAAGGCAGACCTTTATGAAAAAAGCCAAAACACTCCTACCTCAGGTCTCATGACACATGTACGACCCACCCAAACAGGAAACAGACTTCAGGTTACCAAGCGTACAGGCGTGTACTTGGTACCCATCCACAGAATAAACGGCAGCAAGGACATACAGCTCAGTACCGGAAGAAAGTACCTTCTGCTTCATATCCGGACTTCCTGCAGAGGCTCTACAACGAATAATAAACGTACTTTGCTGACTGGACACCATGGTCTCTACGAAGATCAATTCCTCCCTGACCTGCCTGATAAAGTTGTTATCAGCCTGTGACACGATAGTCATGTCACCGTGGGACGTTGTGACATGTTGGTTTAGAGAAGATACGGACAGAGGGATGTGATCGCGTCTGAAGAAGTCACGTGGTTCTGTCCACAACCTTCCATTAAAGCACACACACATCAAACTATATTTGATGGAAAACATTATTTTTTAACTGTTTAATGATGCATCAAACTGTTGTAAAATGTACACAAAGTTGTTTATTGAAATCCACCACGCGCATTGAAATTGTCCAAATATTGATATGATGACAGAGATCATCCCTTGATGTTTGTACCAGAACACTAGGTCACGTGACATCTAATCAAATGAGATTGACAGCAGTACGAGTACCCAATGGGACTGCTATCAATCGCTCTTCAATGTGCTTCGCCGGGTCGCCCTCGAACACCAAAAACCTTATGACTGCTCTGTACTCAAGCTTATCCATTTCTGCCGTTTTAATAGAGGCACATATTAGATGTCACGTGATCGGAAACTAGCGACATGTGTATGTCAATATTACGTTTATGTGAATGATATAAACAATTCTTCAATATCATACAGTTACTTTTATCATGCACATATCAGAAGTATTCTAGGCCCAAAACCTTTTGATGGACGCTCGTAAGTTACAGAGACAACATCTAATACTGAAATTATTGATAGCTGCATTCAGGGGAGTCTGTAAAGAGACACGGGACCAAAAAGCCGGATAGTACACCATTGAAATAAACGTAAATACAGTTGTCAACACATGCTATGATCGGATTTGTGTACGTTGGGCGCTTATATTATTTGATTTGAAACTGTACCTTGCAGAAACATATGCTCATCGTATATTCCGTATGCACAGGCACCTTTTGGTGTATGCTATGACCGGATTTTCAGACATTTACATGCAAATTGAAGCTTTAATACCTCTCAGGAAATGCTTGACCATCGAGTATTTCCAAATCAATTCAATTCAATATTAAATCCGACAAACCACCATTGGTGGTACAGGAACAGTACAAATAAAGTCATAACATAAATGATGAGTTGTTATGATCACTTGGTAACAGTGAATATATCAGTGCTTATCTTTTTATAGTGTTATTGATAATTCTTTTAAATCTTGAAATATTCTTAACAAGTGAATAATCATCTGAGGTAAAACAATAGTTTAAATTTTACAAGATTCGGCCATTTACTGTAATAAGTCCGGGATATATTGGGATCTTTGTCGTCAAAGAAAGAGCATTTAAATAGATAGTGGAATTTGTCGGCTATCGCCGGTGAATTACAAAGATTACAAGTTCTGTATATTCTTGGTATATTATTCCAGCGGTCAGTCTCTATTGGTAGAGTGATGGTTCGATGTCCGAAATGACATAATGGGCCGAGAGATGTAGATAGGAAATAGAAAGGTACTTTTCAAACGACAGCAGATCTTTGAACAGTTTATAATAATTACCCTTTGAACTTATATGAATATCTTCCCCACTTCTGTCTAAAATGATCTTTAAGAGTTGATTCAACCACTGAGACAAGCCACTGTTTACAAACACAACTAGAGTTATCAAATACATAAGTTAAGCCACAACTGTTTAAATGCTTTTATGTGAGATATCCATACATTATTATTACGGAGATTAAGAGAGTTGTCTAGTTTGAAGAGTTGAAGGACACGATGATGATAACCTATACGGGGAAGATGCTGTTTCTAAATTATACCAACATGTGATCATCCTTTTTAGCTATTGTAATGCTCACAGGAAACGACCCAGTTCGCCATAAACCATGAAGTTAGGGGTTGATAATAGTAATCCCTGTAGCAAACTTGATAAATTTAAGATGAAACTTTTCAGCATTTACACTATTTTCATACCCCCATATTTCGCTGCCATAGGCAAAGGGTAATATTAAAATATCGAACAGATTAATTACAGTATCAAAGTGCCAACCTGAAGTTTCTAGAATTCTTCAGTAATGCAAACATGTACTTTTCTTAGAAGTTGACAATAAATCATTGATTGCGAAATTAAATCTTCTATTGCGGTGAAAGCTGATGCCAAGATACGTATAATTATTTACAATTTCAATTGGTTTAGAGTCAAACTGGAAAGATAGCTTAGATTTATTACCGACACCCTCTCCAAATATAATAATCTTAGTTTTTGCTATGTTAACACGAAGGTTCCATGTATCACAATATGTTTTAAATACATCAAGGGAATTCTGCAGTTCTTTCTGTGTTTCGCCTAGAAGTATCGTATCATCTGCATATAGCAAGATAATGAATTTGATACACATGTACACAATATCATCATACAACACAACTGACGTCGACGCCCTTACAACCTTTGCTCTCAAGAAAAACACCCAAATCTTTGAGAAAAATCGAAAATAATAACGGTGAAAGATTTTCCCCTTGTCGAACACCAGAATAACTAAAGAAAAAAATTGGAAATTTGGTTGTCAACCATAACACAAGATTTTATATTACCTATACATACTTTGAATTAACTTGAAGAATCTCTATGTTGTATGATGACATTTTGTGCCAAAGACCTACTCTCAATACACTATCGAACGCCTTTGTAAAATCGATAAAAGCACAAAAGTTTTTTTGCAGGTTTTGAGATACTGGTTTAACATATTTAAAATGAATATATTATCAAGCGTTGACATGTTTTCTCGAAAGCCAGCCTGTGATGGGCTAAGAATGTTATTTAATTCTAGGTAATGTTTAATCTGGAATTCAAAAAGACAGGTGAATAACTTTCTAAACAACTAAGAATTGTAATGGGCCGGTAAGAGTTCGGATCAGCAGAGTCACCTGTTTTCTTCTATATTGGTCGAATCACCGCGATCAACCACGAATCAGGGATAACACCAGATGATAAAATCAGATTGAAAAACGAAACATAAAAGTCGCCAAGGACATCAAATGAGTCAATCAAGTAGTCATTTTCAATCAAGGTCTTCAGACGCAAGATAGCTGAACGTATTTCTTCTAATGTAATATCTATTAAGCATAGAGTTATCATATGAACCCGGGTTGAGATCTTCCTCAATATCATCATTGCCGTCACCATATGAATCGTTTATAGATTTGAAAAAATCATGAAATATTTCTAGTTTCGGGGTTTGAGAGTTATCATCATTTACTTGAGAACTGAGAAGTTTCCAAACTTCTTTCGGCGAGTATTTGAATTTATTTCGAAGGACAGTGCTTGTTTCATGTTCATGTTTTCTAACATGTTTGTTTATGAATTTTTTATACATTTGCCATGATGTTGGTACATTGTGTGATTTACTTGATTACGACTGACTGAGTTTAGTTTTACGCCGCTTTTAGCAATATTCCAGCAATATCACGGCGGGGGACACCAGAAATGGGCTTAACACATTGTGCCCATTACTTGATTACGAGTTTCCTTGAACCGGCGTTTCGATTTACGGTAAAGTTATAACGCGTGTGCGCGTTTTACCGGGAGCTCTATTACATTTGACACCGGACGTATTACGTGCGGCATCAACCTGCAAGTGCGTTACGTCCTCAGCCAGCCTATTCACTTCAGTATCAACATCAACACTATCATGACAAATCGCATCACTTCGATCCTTCAATTTGTTGATAACTTCAACCTCAATGTTATCACGGAATGCACTAGCTCTGTCTATCTCGTATCGCCTTGGTCTAATTTCGGTATCAGTTTCGGTAGATTTGAGGGTTTCACAGAAAACAGATTCATATTTGTTTTTAACACTACTTGCCAGAGAGAAGGTAACAGGGCAGTGTACATCTGATAACAAGGGTGAGAAATCAAGAACATCAAAGTTATTAATCAGGAGACAAACATGGAGCAGAGACAATGACGTAATCAATTAAACTCTTATCATTACAGGTGTTTCTTCCAACATTAGAATCATTGCCTATGCGTCCATTACATATGTATAGATTAGCAAGGCTTGTACACAGATCGATTAGCTGTTTACCATAATTGTTAATTTCACCCATGTCCATGCTGCCTGTGTTTTGGTAAACCGACGTTTAGCAGTACTACGTCTGGATCAAGATCTTCTCTGATTTCATCACAACCTAGACCAAATTGCTTTGAGACAAAATTATCAATAGCAATAAAATCATCCACAGTCGAAGTCCTCGCATTGAAATCACCAAGTAACATGACATAATCTGTGCGTGGGACCTGTAAGACAGATTGTTCACACTGATAAAACATGTCATCTGAAGCATATTTCGATCCTTCTGGGGAATGTACACTACTGAGCAGCTTCCTCGAGATTTAGAACCAGAGAATATACTCGTTTTCATGATGTAATAGTGTAATATATTGTACGAGGTTATTTCTCACTGCGAGTGCCATGCCACCAGAACGCCTCGTTGCTTCAGAGCGATGTTGCAGAAATATTTTAAAACCATCCAACTGAAAGTCATCAAATGAGTTAGTTATCGTTTCCTGAAAACATTAGACATCATTATTTCAAATAAACTTCTAAACTCGGGATACTCGAGTCGTCCACGTAAACCACAACAGTTCAAACGTATTAAACGGACACCTTCCTGAAATAAATTACTATGCCCATTTTGATCAGTTGTTACATTTTCACTGTGTGAGCTCGTCAGAGACAGTGCGTGCGGTCACCTGACCACCGGCGCGCCCCTATTGCGTGTTGTCCTCTGCACCAGGGTTAACTGACCCAGATGTCCTGCATTACGGGGCTCTATAGGGCAGGCACGGGCACAGACTGGAGGCGATTTTCGACATAGAGCTTATCTACAACGATTAGACTAAGGCTTAGTCTCTGAATATATATAATTTTGATAGTAACAAACAAACCCATTTATATTGATAAGGAGCCCTAGGGAGACCAGAGATTCAGATAACCACTTTTTTTTAACAAACTGTTCAATGGAAGTGAAAAGGCCAGCGTCTGTCTTACGCTTGAAGATGTTCTGGGTATTTCTAGATACTAGATCATCCTCACTAGATTTCACCTTGCATGCCTCAATCACATCACGAAGGTTAACAGATTTAATTCCGAGATGCTGTGCCTTTTGAATTTGCTTCTTCACGAGAAGGCGACTAGCGGGGTTGGGTGGTCAGGCTTGCTGACTTGGCTGACACATGTCATCGTATCCCAATTGCGTAGATGCTCATGCTGTTGACCACTGGATTGTCTGGTCCAGACTCAACTTATTTACAGACCGCCTCCATATGTGGAATATTACTGAATGCGGTGTAAACCCAAACTCACTCACTCACTCACTCTTCATGAATGCTAGGTCCCTGCCATATGTTTTACTGTTGAGCAATTAGATAAAAAGAGATACTCAAAACACACCAGAGTTTCACACAATAATCTTATATCAGGAATAAGAAAAATAACCCTTGTTTTAATTACAATTAAATCCTTAACCGCATTTACAATTAGGCTGCCATGTGTGGACCCAAGTCAGACAATGAAACAATACTTTTTACAACATAACATTCAGGAGGAACCTTTCCCCAAGATTTTGCTTGATTTGTCTCTTAAGACCAGAAACTGTACACAAGGCCTCCACTATAGCTTCATGTCACCCAATGTGCTTGTTAATTAAGAGTTGACAGATTAACATGTGAGGCAAGATTCCAGACCGCTGGTGAGGATGTTGGTCCGGCCAGCCATGGTAGTTAGATATGTTTACTTTGTAATCCGACCCCCAAAGTGAGTTAGTTTTCTTGCAGATGTTAACAGACCCTGAACCTGAGGAAATCTAGACTTGCTTTATTTAGGGCTTTAGCACTGCAGAGAAAGCTTGGCAGTAGGGAAATTAATGTGGTTCAGGGACTGTGAGACAGACTATACAACGATGTGCGCTCTCTTTTTCTCAGCTCTTGCTACTTTCATTAGGGGCATAATGACATTTCTTCTGTATTCAGATACTTCCTCCGGAAACTGTTCTGCTATCCCATAGGGTTAACCAGCTAGCATTTTACCGCATCGCTTGACTGCGTCTCCTCTCTCTCTCTTTGTAACGAGGAATTTGGCAATGAAATCGGTGGAGGTTTAATTTTTTTCACCTGGTGTACCGGGGAGCACGTCTCTGACCAATCCTGTGGACTCTCGCTTGAACTGTAAGTTCTCACTGTCAAATTTCAATTGCTTTTCGACAAAGTCTCTCAGAACTTTTTCGGTGTCCTCGATCTCAAAGTGTTAGTCATTTTGACCTCGTACCGTGGATGAACTTTCCTCGATATTGGTAAAGATCAAGTTATCGCGCATCGATCTGCATCGTTGATCGATCAGAGATTCTTTCAGACTGAGATTTTGTAATTTGAGATCATCTAAAGCACCTGTCTTTTCATTTAACACAGCAATGTCGTTCTTCATATGTACAATGTCAACCCTCCATTCGTCGAATGTACATCGCTTATGTACTTGGTGCTAGCTTCCTACCTCAGGAAAGGCTTGACCATCGAGTAGTTCCAATACACTCCTTTTAATTGTAATAGGTGCAGACATTTTCGATTTTTTCGCTAAGTTGACTAGGGTAGTAAATACGAATAATTCCTTATGCGGGGAAACGTTTTCAGGCCATAGAAAGCTATCATTCCGGATATCAAGGGTATGTATTTGAACAGTGTGTGTTCATATTAACGGATACTAAAACGTGTGAAATACTGGGTTCACATTGTTTTATTGTTTAAAATGCTGTAGCCTTGACCATATGACGTCATTAAGTCTCTACCAATCAGGGCCAGGCTAAGCAAAACAGTGGAAGAGGACACGTTTCCACAAACCGAAACATTAACCAATTCAGACAATGACCTACTTTTCAGCCGATCCGAATTTTCTCGTGTGAAAGTGAAAAGAGACAGTACAAACAGACTATGGTTACACTAAATTCAATTCCTTTGTTTTATAAGAAAGATTACTACTTACAAATTGATTTTAATTCGTATTTCTATATTTAATGTCGAGGTTTAGGCAGCATGTTGTCAACTAAGCCGTCACACACTGCCCCTGTTGAAGAGGTCGAACAATGATTCACAATTCAACTGGCTCACTGGTTACACCTGTTACGTGTTCTTTGCGCTTATTGAGTGTATTTTTGTAACGTACAGTGGGATTGATATAATATAAAGTCCGTACCAGACCACAAACTGTTCTAACGGCCGAGTCTCCTTTTAGAGATTTCCACAATTTCCAGACTTCCGGTTGTCAGAGTACGCTGTTGGTGAGATAACGCTGCACGGTAAGTTTGCAAATAAAATATCTAATCACTTATCAATATACAGAGTGATTAGATATTTATTTATAAATCCAGTTGAGATGAGTTGGTCTCAAAATTCTGGATTGGTTATTGTACTAAGTTACGCAAAAGGACGGAATCTAGTCAGCATGAAACAAGACTGTTGTGTAATCAATGTTTTGACTCGTGGGTCACCAGCTTAATCACTTCCCTTTAACCAGTTGTCAGTTCTTTAGACAAATGTGAGTGGAGTAAAGGGGGCTCCAGACAGATTTGAGCCGTTAAGAGTTTGCTTACATACTGTCATTCACATTGGGGTTTGATAGATGTTTATGTTATGCAATGCACTATGACTTTTTTAGGTTTTTGCTGAGCTTTTGCAAACAACGAAAACATTACAATAAGCGAAATATAGCAGAGTTCTGCAGTCAATATTGATTGATTGTTGTTTAACGCCGCACTCAGCAAAATTCCAGCTATATGAGCATCGTACTACGCAACTGGGATACGATGACATGTGTCAAGCAAGTCAGCGACCCTAACCACCCGATCCCGCTAGTCACCTCTTACGACAAGCATGGGTTACTGAAGATCAATTCTAACCCGGATGTTCATGGGTCCTGCAGTCAATAACACAAATCCTTAACTATACTTGCATTCTCAACCTGCTAAAAGTTGCATTACTAATAGGTCCTCATGCTGCACCACAGCATTGTTCTACGTTTCGGTTTTTCAATTATTCCATGAGTATCTGAGCGTAAGTAACTCAAAATGAAACGTGTTATGCTTGTTTTCAAATGTAGTTTCGTGTTTTAATCAAATACGCGGCTTATCTGGAGGTCTGTTGACGTATCAATGCATCAACACCTTGTACAGATACCTCCTCTCTTTTCCCTACAGAAAGTAATGCTAAATAAGAGATCACACAACATCGCACACACAATGTACACACAGTGGATGTGAAGATGCGGGTATACACACACACGTCTTACAGTTAACCATTCAAACAGGTATTAAATATCATAAATACATGTTGATCAGCTTACAGTGCGAACATTATAAAAATGTAACCATGATTAAATTAAGTGATTAGGATTTAGATGTGTGACATTCACCAATAAAGTGAGCAATCTGCAAGATAACGGGCCACTTGTCTTCTTTTCACTCACACACAACTACCCCTTATATTTCTAAGTTTTAGGTATTTTCATCAGTAAAAACGCATATTAGGGCATGTCTCAAAATTTATTCCATCGGTCTACATTAGGTAGATGTTTCTTGAAGTGAGATTTGTTATTTAAGTAACTGTAATACCCTCTGAATTTTAAATATAAGTCAAACAGCATTTTTCTAGCATTTCCGACAGTACTTTAGCTGCTCACTGGACGCTGTTATCACAATCTGATTATTATTATTACCCCAGATAACCCAAGCTGCCTGTGAGGCGCTTGAAGGTTAAAAGTCACATAACTTATCTCACCGGGTACCCATTTTCTGGGGACCCCTCCGTGGTGTAGTGGTTAGAGCGTCCGCCCGGAGAGCGGAAGGTCGCGGGTTCGATCCCCGACCGCGTCATACCAAAATATGGTACTTGTTGGTCCCTGCCTGGCGCTCGGCATTAATGGGTACAACAAGGACTGGTCGGCTCGGAGTCAGTATAATGTGTCTGAGTGGGGTATTCATGCTTCACTGCGGCAAGGTATCTCAGTGGGCTAGCTCTATAAAATCAGCTTAAGTCTGGACTAGTGCAAGCAGCCGCACATACACATACACACGTCATGCACGTCGTCATATGAGAGAAATATTCTCAAGCGCGACGTTAAACCCAATTTCACCTCACCTCACCCCATTTTCTGCTGGCTGAACAAAGGCAATTTTGAACTGCCTAAGGTGAGACCACATGTATCACATGTGCTTCGTTGTTGGTCAAAGAAACTCTCAGGAGTCAAGCTGCCAAACACGGCGCCCAACATTGCGTAACTTCAACTGATCTGTGACCTGAGCTCTATGCACAGGACCACACACCACCACAGTTATTTACGCCTTTTAACGAAATAGCACTACAGTGTACACAGTAAGATAGGTCTAATTCACACGGTCCAGTGTACGAAATAGTCACTGGCAGGCTAGCCCGTGGCTGATAAAAATCCAGCCGGGCCAGTAAATCTCCAGTCACTGGCCCGACTGGCACCATGGGGTGATGTTGTAAATATATCATTCTCTCCGACTTGCTAAGTTGTAATACACTTTTGAATCATGCAAGAGTATGGCCTGATAAAAATGTTCATCATATTAGCAGCATAATGATGCACACATATATTTGTAACATTTTGCTTAGTTTCTACATTCAAATTTCGGGCCAGTGAATTTTTGGGGGGGCTAATAATTTTCAGGCATAGCTAGTCCAACTGGCTAGCAAGATTTGGAAACTATTTCGCACACTGTGGGCCCACCTGTATTCTTGTCATCTCTTACCCCGACATCCTAAATCATAAGTCAGTTGATTTGAATTTCGTACAGTCCTCACTACTCAATGGGCTATGTGTATCATTGTAGACCCTCTTTTCTGTATTTACCAGAGCTCATTTTCAATAAGAATGAGTGGGTGAGTTTAGTTTTACTCCGCTTTTAGCAATATTCCAGCAACATCACGGCGGGGGACACCAGAAGTGGTCTTCACACATTGTACCCATTTGGGGAATAGAACACTTTAACCACTAGGCTACCCCGCCGTTCCTTTCCACATCAGAAATCTCTGACAAAGGCAGAGTCGGTTCTACTATTTTATGAGCATGTGTTTGTTTAACGCCTCTTCAATATTGCAAACGAATGATGGCGGTCTGTTAATAAGCGAGTCTGGACCAGACAATGACGTTATTGACATCCTGCGATACGGTGACAGAGCATGTGTTTATGAATCGCTATCAAGTAGTGATGATACCTGCTGTTGGCGAAAAGGTTCGCCCTTTCATGACCCCGGCATAAACGTTAGCAAAGTCAATTGTTCAACTGGAAAAAAATGGAACGTTTGGTACAAGTCAAGATTTGGAATTGCATCGGACATAATTTTTGTCACAAATGCGTCAAGTCGTGAAAGTGTCGGTCGAGAACACAACGGAATCTACACAGTAACAAATATAGCCAAGACATATTACGATTGTTGTCGCTATGTAGACATGTGGTGTAATATTCCAGGCTGTTATTTGTGCTTATGTTGTATCACGTGGTCAGTACTGTATCAGAGTATCGTATACTGGTTATTCACAAGGTTCATGCAGCTAACGCATACATTCAGGTATGAGAAGATGATTGGGTATACCACCTGTCCCTTTAAAGTGACAACGACATATCAAGTATGTCTAGAGGAAATTGAAGCGTATAATCGGGACATATATGTCCCTACGGCATGAAAGTATAATGTGCCTATCAAGTCTAGGTGCGTTCCGGACAAAGTACAGAGCTACAGATAACTTTTTGGGGTCATTGAGTTGTGTACTCGCTAAGTTTCCTTTGAGTAACCAAATAAATTGTACCCTCCTCACCTAACCTCATTTGGGTATTTTGCTATTTTCCATAAATTGTAAAAATATGATCAAGTTTAAATGTTCGTTTAAGTGCTTGTTACCTATATTTTATATGTAACATGAGAAACGATAAGAAAGACTGCAAGTTGCCAAATTCATGTCCTGAAATAGAGCCTCTCAGTATACCTTTGTTACTTTATCTGCCTATACGCAAGCTAATATTGGACACGTGTGTGTACGTATGCAAGATCAAATGTATTGAGTATTTACAACAAATCAAGCCTACCTGTATTCAATAGACTTAATACGAATTGAGTTTTCACATAAATATTTGTGTAATTTACGCAGATAAGCAGCTTATCTGTACCTCTGCCAGTACCTCTGTGAATAATAAACTAACAGTGAGCTGTTCAAGAAACCAGCAGGAGTGAGAGTAAATAACAACATAACGTCCACGTCGTTGCTAGCCCTACCGGTTACAGAGATGCCTTTGCCAATATTCCAAATAGATGACGATATTTCTAAAAACATCTTACACCTATATCATATTTGATGTAATGGGTTGTTATTATGACAATAGCTTCAGTTTTAGTCTATGTTATCCTCGTTCTAAATGGATGACTATGATATATATCAAACTTTATATTTTTCGATATGTTCAGTTGATAATATGAGGGAAGGTACATCTTGCCTGTATCCCTGCCGTCAGTTATTGCGTTCTACATGTACCTACATGAACAGCATCTCTCAGCTGAACATGATACCCTTCTGATTCAAAGTCAACCTTACATTATACATAAACAACTTTGTATCTGTCTCCAGTATCTCCTGTCATTTTGAACAGTTAAACAGGGTTTTACATGACGCGTGATTCCTGCGTATTTGACGCAACAATTTTTAACGACTCTCAAAATACTATCATACGAGTCAAGCTTGACGCAAGTTTTATAGGTGGCCCTCACAATTCAGTTCAATAAAAACGATTTGATAAGCAAAAAATGATATTGCTCGATGATAGTTTGACTTTTACAGAGCTGTCAGATTATTCCAGAGAACTCAGAGGAGACAGTAATCCTGGCTGTTTGAATTAAACAATGCTGTAGTTTCATTTGGTGGTGTGACATACACAGTTACATACTGAGAATGATTAACACAAAGAAATATTCAATTTTCATGACTCCCAAATATTGAAAATGACTCCCAAAAATAAATATTCTGAGTCACCATGACTCCCATTTTAAACGTCTGTGTAACACCATGCAGTTAATTGTTGTGCACTCAGCAATATTCCAGCTATATGGAGGCAATCTGAAAATAATCGAGTCTGGGCCAGACAATCCAGTGATAACAACTTGGGCATCGATCAATAATCGGGATACCATGTCAATCGTCAGCCATGTCAGCGAGCCTGACCCTCCGATCTCGATCTTGTTAGTGGCCTTTTTACGACAAGCATGGATTACTGAAGATCAATTCTAACCCGGATGTGGGCTCAGGCTCCCTGACTTGGTTGACACATGTCATCGTATCCCAATTGCATAGATCGATGCTCATGCTGTTGATCACTGGATTGTCTGGTCCAGACTCGATCATTTACATACCGCCGCCATATAGCTGGAATATTGCTGAGTGCGGCGTTAAACAACCACCAAGTTCGTGGGATGTCATTGACGTGTCTGAAGCAAGCTGTTCAATTTTCGGGTAATTTTTCTCCATATATTTTTTATGTTTACGAATTGTTTTGGTGTTCATATCTTAGGTTCGAGTCTTTTGTGTAGTATGATCGCCATCACTAGTCACGCTGTCGCACACTGTTATATATCGGGAAACAAATAAAACTCCGGTATTCTCTTCCGGTACCCTACTACTTACCTGAATATAATACCATGAATAGGTTTTGAACAATGCCCACGCACTTAACCCCCATACCCCAAGCTTTCAGTGAACAAAATACTGCCTGATGTCTAAACGACATACAGTTTTATATCAAATGGACTTTGATGCTTATTATAAATGTATATTACCAATGGCTTTCAAGAAATGACGAGTGAGAGGTTACGCAAAAATGAAGAAAGGGGGCATTATGTCAGTGAAACTCAGGTCACATGCCGAGAGTTTGTTGTTTCACGCGCCGGCGCCGTGATGACTTAGCATTTGATAATTACCGCGCACATGGCGAATGTTTACATGTCACTAGTATGTAGAGATACAAAGAAAAACAGAAGCCCATGGCCAAAACAATTCATTCTACAAAGTGTGAAAATACGTGTACTAAAAGGTACTGACCATTTTATTACAGTAATATATTTAGTTTTACTTATAAAATACAATGAAATCACTATTCAATCCTGTTACCAATTACATGTAATTACAATTCTACATACCAAGAAACCACGTACATGTTGCAGTTCTGCTTTCACTACATCTTCTTACACTTCTCTAACACTCCTACACAATATTTGACAATTTCATACGTAAATAACTAAGAGATAAACCTACCGGGGTATTTTTTAATTAGAGGACAGAGGGAGTGTAACGGAATAATAATAGCTCTAAATCTGATTTAAAACTGAACGCGTCAGTTTGTTTGGTCTCCGCATGTTGGTGGGCAAACGACAATAGTGTGTTACCATGTATAACTGCGACCGGAAAATCTGTACAACGTGATTCTACCTCTGAATGACTTTAATCAACCAGTCAAAATCCAATATTTACTGAAGTCATTTTAGAATGTTAAATAACAGAAGATTGGGAAAGGTAATCAAAATCTGTGTCCTTATATCTGCACATCAACTACTTATATATACTTCATTATTAAATTAACTGTGTGAAAAAATAATACATGTAAAAATATGCGTAAAACCTTCATCACAATTACAACTGTGCGAAGCTGAGTAAGATCAGCGTGCCATTAACAAAAAAACTAACCTCAAGGGAAATTAGCATATACAGTAAAACATGGATATAGCGAACACGGATATAGCGTACAAACGGATATAGCGAACAAATTTAAAAGTCCCGTCAATAGTCCTTTATAATATCATTAAAATTATACGCGAATAACGAACTCGTGAGTAGCGAATTAACGGCTATAGCGAACTGATTTACTACCCCCAAGACCCAATTAACGACGTGATTAGCGAACTCACTCAGTGTCAGCTCAGCCACTTAGCGGTATACATCAAGCGGCAAACATGTCCGGGAGTGAAACACTTAAGTTGTTAGTCACAGGGAAGTCAGCAAAGATCCTGATGTTTGTAGACAATTGTCCTGCCCATCCTGTTGTGAAACACCGGACACACGTCAAACTGGTCTTCCTTCCACCGAACACTAAGTGTTATGTCAATGTACATGTACAAGAATAAAGATTTGTAGCCTCAGCATATACATGTCTCTACATCTCTACAATCCAAGATGGCGGTCAAATGTGAATAACGAACAACGGATACAGCGAACTAAATTTCTTGATCCCTTGGAGTTCGTTATATCCGTGTTCTACTGTATATGTACAATACTGTTAAAGCATAACATCACTGCCGGTGACCGACTTTCACAAAATATGCGTTCTCACGGACATCGGTCATGGTGATTTGGCGAGGAAATGTTCACTCAGGCATCATTTATGCATAGACGTGTGATGCAAGTAATCAGAAACATTTAGACAGCATGTGTATTGCTATTTTTTTTCATGTTTTTTTCATCGTAACTAAGAAAAATGGTCAGAAATGCCGATAAACAGCGTTGTCGTTCAAAGTGGTTTTGTGACATCGATAGCGTCACCACAAGAATGGAAACTTTTACAAATTTATGAAATCGCTGTCATGCATCAAGTTTTAATTCCATATTCTCTGCTACGAAATTGAGCTAAGGTATGCAACTAATAGACGAATGGATCTCTCATAACATGAAAAAATGCTACACAGTGCAAATGCCCAAAATTTGAATTTTTGTTTTGTTCACATTTCAAACATATGCATAGTCTGCTTTGACACCTCATGAAATTGTCCGACATACACACGCGCACGCACGCACGCACGCACGCGACCACACACATATATTAAACCTTCAAGTCGTAGTTAGCCTATGCATCATACCTGATTTTCTCCATTCCAGACGACTGCCGGTCTTCGTGACTGTGAGCAGTTGAAAAATAAACGATTGAAGGCGAAGGTCGTAAAGAAAAGTTAATCAAGTCGCACTGAAAAATAGAGTGATCTCCCTTTAATGGCATTCATAAGGTGAGGGCGAAACAAACTAACTAGTGGCAAAAACGGAACTCCGACGATTTGCTTCACTCGTGAACGCACAGTGTAATATGTTTGGTTTGTTTTTATTTGTTGTTTATTGTTAACGCCGCACTCAGCAATATTCCAGTCGGTGGTGATCTGTAAATAATCGAGTCTGGAGCAGACAGTCATTAACAACGCGAGAAACCATGTAAGCATTTGGTGTTATTTTTAGAGGATCAGGTGTGATAAAAAATGTGTCATATGAAGGAAATGAGAAAATTATTATCAAACTGTTTATGAAGAGTTGTTTGGGGGTGGGTGGTGGTTTGCAGCTGATTGGGTCGTTGTCGACACGAGTACAATTTCGTATACAGAATCAAAATACATAAACGTACCCGGTACCCTAAACGGTCTATACGTTTATATTCCTCTACCCAAAACCGAAACTTGTTCATGTTATTGTTCCTGTTCGCCTGATTACGAGTTACACTGTGCATCAGGAAATATTCGTCATTGTGTTTGCTCGTTTCTTCTATAGCAATCGGGTGCATAACAGTTCCCATCAAGAAAACGGAGCGGAATTGACTTGGTTAAGACTCTGTCTTCTGATTTTGGATAGGGTGAGTTTCTGTATAAACGTACCTAGGGTACATATCTGTATAAACGTACCTAGGGTACATATATGTATACCTAAACGTGAATGGGGTACATATCTGTAGTACGTACCGTGTCGACAATGACAACTTCTGCATTATTACCGCTTTCAAAACGACCCAATCGGAGTTATTTCTGCGTTATAAGGTTAAAAATCCATCTTCTAAATTCAAGTATAACAAACCCATTATTGAGAATGTTGGTTATTTTGTGATTGAATGGATGCTATCACTGTTTGGTAATAAATCAGGGGATATAGAACATAATAACTGGGAGTAACAGAATCTAAAAGACTCTTAAAGTATTAGTTAAGGGTGAATCACCGATTGGGTAGTTAACAGTAATTCTCCGATCACGAGGTACGACATGAGACCATGGAATGATGTAACTTTAAACGAATCAGAAATATTGTATCTGGACATGTGACCAGGGCGGAGCAGGCTCGATAAAGACATCACCAAAGTGGTGCAGGTTTCAAAGCCAACAGAACGTTCGCCCTATCCTGTCCAGTCCGTCATATTGTAATGAAGCGAGGGATTGAGTAAACCTACTCCTAGTATAGAACCAGGTGTTAATTTAATCATTGTATGAACGTGCGCCAGTACATGAATACAATGTTGTAGTTAGGCGTCCGACCCCTCACTGCTTGACTTTGCATTCCCCAACGGACCAAGCGAGTACAGAGCTTGAGGTAACACTTCCCCTGACAATGTGGAACGGTCATATTAATAGGTAACTGTACGTTGTAGGGTCTACTGATCGGCAGCTACGACACCAGTAGACAACGTTCCCCTCCAGTATTGATATATCTTTGTCTGTAAAGTGTTCCGGTATATTATGTTTTGGCAATACCAACATGTTACCCGTCACTGTAAAGCCAACATGTTACCCGTCACTGTAAAGCCAACATGTCACCCGTCACAGTAAAGCCAACATGTTACCCGTCACTGTAAAGCCAACATGTTACCCGTCACTGTAAAGCCAACATGTTACCCGTCACTGTAAAGCCAACATGTTTCCCGTCACAGTAAAGCCAACATGTTACCCATCACTGTAAAGCCAACATGTTACCCGTCACTGTAAAGCCAACATGTTACCCGTCACTGTAAAGCCAACATGTTACCCGTCACTGTAAAGCCAACATGTTACCCGTCACTGTAAAGCCAACATGTTACCCGTCACTGTAAAGCAAACATGTTACCCGTCACTGTAAAGCCAACATGTTACCGTCACATTAAAGCCAACATGTTACCCATCACTGTAAAGCCAATATGTTACCCATCACTGTAAAGCCAACATATGTCCCGTCACTGTAAAGCCAACATGTTTCCCGTCACTGAAAAGCCAACATGTTACCCATCACTGTAAAGCCAACATGTTACCCATCACTGTAAAGCCAACATGTTACCCATCACTGTAAAGCCAACATGTTTCCCATCACTGTAAAGCCAACATGTTACCCATCACTGTAAAGCCAACATGTTACCCATCACTGTAAAGCCAACATATTTCCCGTCACTGTAAAGCCAACATGTTACCCATCACTGTAAAGCCAACATGTTACCCATCACTACAAAGCCAACATGTTACCCGTCACTGTAAAGCCAACATGTTACCCATCACTGTAAAGCCAACATGTTTCCCATCACTGTAAAGCCAACATGTTTCCCATCACTGTAAAGCCAACATGTTACCCATCACTGTAAAGCCAACATGTTACCCATCACTGTAAAGCCAACATGTTACCCATCACTGTAAAGCCAACATGTTACCCATCACTGTAAAGCCAACATATCACCCGTCACTGTAAAGCCAACATGTTACCCGTCACTGTAAAGCCAACATGTTACCCGTCACTGTAAAGCCAACATGTTACCCGTCACTGTAAAGCCAACATGTTACCCATCACTGTAAAGCCACAGGGGGCGGTGGGGTAGCCTAATGGTAAAAGCGTTGGCTCGTCACGCCGAAGACCCGGGTTCGATTCCCCACATTGGTACATTGTGTGAAGCCCATTTCTGGTGTCCCCCGCCGTGATGTTGCTGGAATATTGCTAAAAGCGGCGTAAAACCAAACTCAGTCATTCAGTCAGTCAGTAAAGCCACAGCTTTTTTATATGTCGTATTTGAAAATAGATATTGTAATGTTTTCATTCTACCATTCTGGTGGAATATACGCATCTTACCTGGAGCCCGAATCTGGGCAAAACTTAAAAAATTATTTACGACTTAATATGCTATTGGAAATTGGAAATATTACAGACAAACCGACCGCGTTCCACTATCTTTGGCCCGCCAAGGGGCGGTGATAACGGACGTAGAACATCCGGGACCTGTATCTATGCTGTTCAGATTGTGTATATCGTCACACTTGAGCTGATCAGCTAATCTAATTCATCGTGAACTTCACCCATCAACACTGTTGTCATCAGTACCCTTATCAAATTTGTTACATTATTCTGTCAAGAAAAGGTTACTTAACCCACAATAACAACCTTATCTCCCATTGAGTTAGGCAGTGAGGACAAGATAGAGCAGCTGAAGTTGACAATATCAACCTTTTCGTCCGTTTAATCAGTAAATGCGATTATCTGTGACAGCTAGAATATTTATAAAATACGGACGACAGTCAGTCGCAATGATTCGGTGGCTGTTCTAATTAACTAAGGTATATTTGCTCTGGTTTTGTGTTCTGTTGATTGGATGTGCATAGAGCTCAGGTCACAAATCAGCAAGTTGAGCAACTTTGGGCGCGGAGAGTTCTTGATGGGTCCCCGTGTTTGGCAGCTTGACCCCTGAGAGTTTCTAGTCCTGGGTCACAACGAAGCACCTGTGATACATGTGGTCTCACCTTTGGCAAGTGAGTTTGTTCAAAATTGCCCCTGTTTACCCAGCAGAAAATGGGTACCCGGTGGGATAAGACATGTGACTAATAACCTAGCGCCTCACTGGCAGGTTAGGTTACCCGGAGTAATAATAGTCAGGGCCCGGTTGTTCAAAACTCGGTTAAGTACATTTAACTGACTGTTACCTAATTACAGAGGGTTATCTTGTTGTTCAAAACTCTGTTAACTTTTAACAGGCTGTTAACGAGAGGTTAAGTTAACACACCTAAGGACCTCCGCTAACTTTTTAACAGTGTGGTTAACTCGCAAATGGCGTTCATGGCTAACACTGCTTTGTAGCAACCCACTATGTAAAAACAACGCACTATTACACTATTACACTATTACATAGTGCGTTGTTATTACATAGTGGGTTGCTACTGGTGTAACGTTAACGCAGTTTGTAATAACCCGTTATGTAATAAAATCGCCTAAGTCCGAAATGTTTTTGGATTATTGTAAATCGTGCTACAGTGACAAAGCGCCACCGAGTACCACGGCTATGATGGTCTGACACTCGCGGAATATCGAGTAATACCGCGGAATGCGTAACACGAGTTACAACAGACCTTCTTGGTTCAGTTACATAGTCAGCACACCCGGATGTAGGTCGACCCTCGCGGAAGCCGCCGAGGGTTTCCGGAGATAGCCGATGTAACGACATCGACATTCACTACACTCTCCCTAGTTTTATAAAGACCCTCAATATATCTATTTTAATACACTCTCTCAAAAAAGAAACGCAACCCCTGTTTTTTATGGTAATGTTTATATCAATTTTAACTGGTTATTACATTTGTATTTTTAAAGATAATGCCATGAAATTTGACATGGTGAACCTTAGGTCAGCACGGTATAAGGTAACAGTTAATGCAGGTCAGTATCGAACTCTCAATTTACGCTAGGGGGCGTTGTCTTCAGTATCTCGTTGTAGAGCCACGAGCTCTAATCACAGCAGTGCACCTCCTCGGAACAGAACGAATCAGACGGCAGATGTTTTCCTGAGGGATTGCATCTACCAGAGTACTCACTCTTCCTGAGAGTGCTGCGGCCAGTTCAACCAACGTGCGTTGGTTGTGGTGTACGTGCACGAACACGACGATCCAGCTGGTCCCACAGATGTTCGATAGGATTGATGTCTGGCGATCTGAGGGCCACGGCATCACGTTGACGTTTGAATTCTGTAGGAATGCCACTATTGCACGAGCTGTATGAGGGCGGGCATTGTCATGTTGAAACAACTCCTCTGTTGGTCGATTATCGGCAGAAGATATGGCTGTAAGACGTCATCAATGTACCGTTGTGCCGTCAAATTGCCACGAATGATGACCAAATCTGACCGTTGGTTGTAAGACATGGCTCCCCATACCATGATGCTTCCTCCTTCAAATCTGTCGACCTGTCGAACGCAGTTCGGTGCAAAACGTTCATTTGCTCGTCTATAGACACGTTGTCTACCGTCACGTCGTTGAAGAAGTCCAAAACGAGACTCGTCACTAAGTTGCAGACTCTTCTCCAGTTTCTTAGGGTCCATCTCCTTACGTTAGTACACCAACTGAGACGTTTGCGTCGATGTTGGCGTTTCAAGAACAGGCCCAACAACTGGTCTTCTTGTAACGTAAATTTGCCTCATGTAAACGGTTCCTGATGGTTTGGGCCGATACTCTACCGATGATCGATTTCTCAAACCTGGCACCTGTGTTGCGAGGACCCTTCCAGTGATGGTGGGTGTGGCATGCCGATTACGTAGGTGGCTGAGTCGAATAAAGCGATCCTGAGCCGGTGTGGTGATCCTAGGTCTACGCTCCTGGGACGATCTTCAATTGCATGGAACATTGCATTGTATGTAACGATTTCCAAAGTCGTGAGATTGTTGTTTTGTGTACGTTTAGATGACGGGCATGTTGTTCCCAAAGCTTTCCCCAGCCTCAATGCGACCAATGGCAATATTTCGATTTGCTGTACTCAAACGGGGCATTTTCGAACTTGATTTATAAATGAGCAAATTATGAGAGAAAATTACAAACAACCGATTACGCGTGCTTTTAAAACCCTCTACATGAACTGTGTTTTCAACGATTTTGCACGTGCAACAGGCTTTTAGCATTTTGTACATGACAGGGTAACTCGCTACTCCCGGATAGATACACCTCTCTCTCCTCTCCTACTTCAGAAAGACGCGCCTTCCGTTGGCAGTGCAGACCTCGATGAGTTCCCTTGGCGACATGTGGAAGTGCCCTGCCAACTTTTGTGCGACGTCCCCAATGTAGTGCGGTAAATTGCATCGCACATTGTTGGTAACACCAAGGTATGGCGAGTCCGTCTCCAGGAGGAGATTGTCCTTTGGGATGGCTAGGAGAGCCTCTTGCTGGCTTGCCTTCACTCGTCGACAAAAGCCGTTGACACTGAAGAATGTGTTGGGGAAGGCCTCCAACCAGGACCTCACTGTCTTCAGGTTCCCATGAAAGCAGTGGAGCACGGTGGTCTGCTCTGGGGAACGAAACTGACCAACAAGTTCCCGCAGCTTGGAGTATAGATCTTCTGCCAGATCGTCTCCTTGTGCCCCACGCACGTGGAATATTAGGGGCAAGCCCTCCCTCGTACTTCCCAGAATTGTCTCCAGGAGCTGATGTTGTTTTGCCAGATGTTGGCGCCCATCCATGAGGTCGTAGCCAATCTCTCCGATGGCTGACACTCCTGGTTCAGCGCACTGCCTGATAAATTGGGATACGAATCCGGGCGATGCCTCTGCGATCTTGCGAGGGTGTATCCCCAGGGATACCTTCCAGGAAGGCCGTGTTGGTAATGACGCCGGCCACACCTCTGGGTCACAGAAGCAGGTGACGCCACCCACCAGCTTGACTGGGTAACTCGGAGCCTGCACTGGTGTCCAATCCACGAGGGTGTCTAGTGGAGACTCCACAGTCGTATCCCCGAACAGCCTCCTGCAGGTCCTATCCGCGTGGAAATGGCTGTCAAATGCTTCTGGGAGGTCCTCATCCGCAGGTGGAATGGGTGATGGTAGGTGAACCACAAACATTGTTTCAGTCGTTTCCATGGCGTCTGACGGGAGCCTCTCCGCGTCTATCTGCTGACCTGGGTCTTCCCCAGGTGGGAGCCGCTCCACACCGTCTGCCGAAGGTACATAGTCTGCCACAGCCAGACGCTCTCGGAACAGGTCAGCAACCAAGTCGCGCCGGGCTGGGGAAAGGTAGTTGATTACAAGGGCCAACCACCTTGGGTGTAGGAGGGCCGCTGGCCCGGCACCACAAGGAATGTCACTGTTGTTGATTTGACTCCATCCGGCTGCCGAACAAAGGGCTCCAAGGCAACCTGAATACCTTTGAAATTCGGCCCTCGGAATTTCATGACTTGCCTTTAAGACTGTCATTAACTCCTCCGGTGTCCCGTATCGCTGCCCAAGCAGCCACAGTGCCAAAGTTTTGAGGATGAACAGGCATGGCTGGATGACGTCCTGTGATCCATCCCGGCCCAAAACTGTCCAATACAGGGCGGTACATGGACAGCAAGTAGATGGCTGTCCTGGTCCGTGATGGGGGCACGGCAATTGTGAATGATGCATTCAGATGTTGCAGCTGCAGACGCTGAAGTGCTCTTTGTATCACAAATATGGTCCACCGATGGGAAGGGGAGGCCACCTCGCCCCTCATCTGATGAAGTCAGCGATGTGATGGTTGCATCCACCGTTGTTGCCAGGTCACCCCGCCCCTTGTCTGTTGATGCCCCTGAAGTGCTAGGGATATCCCTCGATGTCAGGGGGAGGCCACCTCGCCCCTGAATCCCTTCCAGCCCCCATTCAAGACGTGGTGTCTTCGCTGATGTTTCCCTAGAAGTTCCCTCCCTCCGGCGTTTCGGCTGCTGTTGGGCTCCCTTGTCAGAGGACCGGTAGAACACACGGCTGTGAATTCGATGTCTGCGCCGACCTCTGTGCTGGAAATCCTGGGGGTCGTCTGGATGAGGGCGCCTTTGTTCTCTTTGGTGAGGCCTGGGACGGTCCACTCTGCGGGGGGAGAGGGCTCCGGTGATCTGAGCTGGAGCTCCGACGATTTTAGCTGGAACACAGGCGGCCGCCAGGACGGCTTTGATGATCATGCTGATCACTCTGATGGTGTTGATGGAGATCCTGGGGGCTCCGGCAATCATGACTGGGGCTCCGACGATCGTGACGAGGGTTCAGGCGATCATGATTGGAATGTCTTCGTGAGCTCAGATTCCCTGAGTCCCACAGGTATCTTGGAGGGTGTCTCTCGGGCGGAGATAGCCTTGGCCAGTCCTTGTCGCTCAGTGGTTGACGAGACGACATCCTTTAGTGCTGTTTTACCTGGAACCACAATAAACATAAGTATAGGTCACATGCCACAGCTGGCGCCACGCCGAGCCGCAACCCGCCAGACGTTTGAATTACTGACAATCTGGGGAATTGAGTTTACAAGCATCACAGAAATATTCATCAATACGCGAGCGTCACTCTCGCTTATGCCGACACACGAGCCGTGGTACCAGGTGTCGCATCCGTCGCATCCAATCATGAACCTGCCATCATACGGTTAGTGGCAGATACAGTAGATCTGATCATCACCATCATCGGTTTCAGGATCTACTAGCGGAACATCTCGGTTGGGCAGATGTATCCCTAGCTCCCTATCGCAGAAACGGAAAACCCACCGTGGGGTTTCATCGCCCTGAAATAGTTTCAGTCGATCGTGGTTAGCTACTACCGTTGTTGTTTTCGTCTTGATTCGGTAGAGAGAGGAAGAGAGCTTCTCAATTACCACATGGGGACCCTTCCAAGGAGCACTGAGCTTTCGGTTCTTCCCCTTGACGACTGCTGTGTCCAAGGTGAGAACTAGGTCCCCAACCTTGTACTCCTTTGTTAGGATCTTCAAATCGTAGTCCCTCTTCATCCGAGCTTGGGAAGTCCTGAGATTTTCTCGGGCCAGTTCGTGTGAGGCCAGAAGTGATTCTTGCAGATCCCGGGCATACTCGTGTGGATTGGTTCCCTGAAGAGGCTGCGGCCTGTACATCAAGTCTGCTGGGTGGTTAACTTCCCGTCCCAACATCATTCTGTTGGGTGTGAATCCGGTGTTTCTGTTGACACACGCTCTCATTGAACTGGCCAGCTGGGGTAGGTGTTCATCCCATCTGTCTTGAGAATCCCGAACGTAACACCTCACACAATCCATCAGAGTATGGTTAAAACGTTCCACTTGACCGTTTGAGGAAGGTCGGTAAGGGGTTGTCCTATTTTTATGAATGCTTAGGACCTTACAAACTGAAGCGAACAAGTGACTTTCAAAATTCCTTCCTTGATCACTGAACAATTGATATGGGTACCCAAAGCGGGTGAAGAATTGATCAATCATTGCTCGAGCGGTAACTTCGGCAGTTTGTGATGGGAGGGGGATGCATTCAACCCACTTTGTAAATTGGTCCACAATCATTAATATGTGCTCATTACCGTGCTTGGATTTTGGTAGCGGCCCAAGGAAATCAATGTGTACTCGTTCAAGTGGGGCGCCCGCATGGTAGTTTGTGAGCGGATGACGGGGCTTCCTAGTGCCCTTTTTATACTTACAGCAAACTCCACACGTGTTGACATAAGCTGCTACATCCTTTGACATACCATGCCAGTAGTACTTCTGCTTGACTTTAGCCTTGGTACGCGAAATACCAGTGTGACCAGATGATGGGATGGCATGATACAAGTGGAGTAGTTCTTTTCTGAGGCTCCTTGGAACAACTACCAATGATTCACCTCCAGTGTCGTTCGACAGACGATAGAGTATGTTATCCTGCAGGAAAAACCTTTCTTTATTCAAGAAATAGTTCTTGCTCGTTGGGCTACTCAAGAATAGTACGTCGTTTGGAGGCTCCTCGTTTGTCTTCAGATACTGCAGAATGATAGCTAGGTCCGTATCTTCCTCCTGGGCTTGTTGAATGTCGACCTTCGCTGAAACAGAGTCAGCTTTTCGAATTAGAACACCTTTGTCAGGTGTCAGGTCACCATCTGCGGGTGTCGACCTCTCTATCACTGTTGGTGATACTCCAGGTGGGCATATGATTTCTAATCCGGACACTTGACAGTTTTTCATATCTCGGCCAGGGTCCCATGGCTCGTACACATTTTCGTGTGAACACACTTCGTCTACCAAATGGTCTGTTACCACATCAAACACGGGAGACACTCCAGATGAATCTTCTCTCTCCAATGTTTCTTGTGGCACCTCCATAGAAAATAGCCAGGAAAGAGCAGGCGCCACGCCGTACTTATCATTCCTTGTGCTGTGAATTACCTCATTTTCCTGAACAACTCGGGCCACCTTGCCATCTCCAGCCGGACGCCTCCCTATTGGGACGACATCGTCGACTTCCTCGAAGAAGGAGTACCAGTTGTTGTGGGCTCTGGTGCAATATGGACAGCCCCCACAGGGTAGATCTGGTAACTTGACTTCACTATGAAATCCAGGACAGGGACCCTCATATGGAATTCGTGAGAGTGCATCTGCATTTTGGTGCTTGGAACCCTGCCTATGTTTGATGACCATATTGTATTGGCTCAATTCCTCCATCCACCTGGCTAGCTGGCCGTTCGGCTCTTTAAAGTTCATCAGCCATAGAAGACTGCTGTGGTCAGTGCGGACCGTGAATTCACAGCCTATTAGATAGTGCCGGAATTGCCTGGTAAACCTCACCACTGCAAGGAGCTCCTTCCTTGTGGTGCAGTATTTGCGCTGCTCTGGGGAAAACCCAAAGCTGCCGTAGGCTACTGGCCTTTCTACACCATCTTGCACCTGTAGCAGTTCAGCTCCTATCGCTCTGTCTGATGCGTCAGTGTCAAGGGTCAAGGGTGAATGGGTCCTCTGTGTTTGGTAATGCCAAGATGGGGGTTGACGTTAACACCTGCTTAAGCTGGTTGAAAGCCTCCTGCTGCTCTGGGCCCCATAAAAACCTTTTCTTGCCCGTAAGCTGGTAAAGTGGCACTGCTATTTTGGCATAGCCCTTAATGAACAGGCGATGGTAGTTCACTAAGCCCAGGAACCGCTCAACATCTTTTGTGCAGACAGGAACAGGCCAATTCGCCACTGCTTTAGTGTCCATGTCACCACATTCTAGACCATCTTGACTCACTTTCCTCCCGAGGAATTCAACTTCACTCTGGAATAAAACACACTTTCGTGGCTTCAATTTCAAATCGTACTTTCGGAAACGTAAAAACACTGTTCGCAAGTTATGTATGTGATCCGAATAGTTTTTCCCCAACACAAGACAGTCATCTAGGAAAGCTAGCACTATTTTCCAGTTTAGTCCACGTAGCACTAAGTTGATGACTCTGGCAAACGTTGCTGGAGCATTGCACAAGCCGAAGCCCATCCTGGTAAATTCATAGAGACCATACTTTGTAATGAAAGCGGTCTTCCTGCGGTCTTCCTCTTTTACCTTAATTTGCCAGTAAGCACATTTTGCGTCAAGTTTAGAGAACCACACATTTCCAGCAAGGGTGTTCAGACACTCGTCAATCAGAGGTAACGGGAAGGTGTCTTTTGTACAGCATTCATTCAAGCGGCGATAATCCAGGCACCAACGCACTTCGCCTGATTTCTTGCGCACTAGCACTGGCGGGGAAGCCCACTCAGATGATGAAGGACGGATGACATCAGCCGCTAACATCTTTTCCAGATGAGCCTCCTCTTCCTGAGCAAAAGCTGGTGGTGTCCTCCTCATCCGTTGCTTGATTGGTTTATTGTTGCCGGTATCAATAGTGTGCTCAATCTCCTTAAACTCCCCAAGGTCCAGGTCATGCTTTGCAAAAATGTCAGCAAACTCTGTCAGCAGTGCTTTTAGCTCTATCCTCTGGCTGGGATTTAACAGAGTGACTGACTGTTCAAAAAGACCCTTGAGATGCTCAGGTAACTCTGCTGGTGTCTCGTCATTCCCACGAGCCATACGTACCTTGGCGGAGTGGGTATTGTCTTCCTCCTGAACTTCATCTATCTCAGTAGCTGTGCCTAACACATGATGCTTCTTTAGCACCCTGCAAGAATTTGAAGGGTTCAGGAGACACACAACTGGGTTGCTTCCCTTAGCTCGCAGAACACGTGGGACTATAACCTTCAAGTACGGTGATGGCTCAATGATGTAGTCATTTATGACAGAGTCTATCGTACAAGGGATGCGTACCACAGAGTTCGGCGGAATCACTGTTCTTTTTGCTATAGTCACTCTGGCAACTGTGGGTGTCTTTCCGTTTGATCCAAAAACCATGGGAATCATATGGCCTTCAACCCTCAACCAGTCACCATCCATCTCTATTGCACAACGATGAGACCTCATGAAGTCAAGTCCCAGCAGTATGTCATCCTCGATGGGTGCCACATATAATGTCTCACAAAACTTGATAGGTCCTAACGACACATTGACGGGACCAACTATCATGCCTTCTAATCCCATATCCCTGCCCGCTAGACGAACACTGATCTTCTCTAACACTGGCGGTTTCGGGATGAGGTCCTGGTAAACCAAGTCAGAGATAATTGTCACTGATGCCCCCTGAATCCACCACACTCATTAACTTCTTGTTCTCAACTTGAACAGGGATCCAGTACGAGGAACTGGATTTCAGCTGGCCTATGAAAATTTCCCTCATTTCTTGTGGGTCAACGCTGGATCCTTGATCGTGATGTGATGGTAACTCTGGTGCAGAGTGGGACAGAAATTTGTCCCTGTCTGTCTGTTCCCTAGTCACAGAGGAGGCAACTGACCACAGTGCACCATCCTCATCTGGGATGCCTTGTTGAAAAGAGTTGGCGACCGGCCGCAGTGCACCAACTCTGTCAGTGTCAGAGAGTGGCAAAACTGTGGAGGTACCTGTGCTGTCAGCAACCACCACTACCCCAGGCGTTGCCTGGATACAGGAACTCATGTCAGTTGAAGCATTGGCAATGGTAGATGGACTGACTGGGGAACACATGAGGCCTTTAATTGGCGATTGGACCGGACCTAGGCCTACTTGTCCGATCCTTTGCCGTTTAACCCATTGTCAGAGAATGTTACAGTCTTACGTGGAGGTGTGTTGGATGGACACTCACGTGCGAAGTGACCTGCCTGTCCACACTTGTAGCATCCTCTTCTCGTTGGAGAAGGTGAAGAATCACTTGCCCTCCTCCCTGAGCGCTGTTGAGTTGTCATCCATTGTGTCAGGGTCGACGTGA
This sequence comes from Haliotis rubra, assembly GCF_003918875.1. Taxonomy (NCBI): domain Eukaryota; kingdom Metazoa; phylum Mollusca; class Gastropoda; order Lepetellida; family Haliotidae; genus Haliotis; species Haliotis rubra. Next base: position 1,257,492 of record NW_025766514.1, read on the forward strand.
GGTTGGTCATTGCGCTCGTGAGAGAGTCGATAGTTTGGGCGATGGCATCAAGTTTGCTGTCTATGCTTGAGTTGGCGCTGGGCGTCGGAGACGGATGCCTCCCCTTTCGGTTGTCGTGTTTAGGACGAAGGTGGCGGCTGACAGGAACATCGGTGTCTGAGTCGTCAACCACCACTTGGCGAGCTCCACGGCGGGGTCCATATACAGCTTGGCTATTGTGCTGGTACCACCGCAATTTTTCCAGAGCGTCTTCGACTGTCCTGGGTTGTAGGTTACACACAAGGGATCCCGCTTCCTTGTCATTGCATCCCTGGCATATCCGGAGCACGGACTGCCGCGACACATGCTCCTCTGGAACTTCCTTAAAGGCACGATATGCCAATTCCTGGACCCGATCAGCCCAATCAGCGAGAGACTCGTCGGGGAATTGCCGCAGTGCAGAAAACTGCAACTGGGCGGTCTCTGCCAACTCTGAATGACCAAAACGCTTGTCCATTTTAGCCACAATCTCTTGAAAGGAGAGATTGCCCTTCTCCACACACAGCGCGAAGAACTCGCTTGCCTTACCGGTGAGACAGTAGCACAGCTGGTCTTTTTTTTCCGCGTCGCCCAGCATCTCCGTCTCTGTAAAACGGGTGAACTTGCTGAGGAACGCCTTCCAGCTCCCCTTGCCATCAAATGTTATGGATTTTGGGAAATTGATCTTGCGCTGTTCCCTCAGTTGATGGACTTGACGCCTGCGTTCATGACGCCTATGGGGGTAAGGTTCGTGTTCCTCAGAATCGTCACTTTGGTCCAAGACACGTCGTTTGGCTATTTGAGGAACCTGATCGGCAGGTGGTCTACTCACCTTGGCACTTAAGGCCTTGATAAGGATCTCTATGGTCTCGTCTCTTGTTGCTGGCCCCTGTGGTTGCACTTGAGGTTGTTGCACAAAGGGTTGTGGTGAATACCCGTACCCTTGAGGTGGATATATGCCATAGGGCTGCTGAGCATAGCCCCAAGGTGAAGTCTGTATCTGTGGGGGAGGGTGCGCTTGCATGCTGTACCCCGCAGGAAGTTGGGTGTTGAACGCTGGTGGCACCTGACCTTGAATGGCCTCGCTGAGTGATGTATGATTTGAGAAGGCTGCCGGATTGTTGAATGCCGCCTGATTGGGTAGTGCAGCTCGTGGCAAATCATTCATGGCTGCCTGATTGGTTATCGCAGCCTGCGATTGTGCGGTCAGGTTCTGGTTACCAAGTAAGGATTGCTGGCTACATAGTAATGATTGCTGGCTGGCCCCCGTGAGATCGACGGACGGTACCTTGTCGTTGCAACCACCCTGCGTTTGAGCAAGGGCATTCAGCCAGAGGGAACCTGTGCCCATTTCCTGGTCCCTAACAGTCCTGCGGTCCATGGTGTGTTTCTCCTTGCCCCCATGATTTTTATGCCGGGACTGAGGAATTTTCGGCCTCACATCGGGCTTGTTATTATCACCTTGGAGTGGCTGTGGTGGAGGGCCTTCATGTCCTTTTGCAGCATAAAAACCCGAGATGGCACTGTTGACACCGTCAACGTTGTGTTTATGCTCCTCCTTTCCAAGGCATATCCCATGGGCCCCTTCCTGTAACATACCTTCGTCATCTGCCATAACGTTGGCATCAATAGGGTTCCATTTCACTGGTGAAAAATCAAGTGAATCCTAGGTTGCTGCTGAAAGTTTTAGATGGAGGTCCTGTAAATCATTTTCCGTTACATTGCCATTGGCATTCCTTAGTTGAATAATGTACGCAGCAGATTTCACCCCTATCCCCTGTACTTTTTGAAGTTGTTCAAAATCCAACTCGTTGATGCGGATCCGGTTGCTCTGCTCTGAGTCGGACATAGTGGGTCACAGTGGGTATTGGAGTATTAATATGAGTTAATAGTTACCCTTCCCAGGTGTAACACAAGGACAAATATCGGCAAAAAATAATAATCTAGAGCGGACTGCTATGTTAAACAGCTGCTAGGATTGCACCCTACAAAATTAATACTAGTAATACAATGTAGTATGTAAGCCAAGAAAATAAATTTACGCCTACATATGGTGAAAAATCGAATGCCACGGCTGATGAGAGTACAATGTAAACCTACATCATTGAGCGAAAAATAACAAGTATTAAGTACCAAAATGTATCCAATCCTACAGAAGGGAAATTTTATTACAGTGGTAAATGTAACTAACAATGAACGTAAAATATTACATTTAATGGAAAATGAAAGAAATGAGTTGTGTGAGAGAAATAAATCTATCACAATTGTACCAGCAGAAGATTTATAATCTCCTACACTGAGAAGAGTAAAATACTACCAAATATTAATGCTACTACTAATAATAATCCTAAGATGATAAATTAAAACTTACCTTGACGATACCTGAATTTACTACAAAATATATTTCACACCACTGCCACCAGCGTAACATACGACATGTTCTCGAAGTGTGTATGGGTAGCTAGCAATAGTACCAAAATGATGTGAGTGGTAAGAAGTTACCTGACAAGACGAAAACAAACCCACCGGAAGTTGCATTGAATGATCACGTGGGCCAGGGAAATTCAACCTGTACCCGCGTGGTCGTGGTAAAGTGTTAATATACAGCAAAAAACTGACAGTGATAGTCAATAAATCTCGCGTTACACGTTTGTATGGAAACGCAAGAACCTTCCGGAATTCAAGACAAGTGATGAATCACTTGTAGTGAACAGGAATATCGCTGTACATACGCTCGGCTGCGAATAGCAGACGATCCAAAATGGCGTACAGAGCAGACGACAATGTGGTCGGCTGCACGCACAGAAAAACGAAATTTCCGCGAAAGTCGCAAAAACTGTCGCAGCGCCAATATTGTAAATCGTGCTACAGTGACAAAGCGCCACCGAGTACCACGGCTATGATGGTGTGACACTCGCGGAATATCGAGTAATACCGCGAAATGCGTAACACGAGTTACAACAGACCTTCTTGGTTCAGTTACCCGGATGTAGGTCGACCCTCGCGGAAGCCGCCGAGGGTTTCCTGACAAGCCGATGTAACGACATCGACATTCACTACAGGATTTTGAATATTTTATTACATAGTGCGTTGTTATTACCTAGTGGGTTGCTACACTGCTTTCATGATGCCAGTTCAGCAAAGAAAGGATAGGGTGTATCGTGGACTGGACTTCGATACTGGAAATTATTCTGACGAAGAGTTACATACGAAACTGTAACTATGCACATCATAGTAACTAAAATACATGTTGTACAAGTACATGATGCCTACGTTTCATATTTTAACACTTGTGGAAAGGTTTATATATGTTTTACTACACTAAATGTGTGAATTTCTTCTGTAAATACTATTCAAACAAACACTTTCAAAGAATATAACATGTAGCCTACACCCTATACCCACGTATGATATTGTAACGGTTCAATGGGGGTAAAATGAGAAAAATAAATTTTATTTAAGTAGCATGTCGGTTCTGTGGACCACTCTCACTTTTACCCTGTTAATTACAGTTTTTACCAATTAAATAATAACTTGACAACATGAAGTTGAAACAATGAACAAGAATTTATTACATATAAATTTATCAAAGTCAGTAATGTCAAATATTATACAAACCAGAACAAACTTCTGGTTAAGTAAGTTCTGTCTCAAGCAAAGCTTGGATATAGTATACTTACATAATATTGTGGTGTTCTCGGTAGATACCGGTGAAAATATATACGGAAAAACAGCGACTCGCATCTACCATAATCAGTCTAGAACTGTCAACTGTCAACTGACAACTCACCAAAATTACTTCACAATCCTCATGACGTAATTTGTTTACAATCAACAAGCAAAACATATTAATTTATTATTGGTGCAGAATAATAAATGTAGAGCGTCACTGGACTCATTATAATTGTGGAAATGTCTTTTGACGCTTAAAATACAGAATTTGCAAAAGTAATTTTGTCAACGAACTGTGTACGCATAAACTCATGACGTCATCATCAAATATGGCCGCCTCCATGGATAACATTGCCGAAGCAATAGCTCTGACGAAACGACAGTTAAATATAAGTTCTATCAGGTAAAAAGGATATGGATTACAATGTACACAACATCGAGTAGGTTTTGAATCTTATTCAAACGGTATTACGTCTCACAATCCAAAGACTGAGGATAAATGCAATGAAACTCACTGCCTATATACCGACAGGGGAAAACTCGTCGAATGTAAACACACCGGAATTAACCCGAGGCCAAATGCGAGAAAAGATAATTAGGGCTGTATATTACAATATGATATTGAACAAGACTAAATGTAGATAATTATATTATTTCATGAAAAAAATATCCGAACGATTACATTATGATACTGAAAGTGTAATCGGCAGGATATGGTGATTGTGTGTACTCTTATTCTACCGACCTTCACCTCAGAGAAATTGCCAAATACACTCCCAATTTAAGAAAGAGAAGAAGCCAGAAATGCCGATTATTACCGTTGTCGTTCTGTGTGATTTTGCGTCAGTCATGGCGTCAGGCAGCACAGAAACTTGACAGTTTCGTGTAAACACATCACATTCCTGTATTGCATCTATTTTTAATTTCCTATTCCTTGCTACTATGCTCTTTCCATGCAAATGAGTCTCTGAAAATTTGATAAAATGCTACACAGTGTAAAGTCGGAACTTTTCTTTGTTTACATTTCAAACAGGTGTTGTCTTTCGAGCACAGCATTTGTTTCCTTCCCCAAATATCTTTCGTTTCACTTTATCTAGACGCTTGGTATTGGTGACAAAGACCAGTTGTAATTAGATTCTAAAATGTATGAGGAATTCAGTAGGGGATGGGACGAGTAGAAAAAGTGGAACCAAGTACCCGCATGTAGTTACCCGAATCAGTATCGAGTACCCGGAAATGTAAGAAATACATTCGGGTCAACTTTCTGAATATTCAATCACGATTTGACAGAGATTATTATAAAAAACTTAAAAGGCGGTAATGAGTCATTAAAACTTACCTCAAGCTATTTAATTTACGTCTGTTTAACCGATACAGAGAGTAACACCATTACTTACATTCCTTGTTATAACAACGAACGTTTCGTTCCTGCTGCTACTGTAACTTAACTACTCACTGCTCATGCACAGATAAATTACAGTCATTAAAACTATGCTCCATTAATCGGACAATACCAATGATGTAAAAACCCGTGAATTTCCGGGTTAGAATATTGATCTTCAGTAACCCATGCTTGTCGTAAGAGACGACTAACGACTCGATTATTTACAGACCTCCGCCATATAGCTGGAATATTGTTGAGTGCGGCGTAAAACTAAACTCACTCACTCACTCAATGATGTAAATGTGTATTACGTCAAAATGAAAAAGACAAGCTATTGTCTGCCCTTGTCATTACAGAGCTCTCTCCCTTTCCAGATAGTCGATTCCTAGAAATAGGACTCGATTCCAGCTGTACCCGACCCGGATTCGAGTACCCGAGTACCCGTCCTAGCCTTAGAATTCAGTGATTCATTTGTCGCCGCTGAATATGAAATATAAGTGATGTAATTTTTCAACGTGATTTTTTCAAGACAACTTTCCGGAATAAGCGTCTGTGAAGGCGTTCAGATAATGACGATATTGCACAGTATTATTCATGAGATTCCTGTCAACAGTAAGGTCGGATAATAGATCGATTTTATTCAGCAGTGTTGGCCCTGGGGCCTATATAGTACAATTACAGTGTGATTACTTGCACGTTGTGCTAGTAGCATATTCAGTTTCTATTGGCATTGAATGCATATTTCAGATAAAAGCTGTGGTATTAATTTCACAACATCTATATTGTTTGATACATTACATTACAAGTTTTGACAGACTTGGCAAATAATTAATAAATGATATTGATAGCATGTTCACGACTTGGCCATACAAAAAAGACAATTTAAGGAGTGAAACGTGAGCGATAGGTCTTGTGGGAATTCAAAGATTCATTAAGACTGTAGCCGTCGAAGCGTAACTCTGTGTGTAATATTTATACATTTTCTATCCACGGACAACATGCTTCTAATATTAATATTATTTTCATGGATTCATCATATTTTATCTATAGCTGTGCTATAGTTTTTCATTAAAATGTCTTTTCTGTTGTTGGAATTGAAGTAAGTCCCACACAGAGCTTGGATCATATATGTCTTTGAAATATAAATTAAGCAAACGGCTGGAACCTTGTGTTCCAATACAAAACGTTCGTAGCGCTACGGCATTCGCATGCCTATGATAAACTATAGAGTTGGCCTCAACCATTGACTGGATTACATTCCCTTCGTCAGAAGAGAAATTTCGACTTCTCTTTTTCCTTGGGGTGCAGGCGACATTTTGCGTTTCCATTTCTGGTAAACCGGAAGTAAACAGAAAACGGAATTATGGGATATATGGAAGCTAACCAGTGACGTTAACCACACTGTTAAACTTTGACGGCGACGTTAGCTAACGGCATGACTAACTATGTCTTGAACAACGCGATATTTAACGTTCGGTTACCTAACGGCCGGTTAAGGAGTTCACCGGCGGTTAGGAAAACCGAGTATTGAACAACCGGGGCCAGATTGTTAGGGCTATAAGTATCCACCCAGTGAATGGAGTTTAGAGCCTTATAGATCATTATGAACAATTATTATCATTGGTACCTCTGCCAAGCGAGTTGATTTCCTCTACTCGCGTTTACATGTAGCGAAGATATATGCAAACAACTAATTTGTCTCACATGTCCTAGACTAACGCCTTTTCTCTGCATATATTTAATGTTGAAAGGACCGGAAGAAAATCTAACTTTGCTTCATTAATTGCTCTGTATTTGCTCAGGGACGGTGGGGTAGCCTAGGGGTTAAAGCGTTCGCTCATCACGCCGAAGACCCGGGTTCGATTCCCTGCAGGGGTACACTATGTGAAACCCATTTCTGGTGTCCCCCGCCGTGATACCGCTGGAATATTGCTAAAAGCGGCGTAAAACCAAACTCACTCACTCACTCATTTTATTAGCTCATTGTTTACATTTGGCCTGTGTGCCGGCGACGTTAAAGGTCACATGCAACGTAAAACATAACTTTGCAGATTCTGATACCTTTCGGTATGGACTTACCGAAACAAAGCGTTAAAAATGCAAATTCAGCTTATAAAGTTGAAAAATAACGAGATGAAAAAAACCGCGCGAAATCGGAGTTCAAACGTTTCCCTAATTTTCCCCAGACTTTTTCTGGGGAATACGGGTTTCAACAGCTGGGCTGCGCTCATAGCATGTGCGCAGTGAAATAGGTTCGCGCAACTTGGAAGCGGGCTGTCTGGTGAATACTCGGTGAAGGCTTTGGTGTGAGCTATTTTCATAATGTTTTGTTGATATCTCACAGGTGCGAGCTTTTTATATGTTATGACAGTAAATAAACTGTTTATATAATTTCATTTGTCTATTTCACCACACGTTCTTCTTACCGAGTCACTTTCTCAGTTCGATGCTTAAAAGCAATGTCATTATTTAGCGTTGACAGAATTTCTAACTGTGATATAGATATGTCGCTGTCACAGACAAAACTCAATGTCTTGTTTTATTGACACCTGTGTGTCTGCCTGCCTGTCTGCTAATGACAATATTCAATACACAACTGCGATCACTGACCACATGCAATTTGAACTTAACACCAATCAGGCTATACACCATAAACAAAACGCATTGATTTATGGCCCGAGTTCGGTCTCTGTCACATTATGTAATTACACAGACAGGCAGGTGTGATACTTGAACACATGACATGTTATGATGTCTGTTGATTGCAAAATGTTATACACAAAAAATGAGCATGTATTTACAAAACCCAACATGAGCCGTGAAGGCGGCATTTGCTAATGAACCAGCCGTTACACTTGAGTGCACACCCACCCGCTCTGACTGGGTTCGGTATCCCGGCTGCTTCGTTTCGAGGGAGGTAAACCCAAGTACAAAATATTGCACTTTTGATTTGCGATTATACGCTTATAATTTTGTTTATTTGTTTTTTCATAATCAGCAATGCATATTATATGTCATGAAGAAGTGATAATTGTGTTTTAATTATGTTTGATTTTTTGGTTGCATGTGACCTTTAACGAATCTGCTTAATAGGGCTGGGACGGGTAACCCGGGTATCCGGGACGGGTGGGTAATGAGTTGGACCCGGGTACCCGTCACGTTACCCGGAGCCGCTTTGAGCACGTGACCAATACATGAAGACTTAATTGAATGTGTTTATAATTATTATATATATTTACAACGAGATTGTTGTCTTATGTTTGAGATTGCTGACTAAACTAGCACAAGGTATCACCTGTCAACAACTACTTATAAGCATGTCACGTGTAACATAAATTGCAAGTACGCCAAGCAGTTAATTGTTTACATGTAAAAGACTCAAGAACGCAGACGTCCGCCTCAAATAGAGTCTGAACAAACCGCGAAGGCAGACCTATTGTTGCCGATTAGGTAAGTCGGTTTCAAAACATTTACCAAACTGTACGATGCATTACTTTGGCCAGTTATAACTTAAGGCATTTCAATCTATGGAACAGGGGACTATTCTATTCATCAATCAACGCAATGCAAAACCGTGCTATGATATTTTACCTGGGTTTAGGCTATTGAAGTCGAGGCTAATGAAGAAGTTATTGGTGACATGGGATGGAACCCTGCAACTAAGTGTACGACAAGATATATGCTTGATTTCGTTACTGGAGGAGAATGATGAATATGGACCAAGAACGTATAGAGCCCTATGTTTTTATTTGGGAAAATAATCAAGCACGGAACAGACACAAGCCTTGGCACTTCTTACCGGCGAATGAAGACATTGGGAATCACCAAAGAACTTTCGTTACAAGCTTTAATAAAAACAAGGGAAAATTCATCACACCTGGAGAACGCAAAACGGGTATCGGGGAAAAACAAACTCTGGCACTACAGAAAACAGGCCCTCGTGTTTTGCAAGGATTAAAGATTTAAACAATTTTGTTTATGAGATGACCCCCGACTAGAAATGCTTCACAGTACAATACATGTCGAGTCGGGGGTCATCTCAAATTTTCATATATTTATAAAATATCTTTAATCCTCGCATAGACACGAGGGCCTGTGCTACAGAATCCATAAATCAATATTCGATATAACAGAGGCCTATGTTTTAACACCTCAAAGTCTCACAGACGTGTCCTCGCTTTGTTCAGGACGGAGGCGGAAGAGTAGCCTAGTGGTTAAAGCGTTCGCTCGTCAAGCCGAAGACCCGGGTTCGATTCCCCACATGGGTACAATGTGTGAAGCCCATTTCTGGTGTCCCCCGCCGTGATATTGCTGGAATATTGCTAACAAGCGGCGTAAAACCATACTCACTCATTCACTCAATTGTTCAGGACGGGTACAGCGCCTCCACGTATAGAAACTGGCCGTTATGAAGGAATCGAACTTACAGATAGAAGATGTTTTCACTGCCCAAATCGAGTTGAATCGGAACAGCATTTTAGTGAAATGTCCACTTTACGACGATTTAAGAGAAGACCTTCTAACATCAGCAAAGTTGTTCATGCCACGTTTTACCCTCTTATCAGAACCTGAGAAGTCATCACCCCTTTTTAGCTCTCAAGATCTTATAAACCTACGTGCCAAAAACTGCTTTAAAACCCTTTTAAGACGCCGCCAAATTTTATATAAATAAGTTTAACATTTCATAATAATATTTTTGTATATATTTTTTTTAAGTTCAGTTGTCATTTTATCTACTCATATGCTTCCAGTATATTCCTCTGTGATATTTAATTATCAACCGTCTCACATAACCCCATTTAAAATATTTACTGTATATTTTTGTAGGTATTATTATTTATTTTAATGTACATATGGTGAGACGTAAATAAGCAATCTGTCTGTCTGACTATTGTGATTTTAAGTCCACGGGAGAGGGAGAGAGGTATTTACTTTGAAAATTTTATGTTTACATTACATTGTTTACTTGTTCGTTTAATGGTATACACTTTTTATTTTTACCTTCAATTGTATTTTGCCTGTAGATTGGGACGGCATTTGTTTGTAGCTCCTGGTTTGTTACGGAGGGATGTTTGTTGTTCTGGGGCCGTATTCATAAACATTCTCAGAAATTTCCTAAGACTACTCTTAAGTCGATAAGAAAATTCTCAGCTAAGAACTACACTTAAAAGTGTAGTTATAATGACTCTGAGCGTAACTCTTAGATAAGAGGAAAAGGAAACTCTGAACGTAACTCTTAGAGCTGACATTGGTCGTAACCAGGGGATTCCCTGTGCTATATTTAGAATTTAAAGCATTCTTCCGGTTTGGAGGCGAAACTTTATACCACGTGACTCTCACATGATGTAAACAAGCAGACGTGAATGACATCTGTCAAAACTTCGCGCGATGGATTCATAACACATTGTTTCGATGAAACGCAAGCCAAATTGGACATCTGTTGCTGTTGGTCCGACTTGTTGATGAGCGGAAGTCAATCATCAAGGGCAAGTTTGGACCGGGAGTAACATCAAGGATGAAGAAGGAGGAATGGGGGGAGGTAGCAGCCAATATCAACGCTGCATTTCCTAACGCTGTTAGGTCAAGCGATGACTGCGAGAAAAGATGGTACAACATCCAGTCCGAGTCAAGGCAAGAAATATCTGCTACCAAGAGACAGCTCAGTCTCAATTTCTGAGATGACGGATGCGTTGTCTAGCGTCCGCCATTTTGTTGAGTTAAGAAAATTCTTAGGTAGATTAGGAGTCCTCTGTGAGAACTCCTAACATTTCCTCACTCTAAGAGTACTCTTAAGAGTAAAGAGGCTTTATAAATAGGTGGGGCGGTGGGGTAGCCTAATGGTTAAAGCGTTGGCTCGTCACGCCGAAGACCCGGGTTCGATTCCCCACATGGGTACAATGTGTGAAGCCCATTTCCGGTGTCTCCCGCCGTGATGTTGCTGGAATATTGCTAAAAGTGGCGTAAAACCAAACTCAGTCAGTCAGTATAAATAGGTCTTGAGAAAATTCTGAAACTTAAGAGTAACTCTCACAAAATTCTCAGTATTTTCTACACTTAGGAGTAACTTTTAATTCTTAGAATTTTTATAAATACGGCCCCAGATGTATCCACATCGATTACGTACTCCCTCCTTTCTGACTTAGCTGCACTGTGCACAAAAGTGCATTTTGTCTTTGTGCCTGATGCGAGTATTCAAAATATTTCCAGACGCCACTCTTAATTCCATCCATAACTGATTTTATTGAAGGGGAATAACTCGCAATTAGTGCTATAACGGGTACCCGGGACGGGTCGGGTAATAGGGGGTCGGGTACCCGGGTAGGAAATTTGGACCCGTCCCAGCCCTACTGCTTAAATAATATATTCTTTTACTTTACACCTGTTATGTGTTCTCTGCGCTGATTCAGTGTATTTTTGTAACGCACAATGTAATTGATATAATAGCAAGTCTGTACCAGACCGCCAAACTGTTCTCGCGGCCGAACCTCGTTTTGAGATTTCCACGTTTTCCAGATTTCCGTTTGTCAAAAAGCACGCCGTACGACAGAGCACGCTGCACGACGTGTTTGGAAGTATTACAAGGAGTGTAGTGTTGCAATATACAAGTGCTTAGATGTTTCAAATAATACTGATTAATATTTACATATCCAGTTGAATAAATTTGTCTCAAAATTCTGGACTGGTTATTATACTAAGTTGCGCAATAGGACGGAACGCATTCAGCAGGAAACGAGACTGTTGTGTAGAATAGAATAGAATAGAATAGAATAGAATAGAATAGAATAGAATAGAATAGAATAGAATAGAATAGAATAGAATAGAATAGAATAGAATAATACTTTAATGCCTTTTCAGGAGTTTGTGTTACATCAGCAGAGCTGACACATTAGAGAGATACCAAACATATTTACATAAATTCTTTGATTTAGATATCTTCACATTTGTTTAAGAGAGATATGGTACTTGGAATAAAGGATGTACGGGCTCTCTTAGTTTTCACAATTGGAACTTTGTATCGGCGGCCTGAAGGGAGAAGGTTGTATTCCGAATTTAAGTAGTGAGTACGGTCAGATATGATTTTGACAGCTTGATTCACGATTTGCCGCTCATATATTGATGATATAAAATTCAAATCTGACTCCAGCGATTTTACTTGCAGTGTTAACAATTTTGTCTATTTTAGATTTGAGATGAACTGAGAGAGACCCGTACCAACAATAGAAGGAAAATGTTAAAATACTCTGAATAAATGCTACATAAAAAGATGACATCACAGATGGGTTAACATTATAAGATCTCAATTTACGCATGAGATGAAGACGTTGTTGACACTTTTTGTATAGGGCTTCAGTGTTAGAGTTCCAGTTCAGCTTAGAGTCAATGGAGGTTCCCAGATACGTATACTCCGACACTGTCTCAACACATTCACCGTTGATTATCACTGGAAGCAGTTCTGTGGGTTTACTCCGAAAGTCAATTATCAGTTCCTTTGTTTTTGTGACATTTAAGAGTAAGTGGTTTTCTGCACACCAAGTCGTAAAATGATTAATGTCCTCTTTATACAGTTCCTCAGAATCAGTGTCGTTCAGTTTGCCGACAATTGCTGCATCATCTGCGAACTTTACAGTTGAACAGGTTGAATTCGAGCTTGCACAATCATTAGTGTAGAGGGTGAAAAGAACAGGAGATATTACACAGCCTTGTGGTGCACCAGTGTTGGTGGTCCGTTTACTCGATACAGCCCCGTTAACTTTCACGTACTGCTGTCTGTCCACAAGAAAGTTGTCGATCCACTTAATGAGGTATGGGTTAACGCCAATGTCTAACAGTTTCTGTATCATGATATGTTGCTGGATAGTGTTGAACGCAGATGAAAAGGCAACGAAGAGGATCCTGATGTATGACTTAGGTGTCTCTAGATGTTTATAGACATTATTTAGGAGTGACAGTGTGGCATCAACAACTCCTCTCCTTGGCCTGTAGGCGAACTGAAGCGGGTCCAGTATGTCGGCAACTTCCTGACGGAGATGTCTCAACAAGATGCGTTCCAGCGACTTCATTGCTATAGATGTGAGAGCAACTGGCCTGTAGTTGTTGAGTTCTTTAGGTTGTGTCTTTTTAGGAACTGGTACAATTTCTGATGTTTTCCAGACCGAAGGAATAACGTGTGTATTCACTGAGAATTGAATAATAATAATCAATGTACATGTTTTGACATGGCCCAAAAACCCGCGAAATTCATCAATATCAACTGTGACGCAAATCTACAGTGTTGAATAGATTTCTGATATGTAACCGATACCCTGAATTCTGTTTTTAGAATTGATTACCACAAACGCTCCATAAGTGACGTCACACATCACTACAATGTGAACTCAATGGTTTTCATTTTGCCCGTGCAGAGATAGGTCTAGTCTGTCTCACAGTCCCTGAACCACATTAATTTCCCTACTGCCAAGCCCTCTCTGCAGTGCTAAAGCCCTAAATAAAGCAAGTCTAGATTTCCTCAGGTTCAGGAATCTCTGGTCTCCCTAGGGCTCCTTTTCAATATAAATAGGCTTGTTTGTTACTATCAAAATTATATATATTCAGAGACTAAGCCTTAGTCTAATTGTACCCATGTGGGGATTCGAACCCGGGTCTTCGGCGTGACGAGCCAACGCTTTAACCACTAGGCTACCCCACCTGCCCTTTTCCCTTTTGCCCTCTGACGTTCGTTAGCCTTTAAAGGTGGCATGCCCACTGTTGCATGAGAATGCGAATGCAGACGTTTAGCAGTACCCGTTCCTCAGGAGCATCATAAGAACAAGAACATCATGCAAAGAATGCAATTCTAACTTCACGACCTATCTTAGACTAAGGCTTAGTCTCTGAATATATATAATTTTGATAGTAACAAACAAGCCTATTTATATTGAAAAGGAGCCCTAGGGAGACCTGAACCTGAGGAAATCTAGACTTGCTTTATTTAGGGCTTTAGCACTGCAGAGAGGGCTTGGCAGTAGGGAAATTAATGTGGTTCAGGGACTGTGAGACAGACTAGGGTACAATGTGTGAAGCCCATTTCTGGTGTCCCCCGCCGTGATGTTGCTGGAATATTGCTAAAAGCGGAGCATCCAACGTGTCGCCAGGCATTATGGAACACATCAGACCACCATCTACAGACCGCTTGACCGCTACCAGCCGACAAACACCGTCGTTGACCACCCTCGTAGCGGGCGTCCACGTGTAACGTCAAAGTGGCAAGATAACTACATTGTGACCTCTCATTTGCGAAATAGCTTCATACCAACTACCACAACAGCTCATAACACCATAGGAAGACACAACTGACCCATACTCACTGAGGCTGGTTTACGTTGCCGTCGACCATACGTTGGTTCACGTTTGACGCCACGACATTAACGTGCTCGACTGAACTGGGCAGCAGTCCATAGCAGCTGCCGCAATGGACAGTGGCAGAAAAGCGCCTTCTCAGATGAAAGTCGCGAAGAAAACTGGGTAGTATAATAATAATGTATTAATCCCGATGGAACCTGGGTAGTATGATAATAATGTATTATTCTCTATGGAAACTGGGTAATATGATAATAATGTATTATTCCCCATGGAAGCTGAGTAGTATGATAATAATGTATTATTGCCGATGTAAACTGGGTAATATGATAATAATGCATTATTCCCGATGGAAACTGGGTAGTAAGATGATAATTATATTATTCCCGATGGAAACTGGGTAGTATGATAATAATTTATAATTCTAGATGGAAACTGGGTACTATGATAATAATGTATTATTCCCGATGAAAGCTGGGTAGTATGATAATAATGTATCATTTCCGATGGAAACTGGGTAGTATGATAATAATGTATTATTCCCGATGGAAACTGTGTAGTATGACATGAATGCATTATTCCCGATTGAAGCTGGATAGTAAGATAATAATGAATTATTACCGATGGAAACTAGGTAGTATGATAATAATGTATCATTCCCGATGGAAACTGGGTAGTATGATAATAATGTATTATTCCCGATGGAAACTGCAGGGTAGTATGATAATAATGTATTATTCCCGATGGAAGCTGGGTAGTATGATAATAATGTATTATTTCCGATGGAAACTTGGTAATATGATAATAATGTATTATTCCCGATGGAAACTGGGTAGTATGACATGAATGCATTATTCCCGACTGAAGCTGGATAGGATGATAATAATGCATTATTCCCCATGGAAACTTTATAGTATGATGTTAATGCATTATTCCCTAAAGAAACTAGACAGTGGGATATTAATATATTAAGGACATTCATGTGTTATTCCCGATAGAAACTGGGTAGTATGATAATAATTTATAATTCTCGATGGAAACTGGGTAGTATGATAATAATGTATTATTCCCGATGGAAGCTGGGTAGTATGATAATAATGTATCATTCCCGATGGAAACTGGGCGGGGTAGTATGATAATAATATATCATTCCCGATGGAAACTGGGTAGTATGATAATAATGTATTATTCCCTATGGAAACTGCAGGGTAGTATGATAATAATGTATTACTAGTATTCCCGATGGAAGCTGGGTAGTACCATAATAATGTATTATTTCCGATGTAAACTTGGTAATATGATCATAATGTATTATTCCCGATGGAAGCTGAGTAATATGATAATAATGTATTATTTCCGATGTAAACTGGGTAATATGATAATAATTCATTATTCCCGATGGAAACTGTATAGTATGATGTTAATGCATTATTCCCTAATGAAACTAGACATTGGGATATTAATGTATAAAGGACATTCATGTATTATTCCAGATAGAAACTGGGTAGTAAAATGATAATGTATTATTCCCGATGGAAACTGGGTAGTATGATAATAATTTACAATTCTCGATGGAAACTGGGTAGTATGATAATAATGTATTATTCCCGATGGAAGCTGGGTAGTATGATAATAATGTATCATTCCCGATAGAAAGTGGGTAGTATGATAATAAGGTATCATTCCCGATGGAAACTGGGTAGCATGATAATAATGTATCATTCCCGATGGAAACTGGGTAGTATGATAACAATGTATTATTCTCTATGGAAGCTGGGTAGTATGATAATAATGTATTATTCCCTATGGAAGCTGGGTAGTATGATAATAATGCATTATTCCCTATGGAAACTGGGTAGTATGACATGAATGTATTCCCGATGGAAGCTGGGTAGTATGATAATAATGTATTATTCCCGATGGAAACGGGCATGGGTAGTATGATAACAATGCATCATTCCCGATAGTAACTGGGTAGTAAGATGATAATGTATTATTTCCGATGGAACCTGGGTAGTATGATAATAATTTATAATTCTCGATGGAAACTGGGGAAATGTATTATTCCCGATGGAAACTGGGTAGTATGATAATAATGTATTATTCTCTATTGAAACTGGGTAGTATGACATGAATGTATTATTCCCGATGGAAGCTGGGTAGTATGATAATAATGTATCATTCCCGATTGAAACGGTCATGGGTAGTATGATAATATTGTATCATTCCCGATAGAAAGTTGGTAGTATGATAATAATGTTTATCATTCCCGATGGAAACTGGGTAGTATGATATTAATGTATTATTCTTGATGGAAGCTGGGTAGTATGATAATAATTTATTATTCCCTATAAAAGCTGGGTAGTATGATAATAATATATCATTCCCGATGGAAACTGGGTAGTATGATAACAATGTATTATTCTCTATGGAACCTGGGTTCCCGATAATAATGCATTATTCCCTATGGAAACTGGGTAGTATGACATGAATCCCGATGGAAGCTGGGTAGTATGATAATAATGTATTATTCCCGATGGAAAACGGGCATGGGTAGTATGATAACAATGCATCATTCCCGATAGTAACTGGGTAGTAAGATGATAATGTATTATTCCGATGGAACCTGGGTAGTATGATAATAATTTATAATTCTCGATGGAAACTGGGTAAATGTATTATTCCCGATGGAAACTGGGTAGTATGATAATAATGTATTATTCTCTATTGAAACTGGGTAGTATGACATGAATGTATTATTCCCGATGGAAGCTGGGTAGTATGATAATAATGTATCATTCCCGATTGAAACGGTCATGGGTAGTATGATAATATTGTATCATTCCCGATAGAAAGTTGGTAGTATGATAATAATGTTTATCATTCCCGATGGAAACTGGGTAGTATGATATTAATGTATTATTCTTGATGGAAGCTGGGTAGTATGATAATAATTTATTATTCCCTATAAAAGCTGGGTAGTATGATAATAATATATATTATTCCCGATGGAAACTGGCTAGTATGATAATAATGTATTATTCCCGATGGAAACTGGGTAGTATGATCATAATGTATTATTCCCTATGGAAACTGTGTGGTTGATGAAATGTCGCGTTGTCGCGTTTGTAGTGCATACTGTAGTCAATATTTTAACAAAGCGCGACACGCGACAATGAGACAACAATTCACAACCTGGCAGCTTGATATTGGTGAAATGTGCAAAGCGATGAATGTGTATGGTGCTGGGATTCGAACCTATTATCATAGTTTTCTGGTACGACTAAGAGACGCAACCCTACACAGCGAATTGCTAGAAACGCCTAGAATGACAGGGCCACCGTGTGCCGTCATTACAATGAATAGTAGCGCTAATAGACTAATAGTTTGTCTTGCTGCTAAAACACACTTGATTGGCTAAATACATTTACAATATGAAATAATTTTCAAAGCAGCAATGAGAGATTTGCATTAAGTTCAAGAAAAGCAGCCCCCATTGCCATTAAAACCATTGCAGGTAACAAAAGACCAGTGACGTCTGAAAAAGACTATAACATTTTCTGCGCATGCGTAGACTAAATGACTCTTTACACATGCGCACCGGTAATACAAAAGAGCGACAACGCAACAATGCGACATTTTCAATATGTCGTTATGTCGCGTTGTCGCGCATTTTTACACATCTTAGATTGGGCGACAATGCGACTTAGCGACATTTTTACCTTGAAAATTGTCGCTATGTCGCATTGTCGCCCTTTGGAGGAATAGAGAAATATTATTCAAGACAATGCCACAAAATGGCCGAAATGTAGCGCTTTGGTTAATTTTGCCTCAGTTTGCTTGTTTTTGAGAGGGCGACAACGCGACAATGCGACAACGCGACATTTCGGCCATTCCAGGATTCCATAGTATGCATAGTATGTTCTATTATCAATTTATGAAAATTAGTTTACCCAATCATGGGTACCCAATCATGATTGACGATCTTCGTGTTCTCCATGACATCTGACTTTCGATAGTTTGAATTTAGTGAACAATGAATGAGGTTCTAACAATAAAATGACATAATTTTATAAAAAAGAAGAACTTTTATATCAATTCTAGTTATCAGTCGTGCACATTTTGCACGGAATAGGTGTTACACAGCATGCTAAGGTTTTCTGGACAAGAAAAGGCAATTACTAAAAAACAGAACACCCAGTGCTCACCCAAAGACCCCGACATATGAATATTTTAAACAGACATGAATATGTCAAGAAAGGCACACACGTTAATAGTGGAGACCTTTAATTTGTAGGTGTTCAGTCATTGGTATCATTTCGCCATGTGTTTCTAATTATCTCAGTGCATGGAGATCTTATATTTCTCAGCTTTCATTGTTCGCCTCTCGCGTGTCAGGTTACAGGCCGGAGTTTGACGCAGTGTTCGTAGTTCTCAGCGGAATTACTGAATCCTAACGTTCTGCTGAGTATCTAACAAGTGTTTCAGCCAACTATCACAGCGAACTTAAACATGTTAAAGGAGTAGTTGTCTGACGTCGAACAAAACTACTTAGTCCAGTTCTGTGTAATATCGCGCGTTAAGGAAAGACGTTTTAACGAGGAAACTTAGCTATAAATATTTTATGATGAATCCATGAAAATAACATCATTAGTGGATGTATGCTGTCGTTGTAGTGAGGATTAGCAAATATTACACACTGGAGCTTATAATTAATCTCCATGAATCTTAGTTACAAGAGCCGCCTCCGTGGTGTAGTGGTTAGAGCGTCCGCCCGGAGAGCGGAAGGTCGCGGGTTCGATCCCCGACCGCGTCATACCAAAAGACGTTGAAATATGGTACTTGTTGGTCCCTGCATGGCGCTGGGCAATAATGGGTACAACAAGGACTGGTCGGCTCGGAGTCAGTATACTGTGTCTGAGTGGGGTATTCATGCTTCACTGCGGCATGGTATCTCAGTGAGCTAGCACTACAGTCTGGGATAGTACAAGCAGCCGCACATACACATACACACGCATGACGTGATATGAGCGAAATATTCTCAAGCACGACGTTAAACCCAATTTCACCTCACCCCACCTTAGTTACAAGACCTACCAAATCGTGAATATGTTATCAATATCATGGAACCGATACTTACTATTTGTCATGTATGTTAAAGCTGTTCTAGATGAACATACATCGTCAAATGTTCTAACTTCAAGCAATATAAACATTGTAAAATCACCAGTTCGTTATCTGAAAAAATATATTCCATGACATTAATATGTTACTAGCACCGCAAGCAACTGGATGCAACTGTAATTGTACTAGAGGCCTCTACAGATCAACCGTCGTTACCCCACACTGCTGATAGGAGCCATTCATATATAATGATATAAGTTGTATGCTTCTCTCGAGGGTAATACGGTCTGATGTACGCCTCTTTGTAAGCGTACATCAGACCGTATTACCCGAGGGAGAAGCATACAACGTATTTATCTTACCGCCATGTTAAATGTACAAAATATCATTTTATTTTATGTTAAAGATCGCTACCGACTATATGACATGCAAACAAAATGGCGTCTGCCTCTCGACTGGATATTTAACATCAGTAAAACATATTCTGAGAATCATAAAACTGCTATAAAAATTGTTAATTATGTTTAAGCTGAGTGTGCAAACCACTCCATGTATAAAATAGCTTAAATAAAGCAGTGAAAGTCGGTAAAATAAATCTGTACAAAATGAACACAAATACAGCTGATCGAACGGTTTTCGAACTCCGGGCACGGCATACTTCATATTATGACGTCATACGATTGTTAGCTCTTCAGCTTCTCGGTGGAGAGCTTGGCGGTTACCGTGGCAGCGAGTAATATTTTTTCCAGTTGTCACCCTCCACGGAAACTTGTTAAACCGTCATTGACCAATGAAATTAAAGTATTTTACATGAAGGTAAGACAATGTGCAATATCGTCTAAGAACACCTTCACATACGTATATTCTGAACAACTGCTCGGATCATTCCTGGCTTAATAATAATAATAAGTCATCTTCTATAGCGCACAGTCTCCAAACACCAAGTGGTTGCTCCCGGTGCTTAATCGGAATCTGATTCTTATTACCCCGGATAACCCAAGCTGCCTGTTAGGCGCTAGAAGGTGATAGCAGAGACCAATAATCTATTATATGGTCTCTGGTTATAGTCACATGACTTTATGAAACTGGGTACCCATTTTCTGTTGGGTGAACAGAGGCATTTTGAACAAACTCAAATTGCCTAAGGCGAGACCACATGCATCACGTGTGCTTCGTTGTGGGGCAGGACTGAAGTCCAAGAAACTCTCAGGAGTCAAGCTGCCAAACACGGTCACCCATCCAAGGATTGTCCGAGCTCCACGTTGCTTAACTTCAACAGATTCGTGACCTGAGCTCTGTGCACGCGCTACCCCGTGTAATCAGTTCCAGGGCCCCGTTTCACAAAGCTCTTGTAGCGCTACGACTATCGTAAGTCAATGTTACATTATAGGAAGTACGAATGCTGCGAGAAAAGTTACGAGATCTTAGGCTTACGAGAGCTTTGTGAAACGGGGCCCTGGACTGTACAGAACCTACTGGTCCGGTCCCGACAGCCTGCGCTCCAACGTCACCGACAGGCCGTCGGCCTGGTGCAGACAACATCTACGGTACAGGAGACAAAATTGGGGTGGTATTTTGTTTTTTTGGGTCGAGATTTCATCTGGACATCTAAGATGGAAGGGCAAGGGTGTACATACGTCGATGTGTGAACGGTATGTTGACGCGTGCGTTGTTCAACGTCAATAGTTTGGTGTCGCCGGCGTTATGATATGGGGAAGCATTACATCTCATGGTCGGACACAGCTTGTCATCGTCAGTGGCAACCTGACAGGTCTGCAATACAGGGATGAGATCATTGGGCCTCATGTGCAGCCGTTCCTTCAATGACAGTGATGTAACTTCACAGGTCGCTCGTGTTGTGACAGATTTCCTGAGACAGCAGAACATTCCGGTACTCCCCTTGTCAGCTGTTCCTCCGGACCTGTCCACTATCGAGCACGCTTGAGATGAAATGGGGAGACGTTTACGTCAAGCCAAGAATCAGCCATTGACGTTAGCTGAATTGGGACAAGCGTTAGTTCAGACATGGAACAACATTCCCCAAGCTTTCTTCAATTGCTATGCTTCATCGTTGTCAAAGCTACATCAACGCCAATGGTGGACACACACGATACTGAATTTGTGAGCTGACGTTTGACACCACATTTCTTCAAGGGCTTGTCACGATGCCTAGTGTCAAATCATACAGATTTCTACATTATCCAGAATGGCATAACATGAATGACTGTGCAGTTACTTTATTCCAGTAAGGAATGATAATATTAATATTTTTACAGACATATAATTGACTCTTCGTGAAAGAAATATACTTACACCAGAAACTGATTCGCCGCGTGTGCAGGAGTGCACACGCCCTTACAGTGTAGTAAACTCATGATAACAGTTCGCCAAATCTTTCACATCCGCTTTAAAGGCACAATGTCACACCTTTCGACAATATTTTGGCCTATATTCTATATATTCGGGACATATGCACTCACGTTAACTTCCTAGTGATGCAATAAAATACTTATTATATTTTATGACGTGCCTGAAATCGTTAATTGAAACTTCGAGGCGAACAGCTACCAATCAGAAATTTAAGTATTATTGAGAGAAATGCATTATTTTTTTTTAGAGTGAGTGAGTGAGTTTAGTTTTACGCAGCTTTTAGCAATATTTAGGCAATATCACGGCGGGGGACACCAGAAATGGGCTTCACACTCTGTACTCGTGTGGGGAATCGAACCCGGGTCTTCGGCTTGACGACGAACGCTTTAACCACTAGGCTACCCCACCGACCCTATTCATTTTCAGAGAAGCGTGGTGTGATATTGAGCTATTAAGTTCAGTAAGAGTCTACCGAGCATTAAACCAACAAGAGAAATGGAAAAGTGACAAGTAAAGCTAGCAACGAGCGTGTTACCCCATGCAACCCCACTTTGTGAGTTGTACCACGTGTCCTCGTGGTTATTTTTCCGGGTACGCAGTTGTCATATCATTTACAGGGTTTATCCTTGGACAAATGTAGATAATATCAAAGTCAAGAAGAGACACGGGATTGAACCACACTGCATATCTTGACACGGGGGACATCAGTGCATGTCACCCTCCATTGCGTTTCAATGAACCTATTCACGTTCGTGCTTTGTACCCTGCACCTATGTGTGTTTATGTACAGTAAACCCTCGTCTCGACTGTGAGATATATCTGAATAAAGTGATAAAGTTTACAATTTTCACCATGTTCATGCAATTTATCAATCTGGATACATCACCTTTAACCTCTTTCGTCATTGTCTGTTGTATCTGAGACGTGGGGCTGTGTGGGCCAAGCCGTGTGGAAACCTTGCTTGATTTTGGAACCTGACACGTCTTTGATTTTGGTAACCTGACACATGTCTGTGTCTGTCTATTGTACTTGTTCTTTTGTCCGGGTAGTTTTGAGGGTGTCAAATAGGATGGTGGATATTATACGCAGACACGAGCGCTCCTCTAACTGAACCTGTTGTGGCGAACCTATCCATCCAGCCTAAAGCTTCATCTCACTGTTTATGACAAACTCTTAAAGGCACAATGTCACACATTTACGACAATATTTTGGGCTATTTTATAGATATTGGGGCATAGACACTCACTTTAACTTCCTGCTGATGCAATAAAAGACTTATTATCCCGTACGAGCGCCTGAAATCGATAATTGAAACTTCGACGCGAACAGCTTCCTAAAGTACTGTCGGAAATAGAAAAAACTGTTTTTTCTCATTTATCTCTACAATTTATGTAGTTGATATGTGCAAGTGTGAAATATCTGTTAAACTAAGTTCGGCCTAACTACAGTCTCAGTGGTAGGGACATAGGAAACGTAGAAAAAGGACTTTACTGAGGAGAGATTAGTGCAGAAATGAGCAATGCGGGTTTTTTCTAAGTCCAAAACGATTTATTTGGAACAGACCATGGCTTTATGCAAATTAGTGTGCGACGATATTGTATTACAAAGGACACTTTTTAAATGCCCAATTTGAAATTAGACGTAGCTTCATTATAAACGATAGCTGGCGTGAAAAATAATAACTTTCATGCTGAAACTATTAGGGATGTAGCTACCATGGAGTCTCACTGTCACTATAAAGGGAAACAGGTAGGAGGGTTCGTCTCAAAAGCAAAACCTGGACGGCTGTCGCAGACGATCGTTGGGGTCGGGCTGGGGGATAGAGATATCAGCTAAGATGAGCTAATCCTTTAGGGCAATTATACTGGGGCAGTACACGGCATGTCATAGCAATTTACAAATAATATCCAGTCCTGTCGATCGGGTGGTCATGCCACCTATATATTGAGACATTTAACACGATGCGTTTGTATGGTCATCAGGTATCATACTATTTTACATATCTCAACATAAACTTTATGAAAGAAAGACACGTAAGATGTCAATCTATAGATGAGGCAAAGTCAACACACATGAAAAAGCACAAAATATCTTTGAGATGACCCCTTGTGCCTGTAGGCAGCACGTGCATTTCATGCCAGGTGAGTCGACAATCCGTCGTCATACCTGGCTGAGCGACCTAATTGCCATCTATGGTCTGATCTATTGTTTTCAGCAGCTATTCGTATTTTTGCCCGATTTTACGAGTAAACATGCTTTTCTGGATATCCTATTACGCATCCCACTGAATGTCAAGTTAAGCCGAAGTGGGTTATTTCGACATATGCTATTTGCAGTTGTGTGAATTTTAGGGATACAGAGTAACAGCCTAAAAACAGGGGTTTTTTTTCTATTTCCGACAGTACTTTAACAGAGATCACTTGCCATATATGGAATGTAAACAATTGCTCCGTAAATCGAAAACTGTCGCACGCTGTGTTGTCTGAGTTTGCCGAACTTTTTTAAGTTACAAGTTGTGCGTAGGATATCACTCAAGGGGGTTCACATGAAATAATGTTCGGCCGGTAGAGGGCGCGAGAGTCGATTTAATGCAACGTTGCATTAATTCATTAGAACTTTTTAATTAAATAGTGTAATCTTAATACGTATTTTCTTAAATAAATTATATAGCAGCTTCCCTGAGGGCTGATAGTTAATATAATTGAGAGAAATGGATTTATTATTTCTAGGGAAGTGTGGTGTGATATAATGCCTTTAAAGTATATAAATATGACAATTAAGGAAAGGCTCAGAAATAGGCAAAGGTTTCTATAGGGGTTTACATAATCAGACAGTTTGAAATAAGATTGCGTAGATATGTTCACGAAACGCATAATTATCCTTCATTCAAATCTACAGACCCCCGCCACATAGCTGAAATATTGCTGAGTGCGGCCAGAGACCATATGGTCTCTGGTGCGGCGTAAACCTGTTGTTGTTAATCCCGGCCGTTTGGTGTATTCCTTCATGTTGTCTTACTTAATCCCCGTTGCAATTTGTGGCATACAACACGTTTCATGCCACAAATTACAGGAATGGTGTAGCCATTCAAACGTTGCAACAGTTGCATAAAATGTTTAGTTTCGCGACACTGCCGTGCGTATGCGCGTGTATAGTTGCTATGCAACCAATTATTCTTCGGCAACAATGGCGTCCTTTTGTGGGAGCGATAGTGAAGATGAAGATGCTTGCCAGTTTACAACCTGAAAAAACTAAGAGATCTTGTTGGGTACGCCCTAGCCGAGAGCCGCGACGCGGTCCTATACAGTCAAGACATGACCCTGCATAGGACCGCATCGCGGCTCTCGGCTACCATCAACTGTGCTATTGACGTGTAGGCCGCCTGTCGGTGCTTCCTCCTTGAGTAAAATGGGCTGCTCACATGCCACAAGCAATCGTGAGATTGGTAATACGAAATAAACCTTTCGGTCTCTGCCCTCGTCAAGTCAATTTTCTTTGACCGAACCGGAGTTGCCATTGTTTACGAATTTCGCAAAAGCCGGGGGAAACGTCACGTGACTGCGAAACGCGCTCTGATTGGCTACAATCATACAATTTGTCGCATAAAAATAGAGCAAGTTCTATTGCTTGCAACTCGCTTCCCAAAAGTTGTATACAACAAAGATCTGTCCAACTCGGGAGTTCACATTTTGAAATTCATTGCAATCCACAAATTTTATACAACAAATTGCAAGGTGGTTACGCGCTTTACATGTATATAAGTCGGTTCTGTGCTGCATTACTTTACTCTTGCTTGACAACTGTATAAGAAGCTATACCGAAACGTCGCGTCATATATAATAAAGAAGTTGTTATCCATAACGTGTCTTACTTTCTTAAATGTGACAAAGTCACACTTATAAATGATGATTGATTAAGGAAAATGAGTTATTGATATTACATGATTTCCAAACGCTTATTTACTTCCTAAGCAATTTAAATGTGATTGTTGTTAAAGTAAGCGAAATTAGTGCATTAAAAATTTAACATACGTGTACATGTACATTGTATATGGGGCATTTTATTTACTGTGCTTCTCATCGCTCGACCGACCCTTCTAATTTTACTGCCAAACTCCCCCCCCCCAACAAAAACACACCCCAAAAAACAAATAAAAATAATTATTTTTATCATCCCTACACCGCCAACTGGAACCTAAAACGTACCGCCTCGTCATATAAAATGTTTACCGTACAATCAGTCGCTGCCACAAGTCCACAGAACGCACGAAATTGTAATAAAAATTACAATAAATGAGAATTAAGTACATTATTCAGCTAATTTTGTCTTTAATAAGCTTTTTGCTTTTTTTTTTTTTAAATTTTTCAACCGACCGACCAACCCATGTTCAGAATTTGGTGGCAACGTGAAACACATGAAAAGAATTAGGGTATCGTTTGTTTTTGTTCCCTATTATTTCATTCGGTATACTCAAGCCATAAACGACGGGGAACAACTGCGCGTCTACCTGCCGTGGCATTGTACATTTGTTGATGTGTACTGTCTATCGCTACAAGCCTGAAACAATAATCGCTCTGATGTTGCGGTTCGGAGGCTAATACCATCTGCATTCTAATAAATGACAGGTGTATTTATTTACCCCTTTGTCCAGCTCAGTCCTCTGCCCCCGGAGTTTAATTAGAAAATAAGCAAGACTTACCTGTCAGTCGAAGTTTGATTTTAATTCCACCGAAGTACTGAGCTATTACGTTATATGTACGCATGCGCTGTAGGGCTGGTAGCCGAAAACACATATCACTTGATGGTTTGATGGTTAGAGGGATATTAAAACAGAAATGTATGTTAGATATGTCACCTCTCGCCAGAAAAGAAACACATTATTCGATTTAGATGTGGCTCCCTACCTCTGCATATTGAAGATGGGACGCTTTTGTAAACCCCCTATTCCTATTTACCTGAGAACCTGTTCCTTTTGCGAAAAGGTCGAAAATGAAATACATTTCTTGTGTGAATGTGACTTTTATTATGATCTTACATATGGCTTATTTACCCTCTCTCTCAGTTTGAATAATGTACCCGTGAATGATGTATGTAATTTATTCATTAATGTAATAAGTCTTCAAAACTTATTAAATTGTTAGCTAATACTATATCCAACATGTTTTATAGGCGGAACTTATATACAGTTAGGTAATTTATAATATTTTGTTATTATTTTTTATGTTTTAATGTATGTGTGTGTGTGTGTGTGTGTGTGTGTGTGTGTGTGCGTGCGCACGTGTGTGTGTGCATATATATATGTATATATATAAGAAGAAGTTTCTGAAATAATCACACGACACGGATCTTCTCCAACATGTTTCACTTTTATCTTCAGGGAGAAGTGATTACAGTTAACGGATTATGTTATGACGTCACTTTGTCATGACGTCACAATGCAACTGTATACAAATGTTGTGACGCGGCGTTGCCATGACGTCACATTGGCGGCTTTAAATTGACAGTACTAGTAGCACAATGAAAACAAGTATAATTCAGACGCATTGCGTTACCTATTTAACGATGGACACAATTCTTTAATGAAAAAAAGTTTTCTTTAGATTCTAATTCAACTTAGTATGTAACACGAGTTCTGATTGGTCAATGCTATAAATTTCCGACCGTATAATCAGCATATACGGTCGCAATTTGAAAACCGATTCACCGAAACCTTTGAATGTATCCCTACACTATTGGGGTAACGCTGTTTCGCAGGACATTGTCATTTGCAGAAGCCATTGGTCAATTAACTCCCCTATCCAGCTAAAATGGGTGGAATTTGTGTTAAAAAAGACAAAACAGTATCATAAATTTAATTTTAAGTTCAAACAACTTACTCGCAACGGGCTGTTGACCCAACACTGTTAGATCATGAAACAAGGTTTATGACGTCATTATGGAGCGTGACGTCACCTGCTATGACGTCATTTGACAACAGAACTGATAATGGCCCGTAGTTGAGGAATCAGCGGGCCGCTCATTTCTGTAACTAGAGGGCGGTTTCATCATAATACCGTCCATTTTATCTATAATACTATGATCTATTCATCATTGTCAAATTTAGTCTGTGTGCACATAATAAACGTGTGTAGTTTGAAAAGGGAACTACTTTCTCTGGCGATGGTGTAAGTTGAAGGAGTGATATGATTAACCTTTGACCTAGAGGAACTTTGACCTGGTTTAAATAATGAATTTCTTTCACGAAAAAAACAGCGGAAAACGAGTTGAATTAGAATGGGGATAACTGTACTGTGTTTGACGAATTGGGGACGTATACCGGTAAATTTGCGGCTATATAACCACCGGTATACGTCCCCAATTCGTCAAACACAGTACAGTTATCCCCTAAGTGCAACTACCTCTGCGGTTTGAGAAATAGACCTTGTTAAATGTTGTCCAAATTCTGTTATGCGTTAAAAAACAGTAAATTTATCCGCTTTTTATCGCGCACCGATAAAAGCACTGTGCTACGAATTTTTTTAATTTGGCATCTTTACTGGAAAGTGTGAGCCTAGAAAATACAGCCTGATATCTGAACGACATAAGTGTATATGAATTGGATTTATGTGCTTATGCATAACATTATACGCTCAACATTAAAAATGACTCGCAATAAATGTCAAAAATGGATTTTCTTCAGAGAGGTCATACACCTGTAATGATAAGGGGGTATAACTCAGTTATGCTTAACACTAGGTCAATGTAACTCAGATCACTTGGAGAGAATTTGTTGTGGATACGGACGCTATATTTTCGTTATTGTTTGTTCACGGTGAACCAAACTATTCCAATTCAAAGTTCCACAATGTGAGCGGATACGCTTTGGTAGTTTCAAAATTTATAAGAAAAGATGACAACGTACTACATGTGAAAGCACGTAATAGCGATTTGGATGGCCCTATCCGATATATAAGTTAGTTCTTAGATTCCCATATTCTCCTGTTTGTGTAGATGTATTTTGACTAATTTTGCATCGTTATTACCAGCTGAATACTAACCATATCTTCAAATGTAATGAAATTGTTGAAAATAATACAACATTTTAGTTGACGTCATTGCTTGTTTTATGCATTTTGCGACGTCGGAAAAAGACGACATTGGTATGCTGATTAGTATATATCTCACCTAAGTTACATTAATTGTATAAAAGGTCTCGGCTTCTTTGTCAGGATTAACACTCTTTAGACAAAACATAAAATGACTGTTTTTTTCCATTTTAAATAGTGTCCTGAATATATCAACAATTAGACAGTTTGACTGTGTATCTTATCATGAGCAACACGCGCACCTGTTTGGCATCAATCGTAAATGAAAAATAACATTTCACAACACCTGAATATTTTGTTTAGGATAGGAATTTTCTTTATTTATGATTATGTAGCTATTTCTCTTATACGTATGCAATGGAAGATGCAAAAAGATAGCTTTTTATATATGGAACTAGTACGTACTATATATTAGAATACGATGTAGGATTTGTCCAAATTAAGACATGACATGCCTTATACATTTTTAAACAATTTTCGTATAAATATAGTTAGAGTTTGATATCCTGTCATCACAATATTTTTAAATCGAATATGAATTGATTATATTATCGAAAACAATGATAGTGAATCATAAAACGTTTCCCACAAACACGCACCTGGCCAATCAATTTACATCATTGTTTTCTCTATAAAACGACACAAAAATGTGCAATGAACAAGACAATTCCTTTAAATGTGTGTGCATATACATTTCATAACATACATAAATCATTTTCAATAAATATTATCAGTTTTACTTATAAGGTTTAATCAAATCGCCGTTCATTAACCTGTTCATGTGAAACTGCAATATTAGTTCAAATGCATTGAATATTGTACATCATAGGAACTAAAGTAATTGCAGTTATGGCTACGTTTGATCTTCTAACACTTGTGTAAAGGTTTAGAATATGGTGTACTGCACTAAATGTGTCAATTTCTTATGTAAATATGATTCAAACAATCAAAAACTTTCAAAGAATAAAACACCGTAAACCCTATATGCACGTATGATATGATATTGGACAAGGCAAAATGTAGATACTGAGGTCAGTTTCATGAAAAAGTATCTGAACTATCCGCAAAATATACATCATAATACTGACAGTGTAATCGGAAGGATTGGGCGATTGTGTTGACTCTTGTTCAACCGACCTTCACCTCAAAGAAATTGCCCAATATGTACAACAATGTTGACGTAAGACATCACTACCGATGACCTATTTCTTACAAAATGGCGGCTTTGCTGACAAGGATACACAGGATTTTGCGAGGACCCTTCCATTGTTTCAGGGATCGTTTGTACATAAATATGAGATGTAAGTAATTAGAATGATTCTGACTAACTGTGTATTGTTATATGTTTCTATCGTTTTTACTGTAAGTAAGAGAAGAAGCCAGAAATGTAGAGAGTGAAGGGCCGGACGTTGAGGAAGGACAATAATACAATTAGCACAACATGTAAAGTAGACATTTGGGAGAGATCCTATCCTAAAGCCTACTCATTTGAAACGGAGCTAATAAACAATGAAATCGGTATATCTTTCTTGTTTCTTAATGTATTGTACCCATGAAGGTCTGGGCTACACTTCAGTAACCCATGCTTGTCGTAAGAGGCGACTAACGGCATGTGAGTAACCTATGCGTCACATGATGTCAAATAAGTGTCATAAACATGGACATAAGATGGGTATTTTTTATGTTTGCAATTTGAGAGTAAAAGTTTTAAAATGTTGAGTAAAAGTGAAAGTTTTACAGGAGGACACATATTTCTTATTCAGTAATATATATGACAAATGCTAAATCATTTCATCACTGTACAACCAAACTACTTGAGATATTCAGTGACCATCTGTCCTCAACTGCTTAATATTTCCTGTCCTTAATTCCGGTCAGACACTTGTCTCCCTACATAACGGAAGCTGACCACTTGTCAGCATACATTCAACATCACATTGAAAATTATCCATGCCATGTACTCATGCTTACAGTCTGACCTTTAAACAGCGGAAAGCTGACCTGTATGTATGTGACCACGCTGAAAATTATCACCAACCATGTACACATAATTACAGTCTGACCTTTAACTTACAATAAAACAATTTCTGGTCAACTTGAACCGGATAACTTTGCGAGCACAGGAAGCCACACACAGGAAGCTAAACATATCAACCCTCCCTCCCAACCTTCCGCACCAACTGTCACCTACTTGAACATAATTTGTACACGCATAAGCATAATCGATACAAATGACAGCATTAAATACTTAAAATGGTGGTCAGTTTTAATGACTGGATGCTGGTGCTTTTAACAAACATAACACCTTACACTATTTCATCCAATCACAGCTGTCACATGTCTCTTCAGTGACGGCTCAGTGAGCAAGCGATTCTGCTATGCAAAATAGCATATTGTTATGTATTAATGCCTATAGACAGGGCCCCATTCACGCTTATACAGGCCCACATGAAATTTAAAAGCTTAAACCGTTTATTGTTGACAGATATGTAACATACTTGTTCCTTGTGTTACAGCGTATTTTAAACTTTGATTTAACAAAATGAGCTGTGATATTTTGACCTTATAAATAGCAGCTAAATTCCCCCTCATTGTGTGATATTAATTCTACGTTGAACACGTATGCTTATTCTGTCTCATAGTCCCTGAACCACATTATTTTCCCTACTGCCATGCCCTGTCTGCAGTGCTAAAGCCCTAAATAAAGCAAGTCTGGATTTCCTCAGGTTCTGAATCTCTGGGGTCATTAGGGCTCCTTTTCAATTTAAACGGGCTTGTTTGTTACTATCAAAATTATATATGTTTATATTCAGAGACTAAGCATTAGTCTAAACTGTGTGAACACTCGAGTCGGCAAACTCATACCACTCATAAGATAATTGAATAATAATCACAGACCACTAAGGTGAACCTGAAGGTGACACACACACCTGGGCCGGACTCCCGAAGGAGGGTGGGGTTCAACAATCGATTAGGTCACACAAAGGTCACACCTATGTGACGTCATAAAAAGAAAATGGCGGATTTTGGCTTCAAGTAATCGTCAAGAAAACGTCGCCAACTTGTTCTAAAGTATTCAGCGACTTCAGGTCCTAACTGTTCTTTCACTTTGGTTTCCAGAGTTCGTTCCAAATACCCTAAAACTAACCTAGCATGCGTCGGTGCCATTTTAGTTCCCATTGCTGTACCCTTTATTTGTCTATAATGTTCCCCATCAAAATTAAATGTATTATTATTCAATATGAATCTAACACTTTCTATGATGAATTCCTTGGAGAATCGTGTTGGGAGTAATGCTGGATATTCGTGTAACCAGAATGATATAGCTTCAATCCCTAAATTGTGTGGAATATCAGAGTATAAATGTTTGACATCAAAAGTAACTAGTTTGGTTTTTTCTTGAGTTTGTTGAGATAAATAGTTTAGGAAATCCATCGTATCTCTAGTATAACTGTGCACTTTGGTAATAAAAGGTTTAAGCACTATGTCAATAAAATTACTCAACCGATGTGTAGCACAACTTGGTCCTGCAATTATCGGCCTAAGTGTCAAATCATTAGGGTGTTCTGTTTCAATGCAGTTATCAGTAGCATTTTCACATTTATCTTTTATATCCCAACACTTGTGCACTTTGGGTAATCCATAAAAGTTGTTTTCTTTGCAAACGAAATTTGTTAGGTAATCTAACTCCTTTTTAGTTGTTTCGTTTGAAAATGTAGTTAGAAAATCTGTAAGTTTTTTATGAACATTGGCATTGTTTATCACCTCGTAATTTTCCTGATCATTAATTATTTCCAAAGACATTTTCCTGTAATGTTTAACGTCCATAATGACAACAGCCCCAAATTTGTCGGCCTCTTTGATAATGATGTTTTTATCATTAAGAATATCTTTAAGTGCAATCCGTTCTGAATTGGAAATGTTAGACTTATTTGAAGATTTTTGTGGTAATAAAGGAACATTAGATATAGAATCAATGTATTTATCTAGATGTGAATTCCTACCTTTCTTTGGAATCCAATAACTTTTGTTTTTAACGAGTGATGTATCCTCTCCTGTGTTAGAATCATCAAAATACTCAATATTCCTTAATTTCCGACAAAACTCATTGATATCACTTTGAAGTTCATTCACATTATTACTACTTGGAGTCGGTGTAAATTTAAGTCCTTTGTTCAAAATCCGCTTTTCAGTTTTGTTCAGTTTCCGTGATGACAAGTTCATTATTTTCACATCTACTTTTGGTTGCGTCGTGATGTTGCTATCCCTGTCTGTGTTGAGCTTAGGCCTGGTTCCAAAAAACGATCGTTATAAGATGTCTGTCCGTTTCCAGAATTTAACATTAATTCAGGTGATGTTTTATTATGTCTTGAATTTGACTTTGATCTTGATGGGAGTCCGTTGTGTTTGTTGTTTCTTCTGTTTGGTTTGGTTTGTTGTTGTCTCATGTTTTCTTGTCTTTGATTTGTTACACTTTTGTGGGGAACTATCTTGCCCTGCTCCCAATGAATGTAACATTTGTATTCAAATTTGTTGTTGCCTGCTTGTTTCCGACCTGTTTGTTAGCTGTTTGCTTCTTTCGTGCATCTCCTCTGTTTTAAAGCCATGGGCTTTCTTCGACTATGTTTTGGTGGAAGTTCTCAGCATATTTGTTTAGCCAAGTTAAAGATTTCGCCCATCTTTTATGCGACTTTTCCTCTTCGTTGCAGCATTGTGTCTTGGAGAGGAATCGCTTCGGTGGTGGTTCCGTGATGATTTGGGTAGGAATAACAGCACGCCAAAGAACTCCTTTGGTGATTATTCAGGGCAACTTAACTGGTGTGGGCTACAGGGATCAGATTCTTCGACCTGTGGCAATTCCTTTTCTGCAACGTCATGGCCCTTGGTTAACATTCCAACAGGACAATGCCCGCCCTCATACGGCAAGGGCTGCTATGGATTTCTTGCAACACCACAACATTGACTTACTGCCTTGGTCTGCAAATTCACCGGATTTCTCCCTGATAGAGCATGTTTGGGACGAGATGGGCCGACGTCTACGCCGTCTTCCTCATCCGCCAGATTACGACCTTGACCTTGCAACAGAACTTGAGAGAATCTGGCGTGACATCCCACAAGCCTTCCTTGCACGTTTGATAGGCTCTATGCGTCGTCGATACACTGCTGTTCTCAATGCCGATGGTGGACATACCCGTTATTGAGCTTGTGACCGCTTGTGGACTCGTGACGTCATTGTGATTGACTTTTCAATTGAAATTTTCCCGACTTGTTATGGTCTCATGATCCCTCCATTAAAGTTTATATGTACCTTTGACATTGTTATCGTACTTATCAACTTGGATAATATTTTGACAATGCACAGTTTCTTTATGTGCCTAGTATATATATATATATATATACATATGTGTGTGTCTGTGTATGTGTGTATGTGTGTGCATGTATGTGTTTATGGATGTATAAGTGTATGTATATGTATGTATATGGGTGTATGTGTATCTATATATTTCTATGTGTGTGTATGTATGTATGTGTATGTATGTATGTATATGTATATAATTGTATGTATTCATTTTATATTTTATAACAGCAATAATTATCTATTTTTCAAAATGTACTTTTACGATACATTTAGTTTCTTTAGTTCAGTGTCTGTAAAGCCAATTCATGGCAGGATGTCAGTTTCTTCTTTATCCATGAATGTGTATCATGTATGTATATATCTTATGTAACTGACTTGTGATACTTAAATAAAATATTTCTGTCTCTCTGTCTGTCTGTTAATATCAAACAGGTAAGTCTCGTTTTACAGGTAAGCTTCTTTTAATTTTGTAATTCCACCTCCCTATTCCACACTAACCCGTGAGAGATTTTGAGAAGGGATATTATTTCAAAATAACACAAGATTAACACAAGATTAATAAATTCATACATGTTTTTATACTCGTATACATGGAAGGCCAATGATATGCAACAACACATATTATATCATCTTCTTTGTAGTTTTGGACATAAAAGCATTTTGCGTCTTCACAGAAGCAAACCACACCCCACCAGATATCAAACGTCATTCTTCAACCAGGAATGAGACAATAAGCTAATACATAAACTGACGTACAAAAAAAGTACACACTTGATGCTTTGGTAAAATATTTTCTTCAAAACAGCGTTAAAATTAGAAAAGTGTTTTCATTGTGATTTACAAGTCACAAACATTGTGTACGTGTTGCAATTACACCAGATATCGTACCCAATTACAACGTTGCTAGCAAAATGTTTGTTTATTTGTGAATAGTCTCAATACACCAGGAGTGTACATTCTTTTGAACGTCAGTATAGAATGTGACGAAACCTAGCCTCCCAGGTTAGCAGTGAATACCTTACTGTACCTAGACTATTCACTAGGATTGCTGAGAAGCTCAAGAATATCCCAGATGTACTCAAGAGTAGCTCAAGAATATCCCAGATGTGCTCAAGAGCAGCTCAAGAATGTCCCAGATGTGCTCAAGAGTAACTCAAGAATGTCCCAGATGTGCTTAAGAGTAGCTCAAGAATAGCCCAGATGTGCTCAAGAGCAGCTCAAGAATGTCCCAGGTGTGCTCAAGAGTAACTCAAGAATGGCCAAGATGTGCTCAAAAGTAGCTAAAGAATGTCCCAGATGTGCTCAAGAGTAGCTCAAGAAAGTCCCAAGCCGCTTGTGTCTACGGATTTGGAACCATTTCTGCACGACTGGGGCTAAAACGACAAACCATCTCGAAGGCTGGCACTCCAAGCTCAACAAGTTAGGCCCCAACTATCCCAACATTTTCAAATTTGTGGAAATGAAGAAGGAGCAGAACCACACAGAAATTGTTCAACTACAGATCAAGTGTGGAGGAAGATTACCACCCAAGAGAAGGAAGTATCAAGGTCTTGAGGACAAACTGCAGGAGGAGAAGGAGAATCTACTGGCAGACAGAAAGACTTTGTCTGAATATGTTGATGTTGTGTGTAAGTTTGTAGGTCTGTGCTATTTGAAATTTCTGATATGTTGATGTTGTGTGCAGTTTTGAAGGTGTGTGAATTTTGAAATTTCTGATTATTCAAATAGTAATAAATGTCTGACGTAATTTCAGAACAGACTATAACTGATCCCTCTTTCTATTGTCTACCTGTTCACCATTGTTGACTGCAGTAGTAAGCTAAACAAAAGCAGCTGGCACAGTGAGGTGTCCCCCTTGCAGACGGCATGAGGGAACCTGTTTTATCTTACAGATAGTGTTTCACTGGAGTTGGGAGTTCATCCTGTGTGTTCCAGTTATCAGACCTTGAGGAAGGTGTGCACATACACGTACAGGGGTTGTGCCCAATAGTTTGATAAAAGTTAATAACCAGAGGACCGCCTCCGTGGTGTAGTGGTTAGAGTGTCCGCCCGGAGAACGGAAGGTCGCGGGTTCGATCCCCGGTCGCGTCATACCAAAAGACGTTAAAATATGGTCCCTGCCTGGCGCTCGGCATTAATGGGTACAACAAGGACTGGTCGGCTCGGAGTCAGTATAATGTGTCTGAGTGGGGTATTCATGCTTCACTGCGGCATGGTATCTCAGTTGCTAGCACTATAAAACCAGCTTAAGTCCGGGCTAGTACAAGCAGCCGCACATACACATATTCTCAAGCGACACAGAACATGTGTCATAATTCGTTCAATTCTTTATGTTTAAGATGCATAATATATGATTTTTAAACAATGTTTGTTCAATTTAAGGAGTTTGACATTATGATCGGTACAGGTACAGGGCCCCGTTGTGTGGGACGTCTTTAAAGACGATACTGTAAGTGAGATGGGTTTGTTTTAATAAATAGCCCCCACTACAATTAATCATGGTACAGCAGTCATGAATAGGTGGTCCATTTAGTATTTGCTTACACCGATGGAACATGTCATACAAACGGACTTTGTGCCATAAAATGATTTTTTTTTCTCGTTTAAACGTTGTATTTGATATTGCATGAAATGGTTCTGGCTCATTGACCAGACACGAGACCGTCTCTTCTTCCTGTTTAATGGGCGGTGGGGTAGCCTAATGGTTAAAGCGTTGGCTCGTCACGCCGAAGACCCGGGTTCGATTCCCCACATGGGCACAATGTGTTAAGCCCATTTCTGGTGTCCCCCCGCCGTGATATTGCTGGAATATTGCTAAAAGCGGCGTAAAACTAAACTCAGTCAGTCAGTCAGTCCTGTTTAATCGTATTTGAATGCATGTAAGTGAAATGACCTACACCTCATTGGTTTCAGTCTGGTATCAAAATATCCTATTTACAAAAAGACTTGATGCAAAACCTCGTATTTTTTCATCCAGCCCTTTGGATTTAAGATACCAAAAAGGTCTCGTTTCATTGCAAGTACTG
Organism: Haliotis rubra; assembly: GCF_003918875.1. Classification (NCBI taxonomy): domain Eukaryota; kingdom Metazoa; phylum Mollusca; class Gastropoda; order Lepetellida; family Haliotidae; genus Haliotis; species Haliotis rubra. The sequence continues at coordinate 1,294,866 of NW_025766514.1, forward strand.
ATGCAAGATTATGGTGGAAAACTCTTTGACAGCAATCGTCATTAAGACAATTCCTATGTTTGAATCCCGTTAATCATGTCGTGGTTGTTCTGTGTTGCATCCCAAACTGTGCTGGCAAACGTTTGTCATAAAAAAATGAAAACGATTCTTGAAAAGTGCATGCAGAAAATGTTATTCACGTAATGCACGTGCAATGTGTTGGAAACATAAGTAGAGACATCGACTATAAAAGGTCAAACTAAATGCATCATTTCATAAAGAAATTTACGATGTAAACGGAGATAAAAAATGCCAAGATTGAATGCTACTTACCGAAATTGACGTTTGGAAGCAGGGGAGTCTCAGTCTGCCGTTGCATCAAACGTCCACACACAGTGCAGCACCATATTATCGATTATAACATGGATATTCCCGCTTCAATTCGACCTAAGCTCGTCCCAGAAGTGGAAGGCCAAGAGTGACCACTGCTGCTCAGGACCGATTCATCCGGGTGTTTCACCTACGTCACCGATTTGCTACAACAGATACAACAGGAAACGTGCCTGTTTTTTTAAGAATTTTCGACCAAACCATCAGAAATCGTCTGAGAGAAGTGGTAATTCGAGCATATCGACCAAAAGTTGGACATATCCTGACACAACGACACCGACAACCAATGGTGCAACATGGTACAGGTATGGAACATGGGGAACTGGCGACGCGTTTGGTTCAGCGATGAATCGCGTTTCCCCCTGCAACGACGGGATGGGAGACAACATGCGCCGAATTGCGTTCGACAAAGACAGATCTGGTATAGGTGCGTCATGGTGTGGGGAGCCATGTCCTACGCGGGTAGTGGCGGTTCAAGGTAATCTTACAGCAAATCACTACAGCAACCAAATCCTGCGACCTCACCTCCTCCCACTTTTCAACCGCCAGAAGGAGCTGTTTCAACACGTCAAAGCTCGACCCCACACAGCTCGTGTAACAGGTGCCTATCTCGCCAATGCAAACGTCAATGTCCTTCTCTGACCTTCCAAATCGCCTGATCGAGCATATATAAACGAACTTGATCGACGCGTCCGTAAACGACACCATCGTCATCAGACCCTTGCAGATCTTGCCAACGCGTTGCATGAGGAAAGGCGAAGAATTCCCGAAGAAAAAATCCGCCGACCTGTGCAGTCTTTTCCAAGGCGGTGTCGAGCAGTGACGGCTGCGAGGGGTGTTGTCACCAGGTACTGACGTGAACGCCCCCCTTGCGTCCACACATGTGCAGTGTGTGAACTGAACTAATGCCGACAATGGCAACAATACATAATGTTCATCCATGTGTCGAATTTCCTTCATCTATGTTCTAGCTTAATTGACTTATGTACACTTAAATACGTTAAATACATTTCCTTATTTTTGGCCTATGCGTTTCTATGAGTTTATATGTTCCCAGTTTGAAATGGCTACAACACTCTAGTTTGAGAAAAGAGTTGATTGACGCTGCACAACAATATCCCGGCGATGGACCTATAAATCGCAATGCTGTGGTGAAGTTTAAAAATGAATATGTGGATGGTGACACAACGTTAGTGGTAAGTTAAGTGTCCATCACTTTGCTTCGTCTCCGTTCAATTAATGTATCAAGAGCGGTATGAAACGTTCATGTATGTAATGATTTTGCATTGTTATCTGGTGTTAGTGCTGCAGTTGTGAGGCCTTGTTACGACGTAAATTGTAATAAAAGGTAAATTGTAATACTTGCAGCAAATTGTAATAAACCTTGACGTAAATTGTAATAAAACCTGACGTAAATTGTAGTAATTTTAGTTGCGGTAAAATTAACTAAATATTTACGTAAATTGAAATAACAGTTTTAATCATTCGTAAATACGCGTGTGTTTGTTTTTCGTTGAATTTCATACATCCATAAGCTTGTTAGGGTGATAACTCAAGAAATGATAGATTTTGTTTAAATTTGGTACCAAGGTGTCGTGGCGAGATTCACCGACACAAGTTGAATTTAGTGACCTTGAGATTATTTGCAAGGTCACAGCAAAAACCTCAGGGTTTTGCCAATATAAAGATTGTTCGCGCGATAACTCCAGAAAAATAATAGATTTTGATCCAATTTTATATCGAGGTGTATTAGTGGGATTCCTCCTACACCAGTTGATTGGGGAACTTGTGTTCATTTTGAGTTCACAGCGAAAATTGTATTGTTTTGCACATGCCTAGCTTTTAGTGCGAAAACACAAGAAAAAATTAATATATTCTGCTTAAAAGTAGTACCAAAATGTGTTGGGAGTATCGTCTAACGCCAGTCGAATTCAATGATCTTCGGATAATTTTCAAGGTCACAGCGAATATTCTTGCAATATCCCCCAAACTAATGAACTAATGACAGTTTCGGTAACGTTAAGATAATTTGTACGGTCACGCAGAAGATTATTGCGATATTCAGATATCGACATGTGGCGGGGGAATAGCTGTGTTTGTGACAAAAATCCTTTTCATTACGGATTTTCAAAATGCTGTTAGAAATTGGTTTCTATAATTTCATGTTAATTCTAACAGCTGTGAAATTATTCGTGACACGTCTTTAAACTACCAGAGATTATTTGTGTTTGTTTGGAATATTAAAGTTAATTGTTTTTCATTATGGAGTTATTTTCACTGTTGACGCAAGCACACATTTCACAAGCAATATTTCACGAGCTTTCAATATTTTAATGTTAATTCTATTACATTTTGAAGTTCTTCATGGCATATCCAAAAATAACAGGATATTGTTTGTATAAGCTTTGAAAAGTACGTTTATTATTCTTCATTTTGAAATTATTTTCAAAGTTGACGCAAGGACATATTTGGAGTTAATTTGATGTTTTGATCATATGTGATTTATTATGATTTATGTTTCGATCATACATTCATATATTGCGTCGTCACAGTTTAACCGGGTTCGTATTATTTTCTTCATCACATTACTACATATATTACAGTATTTTGTATGAGAGGGAATTGGATGTTAATTTGCTAAGGATATCATGAATCGCAGGCGCCTGGTTATTCCATGCCACATAGCAATCAATCTGTCTACTCATTTGTTGTATTTGATTGATGCATTTAAAATAAAATGTAGAAATGCTATTGAATTGTATCAGTTTGTTTCAAGGAATCGATGATATGTGCTCGTTATCAAAGTAAAGTCAAACTTTCTGTAAGGTAGACAATGTTTGTTGACCTTAATTGTTGTGTGTATACTAAGGAAAACATTAGTTTCACAGCCCCAAATACAACGGGTGACATTACCCTCAAAGAATGATGATAACAATGCTTATAACCAACGAAGGGTCATATGTTTTCATACGATATGCACCCAGTAAAATATCATTTTGTCATGTTAAAATGACATCATGAACAATGTTATGACGTCACGTTGCTTGTTAACGACCTAAATATCGGCATATCCCTTGCTCTGGGTTCAGAAAATACCAAGATATAGGCAGTTGTGCCTTAAACATGATAAGACAAGGGCACTCATATTTATCTTCTATAAAGTCGGCTATATTCCAACCACGAGAAATGTCGTCAAATAATGTCTTATAAAAGTTACCAACGTCCCAATAATATCCATAGATTTTAGAATCTATAATAAAAAAACTTCACTACTTGTTTGATAAATGACAACCAAATTAAAAGAATTGTATTGAGAAATAGTTTCAGTCAATGGTGGATGTAAGTCTGTAAGATAATCAGGCGCTTGCATGTTAAAATTTTGTAAAAGTTTCAAAGTTTATTATGTGTATGTCTAACTTATAAAAGTAACCAACTTGTTTTACTGTACAAACCAGCTCTTGAAGCGATTTTTTGCTCACTGGTTACAATTTTTGCTGCTTCAAGGTGAACCGTTTGACGTTTGTCACAAATATCAGACCTCAAAGCAATTTTCTAAGATAGGTCTAGCGTACATTTCATATATGTTTGATAGACTATTTCTAGATAGGACGTACTTTAACGACCGTAATGAGGAAACTATTTTAGAGGCCTTTTCTATTACAGCAGGTACATGATGAGACCTTTGTATTGTCTGACAAGGTAACACCAAGATGTTTATGTTGATGTTTATGTGCACGCTCCAAATGTTCATTGAGGAAGATCAAGTCAGGGACTTGAGGCCAATGTCCATGGTTGAAAAGCATACATTTAGTCTTATTAGGTTTAAACCACTAGTAACCACTTTTCTGCTCATTTATTCAATTTTACTAAATTATAGTTGAGAGTAGCTTCTATGGATTTTACATCTTTTCCCGCAACACCGATTGATGCGTCATCGGCAAACATTCTTGTGATATTTTATAAATTTCCAGTTAAATCATTGACATATACAAGGATCACAAATGGACCAAGTACAGATCCTTGAGGAACCCCTGCAGTAACATTTAGTTTTTCATAATGTTCCGTTAACAGAGACACACTGTCGTCTATCAGATAGATAGTTAGTTAACCAACTAATTGCGTTTCAACGAACACCATAATTTTCTAATTTGTGCAATAAACCTTTATGCCAAGCGCTGTCAAAAGCTTTTGAAATGTCACAAAATACCATACAGTAAAGGTGGCGATTATGTAGGACTGACCATATATTATGATAAATTTCTATAAGTTGAGATGAACTAGAATGACTAGCAGTAAAACCCGACTGGAATTTACTTGAAATGCTATGTTCATGGAAATGGTTATGCACATGCTTTACCATTATTCTTTCAAGAATTTCCCCCCAGGATAGAAAGTAAACTAATAGGTCTGTAATTAGCTCGGAGGGATGTATCGCCTTCGTTCAAAGTAGGAGTAACATTACCCGTTTTCCACATTGTCGGAATTACATTCACAGTGATAAATTATACAACAAAGAGGTTCAGCTATAACCTTTTCGGTTACAATGACATTTGTTATACCGTTAACACAACGATGGCTAACAGGTGGCAAATTCTTGCCGCCATCATTAACATTTGAAACATATACAACATATTCATTAAATGTTTGAGGTTTATCCAAATCTGTAAAAACTTAAGGTATCCCAGAATCATGAGTTACAATTGAGTGAGTGAGTTGGGTTTTACGCCGCTTTTAGCAATATTCGCGGAATATCACGGCGGGGAACACCAGAAATGGGCTGCACACATTGTACCCATGTGGAAAATCGAACCCGGGTCTTCGGCGTGACGAGCGAACGCTTTAACCACTAGGCTACCCCACCGCCCCATCAGTTACAAGAGGGGGATGGGTCCCGATGAAGTAGTAGCTTTCAACAAAAATTAAAGATCATCCAATAACCACCTTCTTTATCGCAAGAAGATGAGTACCATGTATTACTTGTATGCCCGAAATATTTAGAAATAAGAGAAACATATTTGCCTTAGTTTTTCTATAACCAACCGTCGAGACAAAAATTCTGTATGCTACTTCGCACAGAAAATATTGACTTGTTGTTTAAGCTAGCCCTTGTGTTGTACCACATACTTATGTTGAGAGAAAAAATGTAAATTGTGAATGGGTGTTTATTGATTTATTGATGTTCCTATAACTCGCGTATTTACAGGTTGCGCATAAATGCACTGTTATTATTGTACACATGTACTATTGGCCTCAGGGCCACATATACAAATAAATATGTCTGTGTGTCTACATAAATTTTAAGGGGGTCATTATGAACGGTCCCTTGGGCGATAGTGCGAGAACACGGCAGTTTTGAAGGCCAAAACATTGTCGCATTGTCGCACTCTGGTTAATATTAATACTTCTTTCTTGCTATTGACAAGGCGACAATGCGATACTGTCCCTCCAGGGACTCTATATTTAGCACCTGCTATATCAACACGACATTCACCACCAACAGATTTTAACTAAGCTCTTTGTCAGCGAATGTGTCACACGGTGTGTACATTGACAATACGAGCATTTAAAGTCTCAAGTAACTGCAGCTTGATACTCTGCGAACAGAGATAAGAGATATTTCAGCAATATCACGGCGGGAACACCAGAAATCAGGCGCGTTGCAAGTCAGTTTTTTCGTGTAAGCCCGATAGATTGCAAAGCTTTATATACTCAGCAGGAGATACAACATCAGTACGAATTCAAAATCAGATAAGCACTGTAATCAAATCATTTCAGAAATGGACATAATAAGCGGATCAAAAACATTTTTATGTACAACATCAATGAATAACTCAGCACAATTTCAAGACAACGTTTGCAGTCCATTCAGACTCTTGACTTCAGTATCTAGTGTGACCACCACGAGCGGCAATAAATGTAGCACAACGTCTATGCATGGAGTGCACCAATCGATTGATGAAGGCCACTGGCACCTGGAACCACACTCTGAGAAAGGCCTGGCGCAATAAATCGTCTGTGTTCGGCCTTGGTATGACATTATTCAGTCTCCTCTGAATTTCATCCCAAAGATGTTCAATTGGGTTTAAATCAGGACTAAGGGCTGGCCACTGCATGATGTTGACACCGTTCTGCTGTAGGAAGTCCCGTGTATCTCTGGCAGTATGGGCCCGGGCGTTATCATGCTGAAAGTGTTGTTCCGGTGACGTGCGAAATGTGGTATGACGTGGGGTCTGGGAGCTTGGTCGATTTAGCGCACCGCTGTGATACCATGATGCTTGCATCTCCGTTGATACGCAGTACAGACTCTCATCTGTGAACAGAACAGATCTCCATTGCCTGTATCGCCAGTTTTGGTGTTGTAGGGCAAATTGTAGACGTTCACGCCGATGACGAGGGGTGACGATAGGTCCACGGTAAGGTCTACGGCAATGGAGGTTCCCGCTGTTAAGACGTTGGCGTACTGTTTCAGTACTGATTGGTCTTCCGTGTGTTCCCACTGTCTGGCGTGCTGTTTCGGATGCCTGCATGAAGGGATTCTGTACATGCTGTCGCACAACATGGCGGTCTTGTCGTCTTGTGGTCACGCTTGGTCTACCAGTACGGGTGCGATCATTTGGGGTGTTGGTGGCCCGGAAACGTTGCTGCAGCCTGTAGATGGTCCGAACGTTGACCTGGAAGTGATTGGCAACAGCTTGTGCAGTGTGGCCAGCTTCAAGTCTTCCTAGCGCCTGGTTCCTCTGAGCTGTCGTGAATCGCGGCATCCTGCTGACGTTGTAATGTGAATGTTTCGACCAGGTTTGGGGGTGCATTTTATAGGGCCGGTCCTTGTGAACAGCACGTGCAGCATGAGTTGCATGAAAAACATGGAGAACACTGTACCATCTCCGACATCAAGTTGCGTTTTTGAGATCATTTCCTGGGTTCAATTTTGAGTTTGGGAAGGAATGTCTTTGCTCAGGTAAAGCTGGAGATGTTGTCAAAAATATACAATCAAAACATGTTATCCGTTTCTGCGAAGGAAAATTCCAAACTGACGTTTCTTTTGCTGCTTAGTATATTTAGATAGTATTTGAGGGCTTGCCAACCTTTTCAGCAACAATCATGTAAGCCCGGGCCTTTTTCATTAATGGCAATTACGCCCCTGGAAATGGGCTTCACACATTGTACCCATGTGGAGAATCGAACCCTGGTCCTCAGCGTGACGAGCGGACGCTTTAACATTAAGCTACATCACCGCCCCTTTATGATTATAAGAAATGAGTGAGTGAGTGATTTTACTTTTACGCCACTTTTAGCAATATTCCAGCAATATCACGGCGGGGGACAGCAGAAAATGGGCTTCACACATTGTACCCATGTGGGAATCGAATCCGGGTCTTCGGCGTGACGGGCGAACGCTTTAACCACTAGGCTACCCCACCGCCCCATCAGTTACAAGAGGGGGATGGGTCCCGATGAAGTAGTAGTTTTCAACAAAAAATTAAAGATCATCCAATAACCACCTTCTTTATCGCAAGAAGAACTGTACCAAACCTTGACTTGTAAATTGAAATATTTAGAGCAAAGAGAAATATATTTGACTTAGTTTTCCTATAACCAACCGTCGAGACAAAATTCTGATGCTAAATTGCACAGAAAATATTGACTTGTTGTTAAAGCTAGCAAACTGTTGTAAACATACTGATGTAAATTGTAAAAAATGTAAATTGTGAATGGGTGTTTATTGACTTTATTGATGCAAACTATAACTCGCGTATTTACATTGTTGCGCGTAAATGCACTGTTATTATTGCAGCACACATGTACTATTGGCCTAAAGGGCCACGCTTTAACCACTAGACTACCCCACCACCCCTATAAGAAATGAAGGCCTGTTACGACGTAAATTGTAATAAAACGTAAATTGTAATAAAACGTAAATTGTAATAAACCTTGACGTAAATTGTAATAAAACGTGAAATTGTAATGCTTGCAGCAAACGTAAATTGTAAAATTGCAATAAAACGTAAATTGTAATACGTGACGTAAACTGTAATACTTGCAGCAAACTGTAATAAACCTTGACGTAAACTGTAATACTTGCAGCAAACTGTAATAAACCTTGACGTAAATTGTAATAAAACGTAAATTGTAATACTTGCAGCAAACTGTAATAAACCTTGACGTAAATTGTAATAAAAACGTAAACTGTAATACTTGCAGCAAACTGTAATAAACCTTGACGTAAATTGTAATAAAAACGTAAACTGTAATACTTGCAGCAAACTGTAATAAACCTTGACGTAAATTGTAATAAAACGTAAATTGTAATACTTGGGGCAAATTGTAATAAACCTTGACGTAAATTGTAATAAAAACGTAAATTGTAATAAGAATTGATGTCAATTGTAATTCTTTTCGTTTTTCGTTGCATTTCATACATCATATAAGCTTGTTAGGGCGATAACTCCAGAAAGAAATGATGGATTTTGTTCAAATTTGGTACCAAGGTGTCGTGGCGAGATTCACCGACACCAGTTGAATTTAGTGACCTTGAGATAACTTGCAAGGTCACAGCAATAATCTGAGGGTTTTGCCAATATAAAAATTGTTAGCGCGATAACTCAAGAAAGAACTGACAAATTTTGCTTAAAAGTAGTACCCAGGTGCGTTGAAACGATGTGGGGACACCAGATGAACTGGGCGACCTTCAGATTGATAAATACTTATGGAAAATATAATAACCGTAGTATCAAGGATGCTCTTAGCTAAATGACGAAAAATTATATTCTTCCTGATATATATAAAATCTCCAAATGTCTTCTGTATCATGTTATTTAGCAAATATCTGTTGAGGTTTTAATATGTAAACATATACCGAGGGGGGATTCTAACGGGTATATCTAACACACTAATGCCTGTAGAGTTGAGGGTTGTGTAATGTTCTAACGGGTATATCTAACACACTAATGAATGTAGAGTTGAGGGTTGTGTAGTGTTCTAACGGGTATATCTAACACACTAATGCCTGTAGAGTTGAGGGTTGTGTAGTGTTCTAACGGGTATATCTAACACACTAATGCATGTAGAGTTGGGGGTGGTGTAGTGTTCTAACGGGTATATCTAACACACTAATGAATGTAGAGTTGGGGGTTGTGTAGTGTTCTAACGGGTATATCTAACACACTAATGAATGTAGAGTTGAGGGTTGTGTAGTGTTCTAACGGGTATATCTAACACACTAATGCCTGTAGAGTTGAGGGTTGTGTAGTGTTCTAACGGGTATATCTAACACACTAATGCATGTAGAGTTGGGGTTGTGTAGTGTTCTAACGGGTATATCTAACACACTAATGAATGTAGAGTTGGGGGTTGTGTAGTGTTCTAACGGGTATATCTAACACACTAATGCCTGTAGAGTTGAGGGTTGTGTAGTGTTCTAACGGGTATATCTAACACACTAATGCATGTAGAGTTGGGGGTGGTGTAGTGTTCTAACGGGTATATCTAACACACTAATGCCTGTAGAGTTGGGGGTTCTGTAGTGTTCTGTAGAGTGGGGTGGGGGTACGGGTGGGGGTGTAGTGTTCTAACGGGTATATCTAACACACTAATGCATGTAGAGTTTGGGGTGGTGTAGTGTTCTAACGGGTATATCTAACACACTAATGCCTGTAGAGTTGGGGGTTGTGTAGTGTTCTAACGGGTATATCTAACACACTAATGCATGTAGAGTTGGGGGTTGTGTAGTGTTCTAACGGGTATATCTAACACACTAATGCATGTAGAGTTAGGGGTTGTGTAGTGTTCTAACGGGTATATCTAACACACTAATGCATGTAGAGTTGGGGGTGGTGTAGTGTTCTAACGGGTATATCTAACACACTAATGCATGTAGAGTTGGGGGTGGTGTAGTGTTCTAACGGGTATATCTAACACACTAATGCATGTAGAGTTGGGGGTTGTGTAGTGTTCTAACGGGTATATCTAACACACTAATGCATGTAGAGTTGGGGGTGGTGTAGTGTTCTAACGGGTATATCTAACACACTAATGCATGTAGAGTTGGGGGTTGTGTAGTGTTCTAACGGGTATATCTAACACACTAATGCATGTAGAGTTAGGGGTTCTGTAGTGTTCTAACGGGTATATCTAACACACTAATGCATGTAGAGTTAGGGGGTTCTGTAGTGTTCTAACGGGTATATCTAACACACTAATGCATGTAGAGTTGGGGGTTGTGTAGTGTTCTAACGGGTATATCTAACACACTAATGCATGTAGAGTTGGGGGTTGTGTAGTGTTCTAACGGGTATATCTAACACACTAATGCATGTAGAGTTAGGGGTTGTGTAGTGTTCTAACGGGTATATCTAACACACTAATGCCTGTAGAGTTAGGGGTTCTGTAGTGTTCTAACGGGTATATCTAACACACTAATGCATGTAGAGTTAGGGGTTCTGTAGTAGTGTTCTAACGGGTATATCTAACACACTAATGCCTGTAGAGTTGGGGTGTAGGGGTTCTAATGTAGTGTAGTGTTCTAACGGGTATATCTAACACACTAATGCCTGTAGAGTTTGGGGTTGTGTAGTGTTCTAACGGGTATATCTAACACACTAATGCCTGTAGAGTTGGGGTTGTGTAGTGTTCTAACGGGTATATCTAACACACTAATGCATGTAGAGTTGGGGGTTGTGTAGTGTTCTAACGGGTATATCTAACACACTAATGCATGTAGAGTTGGGGGTTGTGTAGTGTTCTAACGGGTATATCTAACACACTAATGCATGTAGAGTTGGGGGTTGGTGTAGTGTTCTAACAGGTATATCTAACACACTAATGCATGTAGAGTTGGGGGTTGTGTAGTGTTCTAACGGGTATATCTAACACACTAATGCATGTAGAGTTGGGGGTCGTGTAGTGTTCTAACGGGTATATCTAACACACTAATGCATGTAGAGTTGGGGGTGTTGTGTAGTGTTCTAACGGGTATATCTAACACACTAATGCATGTAGAGTTGGGGTTGTGTAGTGTTCTAACGGGTATATCTAACACACTAATGCATGTAGAGTTGGGGTTGTGTAGTGTTCTAACGGGTATATCTAACACACTAATGCCTGTAGAGTTAGGGGTTCTGTAGTGTTCTAACGGGTATATCTAACACACTAATGCCTGTAGAGTTAGGGGTTAGTGTAGTGTTCTAATGAATGGGTATATCTAACACACTAATTGAACACACACTAATGCCTGTAGAGTTGAGGGGTTGTGTAGTGTTCTAACGGGTATATCTAACACACTAATGCCTGTAGAGTTGGGGGTTGTGTAGTGTTCTAACGGGTATATCTAACACACTAATGCATGTAGAGTTGGGGGTTGTGTAGTGTTCTAACAGGGTATATCTAACACATCTCAGAGTGTGGTTCCAGGTGCCAGTGGCCTTCATCAATCGATTGGTGCACTCCATGCATAGACGTTGTGCTACATTTATTGCCGCTCGTGGTGGTCACACTAGATACTGAAGTCACGAGTCTGAATGGACTGCAAACGTTGTCTTGAAATTGTGCTGAGTTATTCATTGATGTTGTACACAAAAATGTTTTTGATCCGCTTATTATGTCCATTTCTGAAATGATTTGATTACAGTGCTTATCTGATTTTGAATTCGTACTGATGTTATATCTCCTGCTGAGTATATAAAGCTTTGCAATCTATCGGGCTTACACGAAAAAAACTGACTTGCAACGCGCCTGATTTCTGGTGTTCCCGCCGTGATATTGCTGAAATATCTCTTATCTCTGTTCGCAGAGTATCAAGTTGCAGTTACTTCAGACTTTAAATGCTCGTATTGTCAATGTACACACCGTGTGACACTTTCGCTGACAAAGAGCTTAGTTAAAATCTGTTGGTGGTGAATGTCGTGTTGATATAGCAGGTGCTAAATATAGAGTCCCTGGAGGGACAGTATCGCATTGTCGCCTTGTCAATAGCAAGAAAGAAGTATTAATATTACCCAGAGTGCGACAATGCGACAATGTTTTGGCCTTCAAAACTGCCGTGTTCTCGCACTATCGCCCAAGGGACCGTTCATAATGACCCCCCTTAAAATTTATGTAGACAGACAGACATATTTATTTGTATATGTGGCCCTGAGGCCAATAGTACATGTGTACAATAATAACAGTGCATTTATGCGCAACCTGTAAATACGCGAGTTATAGGAACATCAATAAATCCATAAACACCCATTCACAATTTACATTTTTTCTCTCAACATAAGTATGTGGTACAACACAAGGGCTAGCTTAAACAACAAGTCAATATTTTCTGTGCGAAGTAGCATACAGAATTTATCTCTCGACGGTTGGTTATAGAAAAACTAAGGCAAATATGTTTCTCTTATTTCTAAATATTTCGGGCATACAAGTAATACATGATACTCATCTTCTTGCGATAAATTGCAGAATGGACATTGGATATCTATTGCATTTGAAGTTTTGGCAAATCGCGCCGCTTAGACTTTGAAGTTGTAAGCGTTACATCTAAATTTAGTAAGCGTACGCTTAAGTTGTGGTGATTTAATCTTTGAAAGGTAAATTTCTGTATTAATACAATATTTATATTCTGAATAAAAGTTGACACAGGTTGATGACGTTATTTCATTATACCAGTCCTGTTGATAAATGTCTTTGCATCTCTGCTTGAATAATTTGATGAAATATTGAGTATTACTGACATTTTGAGCGAGCCATACATTTCCAAAGCCATGACTAAAAAAAGAATAGTTCTAACGAAGGAAACCCAATTAATATCTCCGGTATCATCTAGTGTTTTAAGCATTTCATAACTACATCTTGAATATCGTGAAATTGGTTGTCTCATCAATCTTAGCCAATATGAAATAACCCGACATCGGGCGTTAATAAACAGTGGAAAACGGCCACATTCAGCTAAAATAACAGTTCTGTAGCCAACACACAACAAGAACTTACAGAACTTTGAATGTACCTTTTCAATATTCTTGTTTATGTTAATGCCCCATATTTCAGAGCAGTACAACAAAATTGGTTGAATTTTTCCATCAAACAGTTTAAATGATGCATGGATCGGTAATTCTTTATATTTGCATATGAATTTCTTTATGACATGTAGGGCTCGTTCAGCTTGCATAGATAATGTTTCACAGGCTCTGGAAAATATATTTCTACACGAAAATATAATACCTAAATATTTGTAATATGATACCACCTCCAATTTTTGGCCATTAAGGAACCATTTTTCACTTTTAGAGATTTTACCCCTATTTTTAAAAACCATTACTTTAGTTTTACTAATATTTATCTGAAGACCCCATTTCAAACAATATTCATTTCGAGTATCTATCTTGCATTGTAACTGGACAACAGAATCGGCAAGAATCACGACATCATCTGCAAATAGCATTATTGCAAGATCTCTGATATGTTCGTTAATAAATACACCTCTCGTATCATTTAATAACATTTCCTTAACAAGTTCTTCAACATATAACAGGAAAAGTACAGGTGATAGAATGCAACCTTGCCTCACTCCGGCATATAATTTATGTACAAATTAAGTGAACCACCCCCCAGCACGTCATGAACAAAATCAATGACACTCCCAATTTCCATATTTTTAAAGCATAATTTTAAAATATTTAATATGTACAAATTGCTGACCCAACCCCTCTAGAAACATATGGAAAAAATGCTGACTCCCACTACCTCCCCAGAACAAAATTGGTGAAACTCCTGCTTGGCTGAACAGATGCATATTTCAAGGCATTTACTTGAACAAAGAGACAACGGATGTGTTGTGTGTTTCAGTGTAGAGACACCACATGTGTTGTATGTTTCAGTGAGGAGACACCACATGTGTTGTATGTTTCAGTGTAGAGACACCGCATGTGTTGTATGTTTCAGTGTGGAGACACCGTATGTGTTGTATGTTTCAGTGTAGAGACACCACATGTGTTGTATGTTTCAGTGTGGAGACACCGCATGTGTTGTATGTTTCAGTGTAGAGACACTGCATGTGTTGTATGTTTCAGTGTAGAGACACCGCATGTGTTGTATGTTTCAGTGTAGAGACACCGCATGTGTTGTATGTTTCAGTGTAGAGACACCACATGTGTTGTATGTTTCAGTGTGGAGACACCGCATGTGTTGTATGTTTCAGTGTAGAGACACCACATGTGTTGTATGTTTCAGTGTAGAGACACCGCATGTGTTGTATGTTTCAGTGTAGAGACACCACATGTGTTGTATGTTTCAGTGTGGAGACACCGTATGTGTTGTATGTTTCAGTGTAGGGACACCGCATGTGTTGTATGTTTCAGTTTGTAGACACCGCATGTGTTGTATGTTTCAGTGTAGAGACACTGCATGTGTTGTATGTTTCAGTGTGGAGACACAGCATGTGTTGTGTGTTTCAGTGTAGAGACAACGCATGTGTTGTATGTTTCAGTGTAGAGACACTGCATGTGTTGTATGTTTCAGTGTAGAGACACCGCATGTGTTGTATGTTTCAGTGTGGAGACACAGCATGTGTTGTATGTTTCAGTGTGGAGACACAGCATGTGTTGTGTGTTTCAGTGTAGAGACACCACATGTGTTGTATGTTTCAGTGTGGAGACACCGCATGTGTTGTGTGTTTCAGTGTAGAGACACCACATGTGTTGTATGTTTCAGTGTAGAGACACTGCATGTGTTGTATGTTTCAGTGTGGAGACACAGCATGTGTTGTATGTCTCAGTGTGGAGACACAGCATGTGTTGTGTGTTTCAGTGTAGAGACACCACATGTGTTGTATGTTTCAGTGTAGAGACACTGCATGTGTTGTATGTTTCAGTGTGGAGACACCGCATGTGTTGTATGTTTCAGTGTGGAGACACCGCATGTGTTGTATGTTTTAGTGTGGAGACACCACATGTGTTGTATGTTTCAGTGTAGAGACACCACATGTGTTGTATGTTTCAGTGTGGAGACACCGTATGTGTTGTATGTTTCAGTGTAGGGACACCACATGTGTTGTATGTTTCAGTGTGGAGACACCACATGTGTTGTATGTTTCAGTGTGGAGACACCGCATGTGTTGTATGTTTCAGTGTAGAGACACCACATGTGTTGTATGTTTCAGTGTGGAGACACCACATGTGTTGTATGTTTCAGTGTGGAGACACCACATGTGTTGTATGTTTCAGTGTAGGGACACCACATGTGTTGTATGTTTCAGTGTGGAGACACCACATGTGTTGTATGTTTCAGTGTGGAGACACCACATGTGTTGTATGTTTCAGTGTAGAGACACCACATGTGTTGTATGTTTCAGTGTGGAGACACCACATGTGTTGTATGTTTCAGTGTGGAGACACCACATGTGTTGTATGTTTCAGTGTGGAGACACCGCATGTGTTGTATGTTTCAGTGTAGAGACACCACATGTGTTGTATGTTTCAGTGTAGAGACACCACATGTGTTGTATGTTTCAGTGTGGAGACACCGTATGTGTTGTATGTTTCAGTGTAGGGACACCACATGTGTTGTATGTTTCAGTGTAGAGACACCACATGTGTTGTATGTTTCAGTGTAGAGACACCACATGTGTTGTATGTTTCAGTGTAGAGACACCACATGTGTTGTATGTTTCAGTGTAGAGACACCACATGTGTTGTATGTTTCAGTGTAGAGACACCGCATGTGTTGTATGTTTCAGTGTAGAGACACCACATGTGTTGTATGTTTCAGTGTAGAGACACCACATGTGTTGTATGTTTTAGTGTGGAGACACCGCATGTGTTGTATGTTTCAGTGTAGAGACACCGCATGTGTTGTATGTTTCAGTGTAGAGACACCGCATGTGTTGTATGTTTCAGTGTGGAGACACCGCATGTGTTGTATGTTTCAGTGTAGAGACACCACATGTGTTGTATGTTTCCAGTGTGGAGACACACCGCATGTGTTGTATGTTTCAGTGTAGAGACACCGTATGTGTTGTATGTTTCAGTGTAGAGACACCGCATGTGTTGTATGTTTCAGTGTAGAGACACCGCATGTGTTGTATGTTTCAGTGTGGAGACACCGCATGTGTTGTATGTTTCAGTGTAGAGACACCGCATGTGTTGTATGTTTCAGTGTAGAGACACCGCATGTGTTGTATGTTTCAGTGTAGAGACACCGCATGTGTTGTATGTTTCAGTGTAGAGACACCGCATGTGTTGTATGTTTCAGTGTGGAGACACCGCATGTGTTGTATGTTTCAGTGTGGAGACACCGCATGTGTTGTATGTTTCAGTGTAGAGACACCACATGTGTTGTATGTTTCAGTGTGGAGACACAGCATGTGTTGTATGTTTCAGTGTAGAGACACCACATGTGTTGTATGTTTTAGTGTAGAGACACCACATGTGTTGTATGTTTTAGTGTGGAGACACCACATGTGTTGTATGTTTCAGTGTGGAGACACCACATGTGTTGTATGTTTCAGTGTAGAGACACCACATGTGTTGTATGTTTCAGTGTGGAGACACCGCATGTGTTGTATGTTTCAGTGTAGAGACACCACATGTGTTGTATGTTTCAGTGTGGAGACACCGCATGTGTTGTATGTTTTAGTGTGGAGACACCGCATGTGTTGTATGTTTCAGTGTGGAGACACCGCATGTGTTGTATGTTTCAGTGTGGAGACACCGCATGTGTTGTATGTTTTAGTGTGGAGACACAACATGTGTTGTATGTTTCAGTGTGGAGACACCACATGTGTTGTATGTTTCAGTGTGGAGACACCGCATGTGTTGTATGTTTCAGTGTAGAGACACCACATGTGTTGTATGTTTCAGTGTAGAGACACCACATGTGTTGTATGTTTCAGTGTGGAGACACCGCATGTGTTGTATGTTTCAGTGTAGGGACACCACATGTGTTGTATGTTTCAGTGTAGAGACACCACATGTGTTGTATGTTTCAGTGTAGAGACACCACATGTGTTGTATGTTTCAGTGTAGAGACACCACATGTGTTGTATGTTTCAGTGTAGAGACACCACATGTGTTGTATGTTTCAGTGTAGAGACACCGTATGTGTTGTATGTTTCAGTGTAGAGACACCACATGTGTTGTATGTTTCAGTGTGGAGACACCGCATGTGTTGTATGTTTCAGTGTGGAGACACCGCATGTGTTGTATGTTTCAGTGTGGAGACACCGCATGTGTTGTATGTTTCAGTGTGGAGACACCGCATGTGTTGTATGTTTCAGTGTAGAGACACCACATGTGTTGTATGTTTCAGTGTAGAGACACCGCATGTGTTGTATGTTTCAGTGTAGAGACACCGCATGTGTTGTATGTTTCAGTGTGGAGACACCGCATGTGTTGTATGTTTCAGTGTGGAGACACCGCATGTGTTGTATGTTTTCAGTGTAGAGACACCCACATGTGTTGTATGTTTCAGTGTGGAGACACCTGCATGTGTTGTATGTTTCAGTGTAGGGACACCGCATGTGTTGTATGTTTCAGTTTGTAGACACCGCATGTGTTGTATGTTTCCAGTGTAGAGACACCGCATGTGTTGTATGTTTCAGTGTGGAGACACCGCATGTGTTGTATGTTTCAGTGTAGAGACAACGCATGTGTTGTATGTTTCAGTGTAGAGACACCGCATGTGTTGTATGTTTCAGTGTAGAGACACCGCATGTGTTGTATGTTTCAGTGTGGAGACACAGCATGTGTTGTATGTTTCAGTGTGGAGACACCGCATGTGTTGTATGTTTCAGTGTAGAGACACCGCATGTGTTGTATGTTTCAGTGTGGAGACACCGCATGTGTTGTATGTTTTCAGTGTAGAGACACCACATGTGTTGTATGTTTCAGTGTAGAGACACCGCATGTGTTGTATGTTTCAGTGTGGAGACACAGCATGTGTTGTATGTTTCAGTGTGGAGACACCGCATGTGTTGTATGTTTCAGTGTAGAGACACCACATGTGTTGTATGTTTCAGTGTAGAGACACCGCATGTGTTGTATGTTTCAGTGTGGAGACACCGCATGTGTTGTATGTTTCAGTGTGGAGACACCGCATGTGTTGTATGTTTCAGTGTGGAGACACCACATGTGTTGTATGTTTCAGTGTAGAGACACCACATGTGTTGTATGTTTCAGTGTGGAGACACCGCATGTGTTGTATGTTTCAGTGTAGAGACACCGCATGTGTTGTATGTTTCAGTGTAGAGACACCGCATGTGTTGTATGTTTCAGTGTAGAGACACCGTATGTGTTGTATGTTTCAGTGTGGAGACACCGCATGTGTTGTATGTTTCAGTGTGTAGACACCGCATGTGTTGTATGTTTCAGTGTAGAGACACCGCATGTGTTGTATGTTTCAGTGTAGAGACACCGCATGTGTTGTATGTTTCAGTGTAGAGACACCGCATGTGTTGTATGTTTCAGTGTGGAGACACCGCATGTGTTGTATGTTTCAGTGTGGAGACACCGCATGTGTTGTATGTTTCAGTGTAGAGACACCGCATGTGTTGTATGTTTCAGTGTGGAGACACAGCATGTGTTGTATGTTTCAGTGTAGAGACACCGCATGTGTTGTATGTTTTAGTGTAGAGACACCGCATGTGTTGTATGTTTTAGTGTGGAGACACCGCATGTGTTGTATGTTTCAGTGTGGAGACACCATATGTGTTGTATGTTTCAGTGTAGAGACACCACATGTGTTGTATGTTTCAGTGTGGAGACACCGCATGTGTTGTGTGTTTCAGTGTAGAGACACCACATGTGTTGTATGTTTCAGTGTGGAGACACCGCATGTGTTGTATGTTTTAGTGTGGAGACACCGCATGTGTTGTATGTTTCAGTGTGGAGACACCACATGTGTTGTATGTTTCAGTGTGGAGACACCGCATGTGTTGTATGTTTTAGTGTGGAGACACCACATGTGTTGTATGTTTCAGTGTGGAGACACCACATGTGTTGTATGTTTCAGTGTGGAGACACCGCATGTGTTGTATGTTTCAGTGTAGAGACACCGCATGTGTTGTATGTTTCAGTGTAGAGACACCACATGTGTTGTATGTTTCAGTGTGGAGACACCGTATGTGTTGTATGTTTCAGTGTAGAGACACCACATGTGTTGTATGTTTCAGTGTAGAGAGACACCACATGTGTTGTATGTTTCAGTGTAGAGACACCGCATGTGTTGTATGTTTCAGTGTAGAGACACACCGCATGTGTTGTATGTTTCAGTGTAGAGACACCGCATGTGTTGTATGTTTCAGTGTAGAGACACCGCATGTGTTGTATGTTTCAGTGTAGAGACACCGCATGTGTTGTATGTTTCAGTGTAGAGACACCGCATGTGTTGTATGTTTCAGTGTGGAGACACCGCATGTGTTGTATGTTTCAGTGTGGAGACACCACATGTGTTGTATGTTTCAGTGTGGAGACACCGCATGTGTTGTATGTTTCAGTGTAGAGACACCGCATGTGTTGTATGTTTCAGTGTAGAGACACCGCATGTGTTGTATGTTTCAGTGTAGAGACACCGCGATGTGTTGTATGTTTCAGTGTAGAGACACCGCATGTGTTGTATGTTTCAGTGTAGAGACACCGCATGTGTTGTATGTTTCAGTGTAGAGACACCACATGTGTTGTATGTTTTCAGTGTGGAGACACCGCATGTGTTGTATGTTTCAGTGTGGAGACACCGCATGTGTTGTATGTTTCAGTGTAGAGACACCGCATGTGTTGTATGTTTCAGTGTAGAGACACCGCATGTGTTGTATGTTTCAGTGTGGAGACACCGCATGTGTTGTGTATGTTTCAGTGTAGAGACAACGCATGTGTTGTATGTTTCAGTGTAGAGACACCGCATGTGTTGTATGTTTCAGTGTAGAGACACCGCATGTGTTGTATGTTTCAGTGTGGAGACACCGCATGTGTTGTATGTTTCAGTGTGGAGACACAGCATGTGTTGTATGTTTCAGTGTAGAGACACCGCATGTGTTGTATGTTTCAGTGTGTGGAGACACCGCATGTGTTGTATGTTTCAGTGTAGAGACACCGCACATGTGTTGTATGTTTCAGTGTAGAGACACCGCATGTGTTGTATGTTTCAGTGTAGAGACACCGCATGTGTTGTATGTTTTCAGTGTGGAGACACCGCATGTGTTGTATGTTTCAGTGTAGAGACACCACATGTGTTGTATGTTTCAGTGTAGAGACACCGCATGTGTTGTATGTTTCAGTGTGGAGACACCGCATGTGTTGTATGTTTCAGTGTGGAGACACCGCATGATGTGTTGTATGTTTCAGTGTGGAGACACCGCATGTGTTGTATGTTTCAGTGTAGAGACACCACATGTGTTTGTATGTTTTCAGTGTGGAGACACCGCATGTGTTGTATGTGTTGTATGTTTCAGTGTAGAGACACCGCATGTGTTGTATGTTTCAGTGTGGAGACACCACATGTGTTGTATGTTTTCAGTGTGGAGACACCGCATGTGTTGTATGTTTCAGTGTAGAGACACCGCATGTGTTGTATGTTTCAGTGTGGAGACACCGCATGTGTTGTATGTTTCAGTGTAGAGACACCACATGTGTTGTATGTTTCAGTGTAGGGGACACCACATGTGTTGTATGTTTCAGTGTGGAGACACCACATGTGTTGTATGTTTCAGTGTAGAGACACCACATGTGTTGTATGTTTTCAGTGTAGAGACACCACATGTGTTGTATGTTTCAGTGTGGAGACACCACATGTGTTGTATGTTTCAGTGTGGAGACACCGCATGTGTTGTATGTTTCAGTGTGGAGACACCGCATGTGTTGTATGTTTCAGTGTAGAGACACCGCATGTGTTGTATGTTTCAGTGTAGAGACACCGCATGTGTTGTATGTTTCAGTGTGGAGACACCGCATGTGTTGTATGTTTCATGTGTTGTATGGACACCACATGTGTTGTATGTTTCAGTGTAGAGACACCACATGTGTTGTATGTGTTTCAGTGTAGAGACACCGGATGTGTTGTATGTTTCAGTGTAGAGACACCGCATGTGTTGTATGTTTCAGTGTAGAGACACCGCATGTGTTGTATGTTTCAGTGTAGAGACACCGCATGTGTTGTATGTTTCAGTGTAGAGACACCGCATGTGTTGTATGTTTCAGTGTAGAGACACCGCATGTGTTGTATGTTTCAGTGTGGAGACACCGCATGTGTTGTATGTTTCAGTGTAGAGACACCGCATGTGTTGTATGTTTCAGTGTAGAGACACCGCATGTGTTGTATGTTTCAGTGTGGAGACACCCGCATGTGTTGTATGTTTCAGTGTAGAGACACCACATGTGTTGTATGTTTCAGTGTGGAGACACCGCATGTGTTGTATGTTCAGTGTAGACACCCGCATGTGTTGTATGTTTCAGTGTAGAGACACCGCATGTGTTGTATGTTTCAGTGTAGAGACACCGCATGTGTTGTATGTTTCAGTGTGGAGACACCGCATGTGTTGTATGTTTCAGTGTAGAGACACCGCATGTGTTGTATGTTTCAGTGTAGAGACACCGCATGTGTTGTATGTTTCAGTGTAGAGACACCGCATGTGTTGTATGTTTCAGTGTAGAGACACCGCATGTGTTGTATGTTTCAGTGTGGAGACACCGCATGTGTTGTATGTTTCAGTGTGGAGACACCGCATGTGTTGTATGTTTCAGTGTAGAGACACCGCATGTGTTGTATGTTTCAGTGTGGAGACACGCGCATGTGTTGTATGTTTCAGTGTAGAGACACCACATGTGTTGTATGTTTCAGTGTAGAGACACCGCATGTGTTGTATGTTTTAGTGTGGAGACACCGCATGTGTTGTATGTTTCAGTGTGGAGACACCGCATGTGTTGTATGTTTCAGTGTAGAGACACCGCATGTGTTGTATGTTTCAGTGTGGAGACACCGCATGTGTTGTATGTTTCAGTGTAGAGACACCGCATGTGTTGTATGTTTCAGTGTGGAGACACCGCATGTGTTGTATGTTTTTAGTGTGGAGACACCGCATGTGTTGTATGTTTCAGTGCAGAGACACCCGCATGTGTTGTATGTTTCAGTGTGGAGACACCGCATGTGTTGTATGTTTCAGTGTGGAGACACCGCATGTGTTGTATGTTTCAGTGTGGAGACACCACATGTGTTGTATGTTTCAGTGTGGAGACACCGCATGTGTTGTATGTTTCAGTGTAGACACCGCGATGTGTTGCATGTGTTGTATGTTTCAGTGTAGAGACACCGCATGTGTTGTATGTTTCAGTGTGGAGACACCGGATGTGTTGTATGTTTCAGTGTAGAGACACCGCATGTGTTGTATGTTTCAGTGTAGAGACACCGCATGTGTTGTATGTTTCAGTGTAGAGACACCGCATGTGTTGTATGTTTCAGTGTAGAGACACCGCATGTGTTGTATGTTTCAGTGTAGAGACACCGCATGTGTTGTATGTTTCAGTGTAGAGACACCGCATGTGTTGTATGTTTCAGTGTAGAGACACCGCATGTGTTGTATGTTTCAGTGTGGAGACACCGCATGTGTTGTATGTTTCAGTGTGGAGACACCGCATGTGTTGTATGTTTCAGTGTAGAGACACCGCATGTGTTGTATGTTTCAGTGTGGAGACACCGCATGTGTTGTATGTTTCAGTGTAGAGACACCGCATGTGTTGTATGTTTCAGTGTAGAGACACCGCATGTGTTGTATGTTTCAGTGTAGAGACACCGCATGTGTTGTATGTTTCAGTGTAGAGACACCACATGTGTTGTATGTTTCAGTGTAGAGACACCGCATGTGTTGTATGTTTCAGTGTAGAGACACCGCATGTGTTGTATGTTTCAGTGTGGAGACACCACATGTGTTGTATGTTTCAGTGTGGAGACACCGCATGTGTTGTATGTTTCAGTGTGGAGACACCGTATGTGTTGTATGTTTCAGTGTGTAGACACCGCATGTGTTGTATGTTTCAGTGTAGAGACACCGCATGTGTTGTATGTTTCAGTGTAGAGACACCGCATGTGTTGTATGTTTCAGTGTAGAGACACCGCATGTGTTGTATGTTTCAGTGTAGAGACACCACATGTGTTGTATGTTTCAGTGTAGTAGACACCGTATGTGTTGTATGTTTCAGTGTAGAGACACCGCATGTGTTGTATGTTTCAGTGTAGAGACACCGCATGTGTTGTATGTTTCAGTGTAGAGACACCGCATGTGTTGTATGTTTCAGTGTAGAGGCACCGCATGGGTTGTATGTTTCAGTGTAGAGACATGTCGTTGTGACATTGTTGCGCTTTGACACTTTTGTTTCTTTTGTAGGGCGACAACGCAACAATATTCCTATTAGGATTCAGTACGATATAGCATTTAAAAGCATTTAATTTTATTTTTATTTTATTTTTCTGGGGATTACAACACTGATTTTATCGCATGGTGGGTCACGTTACCCTTTGTAAGACGAAAGAAAACAACTGTGCCGACTGACGTTTTAAGCAATAAGTAGGTCGGTGAGTGTGTCCAGATAACAAGAGGCTATTCTCACGCCGAGACAAATACACAGCAGGCTCAAATGACGTCTGTTTATAAACCCGGGTGTGATATATCTGACACTGTTTCCCTATTTCCTTTGTTTATATACCCGGGCGTGACGGATCTAACACTGCGTGCCCATTACGTCTGTTTATAAACCCGGGTGTGTCGGATCTGACACCGTCCCTGTTACGTCTGTTCATAAGCCCGGGTGTGATGGATCTGACACTGTTTCCTTATTACCTTTGTTTATAAACCCGGGCGTGATGGATCTGACACTGTTTCCCTATTACGTCTGTTTATAAACCCGGGTGTGATGGATCTGACACTGTTTCCCTATTACCTCTGTTTATAAACCCGGGTGTGATGGATCTGACACTGTTTCCCTATTATGTCTGTTTATAAACCCGGGTGTGTCGGATCTGTTACTGTTTCCCTATTACGTCTGTTTATAAACCCGGGTGTGACGGATCTGTTACTGTTTGCCTATTACGTCTGTTTATAAGCCCGAGTGTGACGGATCTAACACTGTTTCCCTATTACGTCTGTTTATAAACCCGGGTGTGATGGATCTGTTACTGTTTCCCTATTACGTGTTTATAAACCCGGGTGTGATGGATCTGACACTGTTTCCCTATTACGTCTGTTTATAAACCCGGGTGTGATGGATCTGACACTGTTTCCCTATTACGTCTGTTTATAAACCCGGGTGTGATGGATCTGACACTGTTTCCCTATTATGTCTGCTTATAAACCCGGGTGTGTCGGATCTGTTACTGTTTCCCTATTACGTGTTTATAAACCCGAATGTGACGGATCTGACACTGTGTGCCCATTACGTCTGTTTATAAGCCCGAGTGTGATGGATCTGACACTGTTTCCCTATTACGTCTGTTTATAAACCCGGTGTGATGGATCTGACACTGTTTCCCTATTACGTCTGTTTATAAACCCGGGTGTGATGGATCTGACACTGTTTCCCTATTACGTCTGTTTATAAACCCGGGTGTGATGGATCTGACACTGTTTCCCTATTACGTCTGTTTATAAACCCGGGTGTGATGGATCTGACACTGTTTGCCTATTACGTCTGTTTATAAACCCGGGTGTGTCGGATCTGTTAACGTTTCCCTATTACGTCCGTTTATAAACCCGGGTGTGACGGATCTGACACTGTTTCACTATTACGTCTGTGTATAAACCAGGATGTGATGGATCTGACACTGCGTGCCCATTACGCCTGTTTATAAACCTGGGTGTGATGGATCTGACACTGTTTCACTATTATGTCTGTGTATAAACCCAGGTGTGACGGATCTGACACTGTGTCCTTATTACGCCTGTTTATAAACCTAGGTGTGATGGATCTGACACTGTGTCCCTATTACATCTGTTTATAAACCCGGGCGTGACGGATCTGACACTGTGTCCCTATTACGTCTGTTTATAAACCCGGGTGTGACGGATCTGACACTGTATCACTATTACGTCTGTGTATAAACCCGGATGTGAGGGATCTGACACTGTGTCCTTATTACGTCTGTTTATAAACCCGGATCACTGTGTCCTTATTACGTCTGTTTATAAACCCGGGCTCGACGGATCTGACACTCTGTCCCTATTGCATCTGTTTATACACCTGGGCGTGACGGATGTGACACTGTTTCCCTATTACGTCTGTTTATAAGCCCGGCTGTGATTGGTCTGACACTGTCCCCATTACGTCTGTTTATAAACCCGATTTAACGATCTGACACTGTGTCCCCATTACGTTTAGTTGCATCATATTTCATTTATGGGTTGACCACGCGGGTGTGGTTCCAACAAGGTGTTTTCACAATCTGGAAAATCTTTTCTCTGATGCTCCCTTATCCAAGGTGGAGGTGACATTAATGACATTGAACATTCAAAAGGTTTTAGTATTATACTATTCCCAAAAAGAAACGCATAACCCGGAAATCTGTTGCGAAAATGTTGTATTTTCATGTATAACTCGTCCACAAATAGAGTTTACTCCATGATTTGTTTCATTAGTTTAGAGGAAGGAAATGTCTATACAACCAAGTGGATAATTTTAGTTAACGGAGACGTTGAGCGCGATGGCGACGACGTACCACGTTCCCGACGTCAGGTCTCCTGGCTCTCAGCCCAATCTCTCGCTACCTGTTCCGTACCGTTTGACCGGATATCCTCCGGAGTCCAGGCACCCATGATGCTGTGCTCTCATCCGTGGCAGTACGACCACGCAAAGGTAGAACCCGGATGTACCGATCTTGGGCTGCAGTGGTGACTCGAGGTCTGCCTGTACGGGGGCTGTCATTTGTTATACCTGTTTGATTGTAACGAGCTGCAAGCCCTGATATCGTGCTCAGACTAACATTCAGACGACTGGTAACAGAAGATTGGTAATCTCCAGCGTGCATTCTTTCTATCGCGATGTTCCGTGTCGCAGCGTCAAGACGTGGCGTAGTGATTTGACCTTGAAACTCCTTCAAAATGAATGCCGATTTCCGAACGTAATGGAATTTTATAGCCAGACAGTCCATGCTCTTTGCTGCACAAATTCAACTGGAAGGTGATCAATGTTGCGTTGTGGCGATGCCTTTTTAATCCTTGTAAGAAATCTCATCAAACTCAACATTTTCAGGTCAAGTCGATCTTTTTACTTGTACAATTGTGTAAAATCATGTTATCAACACTTTTGTTACATATTTTGACGATTGTTTGAACACAATAGGTAATTAATATATTTTTAAAACTACAAAATGCCTATGCGTTTCGTTTTGGGATAGTATATTCAAACCATTTGTGATAGGATTGTATTGATATATAGCATGATCACTTTCGGCAAGTAAGCTGGATAGAAAACATATAAAAGTGTAATCAAAACATGCTTGCGCTCTACTAATATTATTACCCAGTTGTTAACTTCAGTGTATCAACGACACTTACGTTTGCTTGTGGACTGAAAAAATGAACATAAACCTGGTTCTGACCCTTGACTTTGGTAATTTTACTGGATGACACCACCAACAACTCTGAATCCAAATCCGATGCATTGTAAATGTTGGTGTGTCTATTTATTAATGTTTTCTTAAAATAGATATGCAAATATACCAGGCAAGTTCATATCACCTGACACTACTCAAGAGGCCTAGGCAAGTCACAATGACATTCACCGCGGCTGTCTAGCTTCAGTGCTACTTTATTCCTGGTGTGGGGTATCAGGGCAGATTATTGAAACGGTTCAGGAGACTTATGTCCTATCACAAAATACTTGTGTTTGGCTCTCCCGAGAGTTTGACCTAACCTATTGTCGGGGTAAATATCATCACTGTAGGAGAGAACAAGTGAGCGTTTTTCGTAATACTGTAATTTCACATAATATAATCGATAAGGATGAATTGTTTAATACAGTTTGATGTACTGATGTTTGGTGTACTGCAGTCTGTAAACCAATGGAAAAGCGACACTAGTATCCTCTAAGGTTGGGATGACTTTCAGAAAGAAGTACATGCATCTTGTTTTGCATATTTGGCATTATTAATTATTAACGTGTTATTTCTTGAAATGATTCTATGCATCATAAGTTTAGTTGTTTTGCTTCTCAATATTAGTGACTTGGTCGCTCTGACACGAAGAATATCCCTGACTTAGGTCATTCTGCCACAAAACCGGAAAATTCAATAATGAGTTTTGCCTCCATAATTCTGAAAAAATATTTAATGAAACAACATTAAAGTAAAGCATGATGCTACACCACCACGCAAGTCTTACAAATAAAACAATGAGCTATCCCCGGTAGATTTACAGATACCAGTCTTTCGTCTCTCCTGAAAACAAAAAGGGACTTAGGTCGTTTTGCTTCTCAACCCTTCATTATCATGTGATCATAATACGCATTTCTGGACCTTAGTTCTATTTTTGTCTTTCCACCTTTCTTAAAAACACAACTTTTCTTACAGCTACTCCCTGATTAAAACTTCTGTATAAATACATTGTATTTTCTTTTCTTGACAACGGTACAAGAATCGGTATCGAAACGTCGCACTCACTAAATAAAAAAATTTGTTATCCATAAAGAATAGTCTATATTGTACGTCTATACAAACACATTCAAACAAATCAGCGTAATCGATAACTGTGCAACTTTTTCAACACCACTGCAATCAGTGTTCATGATGTCACCCCCAAGTTTATCATGTAGAATATAAAGAGAAGCGACGAAAATATACACACCCGTGTTACACCCTAAGTTTATCATGTAGAATATAAAGAGAAGCGATGAAAATATACATCCCCGTGTTACACCCTAAGTTTATCATGTAGAATATAAAGAGAAGCGACGAAAATATACATCCCCCGTGTTACACCCTAAGTTTATCATGTAGAATATAAAGAGAAGCAACGAAAATATACATCCCCGTGTTACACCCTAAGTTGTATTAAATACACCAGTCATGTCAATTTTTCACGTTAGTGCTTATTTCACTTTTCATATATACTTTGTCAGTAGTTAATTTGCCCACTGAGGAGCAACGTAGAAAGAAATATACTTCGATCAATTGTCATATTTCATTTTGAACCAAAACATAGTAACTTTGTGCACGATTGTTTGTCCTATATTTAACTTGTAGTAATTATGTGGTCTGTACCAACGTCACGATGCATGTCAGTTGTCTTCACATAGTAGTGTAATCTTCTGCGACATGCTGCGAGCACCTGCTGGAGATCGCACAATGTACCTAACATGACAACGGTAGGTATTTACGTCATCCCTGGGATTTGTGTAATGGAACAATAACACCAAGATTTCATGATTCCGGGAACTGACTCGTCTCTATCATCAGCAGTGATGGCTGAATATCCTCATGTTAGCAATAATAATTGTTTTCTACAATAATTCACAATCTTTACTTTTTGCAACTCGTACATTTTCTTCAGAGACCGATTTTTATAATCGATGTTTTCATTTTACAAGTTTCTTTTAAAGACCTTTTTTTGGTTTTGAAATACACTTGACTACCATTCGTAATTATTAACATGGGCAGGGCACTGATTGCACAATCCCGGGTATCACCTTCCCTATCAACCGCTGGGTTTGTGTTGGTGTACAAGTGTTACATTAGCTATGTAACAGCAATACATCCTGGTGTTTAAGTACAAAATGTAAAATTCGATTATGTATTCAATTAAAAACTCACCTCGCATGAATGACTCCATTAAACTCTGTCTGTGAGATGTGCAAGCAGGACGAGTCTGTGTGCATACACTGTTGTCCCTAAAACCTACAATGGTCTTAAGTGCACAGAAATCATGAATATTCATGAGTGGGCGGAACTAGTGGAGGGAGGTTTTAGGGCACCACACACGTGTTAGATCGCGTGATAAGGCTGGTCGAATCAAACATATAGCTGATCAAAAACATGTAGCTGAAAACATGTAGCTAAAAAAACTTGTAGCTAAAACATGTAGCTAAAACATGTAGCTAAAACATGTAGTTAAACATGAAGCTAAAATATGTAGCTAAGAACATGTAGTTAAAAACATGTAGCTAAAATATGTAGTTGAAACATGTAGCTAAAAAATGTAGCTAAAAACATGTAGTTGAAACATGTAGCTAAAATATATAGCTAAACATGTAGCAAAAGATGTAGTTAAAAACATGTAGCTAAAAACATGTAGTTGAAACATGTAGCTAAAACATGTAGCTAAACATGTAGCTAAAAGCATGTAGTTAAAACATGTAGTTAAAACATGTAGCTAAAAACATGTAGCTAAAAAACATGTAGTTAAAAAAAACAAGTAGCTAAAACACATGTAGTTGAAACAAATGGCTAAAATATATAGCTAAACATGTAGCAAAAACATGTAGCTAAAACATGTAGTTAAAACATGTAGCTAAAACATGTAGCTAAACATGTAGCTAAAACATGTAGTTAAAAACATGTAGCTAAAACATGTAGTTGAAAGATGTAGCTAAAACATGTAGTTAAAACATGTAGTTAATCATGTAGTTAAAAACAATGTAGAAACATGTAGTTAAACATGTAGCTAAAAACATGTAGCTAAAACGTAGTTAAAAGCATGTACCTAAAATATGTAGTAAAAACATGTAGCTAAAAACATGTACCTTAAACATGTAGCTAAAACATGTAGTTAGCAAAAACATGTAGTTAAAACATGTAGTTAAAACATGTAGCTAAAACATGTAGCTAAACATGTAGCTAAAACTGTAGTTAAATCATGTAGCTAAAAACAAGTAGTTGAAAGATGTAGCTAAAAATATGTAAAAACATGTAGTTAATCATGTAGTTAAAAACATGTAGTTAAAAACATGTAGTTAAAAACATGTAGTTAAACATGTAGCTAAAAAACATGTAGTTAAACATGTAGCTAAAAATATGTAGTTGAAACATGTAGTTAAACATGTAGCTAAAAACATGTAGTTGAAACATGTAGTTAAAAAAACATGTAGTTAAACATGTAGCTAAAAACATGTAGCTAAAAACATGTAGTTGAAACATGTAGTTAAAAACATGTAGTTAAACATGTAGCTAAAAACATGTAGCTAAAAACGTAGTTAAAAAGCATGTACCTAAAATATGTAGTTGAAACATGTAGCTAAAACATGTACCTTAACATGTAGCTAAAACATGTAGTTAAAAACATGTAGTCTAAACATGTAGTTAAAACATGTAGTTAAAAACATGTAGTTGAAAGATGTAGCTAAAACATGTAGCTAAAAACATGTAGCTAAAAACATGTAGCTAAACATGTAGCTAAAATATATAGCTAAACATGTAGCAAAAACATGTAGTTAAAAACATGTAGCTAAAAACATGTAGTTTAAACATGTAGCTAAAACATGTAGTTAAAAGCATGTACCTAAAAATATGTAGTTGAAACATGTAGCTAAAAACCATGTAGCTAAACATGTAGCTAAAACATGTAGTTAAAAACATGTAGTTAAAAGCATGTACCTACAAAAAAATATGAAGTTGAAAGATGTAGTTGAAACATGTAGCTAAAACATGTAGCTGAAACATGTAGTTAAAATATGTAGATAAACATGTAGCTAAAACATGTAGCTAAAATATGTAGCTAAACATGTAGCAAAAACATGTAGTTAAAAACATGTAGCTAAAAACATGTAGTTGAAACATGTAGCTAAAACATGTAGCTAAACATGTAGCTAAAACATGTAGTTGAACATGTAGCTAAAACATGTAGTTAAACATGTAGCTAAAACATGTAGCTAAAAAACATATAGTTAGCTAAAAACATGTAGTTAAAAAAGCATGAAACATAGTTAAAACATGTAGCTAAAAACATGTAGTTGAAACATGTAGCTAAAACATGTAGCTAAACATGTAGCTAAAAACATGTAGTTAAAACATGTAGCTAAAATATGTAGCTAAACATGTAGCTTAAAACATGTAGCTAAAAACATGTAGCTAAAAACATGTAGTTAAAACATGTAGCTAAAACATGAAGCTAAAAACATGTAGCTAAAACATGTAGCTAAACATGTAGCTAACATATGTAGCTAAACATGTAGCTAAAAACATGTAAAAACCTGATAAGTAAAATTTCAAGGGACTCGCCAAAATTGTTTCCTTATCAGGTATTTTACTTATCCAAACTTATCAAAACCCGGAAATGACAACCATATGCATGTACAATGTACATGTATATGTATTTCCTTCTCTGTAACATAGTTTGCCACCATGTTGTAGCCTGTCATTACACTGTCTCCATCGTCTTGTGATATCTATCACATAACGCCTGACGATTTCTAGGGCTGCTGTTGTGGCATCAAGAGTAGGTGGTAGAGGAGGGGGCACTTCGTCTTCATCTTCGTCGCCACTGAGAAGCTGGGTCCTGGTCCTGGAATCGATCATCTTCTGGACGATGTCTTGCTCACTGGCAGGGCAGCTGGTTACCAAGTCATCATCCACACTGGCATACTGTGCAAGGGTGATGTTGTTAACAACTTAGGGTGGCAAGGGGCACATCATCCTCAGGGTCCCTGTCATCATCGTCTTGGGTGTTGGTCTGGTCAGAGATCTTGAAGCCTGCATATAAGTAGCACTTGTTGATCGTCTGGGGTTGGACGCAGTCCCAAGCCTGTAGTAGATGTTGCATGGCATCAAGGACTGTTATGCTTATGGACTCCTTCTTGTCAATGGCCGTGATGAACTTGGTCATCAGCTGCTTTCTGTAGTGGACTTTTAAGTTGTTGATGACGCCTTGGTCCATCGGCTGAGTCTTGGATGTTGTGTTCGGAGGCAAAAACACAAGTCTGATAGCCTTCAGATTGTCTACATCAGGATGGGCTGGACAGTTGTCAACAATAAGAACAATTCGTCGCCGCTTCCGTTGCATTTTTTCATCCAACTTAACTAGCTAATCTTGGAAAATGCTTGATGTCATCCAAGCCTTTTTATTTGCAGTGTACTCTGTGGGAAGAGACTTAACATTTTTGAAACAGCGAGGATTCATTGCTTTGCCACTTACAAGAAGTGGAACTTTTTCTGTGCCTGTCATATTGGCTGCGACCATGCATGTCAACCTTTCTTTGCTGCGCTTTCCACCGTGACAATGAGTACCTTTAAAGTACAAAGTTTTGTCAGGCAACAATTTATGAAAGATCCCAGTCTCATCTGCATTAAAAATGTCATTGTCATCATATTCTTTAAGTAGAATATCAAGAGTTTTATGCCAAGTTTTCATGCTGTCAGATTCTAAATCAACAGAATTTTTTCTTCACCACAAACTTTTTAGGACAATGCCATAACGTGTTTTGAAGCGCCCTAACCAACCAACTGAGCACTTAAAATCTACATGGCCTAACTGACTTGCAAAGTCCTCAGCTTTTGCCATCAAAAGTGGTCCATATAGCGGGATGTTTTCATTTCTTACATTTTTTAACCATGTCAATAAGGCTTCTTCAACATCTTCAAGCTTGGACAGCCGAGCTCGTTTTCGAGCATTTGAATAACCAGACTGGTGGTAGCATTCCTTAATTTTGTCCGAATTTCTGATCCAGTTGTACAAAGTAGCAGTGGGTATATTGAATGTCTTTGCAACAGCTGACTTTGACACACCATTTTCAATTTCTATAAGTGCAGCGAATTTGTCCTCAATAGACTTTGCCACAAGTTTGCGTTTACCTTTGACAGAACGATCCGATCTCGGTATCCCCCCAGTCAAGCTAGGTCCTTCGCGAGATTGCTCAGAGGGGTAGGGTAGGGGGTGAGGGTATAGAGACGTTGTATAGCATATTTTGGGCTTAAATTGTTTATAGTGCAGTTAAGCTGTACTGTTAGGAATACGGGGCCTAGTAAAGAAAGAAAAATGGTTTAATGGCGGGGCTGGGGTGGGGGTGGGGGTAGGAGCACTGAAGGCACGGTAAAGGTTTTGCCGAGGGTGGCTGTATTAAGGTAGGTATAGAATAATAGGTATGTTGCTTAAATAAGAGTTGGTGAAAGGGTGGGTTGACTTATGGGTGGGGTAGTTGTTTGTAAATCCTAGTTTAGGTTTGAGCTGGGAGCGACAGAGTACTGTATGGTATGGTTGGGGAGAGGGGTGTTATGTTATGGCTATGGTTGAAGTAGCGGCTGTGTGTGAGGTGGGTTGAGGGTGGTTGCTATTGTGTGGGAGAGAGAAACCGGATCGAAATGCTAGGAAGGGGCGCGCGGACGTCGGAAAAGACGGCCGCGCTGGGAAATGTGAATTTGGATCCCTTTTCTAGACAGTGAGGGGAGAGGAGATAGATTTGTTTAGGTTAAGTTTGTATAGAATTTGTTTGGGATGGTCTAAATTTTATCCATTAAGTTTGAGTTTGTGAGGAAAGTAGCTATAGCGTTGAATATGTTGGGTGAGTTGTGTGGATTGAGTAGTAGGTGAATATTGTTGTGGAATTTTCTGGGTATAGAATTGTGTAGCTGGGTAATGTTTGTTTGTTGCAGGTGGCAGTGTGTAAATATATGTTCAATTGTTTCGGGTATTTTACAATGCATGCATAGTCCATCTGTGTTTCTATTTTGTTTATATAGTGGGTGGTTTAGGTTGGTGATGCCGGTGATTAATCTCGTGATAAGTATATTTGTGTGTTTGTTGTTTGAGTAGGAGGGGGTTTTGCTAATAGGTTTGGTTATGATGGATTTGACCCAGGTGGATTTGTTTGTGTTGATGTTGTGTAAATAGTTTTGGTTAAGTATGTGAGATGTAATGAGTTGCTTGGTTTCGGTTTTGGATGTGTGAAAGTTAATGGTTGGAGAGGTTTGTGTGGTGGCTAATTTGGCCGCAGCATCTGCTATGTTATTACCCTGGTTGTGTGTGTGTATGCTGGGATCCACATTAAAGTTATGTTTTTGTTTAATTGTTGTAATGAGTGAGCTTGTAGGATGATGTTGTTTATTAGGTCGTTTCATGATTTTGAATGCTTGTTTTGGAATTGTTTGATAGCACTGAGGGAATCTGTGAGTATTAGGAAGTTGGTAGGGTGCATGTTGGGGATTAGGTGGAGTGCAGTTAGGATAGCTGTTAATTCTGCTGTATTAATATTGGTGTGGTTTGTATAGTGGAGGTTTGTTGCTATATGGGGTGTTTGTTGTACATGTATGCCTATGCCTGTGTTTGTTTGTGCCGATGGATGCGTCTGTGTATATGTGGGTGTGGTGGGGGTGGTTTAAATTAATATGGGTTTGGATGAGATTTGTTTTGGTGGGAATGTCAGTATTTTTAGGGAGGTTTTGAAATGTGTGCTTACCAGGGTGGTGTCTGTGGTGGGTGGGGGTTTGTCGTGAATGTAGTTTGTTATGGGAGGTGTGTGCCGTATGTTGTTTAGCTGTTGTGAGTGAAGCAGATTGTTAAGGTGAGTGAGTAAAGGGGCTTTGCTAGGATTGTTTTTAAATCTTTTGATGGTTGAGTTTTTGGTGTTTGTGTATTTGGTTGTAATTAATTTGTATATTGGGTTATGTTGGGCCCCAGCCCAGTAATTGAGTGCGGTTTGATTAATTCGTGTTTTGATTGAAGGGATGCCTGTAAGTAGGAGAAGAGTGTTATGGGTGGTGCCAGTCCTAGCGCCTAGGGCTTGCTTAAGGGCTTTATATTGGATGGAGTTGAGTTTTTGTATGTTGGTTGGGGAGAGGGAGTGAAGGACCGGGGCAGCATAGTCCAATCTCGACTGGATAATAGTTTCATATATGTTCATAAGTGTTTGTTTGTCGGCACCCCAGTTGGTACCACTGACGGCTCTCATGAGATTTAGATCTTTTTGACAGGAGTTGACCAAATTATTAATATGGGGTGTCCATGTCATGTGGTGGTTGAAAATTACACCTAGGAATTTTGCTTCTTTTTCGAATTTAATTTCTTGGTTGTTAAGGTGTAGTTTGGGTGTATAATTTTGCATTCTTTGATTTTTGAATAAGATGCCCACGGTTTTTTTGACATTTAAATGGAATCCCCATTTTGGGCCCAGTGTTGATATGGTTTAACATTCTTTGAGTTTTGATTGTGGCTTGGTTTCCTGAAGTACAGGATGTCCAAAAAGAGATGTCGTCGGCAAATTTAGCAGTATGAATTTCTGGCCACTTTCCGGAAATATGTCGTTAATCATAAAGTTAAATACTGTTGGGGATATTATGCTCCCCTGGGAGGTTCCATTTTCTAGTGGATAAGAGTCCGAGATGGTGTTTTGAGATTTTACGATTATTTGTCTGTTATTAAGGAATGCATGGATGAAATTTAGAATACGCCCGTGAATGGCATTTTCCTGGAGTTTTTGGATGAGGCCGTTATGCCAAACCATGTCGAAAGCTTTGCTTAAGTCTATAAAAATGGCCAGCGTGTGCTGTTTTTGTGTCTGCGCTACCTTTATATCTTGTTCCAAATGTTAAATGTGATCTAGAGTTTGTCGATTTGGTGTGAAGCCGCTCTGGTCCTGCTTGATTAGATTATGAGTTAAAATTTGGTGTTTTAGTCTATTGTTTACTATAGACTCTCTAAAGTTTTGCATAGGTGGGAAGTTAGTGAGATTGGCCGGAATGAGTCTGGGGAGTTAATGGGTTTCCCTGGCTTTAGGATTGGCACCACCTTTGGCTGTTTTCCAAGTAGAGGGTATGTTACCTGTGGTCCAGATTTGGTTGAATAATGTGAGTGTAAGGTTGAGCATGTTTGGTGGTAGTTGGTTAAGTATGGTGTATGTGATGTTGTCTGGACCAGGGGCTGAGGCTGTGTTTTATGTTTGAGTGCTGCTTTGAGTTCATGAATGTTGATAATTTTGTTTATGGGTAGATGTGTGCGTGGCGGCTCAGGTGAGTATGGGGTTAGATTTTTAATGGTGTTTTGAAAGAGTGGTGGGTAGTTGGTGGAGCTGCTAGTTTCCGAGAAGTGGGCAGCAACTGTGTTGGCTTTTTCTTTATTTGTGGAGAGGTTCGGAAGGTTTGGTTGAATTATTGTTTTGGAATTTCCCTGAATAGCTTTAAATTTTTTCCACATTTTCCTGGAGTTGTGTTGATTTAGCCTCAGGGTTGAGCAAAAAGGCCTCCAATGATACTTTTTTGCTGCCCTGGTGAGTTGTTTAGTGTTATTTCTGAGTTTTTTTTAGCTAAATGTAATTTTGACCGGTCCCTCTTAGACTGGTTGAGGGCCTTTTTTCTTGCCTTTCTGGCGTTAACAATTTCTTGGCTCCACCATGGGACTGTTTTTAGTGCAGGGTTAGTCCGAAAAGTTGGTATGCATTTATTTGTTATGTCGATGATGGTGTTGGTGAGAGAAGTGTTGAATATTTCTGTATCAGTATTGTTTATGTTAGATGAGTCGACTTGTTTGCATAGTTTGGAAAATTTGTTCCAATCTGCTTTGTGTAGGTTATATTTGAGTTCTGTGGGAGGGGTGGGGGTAGTGTTGTGGTTGGTTTGTGTTTGGGGTGCAAGCAGGGTAGATATGGAGATTTTGATGGGGCAGTGGTCACTGCCCCAGGTGTCTGTATGGACCTCCCATAAACAAGATTTAGATAATGTGGGTGTGGTGATTGCTAGGTCAATGGCTGTTGGTGATTGTAGGCGGGATAAGGGGGATCTAGTGGGCTGATTGTCATTTAGTGTAATTAGGTTATTATCGTCTAGCCAGTTGGATAGACGAATGCCGTTATAGTCGGTGTAAGGTTGGTGCCCCATATTGGATGATGAGAGTTAAGGTCTCTGAGGATAAATGTATTGGGCGTTATAAATTTTGATATACTGTCCAAATCTTGAGATGTAAGTTTAATAGAAGGTCTTCTGTAGACGTTTATAAAGGTTAATAATTTATTATTGATTGTTGTTTTGATAGCCAGGACTTCTAAGTTAGTGGTTGGAATGTCGAGTTCTGAGTAATTTAGTTTATCTGATATAGATCCCCAGGCCCCGGCTGGGGTCCTGGGATATTTACTGGCCGAGGTCTATCTTTCCGGATGTAATGGTAGCCTGGGATTTTGAAGGCATGTTTGGGTGATAATTTGGTTTCTTGTAAGAATATTAGTTGGGGAGAGATTTTGTTTTGGGCGATGAGGGCCTTAAGCTCATGCCCGTTTGCTCGGAGGCCGTTGCAATTCCAATGTAAGAGAGCCATGTCCGCCTACACCCCACCACACACACACACCCACCCCCCACCCCCATTAAACCACTTTTTCTTTCTTTACTAGGCCCCGTATTCCTAACAGTACAGCTTAACTGCACTATAAACAATTTAAGCCACGAGGCCACGAGATAATAAGGCGTGGCCACGAGATAATAAGTCGAGGCCACGAGATAATAAGGCGTGGCCACGAGATAATAAGGCGTGGCCACGAGATAATAAGGCGTGGCCACGAGATAATAAGGCGTGGCCACGAGATAATAAGGCGTTGGATAATAAGTCGTGGGCCACGAGATAATAAGTCGAGGCCACGAGATAATAAGGCGTTGGAAAGTCGAGGCCACGAGATAATAACGAGATATAAGTCGTGGCCACGAGATAATAAGTCGTGGCCACGAGATAATAAGTCGAGTCGGGCCACGAGATAATAAGTCGTGGCCACGAGATAATAAGTCAGGCCACGAGATAATAAGTCGCGCCACGAGATAATAAGTCGTGGCCACGAGATAATAAGTCCAGGCCACGAGATAATAAGGCGTTGGAAAATAAGTCGTGGCCACGAGATGATAAGTCGTGGCCACGAGATAATAAGTCGTGGCCACGAGATAATAAGTCGAGGCCACGAGATAATAAGTCGTGGCCACGAGATAATAAGTCGTGGCCACGAGATAATAAGGCGTTGGATAATAAGTCGTGGCCACGAGATAATAAGTCGTGGTCACGAGATAATACGGCGTTGGATAATAAGTCGTGGCCACGAGATAATAAGTCGTGGCCACGAGATACTAAGTCGAGGCCACGAGATAATAAGTCATGGCCACGAGATAATAAGTCGAGGCCACGAGATTATAATTTTTGAGGAGACAGTTTTTGATCAAATAATTGTGGCACTGGCAAGTTTGCCATCATCCTTGGATCCGTCCGTAAAAATGGATCTATGGGTGTTATACCTGGAACGCAATTGGTTGTATTCCTGTTGGAAGGTCAAAGGATTTGTTTCTGACTTTTGAGTTTGGTGAGGGTAAGATTCACGTGTGGTTTTACTATCTGCCACGGTGGGGAAGACAGAAGTCGGTAAGGTGCAATGATATTAAGACCAATGTTAGCTGAAGGTATATGTGGTTGAATTCTGATTACAAGTGCTGGAACCTTCTTGGGAGAAACAGGTTGTCATAGAGATGGTTGAAAACACAATTGTATGCTTGAATGGGACTGATTTGAACGTAATTTAGTTATACTGGAGTGAAAGCTTAATGCGGCGTTGTTCAAGGGGAGGTTCGTTAGCCTCCGTAAAAAGACTGTGTATCGGGGAGGTCCTAAAAGCTCGCAGACTGAGCCTAAGGCCTTGGTTGCGGATAGAATGTAATTTTTCTAAATTGGACAATGTGGAGCCTTAATCTTGTTTATAGCGAATTGGTGATCTGTACAAGCAAAGGAGGGTAGTCTGATCCCCTCCCCACTCAGTATTTGAAACGACTTTCAGAAAATCCAGAGCCTTCAAGCACTTTTGTTACGACGTAACTTGTAATAAAAACGCAACTTGTAATACTTGCAGCAAATTGTAATAAATTTGACGTAAATTGTAATAAAAACGTAAATTGTAATAAAAATTGACGTAACTTGTAATAATTTTAGTTGCGGTAAAATGTAATAAATATCTACGTAAATTGTAATAACAGTTTTAATCACTCGTATATACGCGTGTGTTTGTTATTCTTTGCATTTCATACATCATATAAGCTTGTTAAAACGATAACTCAAGAAAGAAATGATGGATTTTGTTCATATTTGGTACCAAGGTGTATTGGCGAGATTCACCGACACCAGTTATATTGAGTGACCTTGAGATAATTTGCAAGGTCACAGCAACAATCTGAGGGTTTTGCCAATATAAGTGAGTGAGTGAGTTTAGTTTTACGTCGCACTCAGCAATATTCCAGCTATATGGAGGCGGTCTGTAAATAATCGAGTCTGGACCATACAATCCAGTGATCAACAGCATGAGCATCGATCTGCTTAGATGTTAAACTGCACATAAAAGCAATTTGAAACTACAATCGCTTGTTCAAATGAGTGAGTGAGTTTAGTTTTACACCGCTTTTAGCAATATTCCAGCAATATCACGGCGGGGGACACCAGAAATGGGCTTCACACATTGTACCCCATGGGGAATCGAACCCGGGTCTTCGGCGTCACGAGCGAACGCTTTGACCACTAGGCTACCCCACCGCCCCTTGTTCAAATGACTCTACCCCCTTCTGTTTACTGAAAGAACTCGAAAAAGAAATGATGGATTTTGTTCAAATTTGGTACTCAAGGTTTATTGACGAGATTTACCGACACCAGTTGAATTTAGTGGTCACAGCGAAGGTGTAACAGTTTTGCACATGCCAAGCTTGGTAGCCGCAAACTCAGGAAAGAATTAATAGATTTTGATTTTTGATTTGAAGGTGTATTGTCGGGATTCTTCCTACACCAATTGAAGCAAAATATGCAGGAAACATTTTGTATGTTGGTGAAAGTCTGCTTGAATCAAACGTAGATATTAAACTGCACAAAAAGCAATTTGAAACTGCAATCTCTTGTTCAAGTGACTCCTTCTTCATGTTTACTGAAAGAGCTTGTTTTGGAGTCACTACCCACCCCGTTTCAGTTGACGTCATCATAAGGACATAGCTTATCCTAATGTTTTCACTTATTCATACATGATGTCAAGGGTTCAAACTAAATACTGAATGGTCACACAAGTGTCAGCTCTCAATATATTGTATATCTGGACACAATGTTTGTGAAAAATTAAAATGTTGGTGTCCTTGAAAACAGTCCCCGTCTAAACATAAATCAAGCAATCCAAATCTTTGAATGTTGATGATGACGGGAAGTCATCCAATACTATACTGAACATATTTTATATGATATTATCTCAGGGCATACCATTATCCAAGAGGTAGCTCAATTGTGCAGTGGTAAGGCGTCTGCCTATTACGTTGACGGCCCGGGTGCGATTCCCGGTGGAGGCATCTAGGATCGGGTCCCGAGGTGGGCACATTTGCGTAGTATCATTTGACAAAACACTTAGATAGACACCCAGCTGTAAAATGGGTACCCGTGAGGATGTGCTGGCATTGTGAGTGTTTAGTTCATTGCGCCTAACAGGCAGCATGGCTGTATGGTCCCCAGGGAGTTGAAAAAGTATCGGAAAGTACGATAGTGACCCATGATCGGGGATAGTACCCACATTACCCACATGAAATTTTCGATATGAATTTGCTAATGATTCCTTTAAAAAATGGAAGCTTTTCAAACATTAGACATCGAGAATATAGTTAGGCTGACTACTTTTTCAACGCCCCTCGTTACATACTTAAAAGAAAAGAGAACGTCTAAGGGAAAATGCATTTCGGTCTCTGAATACTTCTGAGCTACTTGAATACAAAAAGCAAAGGAATAAAGTAAATAATCTGAAAAGAATAGCCGAGGAAAAAGTTTAACCTAATTTTGATGACCATTTATTTCCTCAGTCTACTCAAGCAGGCGGTTACTGGATGATCTTTAATTTTTTTGTTGAAAGGTACTACTTCATCGGGACCCATTCCCCTCTTGTGACTGATGATTCTGGGATACCTTCAGCTTTTACAAATTTGGATAAAGCTCAAACATTAAATGAATATTGTGTATCTGTTTCAAATGTTAATGATGGCGGCAAGACATGGCCACATGTTAGCCATCACTGTCTTAACAGTATAACAAATGTCATTGTAACCGAAAAGGAGGTAACTGATATGATTCACTCCTTACCCGCAAACAAATCTAGTGGACCTGATGACATTAACATGAGAGTGTTAAAACGAATTTGTACATCTATAGCTGAACCTCTTTGTTTGCTGTATAATATATCACTGAGTGACTGTATTTCCTACAATGTGGAAATGGGTAATGTTACTCCTATTTTGAAAAAAGGAGATACATCCCTCACAACTAATTACAGACCTATTAGTTTATTATCTATCCTGGGGGAAATCCTTGAAAGAATAATGGTAAAGCATGTGCACGACCATTTCCACGAACATAGCATTTTTAGCAAATTCCAGTCAGGTTTACTGCTTGTCATTCTACTTCATCTAAACACATAGACATTTATCATAATATATGCTCAGTCCTAGAAATCAACACCTTTCAAAAGCTTTTTACAGAGCTTGGCATAAAGGTTTATGGCACAAATTAGAAAAGTATGGTGTTCGTGGAAACGTACTTCGTTGGTAAACTAACTATCTATCTGACAGACGACAGTGTCTCTGTTAATCTAACATTGTCAAAAGAAACTAAATGTGTGTTCGTGGAAACGTACTTAGTTGGTTAACTAACTATCTATCTGATAGACGACAGTGTCTCTGTTAATCTAACATTATCCAAAAAAATAAATGTTACTGCAGGGGTTCCTCAAGAGTCTGTCCTTAGTTAATTTGTGTTCCTTGTATATATCAATAATTTACCTGAAAATTTACAAAATATTACAATAATGTTGCCCGATGACACATCAATCGGTGTTGCGGGAAAACATGTAAAATTCACAGAAGCAACTCTCAATTATGATTTAGCCCAATTGAATAAATGGGAAGAAAAGCGGTTAGTTACGTGTAACCCTAAATTTATGCTTTTCAACCATGGACATAGGCCAAAAGTTCCAGACTTTTTCTTCAGTAATGAACATTGAAGTGTGTACATCAACATAAATATCTTAGTGTTAACTTATCGGACAATACAAAGTGGTCTCATCATGTAACTGCTGTACAAGAAAAGGCCACTAAAATAGTTTCCTCATTACGGTAGCTAAAGAACATCCTACTGGGAATATTCTATCAAGCATTATGAAATGTATGCTAGACCTATCTTAGAATATGCTTCTGGGGTCTGGGATAATAGATTATTATCCCGCAGATATTTGTGATAAACTTTAAATGGTTCAGCTTGAAGCAGCAAACATTGCAACCTGTCTGCCAAAAATTCGCTCTAAGAGCTAATTTGTATAGTAAAAATGGTTAATTACCTAAAGATTAGACATACACATTAGGAACTTTGAACATTTTACAAAATTGTTAACATGCAAACCTCTATTTATTTTATACACTTATACACTTATCTACTCAAACTATTTCTTAATACATGATAGTGGCCATACAATTCTTATGTATGATTGGGGTTATTTGGAATAATTACTCCTCCACAATAGAATGTACCAATTCATTTCCATCATTTAATTTTTCAATTATCTGAAAAAATGATAAAATTTCTAAAGATTTTCTGTTTGGTGAAAGGAAGATGAATATTCTACACACTAAGTTAAAACATTCATGTAGTTCTTTAAATGCTGATCTTTTTCGTGTCAATTTATCTGAAAGTAAAGATTACCATTGTGGTGCTCTTGTGGAAGATGCCAATCATTTCTTTCTAATTTGTCCAAAGTATGTCAGCTGCCAGTTTGATTTGATACAAGGCTTTGAAATCCTTAAGGTTAGCTTAGATATAAACACCATTCTGTACAGCAGCCTCAGTCTGCCACAAAATATAAATGAAACTATTTTTAGTCAAGTCCATAAATTCATTGAACGTAGTAAGCGTTTCAATTAATGTTTAATATGTCTTGCCTCTGTTCATTGTTCATTACATGTACTTTTCCATGTTATTGTCGAAAGCGGGCTTTAATAAGTTGAATAACTTGAGCCCAATCCCTTTCAATACTGAATGAAATACATGTATGTTCAAACAAACAAACTTAAATACATGTATAGGGGTGGGGTGGTGGGATGGGGTTATGGTGGGATGGGGTTATGTCGGGTTGGGTGGTGTGTTCTAACGGTTATATCTCAAATACATGTGGAGGGGCTAGGTCTAACGGGTATATCTAACATACAACAATAAAAACTTTCATGTATTTATGACCCTCATTTTCGAACCTTTTATCAGCCTCTTAAAAGGAGCTGCCGATAGGTTTTTAATGAGCTTCGTCCTTCAAGCCTGAAAACCTTTTAATATGATTGAATGAGCCTTTGTCATTTATCAAAAAGGTAGTGAGACTGTGCATTTTTGTAATAGATTTCTAAAATCTATTGACACTATTGGGACGTCGGTTAGTTTTATCAGACATTATTTCACAACATTTCTCATGGTTGGAATATAGGGGACTTTACAGGAGATATATATGAGTGCCCTTGTCATATCATGTTTACAACACAACTGCCTAAATCTTGGTATTTTCGGAACCAGAGAAGGGATATGTCGATATTTAGGTCGTT
The DNA here is from genome assembly GCF_003918875.1 of Haliotis rubra. Lineage (NCBI taxonomy): Eukaryota > Metazoa > Mollusca > Gastropoda > Lepetellida > Haliotidae > Haliotis > Haliotis rubra. The sequence continues at coordinate 1,338,714 of NW_025766514.1, forward strand.
AGCATAGTATGATATGGTCACGAATATAATTTTGTATTTATTACCGAAGTCTTTAATTGAGGAAATTACGCTATAATCTACTTTCCAACAAAGGCAGGCTCCCCGTCATCGTTGTATTTAGGAGGGGGCTTCTTAGAAGCAACGTGACGTCATAACATTGTTCATGATGTCATGTCACCATGACAAAGTGATATTTTACCTGGTGCATATCGTATGAAAACAAATTTGCCCTCGTAGGTTATAAGCATTTTTGTTATTTTCGTTCTTTGAGGATAATGACACCCGTTGATTTCTTTGTTGTATTTGAGCGGTGAATCTACCCATTAAAATTAAGGTGTCAACTTACATTGTATGCCTTACAGAAAGAAGTTTGACTTTACTTTGATAACGAACACATATGATCGATTCCTTGAAGCAAATGGTGCGATTCACTAGCATTTCTACATTTTGTTTTAAATGCATCAATCAAATACAACAAATGAGTAGACAGATTAACTGCTATGTGGCAATGGAATAACCAGGCGCCAGCTACTCATGATGTCCCTAGCAAATGTAACATAAACTTCCTCTCATAAAAATACAATAATAAGTGGAAATATGATGAAGAAAATAATACGAACCAGGTTAAACTGTGACAGCGCAATATATGAATGTATGATCGAAACATAAATCATAATAAATCACATATATGGTCAAAACATCAAATTAACTTAAAATATGTCATTGCGTCAACATTGAAAATAATTCGAAAAGGAAGAAGAATAAGCGTACTTTTCAAAGCGTAAACAAACAATATCCTGTTAGTTTTGGATATGCTATAAAGAACTTCAAAATGTAATAGAAATAACATAAAATTATTGAAAGCTATTGCTCGTAAAATATGTCCTTGCGTCAACATTGAAATTACTCCATAATGAAAAAACAATTAACTTTAATATTCGAAACATGCACAAATACTCTCTGGCATTTTAAAGACGTGTCACGAATAATTTCATAGCTGGTAGAATTAACATAAAATGATAGACACCATTTGCTTACAAAATTTGAAAATCCGTAATGAAAACGCGTTTGTCACAAACACAACTATTACCCCCGCCACATGTCCGTATCTGAATGTCGAAATAATCCTCTGCGAGACCCTGAAAATTATCCAAAAGTTACCGAAACTGTCATCGGATGCCTTGATACAAAATGCGAACAAATTCAAGCCATTAGTTTTGGAGATATCGCAAGAATACTCCCTGTGACCTTGAACAAATAATCCGAAGGTCACTGAATTCGACTGGCGTTAGAGGATACTCCCAACACATCTTATATATTAATTCTGTCTTGTGTATTCGCACTGAAACGTTTGACATGTGCAAAACAATTTTCACTGTGAACTTAAAATAAGCACAAATTCCCCAAACAATTGGAAGCCCGTCAGTACACCTTGATATAAAATTGGATCAAAATCTATTAATTCTCTCCTGAGTTCGCGGCTACCAAGCTTGGCATGAGCTTTAAGGATGATGTTTTGAGGTAAGAGCCTCAAATGAGGCTCCGAATGATATAAAATTATACTACTAACAAGAATTTTATTTTATCCTCTTGTTTACTCTGTACATGTATCCTTGAGGACACAAGTACCTACCACCACGTGAAGTAGGAAGGAACTTGTAATTGAACTCTTAACTGTCCATGATACTAGCTATTGTAACTTGATGGTATTTATACAATATGTAAGACATGTATGTACTGAATGACACTGATTGAGTGAACACATTAATCATTATCAGTATAATCTCAGTGAGTAAACTCAAATTGAAATCATATTCCACAACATAGTTCAGAATTTCACAGCACCCAGTGACTTAATCCCTTATAACAACACCGGCACAACATCAAGGAGACTATACTGTAACAACCAAATTCTACTTCCCGGGAATACTAGTACCCCATCGTGGCCTAGTGTAAACGCAGCATTACATAAACACTAGCTTTTGACAAATCCGCTGTGCAAGATAAAAGTAATCAATCAATCAGCGTATTATCGGTTAATCCTTTGATCGATGTTTGTTTTCAGGTGATAATTCCTCTTCCTGCACTTCCATGGGCATATTACATAACATGTAATACATTTGTCGCATCAGACCTTATTTTATAATGTTACGTATTTACTGCAGACACGAGAAATGCCAAATGGGAACATTTGTCAGGTAATCTAAGTGGTGTTACCACTAATGGTATCTGTTATAAATTCATTAATATAACAGTCCATGAAGTGAATGATGACAAAGAACATGTGTATGTTTTATATCACCAAACACGAGTTACAGCTAGGGAGTAGTAGTGGCTGTATTAAACTTATGGCCGACACTGTTTTGAGGATACGAACGGAACTTCATTGTTGCATAAGAAATACATATAAGCATTTGCTGGTCACATGCAACGCAAAACACAACATTGCAGATTCTGATACCTTTCGGTATGGACTTACAGAAACTGCAATGCATCAAAAATGCAAATATTAACTTATAAAATTGAAAAATAACGCGATGAAACAACCCCAAACGATTCACTAATTTCACCGCAGCGCTGGGGTGAAAAGTGGTTTCAACAGCTATGCTGCGCTCATAACGCATGCGCAGTGAATAGGTTCGCATGCCCGGATTATAAAGTCGTGAGCAGGAGTAGTCTAATCTTGGTTGTGTACACAAACAAGTAAATAATCTACTAGTTACATAAAAAAGCAACATAAAACAAAAAACACCATGTTGATTGTCATAGACAAAACTCAATGTCTGTTATGTCTGCCTGTCTGCTAATAACACTACACAACTTCAATCATTGACCACTTTGAACTTAACACCTATCGGGCTTATACGCCATAAACAAAGAGCCGGCTGAACGTATGGGCAAATGAACCAGCCAATGAAAGACTTCGTTAGACTTGAGTGCATCCTCAAAGGGGGGTTAAAGGGTTATGGCCCGGGAAAGCGAAATCTGGACCAAACCTCCTCATTTAGGTGTCGCTTTCGCGGGAACGGTCAAGCTACAGTGAACACAGAATTTAGCGTTCCCTGGACTCTCAATACACAAGAAAAACAAAGAAATGTGAGTAGTCGTCTGATACCGTAGTTATGGTAGAAATTTAATAAATACGTTTAACATTAGCAAGCCATGGTGAAGCATACATATTATTTTCAAGCTTGTGTGATAAAACATGGTGAATTATGACTGACGTTTTATTTTGATGAACATTAGTAGCAAGTTTAAACCAAACTGAAATCATTCACTTTTTAATATATACAGAGATAGGAATTCGTCCAGTCTCTTCGTAGAGCATTTAGAATGATGTACTCTTGCATAGTTTCAGGACAGATTTCATGAATAACCTGTGAACATTTTCTAAAATGTCTATATTTGAATGTCCCCACACTTCGCAACCATATAACACGATTGGTAGGATCATGCAGTCAAAACATTTAAACAAACAATCGAGAGGAATGTCGCGATTTCTAGCCTTTGAGGGGATAATAAATACGTCTTTTTATGCTTTACGTCACATGGGCATTATTCCGAGACGAAATCAAGTCTGCATTCATAAACATTTTAAGTACAAAGTCCAAATGAGTTTTACTTTAAAAACATATTTATTCATGACATTGTTATTTAAAAATAGAAAATGTCATAACACTTAATTTAAAGGCACTCAATTCGTTATTCGCATTACATAGTTACAATTTATGATACAGGTCAACTTCCCTCAGATAGTTAACAATGAGATGCCCGCTCACGCCTGAAAACAGATATCAGTGGTACATGAGTATAACAAAGGAGTACATACAAAATATACAACAAGATGACTTAATGATACATCAATTAAATTCTTTACAAAAAATCTTAAAATGAACTTGGATACATTTTAAGAGTAGATATTTTACATGGAAAAGGTTGACGAAACTTTGACAAATTCGGCCATGTAAGGTTCGTTTAAAGGTCACATGCAACGTAAAACACAACTTTGAAGATTCTGATACCTTTCGGTATGGACTTACCGAAACAAATCATCAAAAATGCAAATTCAACTTATAAAGTTGAAATATAACGCGATGAAAAAAACCGCGCGAAATCGTAGTTCAAACGATTCACTAACTTTCCCCCCAGCGCTTGGGGGAATTGAAGTGGTTTCAACAGCTGGGCTGCGCTCATAGCACATGAGCAGGGAAATAGGTTCGCGGAGCTTGGAAGCGGGTTGTCCGGTGAATATTCGGTGAAGACTTTGGTGTGAGATATGTTTCTAATGTTTTGTTGATATTTCACAGGCGCGAGCTTTTTATATGTTACTACAGTAGATTACCGATTTAACTGTTTATATAATTTCATTTGTCTATCTTACCACACGTTCTTCTTACCGAGTCGCTTTCTCAGTTCGATACTTAAAAGCAATGTCATTATTTAGGTGTCGACAGAATTTCTAACTGTGATATAGATATGTCGTTGTCACAGACAACAAACTCAATGTCTGTTTTATTGGCACCTATGTGTCTGCCTGCCCGTCTGCTAATGACAATATTCAATACACAATTTCAATCACTGACCACATGCAATTTGAACTTAACACCTATCAGGCTATACACCATAAACAAAACGCATTGATTTATGGCCCGAGTTCGGTCTCTGTCACATTATGTAATTACACAGACAGGCAGGTGTGATACTTGTACACATGACATGTTATGATGTCTGTGGTTGCAAAATGTTTTACACAAAAAATGAGCATGTATTTACAAAACCCAACATCTCTATATATACACACAATGAGCCGTGAAGGCATCTGCAAATGAACCAGCCGTTACACTTGAGTGCACACCCACCCGCTCTGACTGGGTTCGGTATCCCGGCTGCTTCGTTTCTTGGGAAGTAAACCGAAGTACACAATATTGCACTTTTGATTTGCGATTGTACGCTTATAATTTTGTTTTTATGTTTTTTCATAACCAGCAATGTATATTATATGTCATGAATAAGTGATAATTGTGTTTTAATTATGTTTGATTTTTTGGTTGCATGTGACCTTTAACAATGATACTAATTCGTTACATGAATTAATAAAACTATAGATAAGTAGGGTCTGAAACTTGAAACAACTGAAACTTCATCTCAGCTAAGCGGCTCACAGAACGAGTATTGGGGTCACGCGCTAATCTGAAGTACGGTAATCCGATGTTTTCATAGCAATTCGTTTTGCCGGCACTTCTAGCACAACTTTGGTTTTCGCTTTACCGGGCATAGGGAATATTGAAATTTCGCTTTCCCGGGCCGACATCGGTTAAAATACTGTAAACTGATTGTCCTCCCGAGAGGGTACGTAAGTCCCAAAACATTCAAAGTAAATTTAAACTCACCACTTTTTTAATCGTAGAATATGTGTATTTATAATGTATGGCTAGATGTGTGTAAATTGTTAACAACTGAAGGGATGATGTACATCCTGCTATAGGGTCCATGCAGGAAGCAAATGTATTGTACGTCCCAAAGGGCCCCAGTATGGTGATCTACCTTCAGTTGTTGGCAATCTATACCCTGTTTTTATATTGTATTGTCATGTATAGTTAAAATGTTTTATATTTAGTTACTAGTTTTAAATTTCTAACTGTGATAATCTAGTTGTTTTACTGTCCTTCGTAGACAAGTTTTTTTATAATTTACCTTTCATTTATATAAAACTTGATTTAGTCACGATATGGCTGACATATTGCCAAAGTGACTTTACATTTTAACTCACTCACTCACTACACTTGAGTGCACACCCACCCGCTCTGACTGGGTTCGGTATCCGGGTGCTTCGTTTCGAGCGTAGTATACCCAAGTACAAAATAGTGTGTTTTTAATATCATAGGTGATACTGATAGTGTATGAAATAAGCCCAAAACCCAGCCAGACATCAGGGCTGGTAACTTCAAAATGTTACAAGCCCAAAATGGATTTAACCAGACCACACACCAAAATATGTATGAAACATGTAAAAGTTTTACCAGATCATCAGGCTGGCTAGATGTAAATCTGGACCGTCCGTCAGAAATCTAGCCCGTCTCGCGCGGTCGAACGTGCATTATTTCATACACTTGGTATACATAAAAGGTATTATACAATCGCAAAAATTGTCCATGCTAAGACGCTTTCTTTCACACTCTGCTAAATGGTGTAATCCTTTTATTCTGAATCTTCCAAAGATAGGTTATGGTAATATATTTGAGTATAGTTGTCAATATTTGAGAGATAAAATACTTCCTTTTATAAGAAATAATTACTACAAAGATGTCGTTTAGCGTGGTGGGACTTTAAATCTCAACTTGAATTAAACTCTGAAAAAGATAGTGATAATGAAATCCTTACTGAAAGTATATGGTATAATCAAAATATTATGGTAGAATGTAAAAGGGTTTACTACAAAGAATGGTATGAACACGGGGTTCGCTGGATTAATGACTTGATTGATAATAATGGTAATTTCTTTCAATTTGAAACGTTTCTAAAACAATTTGACATAAAAACAAATTTTCTGAAATATCATGGTCTTATTTTCTCCGTTAAACAATATCTGCAAAAGATCAATACAGATTTAAAAATATAGTTGCAGGCAACGATGAGGTCTCCTTGGCTTTACTTTCTATCTATTGTATCTGAGGGCTAGATATCATCGTCCAAAACGGAGCAAGAACACATGTTTTGACAGGCGAGCGGATCTTCCAAATACAGCCGGGGTCGCGGGGGTCATGTACCTTTTTAAGTAGTTCCGGAGAAGAAATAGTTCCCTCTTTAAAAGGCTGTATCTCAGTTGTTCTTGGGTCTGTGTTCAAAACAATTAGTGTTCTGGAATCACCAGGACATCATCTACCATACTGGCATACTATTTTTGTGCAGAAGTTTTGGGAACAAACTACTCAGAAAAGTGCTTAAAAACATGGCCAAAAACTGAAAACAAAAATAACTGCCAAACGGTACGTTTTAGCGACTTGACCCGTCCAGGCATAATTGTTGGGAATTTGATTGTGTATCTGTACAAGAAAACTGGAAGTGTTGGAACAATTAGTTCTTGAGATATTTGCTGTCAAACGTTGAAATTTTGGAATTAATTTTGAATTATCTCCCCTTTGCTATTGGGCCAAGAGCCTACAGATTTTTGCGCATCTGTGTTTTTTTGTAAGCCATTCGGAGCATTGGTTTAGGAGTTATGTTTGGTACAAAAATCGGCGGAATAATAAATAATAATAATAATAATCCGTACGATGTACGTATATATCCAACGTATAGAGCTTATGTAAGCTGTACATTGTGTCCCAAAATATATGTCCCACTAATAAAGAAAAATATTGTAATAGTTAGGAATTAAATGTATCATGTCCTATATATCAATTTGAAGCTGAAGGTTAAAGTTTTGTGTAAAGTATGTCAAAAAGTAATGTGACGTTAACGTAAAGTTTTATGACGTCATCTATGACATCATATGGTATGTTTCTTTACTTGAAAATGGCTGATTATGCTGAAATGACATACACTCTGACGTCATTTACACGTCATTAGGCGTTACGTGAACCCTGTATGACGTTCTGGTATGCGTTTTCAACCAACGAATATAGCTCACCGTAAGCTCTATACGTTGTCAACCACCGTAAGCTCTATACGGCGTAAGCTCTTTGCTGTGTAACAACGCCCACAAAGAAAAATAGACACCACTTTTCTGTACGGTATGGTTTTTTATTTATTGGCGGGACGGCAAGTGCGCCCTCTCCCACCAATTAACTATCAGAAAACTCAGAAATGTTGACAGTTCATATCATGGAACGGGTTTAAGCTCAAGTTTACACTCAGTTAAGGGTGTAGAACACATATTGTCCTCACCGGAAGGAATATCTTCAACTTTGAAATCAGTCATTTTCCAGGCTTTTGCAAATAGTACCAACGCACTTGGTAATAAAATCGCCTAAGTCCAAAATGTTTTTGGACTTTGAAGATTTTATTACATAGTGCGTTGTTATTACATAGTGGGTTGCTACAGAGCCCACCACCCTCGTTCCTCTCTTAATCAGTTCTGGAGGTCGGGGTTTGATTAATATGGAGGCTCTTCATGATAAATTCTATTTTCTTGAGTAGTTTTGCACATAAGACTCATGATGACAAACAGGGATTTCCACAGCTATTTTAAGCTTGCCCACAGAATCTGAAATTTTAAGTTGGTTTTGTTGATGGTGATGTACTGTTGGACGGTACAGTGATGGGAGTAAACCATCTGGGATCTGTACTGACACTGGGTCTACACAAACAAAATTAATCATCTCGACCGTTAATTAACTTAGGTCAACCTTTTTGACAACAGTGCACCATTCTCTCCCGCGAACGAAATTTCATCAAATCAAAGGGGCGTGGCTCCGTGACGTAATGTGAGGTATACATACGAGGGTCGCTTTAGAATTCATGTACATTTCCGGGGGTAAATAAACAGGTTTGTCTACAAAGCCGACTCTGACATGTCCGGAAGTACGCCCCTTGCCCGCTTGGAGCGCTGCGGTAGTTACGGTCCAACAGTAGTACTGTCACTCGGATACTGGCATATACTATAGGCCTGCCTATCGACCAAACCTATACTTAAGTCGACATTAAACCTACTTTTTACTCTGTGATTCTTATATTACGAATTACGGAAGCTGGAAGTTGCCCCGACTGAAGACTGTGGTCAAAGCACGAAAACCTAGCGTGTCTGGACGAAAAATAATGCTAATAGAACGGTACTGCAGATATTGTAATATTGCCGTTTCTCGGAATTTCTTATTGAGCAGTTGCTTTGTAAATTCGTCAAACCATTTACTCCCCATTATGTCACATTACACAGATCATTAGTGGCGTCGTAACAGTTGTTAGAACATAGGTTTGGTGTACACTGAAATTAGCGTTAAACAAATAACGTGAGCACTGACCTGGTTACTCGGTCAACATAAGTGCTTCAGTTTTCGTTCACGTAAACAACCTATTCTCATAGCTTATAACGCTTCGGGATGCAATGGAAAGAGGAAATGCTATGGCAACGGATCGTTTTCGAGAGGATTTGAAGTGGGTGAGTGGGTGAATCCGTGGGTGAGTGAGTAACTGAGTGGGTGAATAGATGAGTGGGTGAGTGAGTGGGTGAATGTGTGAGTGGGTGAATCAGAGTGAGTGAGTGAGTTTAGTTTTACGCCGCACTCAGCAATATTCAAGCTATATAGCGGCGGTCTGTAAATAATCGATTCTGGACCAGACAAGCCAGTGATCAACAGCATGAGCATCGACCTACGCACTTGGGAATCGATGACATGTATCAACCAAGTCAGCGAGCCTGACCACCCGATCCCGTTAGTCGCCTCTTACGACAAGACTGGGTTACTGAAGTGGGTGGGTGAGTGAGTGAGTGGGTTAGTGGGTAAAATTAGTGGTTGAGTGAGTGGATTAATCAGTGGGTGAGTGAGGGGGGAATGAATGGGTGGGTGAGTGGGTAAATCACTGTGTGAGTGAGTGAGTCATTGAGTGAGTGGGTGAACGGGTGATTGAGTAGGTGATCACCAGAAAATGGGCTTCATAAACTGTACCCATGTGGGCTTTGATGGGGGACATATTCACAAAAGAGTATATGTTCACAGTGCAATATCGTAGCACAACGTAAGGTTCACCGGGAAATGTTTATAGGGAAATATTATCCAGTGAAACTACATTATGTGACGCCTTTTTTCAGAAACTGCATCTGTCAGTTTCTACTCACCACACTGGTGACTATGTTTCTGGATTTCACTGTGACCGTAGCACTATATGGGTGTGGTATGTATCTATCTTCGAAAACTGAAATATATTTTGAATCTGTGGTTAAGTTGCTTTTCGGTTTAATCTTTCGCACTGTTTAACAAGTGTATCTAGTAGGGGTGTCACGATACACCAATCTCACGATACGATACGTATCACGATTTTAAGGTCACGATACGATACGTATCGCGATACATAATTATCGCGCCTTTTCATAGCATTACCTTACCGGCAACGTACGCGCTCGCTGATTGGTCCATCAAAATAGTCTAGCCAATCACAAAAGCTGTTAGTTTCCAACTTATTTTTTAAGTAAAGCTAGCTACATCTATTTATCGGAGCCATCTGGTATAATTTTACTATCAAGACTTTGACAGAGATGGATATAGCATAAAAATTTGAATCGATAAAGTTTTAAAATAGGAATCGATACACGCAAGCATGTATCGCGTATCGTATCGTCAGTAAAAATGTATCGATGTATCGATACATTCGCGTATCGCAACACCCCTAGTATCTAGTATTATCGAGTTCTGATTTTAATTACCTTTTCGTATACAGCACTAGCCTCCTTGACAACTGGATACCCACACACTGTTACACGTGTCGGCGACGATGTTATCATAACCATGAACCCAGCGAATGTCAGCTTCCCATATGACGTATTGGTGAATGATTCGGTAGCTGTGAGACTGTTACTGGTCCTGCCTAAGTCACACCGTGTAGTGGTACTCAACAGCAGTCACACCGGCTACACGACCAGGATGAGATACACCGGGGAGGACTCACTATCACAGACAGGACAGCTGAGGTTTACCATCTACAATGTTACTGTACAGGACGCTGGTACTTACTACTGTCAAGGAAGCAATAACCAGACAGTTACTGGATGTAGACAGGTCCTCGTTGTAGCACGTGAGTACTGACTGGGGTTAACAGAACTATGCATAAATATGTGAATGCGCCTAAACTAACATGTAATTAACAATATATAAATACATATGTGTGTGCGTGTGCGTGGTCCAGACTGGATTATTTACAGACCGCCACCATACAGCTGGAATATTGTGAAGTGCGGCGTTAAACAACAATCCAACCAACCACTCACTCACCAAGGAGGAAGTAGTTGTGTAGTAACTAGTAACAAACACAATTCGGAGTATTAGTGAGTCGCTGGCTTATATTTTTATTGACAAAAACGGTAAATAGTTCATTAATAAAAATGTCAAAACATTTAGTAAAATCTTCTTTATTGATATTAGCATTATGGTCTCAATGGATTCATATCTTAATATTTGTTCACAGAGGAGCCAACCACACCTACCATCACCGGACCTGTCTCACCTGTATCAGGTGAGAATGTCACCCTGACATGCTCCTCCTCCTCCCGGAGTCTGCCCCCGGACCATCCCCCCACTGACCATGACCTATATCTGGAGGAGGGCCAGGACCCTGCTAGAATCTGGTGATGAGTCTCCTACAGGTGGAGATGATCTGACAATAACCCACATCAGCAGAGAGAAACATGGAGACATCTACAGCTGCCAGGCCGTGGAGGAGGGGCTGGAGTCTGACTGGAGTCACGGACATGTACTGGATGTTCTCTGTGAGTAAGAACTTACCTTGTTTACGGTATAAGACCCTCGTATATCTTATGTTTGAAACTAATACACGAATACCTAAGAAATTTGTCATTGTTATTCGCCTGGATATGTGTTTTAAATATGAGCAAAGGCGAGCACTGAGCACTCAAAACTAACAATACATATATAATTATATTGAATGGATCTGATGATACGGAGACGAATGCATCAGTGTATGTTTATGTCTCGCAATTCGAGCGACAAAAATGCATATTTTAGAGAATGTAAATGCACGGTGATACACAAAGGTCAACACAAGGTTATCTAAAATATTACGAAAAAACTGACTCACTAACAACCACGCGTGCCAAAGTTTCAGGATATTTCAAATAAACATTGCTGAGCGGTGGTCGTTTGCTAAACCAAAGGGGTTTTAACTGGTTACCTTAGAACTAATATATAAGTGTCGATGTTGTTTTAACGTGATGGCAGTATCCATATAAGTAACTGATAAGGACACGCTGCTTTCAAAACTTTTTTAAAGAGCAATATACTGATGGCTTCCTAGAATACATACGATACTTGTTGATATTCCAGGTGAAAAAGTGTAAATTTAGAGTATTTTCTACTTAGGATTGTATGTACATTGACGTTAAAACAAGACAAAACTTTCTTCTCTCATGAACTTTTCATTTACCTTCTGAGGTACCTAGGTGGTCTATTATAAATCTTCCCCGACGCGACACACAATACGACCTGAAAGAAGACCTGAACTGTTACTGAATATGTGACGCCAATGACACCTACCGGAAGTAATGACTCCGTGTCCTTTGTTCGACGTTTGTATGTAACTTGGCGGCGTTCAGCTGGCACTGACACAATACATTTCAACGTTCAGTTTATTACTCAAGGTTCAACTATTGCCTTATGGTCAATTGGACGTCTTACCTGGCTTTGTATTAATTAACCGTAATTATTCAAAGTCATTATTCTGGCGTAAGATGGGTTGACTGTGATGATCAATGTTGCAGTTGATGCAGCTATCATTCCAACTGCGTATAACTTCAGTATTGAATAATATCGTGTTCCTTTAACATTGACGCCAAATGATCGGGGAAGTTACATGTGTTTCCCTCACTACCCCACAAAGGTCATCCCTGCACCCACCCACCTCCACCACTTTGTACATCACAGAAACACAGATGCAACATAAAATGAAGCATACAAATTTATGGATGACAACTTCTTATTTAATGCATAGAGCGACTATTCGAGGTATATCCTTACACCGTTATCAAGATAAAAGTAACCTGCTACTTTCAAACAATCAGATGCAACTTGCTATTTACACATGTGTATTGGGCAGTATTCAGAATCAGTAGGATCAACTTATGCATGTAGTACATCTTCCGTTGTTTGCTTGTGTTACAACGTAGAAGTACTGACCATAGCTCTTTGTGCCTTCCAGATGGGCCTGACCAGATACAGTTTGACGGCACAAGTGACAAGCTGGAGGTAGAAGAAGGGAAACCTGTAACAGTGAGATGTTCTGCTGACTGTAACCCTGCCTGTACTGTAACCTGGTGGACCATCTCCAGACAGACGGTGATTACAGGACAGGGGGAGGCTGTGTTGTCTGTACCAGCTGTAGATGTATCTGTGTCTGGACTGTACACATGTCACGTCAACAACACACATGGGGGTGCATCACGGAACCTGACGCTAGACATACAATGTAAATTCATATTACATGCTCACATTGGGGGCGGTGGGGTAACACAGTGGTTAAAACGTTCACTCGAGACGTCGAAGAACCCGGTTCGATTCCCCACATGGATACAATGTGTCAAGCCCATTTCTGGTGTGCCCCATGATGTTGTTGGAATATTGCTAAAAGCGGGGTAAAACCCAACTCACTACACCCTCGCCATGAACATTGCACTTCAACAACAGAGTGAAAGCCTTATGAGTAAATGAGTCACGGGCATCCTCAATGCAGTACAAAAATAATTATCTTTTTCCATACAACATTAAAGATTATAACGCTGCTTACAAATAATGGCAGTTCAACACATCGTTGTCAAACTTTGATGTACTGAACGTACAGTTGTCTCCCTTTAATTTTCATTCATTGTGTCGAACCTCAGATAACTCGAAGTATTTACGTAGATTCCTTCAAATACAACGATGTTTGACTGTATATCTGATACCGTGTACCCATCACTAGTTCCAGATGACGGACCCCAAGTATCCCTCGTCTTGTATGCAGCGCCCTCTGCTCTCCTGGTCCTGGCTGTGTCTCTCCTTGTCTGTGTGATACGTAGATGCCGAAGACGGAGAGGTAAGCTGGTTGCACTGGAGGAAGCTGCAAAGTTACGGGGCATGGGCTGATCCAGGAATTTTGAAAGGAAGGGGTTCCCGACCCCCCAATGGCTCCGCCAACGCAAAAAATCTTCAATGTGATCTTTAGTCAAAAGGGGAACCCCAAACCCCTACTCCCCACCCCAAACCCTGGATCCGCCAGTGCAGCGAACGGTTGATTCGTGGGTTGGTTGGTTGGTTGGTTGTTTAACGCCGCACTCAGCGACATATTCCAGCCATATGGCGGCGGTCTGTAAATAGTCGAGTCTGGACCAGACAATCCAAGGGATCAACAACATGAGCATCGATCTACGCAATCGGGATACGATGACATGTGTCAACCAATACAGCGAGCCTGACCATCCGATCCCGTTAGTCGCCTTTTACGACAAGCATGGGTTGTTGAAGATCAGTTCTAACCCGGATCTTCACAGGTGTGTACGTTTGAGGATGACGTTATCATAGAAATGCGTGAATAGAAGTCGTACTTGATGACTGTACATATTGGACTTTGTATCACTGTGTAACAATCGGTAATGGTCTCGTTTCTTTTGCTTTTTCAGAACTTCGGAAATTAAGGTAAATATAAACACATTAAAACAGAGTAAACCAAATGTACTTCTTTTTAGGGTCATCTGTTCATTCTTAAAAACATACGTCTAGACAATGTATATTTCTAATTGGTTAAGCATGTTTCATAACTATAAAACGGCTTAGAATGTTTTAAAACGCACCGACATTTACTGAAACTATTCGCTGGATGAGGAAGTACTTCTTTCCGGAAGTTGGTTCTGAATAACCAAAAAACACTAACTCGCAAAATACAACTGTATTTTAAAACAAGGAAGCATTTGCGTATATACAGTGTCAGTGTGGCGCAGCACACCTCGTTATAGCGCGAGTAAAAAATAATCCGACGATATTACTTCTACTTATATTTCTATTTACTTATGCATTTGTCATCTCCAGGTATGCTGCCTACCTGACCGTACTGAACAACAGAGTGTCGTTTGTCAGCAGTGAGTCCCCCTACGCTAGAGTCCATGACGAGGGTGTCAGCTTGTCCCACTCCGGCATGAGGTATCGTGGATCTATTCCTACCCTGACACTTGATTATTTACCTGCACTAAACATGAAGAATGTCTCGTTTTCATCTTTCGCAAAATTGATAATGAAGCTTAAACGGGGTTTGAATAACTTAACCATTGACCCTTGACATTCAAAGAAACCGAAGTATTGCTACGAAAAAAACACATCAGAGCAATTATTCAAGAAAAAGTACCATGCTAAAGTTCAAATAGATAAGACTGATCGTTACAATGTCAATGTCAAGTTTGGTAGGAGCGTGGTAGGCGCCAGTTTTGTTGTTGTTGTTTTTGTGTTTGCTTCTTGTTGTTGGGGTTGTTTTTGTTTGTTTGTTGTTGTTTTGGGGTTGTTTTTTTTGGGGGTGGGGGTGGTTTGGGTTTTTGGGGGTCCATAGTTTACGGAGGTATATAAGTTGATACTTTAATGTTAACCCCATTTCAATATGGTTTGAGAAATAAGTTAGATATAGAGAATTCCCCATGTCTTGTATGATTCATATTCTATTACCAATACTTGGCATTTCTTTTATTAAAACAAAAGGCAAGCCACCTACCTTGTTACACTATTGGGTGTGCATAGAATAATATCACCATATTATTCTCAGTGGACCGAGAAACTATAACAAACAAACAACGCTATAAAACAACCTGGAATTTTCGGCCAAGAACAAATAAATAATTAACTTACCTCTCTCAGCACTGCTAGCTGTCGCGCTCTGTGTATGAAACTGGCATATGGTCACGCTGGACAGTATCACGGATTAACGAGCTGAGCTCCAGACAACTGTGACCCCAGGCTGACCAACTGTACAATGCCGCCCTGCCACAAACAGGGTAATATCTCATAGTAATGACTCGCCTGTCCACTGGAGGTAGCATAGACGGTTCGAAAACAGCAGTAACTCAGACTTAACAAGGGACAATGGCACATCCCCCTGTCCACTGGTGGCATGATGGACGGACAGAAATCTGCTTATAAGGACCCACTGTGCAGTGGTCAGCAGAGACTCGCCTCGACCGCCTCAAGGAGTACATCTCCTCTAGGAGCAGCATCTAGCCAGCCAGCCGCCCTGTGCTCTACGCTCTGCTGATGTTCCTGACCCCCCTCGAGCCCTGCTGTCTGCCACGCCTTCCTGCAGCTCTGAATAAAACCTGATCACCTTCCTTTGCTGTGCTTGTGTTCTTGTTCTGCCCGTGCAACTCTGTTACACGAAGGACGAGACACTTGATTTGGTGCCGAGACCAGGATCTGAAGACCAGGAGTTCGTGCAGCATCGGTGAGTAACTAAGGTTGTTTGTATCTTCACTACGAAATGGCAGCTCCGGAATTAGGAGAATTTTACAGGAATTGCAGGGCAAATCACGGGGCAACTTTCAAATTTGTCAGCAGCGTTAGGAGCTCAGGGCATTGCTAGTGCTGTACCAAATTTCAAGGAGAACCATCCTCCTTCCGTCAATGGGTTAGGTCAATAGAAAATGGGCTATTCTGACTAATGCTAATGATAACCAACGCAAACTAATTGCTTTCCAAAGTAGTTCAGGGACCGTTAGCGATTTCATACAAAGGTATATGAATGATCATGATCAAGCCACTTGGGCAGCATTAAAACAGAATTAGCTCAAAGATTCGCTGAAATTACGGATGCTCAGCATGCTTTCATGTTACTTAGATCTATCAGACAGATGTCAGGAGAAAGTGTGCAAATGTTTGCAGAACGCCTACTCAATTTAGCTGAGGAAGCTTATGCAGGATTAGGCCAGGCTGGGAATGGGGCGGCAGTAGAAAGGCAACTGGTAGGATTTTTTACTGACGGGTTAGCGTATGATTACCTCAAGAAAAAGATTATGAGAGAAAATCCAAACAATTTGGCAGCCGCTGTAACGTCGGCAACACAGGAACAAAATCTTAGGGCCCGTTTTGACCTTAGGCTAGGCAAACAGGGTAGGACAGAACCTCTTTCTCGTAGGACAGAACCATCCCCCCGTAGGCGTAGTGACTCTGTATCACCAAATAGGCATTGGGGCAACAATCACAATAGACAGGAAGAAGCAATGGATGTCAGTCATTTCAGGCCACAACCTCGTTGTCATAACTGTAATAAACCAGGTCATAAAGCTAGGGAATGTCGTCAGCGTAGGATTGTAAATGGTGTCTCCCAACAAGCTATGTCTCCCCCCTCCAGATCCAGACAAATCACGTGTTGGCACTGTAATTTACAAGGTCATATCAGAGCAGACTGTCCAACACTCCGTAGGACACGCCGTCCTAGTCCCAAACCTCAGCGTAGAGTCAGATTCACAAACACTAGTACGGAGAATTCTTTAAACTAGACCCTCTTCCTCAACGAGAAGCCATTGAGGAAGAAACTGACCCTGAAACGTTTTCAATCAATCTAGCTGGTAGACCAAATTCTTGTAGCATAAAGATAGGAAAGCAGAAGTTTAGATGTTTAGTGGATTCAGGCGCGGAAGTATCGATCATACATAGAAGAGTATTTGAGTCATTAAAAGGGGTCAAGTTAGAAAAAAAGAAAGTAGCCTTGCAAGGGGTAAATGGGAATTCATTGATAGTAGACGGAAGTGCTAAAATTCAGTTTAAACTCCGAGGTCTGTCCCTTGAACACAAATTTTATGTCGTCAGCAACATGAATCGCAATGTTATCCTTGGACATGATTGGTTGACAGAAGCTGGTGTTAGGATATATTTCGACCTAGGTAGTATGAGAATAGGCAAAACTTACATTCCTTTAGAAGAAGACATCCATATCTCATCACTTGTTCGAGCAGCAGCTAGAGTGACCTTGGCCCCTCAGAGTAGGTATGTAGTAAGGGCAAAGGTCAAGAACAGAGATAATGTAGGAACAAGCCAAGAGTATCAGTTTACCGCACTAGAAAGAGGATATGTAAGTAATGAATCAGGACTTTTTGGTTAGTAATAGCGTAGTTAAGGTTGACAAGAAACAAGACCTCCCTGTTATGATAGTGAACAATACCAACCGACATATTAGGCTTAAAAGAGGCTGTCTACTTGGTAAGATAGTAAGCCAAGCATCTGAAAATGTAGTTAGCCTGACGGACTTGTTAGATAATGACAAAATTCCCGTTGACAACCAAGAAGACATTGACTTAGCTTCAGAGAATCAGGTTGACATTCAGAAACTCATTGACAGCAATTTGGACTTATTCGCCACAAATGACATGGACTTAGGGCATACTGATACGGTTCGCATGAAGATAGACACCGGCGACCACCCCCCCAATCAAAAAGAGACCCTACCGAACTCCCCTGACCAAACGTCCCATTGTAGACAAGGCCATCAATGAAATGTTAGACGCTGGCATCATTCAAAGATCTCGATCTCCCTATTCCTTTCCGATAGTAGTTATTCAAAAGAAAGATGGTGGAAATAGATTCTGTGTGGACTTTAGAGCGTTGAATAAGATTACCCGTCCTGTGAGCATCCCTCTACCGTTAATCGACGATATTCTAGTTCAATTAGGCGAAGCGAGGTACTTCACGACTCTGGATTTAAAGTCAGGATATTGGCAAGTTTTGATGGATGAGAAGGATAGAGAGAAGACTGCTTTTGCGTGCCATAGGGGACTCTTTGAATTCTTTGTAATGCCGTTTGGGATTGCGTAACGCCCCCTCGATCTTCGTAGAATTGATGAACATTGTACTAGAAGACATGGAAGCATTTGCCCTAGCGTACTTAGATGACATTCTAATTTTTTCAAAGACCCGGAGTGAACATATTCAACATATTCAGGCGGTATTTGACAGGATCAGGCAACATTCCTTGAAACTAAAACTGTCCAAGTGTAGCTTTGCCAAACAGGAGACCAAGTACCTGGGATTCGTGATCAGCGATCAAGGGATCAAGCCGGATGGAGACAAGGTCAAGGCGATCCGAGAGATGAGTTCCCCAACTTCAGTGAAGGAGGTCAGAAGTTTCATTGGTATGTGCAGCTACTACCGGCGTTTTATTCCCAACTTCTCCAAGATCGCCGAGCCCATGATTCAACTCACAAGGAAGTATGCCAGGTTTGTGTGGTCTGACAAGTGTGAACAAGCGTTTAGGTTTTTGAAGCAGAGCCTGACAGCTGTACCATTACTGACATACCCGAACACCAACCGACCCTATGTACTCTACACTGATGCCAGCGACAACTGTGTTGGCGCCTGTCTCACCCAACTTCACCCGGCTGACGATGGAAGCACCGAGGTAGAGAAGCCAGTCCACTTCCTGTCCCACAAACTGTCCGACACCCAAAGCCGTTATTCGACAATTGAGAAGGAAGCGTTCGCCATCCACTACGCCCTGCAGAAACTGGACCACTACCTCCACAATGCCAACTTCGTCATCAAGACGGACCACAAACCACTGAAGTACCTGTTGGAGTCACCAATGCAGAACAGGAAGGTGCAGCTCTGGGCCTTGAACATAGCAGGATACAACTGTCAGATAGAATACATCGCTGGGACAACCAACACCGTCGCTGACCTATTATCCAGAGTCCCGGACAGAAACAACTTGACACAAGAGCAAGCTGAAGAAGAGACAGAGACAGAGATTGAACTTGACGGACCTAAGAACGCTTTGGAGGTCAACGTGATTGATTCAAGCCATGGATCCCTCAAAGACTACGCCAGTTGTGAGCCTCCAGAGTCTAAGGATAACCACAAGCCCGCCACTTCATATGGTACCCTCGACATGAAAACTGAACAAGCCAAGGACCAATCAATTCAAGGGATCAAGGAACAGCTGAACCAAGGACAAGGTGACAAGGCCTCTTTGAAGAGATACATGTTGATAGACGGACTACTATACTTCATCAGTGAAGTGGACGACGAGCCTAACCCGAGGTTGTGTATTCCTGAACATCTGCAGCCAATGGTGGTCAAGCAATATCATGATGAAAATGGACACATGGGCATTGACAAGACATTTGATGCCATCAAGGTGCGGTACTACTGGCCGAACTTATACAAAGGTCTGTACTCCTATGTATCCAGATGTGTCACTTGCCAAGCACGCACCATGAAGAAGCAGAAGCCACCCCTACAGGAAACGGATACGCCGCCATACCCCTTTGCCAAGCTCAGCATGGATCTTAGCGGTCCTTACCCCACCACGCTCTCGGGAAACCGTTACATAATCAGCTTTGTGGACCACTTCAGCGGATGGCCAGAAGCATTCCCAGTACCGACAAGACTGCGGAAACGGTGGCCCATCTGCTCATCGAGGAAATCTTTTCCGCTATGGGTCCGTGCTGCAGCTCCTGACAGACAACGGCTCCGAGAACTGCAACCGTGTGGTAAGAGAAACACTAACAGCCCTAGGCATTCATCATGTGACCACATCCTATTACCATCCTCAATCCAATAGCCGAGTCGAACGTTTCCATAGAACACTTCATGATGTGCTAGCTAAGAAATTAGATGACAATCTGACAACTTGGGATCTTCACTTGAACCAAACGCTAGCGGCCATCAGATTCAACATCAGCGAATCCACCAAGTGTTCACCTTTCTTCCTCCTGTACAACCGAGATGTGGTGTTGCCACTAGACAATTTATTGCAACCCAGGCGAAAGTACCAGGGAGAAGACGAACACAAGATGGCCCTACAACAACAACACAAGTCGTTTGTTCTGGTCCACAGGAACATGAAGAAAGCCAAGCGTCGACAAGCCAAGTATGCAGATAGGAACAGCAAGCCAATCCGCATCAAGGTTGGAGACCCAGTATATTATAGGTTTCATCAGCGCAAGAGCAAGCTACAGAACAGATGGAAACCATTCTACCGTGTCATTGATCAAACGTCACCAGTAACGTACATCATCCGAAACCAGCTTGACGGGACCACCACCAAGGCACATGCTGAACACCTACGCATAGCTGACATTGATGAATGGCATCCCCCTAAGACTAAAGATGGGCGAACCAAGAGAAAAAGCACTTATGTAGTTTCCCCATCCGATTCTAGCTCTGACGAAGACCACCCACAACCACGTGACCCCTTGAAACGAATTGCTAAACGCTATCGTAGGGAGAGATCAGATTCAGAGGATGAAGATAATATCCCCTTAGCCGAATTAGCTAAAAAGATTGAGAAACAGTAAGCAAGATAATTACAATAGTAACTCTGACACCCCCTCTGACCACCCTCCTGACGAACAATCTGACATGACCCCACCTAGTGACGAACCAATGGACATCGTGAACACGGTGAACAGTGTTCAGACTAATGAGTCTGAAAGAGACCTGAAGGTCAAGACCCTTCTGAAAGCCGTAGCCAGCTTATTATAGGGCTTCGTAATAAGACTGGAGACAGGTTAACTTGTGCATAATCATATATGGTCTGTTTGTTTATTTTACCATTACCTAATTATTGACTCAGGTATGTGTAACGTCCCATTCCATCCCCAGGTCCAAGTTCTTCTCATTACTAAGGTAATAGTTGACCACAGGCATTATATAAGGACGATACGACAAGACGGACAGATAATAATGATTGCAAACTATGACCCTACGGCATTAACTTACTTGAATTAAGTAGGGACTGGCTATGTGACGAAGTAATCACGGACACGGACTATTAAATCTCTCTCAACTGACCTGGCGACATTACTGCGGACTTGGATTAGATCAGAATAGGGCGACGACTGGGAATTATGTAATTATGACAATATATCTATATATATTTTTTTGCTTCATTGCAGAACACAACATGAGTGTTCTCCTACTATTATTGTTTGGCATAGCCAGCAGTACTATGATGTATGAGAACGTGATTTTCCAAAAGCTTAATGATATCACGACTACACGATCAAAGTGGACACTTACTTTGGTAATTGACTTAGAACCATACTATGCCTTCATGAAAAATGTCGTAATGACATTGAACTGTGACCTTTGTTCTACGTGATTTGATTCAGAAACATTTGGGTGTCAAGGCACCAAAAATAATTCACTTGTTTACTAAATTAGACGCAGATGCAGTTAGTCTCAACAATACCCCTGACAGCATTAGGTAACAATTTTAACGAATATCAGCGACTGACCAGACCCAAACGATCAGTGTTACCTTTTGTGGGAAGAGCTTTAAGTTTTTTATTTGGTACGGTTTCAGAAGCCGATTTGTCTGGCATAAAACGAAATGTTCAAAAACTTAGCAAATAACCAAGAACGCTTATCTCATGTAGTAGACGAAAGTCTCACTATTCTAAATACCTCCCGGGTAGAAATAGCTGGAAACAGGAATAAGATAAATGAAATTCTCGGAAAATTACGCTCTGTGGACAGACAGATAAGCAATGTAACGCATATGTTAAATATACGTATCATAAATTTAGAATGGGCCACAGCCACGCATCTCCAAATTGAATTAGCAATCCAAGAAATAAGGGACACTGTTCATCTTCTAACAGGTTATCTAGAGCATATCCAATTACAACTAAATATGTTATCGTTAGGACACATGTCCCCAAGTACTATTACCCCAACATCATTATTGACCATCCTGAACGACGTTAAAGTACATCTACCCCCACGATTCAAACTTCCAGACGAGCCTAACGAAGCCCTTTGGGATTACTATAAACATCTAAAATGTAGCACTATTCTTTACGACGACAAAATATTGGTCCTTGTTAATGTACCCCTTTGGATATTAATGGACATTTCGAAATTTACAGAGTTCACAATCTACCCGTCCCAATCACTATTAACGAGATCAATAAGCAGGCAACAAATTCAGTTCACAATATGTTATCCCAGTATAGATTAGAAACAACATTGATCGCCGTAAACGCTAAACGTACCCAGTACTTACTGCTAAAAGAATCAGAAAGCAATACTTGCACACACCCTATGTCTAAATATTGTTTTATCGAAAGTCCGGTATACCCCATCAATTTGAGTCAATTGTGCGTTGTTGCCTTGTTTGCCCAAAATGCGGCCAAAGTAAAACTATTTTGTGATACAGACGTCCGACTCGGGCCTTGTTGCCACAGGCAACCTATATAGCCAAGGGTCAATGGGCTATTGCCAGTACAGATGTTTCAGTATTTACAGTTGTGTGTAAGGAAGATGTAAGACAAACTAGAACCCTCACTGTAAAGCCCCCATTAGGCCTAATAAGATTAAATGAAACATGTTCTGCCTCCAATAATCATCTAACGTTATTACCCTATTATCACCGTGAAACGTACCATGCAGTAAATGATAATTTTCAGAATTTAATCAATAACGCTAATATCTCCGAAATACTAATGCTGGAACCTTTGCGTATACATTTTAATAATTTGACTTTCGCTAAAGTGCCTGCGCCGCTTAAGGACGTTAAATACATTCCTATGAACCACCTGGTACAACAGTTACGGGATATAGATACCACTATGGTCGAGATGGATACAGGGCCTGTAACACATTGGGAATATTTTCTGGCAGTAATAGTGATTATCGTAGCAATACTAGGGGGGAATAGTAATGTATAGAAAATTTCTCCGAACCTGGCTTGCCAAACTAGTAGGTGGTAGAACACAACCTGACGTTACATCCGATATGGAGATGGTACCGGTCAACACGGAAGGTGCGAGTAACACTTTCAGACAGCGAGTAGCGTCTGCGCCACTCCTACCGGATGGAGAGAAAGCAGAGGACCCCCGGCGGTCTACAACGGCGCCGGTTATCCGTCATCTCTATCCTGGACTCGACTCCTCTCCACGGGAGCAATAAGGACATCCATCCAGGGACGAACGGATGACAGCCACAGGTTACGAGATGAACATGATACTGATGTTAAAAGGACCCTGCGTGCTAGAAGGGGCCCGACCGAAATAGGCCAAGTGTTGCATGACTCTCATGCTTTCCAAAACCTTCGGACTTATTCTTGGTGTGTACATATTACTAGCATCCTAATGTGTGTATGAAGATGTATCTAACGTTATAAAACTCTGGGTGCTTTGCAGCCCTGGTGAAGGTAGGCCTGGCGACGCGGTAGCCTATAACGCCCTAAAGTCTAATGGACCTATCTTTTGAAATGTAAATAATTCCTCCACTGTGTGTTACTGTTGTTATCGGTAACAGTGCCCTACGAGCTGTGGTAGGCCAATCACAACTGAGCCAAGTGATGCGCGGTTCACACGTCTTGGAATCCTCGGACTCAGTTTTGTGTGTAAATATTCAGCATGTGTGTAACTGTGTCATCATCATAACCGGGACCCTTCCCCCTGTCAACGGATCCTGGAAGAGGAGGTAATATGTCGACCTGCTCCTTGTATAACAAAACAACAATACCAGTGTATGTGTGTGTTATGTTGGTGTGTTTTTACTAGTAACTTCCATGAGCATTAACGCCTGGTGTTGCCTCCACGACGAGCGCCCGATAACCCAGGTCACGGCTCTGACTATACATGATACTATGTTGGTAATGGGAACTATATATCGTATATTTTGGGTGAACAGAAATTGGACTATTAAACCAGGAACTGAAATCACAACGCATGGGACATCCTCTAGACGAACATTTCACGCCTAAATAATTGGTTCCCCAATGATTTTAAAAGTGTGGGGCGAGTGTTACACTATTGGGTGTGCATAGAATAATATCACCATATTATTCTCAGTGGACCGAGAAACTATAACAAACAAACAACGCTATAAAACAACCTGGAATTTTCGGCCAAGAACAAATAAATAATTAACTTACCTCTCTCAGCACTGCTAGCTGTCGCGCTCTGTGTATGAAACTGGCATATGGTCACGCTGGACAGTATCACGGATTAACGAGCTGAGCTCCAGACAACTGTGACCCCAGGCTGACCAACTGTACAATGCCGCCCTGCCACAAACAGGGTAATATCTCATAGTAATGACTCGCCTGTCCACTGGAGGTAGCATAGACGGTTCGAAAACAGCAGTAACTCAGACTTAACAAGGGACAATGGCACATCCCCCTGTCCACTGGTGGCATGATGGACGGACAGAAATCTGCTTATAAGGACCCACTGTGCAGTGGTCAGCAGAGACTCGCCTCGACCGCCTCAAGGAGTACATCTCCCTCTAGGAGCAGCATCTAGCCAGCCAGCCGCCCTGTGCTCTACGCTCTGCTGATGTTCCTGACCCCCCTCGAGCCCTGCTGTCTGCCACGCCTTCCTGCAGCTCTGAATAAAACCTGATCACCTTCCTTTGCTGTGCTTGTGTTCTTGTTCTGCCCGTGCAACTCTGTTACAACCTTCAAGGAGTGGCCAACAGAGAATCTGCCACCACCGAACGCCACTATGACAACACCGAACGCCACTTTGACACCACCGAGCACCACTATTACACCGCCGTATGCAACTATGACACCAACGGACGCCACTATGCTGCAATCAATGACGAAGATGTCCTCTAGTCTGAGTCAGTCCACGGGTCTAAATTCTATTGTTGACTACGATTCTGTCCAGTAGGATTTACACTTCCACAGTTCTGTATCCTGTAGGCCTACACATGTCATCGCTCACCACTGATGTTGATTTCTTTCAGATTTTTTATACATTTTCGCTCAATGTTTTTTCTCCGATATTTTTCGATAATAGATCGATAATATGTTAACGATGATCGATCTCCGTGATCACTTTGAAGATCGATACTATAGAAATGATCCCTAAAAGTATGATGCAGTGATCAGATGACTACGAGCCAGATGAACACCTCCTTTCTACACTTCTGCTCACAGATGAAACATTGTACATAACTATTTCTTCAACTGTTTGTTGTTTGCAATGCCTGATCTATGGCTGCGAGTTCTGATGTGAAGACATTGGAGTTTGCTGGGAGATTATAGGATTGTTTTAGGCTTTTTTGGGGTATGTAGATACCAAAACCAGCATTACCATTTCGGTTCATGAATCCGTCAGTATAGATGTGAAGATTATCTTGTGGATTGTAATTTTGTTGTATGGATTCTTGCACTGTGGATTTATTAAGTATATTGTGTTCAGTAAGTTTTGTGTTGGTCAGCATGTTTGGCAGTAATGCTGGAGGAAGGGATTTGTAATATGGGTTTGTATTATATTCTGTAGTGTATAAATCAAGTTGTTGATTAATTTACTGTATTTTTTGTCAAAAGGGTTTTGGGTATTTGCCTTTATTGATAATGATTTTATTTTTATTTTTAAGAGATGCATAGCGGTTTCCAGTCTTGTTTGTAATGGGGTTGTTAATGGATCGAGTTACATATTTCATTGTACAACTTTCCCATTCGAGAGTGAGTACTCGTTCCCCGCATTCTACCAATAGTGCTTGGAGGGATGTTCCTGGCAAGGCTCCAGTTATACATTTGAGTGCTTGGAATTGGATGGAACTAAGTTTGTTTTATGTGTTTGTGCCATATCTTAAAATATTTCGTAGCCATAGAGTAATGTAGGTTTGATGAGTGCTTTATATAGTGGTATAATATATATATAGTAATGTTCGTTTGTTGCTACCCCATTTACTCAGTGATATGTATTAAATAATATTGAGATCGGACTTGCATTTTCCCTTGTATGAATTGAATGTGTTTGTTCCATGTTAAGTGCTGGTCAAGGATTAGACCTAGAAATTTTACTGTATCTGATTGCGGTAATGTTTGTTTGTTAATATAAAGATATACGTTTTGTTTTCTTCTCGATGTTGTGCTTTGAATACTACAGTTGTTGTTTTAGTGGTAGATAGTTGGATAGTTGCAGTTTTCAATATGGTTAAGTGCAGCTTGAATGTATTTTTGTGCTTTGTGTATATTTTTGTCATTAACCCACATTGCTCCAACATCGGCAAACTGGGATTTGTTTATGTTTTTACTGAGTTTGTTGGATATATCATCAACCATAACACTGAAGAGAGTGGGTGAGATGATACTTCCCTGGGGTGTGCCATTTTCTGGTGTTTAGTATTCGGAGATTTGATGGTCTATGGAGACCTTAAAGTCTCTGTCTGTGAGAAAGGCTGATACAAAATTTAGAAGTGCCCCTTTTAAACCCTTTTTTTTGTTGTAAATGTTTCAATGACACCCGGTCTCAAGAGCGTATCAAAAGCCTTGGAGAAATCCAAAAAGACTGCAAGTTTTGATTTTTTTCGTATTTTGTTCAGTTCTGATTGAGTTATGGATTTGTGCCAGATGATCTGTGGTGGAGCGATTTTTGTGAAAGCCTGATTGAGCTGTATTATATAGATTTTGTGTTTGAAGATATACTGTAAGGCGGTTGTTAACCATACGCTCTGTGGTTTTGCATATGTTAGATGTTAGAGATATTGGCCGATATGATTCGGCTTTGTTTACGTCTTGGCCTTGTTTGTGTAGGGGTATGATATGGGAGTGTTTCCAGGCTTTTGGTATTTGACAGTTTATCCAAGCTGTATTATAAAGGTTTAGTAGTTGGTTTGTTAATGGTTTAGGGGCGTTTTTAGCATGATATAACTGGCATTGTCTTGACCTGGGGCAGTACCTTTTAATGGTTGATAACGTAAAGTTCCATTTCAGTAAAAAGTTTACTGTACATTTGATGCGTTTGGGGTTTTTGTATGTTGTAGGCGGCTGCGTTTTGAGATTTGATCTAATCGATAGCCAGTCCTAGAGGATACGGTGGACCGATGACTATGAGCCAGATGAACTCTTCTGCTCACAGATGAAACATTGTACATGACTATTTCTTCAACTGTTTGTGTAGCAGACTGTTTGTGTATAGATGAAGGAGTGAATACTTCAGCTGCAGTTAGAATGCTAACTATATTTCAGGACTTTCGTCGCGTCTCTTGTTATTGCGGTCACTGCTGTGAAGCCGTCTATACACGTGCCTGCCTTGGGTCTCTTTCTCATACACACAGACACAGGGGATCTCCTCACTTTGCCGCCACCTATTTATCACAATGTGTGATGCAGTCAAGCGTGATGATTGCATATGACGTTAGGGTCATCTCAA
The DNA here is from genome assembly GCF_003918875.1 of Haliotis rubra. NCBI lineage: Eukaryota > Metazoa > Mollusca > Gastropoda > Lepetellida > Haliotidae > Haliotis > Haliotis rubra. The sequence continues at coordinate 1,366,507 of NW_025766514.1, forward strand.
AATGTTATTCAAATATCCACACCATCAAACATCAAACTGAATCATCAATTTACATGCCTTTTCATTCAGTATCGTTCATACATAAACACAGGTATATAGAGAAAATGTTATTCAAATATCCACAACATCAAACATCAAAACTGAATCACAAAATAGGGTGAATTTACATGCCTTTTCATTTTCAATGAAAAAGTATCAATAAATGTTCGATACTTGCATGCAGCGGTGTCATACATTGTGACGTCATCAAGTACATGGTATACTATTCTCCTGTGGAACACAGTTTTGGATGATAAACTATTATTGTTTAAAGGTCACATGCAACGTAAAACACAACTTTGCAGATTCTGATACCTTTCGGTATGGACATACCGAAACAAATCGTCAAAAATGCAAATTCAACTTATAAAGTTGAAAAATAACACGATGAAAAAAAAACGCGCGAAATCGGAGTTCAAACGATTCACTAATTTTCCCCAGACTTTTCTGGGGAAAACGGGTTTCAACAGCTGGGCTGCGCTCATAGCACGTGCGCAAGTAAATAGGTTCGCGCAACTTGGAAGCGGGTTGTCGGGTGAATACTCGGTGAAGGCTTTGGTGTGAGCTATTTTTCCAATGTTTTGTTGATATCTCACAGGCGCGAGCTTTTATATGTTATGACAGTAATTTAACTGTTTATATAATTTCATTTGTCTATTTCACCACACGTTCTTCTTACCGAGACACTTTCTAAGTTCGATACTTAAAAGCAATGTCATTATTTAGTGTTGACAGAATTTCTAACTGTGATATAGATATGTCGTTGTCACAGACAAAACTCAATGTCTTGTTTTATTGACACCTGTGTGTCTGCCTGTCTGTCTGCTAATGACAATATTCAATACACAGCTGCTATCACTGACCACATGCAATTTGAACTTTACACCAATCAGGCTATACACCATAAACAAAATGCACTGATTTATGGCCCGAGTTCGGTCTCTGTCACATTATGTAATTACACAGACAGGCAGGTGTGATACTTGAACACATGACATGTTATGATGTCTGTTGATTGCAAAATGTTATACACAAAAAATGAGCATGTATTTACAAAACCCAACATCTCTCTATATATACACACAATTAGCCGTGAAGGCATCTGCAAATGAACCAGCCGTTACACTTGAGTGCACACCCACCCGCTCTGACTGGGTTCGGTATCCCGGCTGCGTCGTTTCTTGGGAAGTAAACCGAAGTACACAATTTTGCACTTTCGATTTGCGATTGTACGCTTATAATTTTGTTTATATATTTTTTCGTAACCAGCAATGTATATTATATGTCATGAATAGGTGATAATTGTGTTTTAATTATGTTTGATCTTTTGGTGGCATGTGACCTTTAAGATTTTATGGACAGGTCTGCAGTCCACCTTAACCTTGCCTTTTACTAAATTTGTCGATAGCGATCTTGGTGGGGTCAGGTTCATAATTGTGGATGTTGTTGACTGTTGTTATGAGGTCGTTGGCAGTGTTGATCGTGGCTGGACAAGGAGCCAAACAGCACTTCCAGTGTATGCTGGCGCTTCTAGTTCTCTTCACTATGTACTTGAAACCCTGATACAGAAAGCTTATGCCACCACGACTGTTTGGAATTATTTATATAGGTACAGAGAGAAAAACACAGTTAGGTACATATAAGAGAACCACACACACACACATACTGTCGTCTGTATACATGTTTAGCCGTAAGCAAATAATCTTGTTTATATTTCTATCGTTGCTTTATGTATCGCAATAAATAAAACCATGCAATATGTTGCCTGTAAATATAGTGTCATATTTTGTTTCGATGAAACCGATAAAGACGTATTCTCTTTCACATTGCAATTTTATGAACGAATATCAACTTTTGTTATCGATGTTGTTCCTTTCATTATTATTAAGCCAAACAAAAAATGAAACAATTCATGGAAACGTTTATGGTTGATATTGACTTAATCATATCACTGTGTTAATGGAAGAGAATTGAAATGTTTCTTTGTTACACGAAAGCATGAATGGTTTGTAGCCTCAATAAATATTTTTAAAACCCTGGAATATTATCGAATTTTATTTTCTCGTTGTCGTGAAATATTTGGGGTTTTTCTTATACGATCAATAATCGAATACAAATTCATTTCGAATTAAAGTTGCGAGCAACATTGAGGGCTCCTTGGCTTGGATAATTTCTAGCCATTTGGTACCTGTCATGCAGATGTCGAAAGCAGTGAAGGCTATAGCTGATATGGATCATATCACTGTCAGTAATAAGAAATACTTAAGTAGTAAACTTTGAATTCTTCTGTTTTTAGGGTTAGAAACAAAGGATTGTGTTGTATGGTATGGGTAATTGCACTTATGGCTTTGGAAACAGCTGTTGGCTTGATTAGAGATTCGAAGGAAAAAGAATAATGCACGTTCAATTGCTAATAATTTATTTCTTTTTACTGAAAATGTGGTTGTTTATGGTGTTTATTTTCGGGTGAGTGTAGATACAATTTCCATTTAAATATCAACAACAGCCATGTTGAAATGTGACACAAAGCGCCCGTACTCTGTATTTGTGTAGCATGTACCAATATCCACAACACTGTTTCTCTCACGCTGAGCTTGGTTGACACATGTAATAGGTTCCCAATTGCGCAGATCAATGTTCATGCTGATAATCACTGGATTGTCTGGTCCAGACTCGATTATTTACAGACTGCCGCCATATAGCTGGAACATTGCTGAGTGCAGCGTAAAACTAAATTCACTCATTCACTCATTCTCACGCTGATGCAAGCGAACTTGTGATTTCACAGCAATTAACGTACTTCTGTAGTTTGTATCAGTATCCATTACACTGTTACACTCAGGCTGTTGTAACTGAATTTGTGAATCGAGAGCGGGTTTATATACACGTAACACGAATACACGTTACACCTGGATACAGGTTACCTATAGAGTTTTAAGATCCATGCAAACTGCACAAAACCCAAATGTTACCGAAAGCGCATTAGTCTGTGGGCATTGTAAAGCCGGCGAGCGGGCAGTGTTGAAAGATTGTATGGGTGCTTCCTTCAGCTAGCGTAGCTCAACTACCGCTAACACTCACAACTACATATATGTATCTAACCCACAAATGGTAATACTTTCAACATGCACCATAGAACAGAAAATGATCAGCAAACTTTTGAGATACATACTGCAAATTTTCATTGTGCTCTCTAGAGGACCAATGAAGATAGCAACTACAGTGAGGAAAATAGAATTTCACTTGTCCCTCTGTTGTCTTTGAAGATACACTTAGACAAATTATTTCTTACTTCAGTATCGTCCAGCTTGTGTTTTAACCCGCTCACGGTGGACAGCTCTCGTCATTGTAAATTGAAATTGACATCGTCTCCCATATCTGCACGTACACCACGCTTTGCAGTGGTCGTCTCTTTATAGGAGATATCGTCCTTGCGCTTTCCTTCAGACTGTCGCATATTTTCCACGGGTAATCTGCCATGTCGTAAATCTCCGAGAAACTTGTGACACATTCCAGTCATCACAAAGTCGGCGAGTGAGTGGATCTTTAGGATTTTCAGGGCTGCTTCTAACCACGAAACGGCTATACCTTTAACATGTATGTTAGAATAAAAAATGATCAGCAAACCATACACATATACACTGACAATTTGCATAGCCCTCAGTAGAAAAACAATCAAGATTAGCAGCTGTGGTGAGGAAAATAGAATATTATTTGTCCCTCCGTTGTCTTTGAAGCTATGTTGCTGCAACTGGTACAAACAACTTGCACTGGCGGTATAAATGCATATCCAAATTTTGGTCGAAATCGGACGGTTGGTTTCAGAGTTAGGGGTGTTTGAAACATATTTGAGGGCTTTAAACCGTCCAAAACAGAGCCAGAACACGTTTTTGACAGGTGAGCGGATCTTCCAAATACAGCCAAGGTCGCGGGGTCATGTACCTTTTAAGAAGTTCCGGAGAAGAAAGAGTTCCCTCTTTGACAGGCTGTAGCTCCGTTGTCCTTCACATGACATGCGGATGACCGGAAATGCCTACCCGTCAAAAACGTGAAATCCAATATGGTGGCCAAACGGTGCCTCGTAGCCCCATGGATCCTGCAGTTGAAATTGAAGGTAATCGGATTCCAGACCTGCTCCAGAAATTTGGTAGTCATCGGACTTGTAGTTTCGGAGATTATTGCTTTGGAAATTGGAAATTTTGAATTAATTTTGAATTATCTCCCCTTTGCTATTGGGCCTAGAGCCTTGACATTTTTGCAGAAACGACTTCACCACTGTCGGCACCATGGTAATTTTTATCAAGCGATTCTGTCCAGCGGTGCTTTTTGTAGGGCTGTTACAAAATACGGCGGAATAATAAATAATAAAAACATTAACGATTCCAATAGGTCTCCTGCCTTGTGGCAAGGAGCCCTAAAAAATACAACGCAAACCAAACCCTGTTCTACCCCGATATATGCAACATCTCTGTAAGAATGTAAAAGGGACGCAATACTTGTACAAAACTCTAATTTCAGGTCTAGGTTTAAAAAACCAACATGAATCGAAATGGGAACTTAACATTTTATACGACGACATTATATCTAATGATTGGCCACTTTACAATACTATTCCCTTTAGATGTACGAAAGATACTAGATTACCATGGTTCCAATACAGACGTTTTACACCATATCTTGCCAACAAACATTTTTTTAGAAAAGATAGGATATTAAGACACTAGTAATTGTAGTTTTTGCTCCGAAGATATAGAAACAACTATCCACTTATTCTGGTCTTGCAGCAAGGTAAACCATATATGGAAAAAACTTGAGAACTGGCTACATGCTAAAGTACAAATAAAACTCAAAATTGAAAAGAAACATGTAATGCTTGGTTACCCAAATAAAAACAGTGATCCAATAAATATCATCTTAATTCTCTTCAAGGAACTAATTTTTCGAAATAAGTTTAACAACATTATGCCATCTTTTCAAGTTTTTCAACATAAATTGTTTGAATATTATATGTTAACAAAGTGTTCGTCAATAATTAGTTGTAATATCAATGCTTTCTACACGTTCTGGTCGTCATGCCATGATTTATTCTGCTAGAACTATTTGATTTTTCATCATGTATACTGGAATATCACTGTTATTTGTTTGTATAAAATGTTGAAAAATGCAACAAAATAAAAAACTATAATTTTTGTTTATTTCATACACTGGTAATAGGCATCTTATTTTTACATGACATGATTAAATCCTGGCATTAGAAAATCTGAAAAGCCTACACTGCTGGGATACTTTATAAGAACTACCGGGTATATTTTCAAATAACGGCATCTGATTTGCATCCGCCCTTCCTAATGTCCCACTGTTTATGTTGAAGAAATTCTGGACAGTAGCCCAGTGCCCGAGTCCGACACTGTCGAGGGAGCAGGTACTGACCAGCTTGCAGCTGGGATTTGACTGACTGACTGAGTTTAGTTTTACGCCGCTTTTAGCAATATTCCAGCAATATCACGGCGGGGGACACCAGAAATGGGCTTAACACATTGTGCCCATGTGGGGAATCGAACCCGGGTCTTCGGCGTGACGAGCCAACGCTTTAACCACTAGGCTACCCCACCGCCCCAGCTGGGATTTGAAATAAGACTGTTGGCGAGAAACATTAATCGCTCTGGATTAGTGCCCCTTTAAAAATCGTTGCATTGAACTGCATGGGCAATTGGCACAAAAGCACGAGAACGCGAGATTGCGACATTTGACAAATATCGCCATCTCGCGTTCTCGTGCTTTTGTGCGAATTGCCTATACAGTTCTATGTAACGATTTTCAAAAACACGAGAACGCGAGATTGCGACATTTGACAAATCTCGCGATCTCGCGTTTTTCTACCAATTACCTATACAGTCATCTTGAACTGTGATCACGGGTAGCTCAGTCGTGGCAATGGAGTTGCGTCCCTTGAGCGTGCCAGAAACTTATGCTGGTGGGTTTCATCCTACATCGAACTGATAAGCCGTGACATAACTGAAAGATAAATACTGTTGAAAGTCGTGTTAAGCCAATCTCACTCACTTATTCAGAGCAATGCACGTACCCCCGGGCTGTGAATGGGGGTTAATTTCCTATATTAGCATGCCGAGCTTGTGAAGGTAAGGCCGCAATAAATTAATAGACAGAGTTTGATTAATTTCTAAAAAAACCATGGGAGGCGGGACGTATGTTGATTTACATTTAATTTTTGTCTAATCGAACTTTTTAAGGCACCTGTTTACATTTACTGTAGAAGGATTCGATTCACATGCATCATGCATGTTCAGTAGGGCTACGTTTGTGGAGTATTTCATCAAGTAAAGAAAGTAGGAATGTAACAGGGGTGAATTAAGTGGTTGTATATTGTGTACGTAAATGAATAACTAATTTTCATTATCTTATATCAGGATATAGTGGTCTCGCAGAGGACGACTTCTTTATACATTTAAGTTGCAATTAGTTGTCAGTTCAGCTGCCTCTTGTCCTTGTGTTTCAGTGAGTGAGTGATTGAGTTTAGTTTATATGGCGGCGGTATGTAAATAACCGAGTGTGGACCAGACAATCCAGCGATCAACATCATGAGCATCGATCTGCGCGATTTAGAATCGATGATATGTGTAAACCAAGTCAGCGAGCCTGACCACCCGATCCCGTTAGTCGCCTCTTAGATACACTCTAACCCGGACCTTCACGGGTGTCTTTGTGTTTCATGTACAGTTCTGTGTGACAGTTTGGTTAGAATCAAAGGTTAGTTATTATACATTATAATTTTACATACATAGTAAATTAAACCCTGATATTAATCATTACACAAAATAGGTATAGATATGCCAATGATAAACAAAAAAAAGTCAGTGTTTTGAAGTACTTACAGTCTCTTCTGGACACTAATCAGAGAGTGGACATTGTCTGGGGCGAATACAAAACGGACAGCGTAAAAATCCAGTGTAAGAACAAAAAGAGGAAGTGGAAAAAGACGACGAGTGGAAGCCAGTTCTGAGGAACTGGCAATAATTCCCGAGGTGTGATGCCAGCAAGAAATATCTTTTTGCTTTCCTTGTACAGAAAATAGCTTTGATAGAATCAAATAAGTCATCAGTTCAATTGGCGAATATGTGCTGTCCAATCAACCAAAAGACCTTTTGGAATTAGCACCCTGTAACTATGAAGAGATAAAAAGATAAAGAAAGTTGCTTCACTGATGCTTCACATAAAGGATGGAAGAAGTTTTACAGCCATACTGTCGACACTGATGTGGTTGTGTTGGCCATAGCTGCAACAGGCATTCTCGATCTTGAAGAAGTATGGGTGGGGTTTGGTACCGGAAAACTCTTCCGCTATATTGTAATTCATGAACTTGCATTAGGTCTGGGTCCTGGGAAAAGTAGATCCCTTCCAATGTTTCACAGCTTCACATTCTGTGACAATGTGTCATCCTTTGATATGAAAAGACCTCGTGGAATGCATGGATTGCTTTTCCTGAACTTACAGGCACCTCTATTTCCCTCACCTGTCCACCACTTGAAATCACTAATCACTAATGCTGATTCATCAGCTTGAGAGATTTGTTATGCTGCTGTATGGCAGAGCACCAAATTTAAAGGCAGGCAATTTGTTAGTCAATTTGTTAGTCACATTTCACAGTTACAATTTATGATAGTCACATTACACCGTTACAATTTATGATAGTCACATTACACAGTTACAATTTATGATAGTCACATTACACAGTTACAATTTATGATAGTCACATTACACCGTTACAATTTATGATAGTCACATTACACAGTTACAATTTATGATAGTCACATTACACAGTTACAATTTATGATAGTCACATTACACAGTTACAATTTATGCTACAGATCAACTTCCCTCAGGTAGTTCACTATCAGATGAGCGCTTACGCGGGAGACACGAAAGGGTGCCAGGAATTGCTGAAATGCATGTGTATAAAATGCTCAAACTGGTCCAAGTGTTTAAAAGCAGCTCTTAAGTGCACTGCACTTTTCTGATTCAGTCAAGCTAGATACAATTAGACATGATTGAGTAACCTTCCATAGATTAATGAGATAGCTACTTTGACATTGATGTTGAAATGAAATATGTTTGCGTTGATTTTGATAAGTTTTCATAGGTGATCTATAGCCAACCAAGCTCATACATTATACATGTAAGTAAATCTAATGGTATATTCCTTAAAATAAACTTTCGATGTTCTCACAATATTCTAGATACATAATCTATGAGGATTTAAAATTGAGTTAAAATAACATTTTTGTGAAAATTCATTTTTTCCCCCACTTTTTCCCCCCAAATATGAAAAATTGCCACAATCTTTGAGGCTTCTCGTAATGAATTTGCAAAGAAATGATAAAAATATTTTAGATCATGGGATGATCTCATACATATTTTACTGATGTACTCTATATGGCGGCCATTTTGAAAAATGGCCGCCAATTTTCCCATTTTCGGGTAGTCATGATATAAACTGACTTCTGTAGACCTAACCGTTATAGATAAAAAGACATGTATAGATGGAAAATGACCAGCTATGGATTTCCTACAATGTGATATATGACTTACGAGAATTGAAGAATTTTGTAAAAAGTTATGACGAAAATAGTATAAAAAATCTGCGAGGCCTCTCGATCTTTATTCAGTTAAAATGGTATAAACTACAATCATGCCAAATTTCATGCTTGTAACACAAAGTGCACAATTTGATCACTTATCCGCTCAATATGTTGGCTAGTAGTTCTTGTTTGGTAACTATTTTCTGTATCATGTAAGATTGATATATCTCATGTATATTGTATGTACTTGACAAAGATTACATGTGATCAATGTGTGGTACCTATATGGGATTATTGCATGCGTTGACTGTGCGGCTGCTGGATGTGCAGACACACTCTCGTGTCACCCACAGGATAGGTTTCTTTGTACAGTATCTATTGTCTATTTCATTGTTATACCATGTATTATTATCAGTGTTTATGTCAACACTCATTTGGTATATCACTGTAAACATGAGATCACGTAAGTAACCTGCGTGATATTGCATCGCGTAATACCTGTATATGATTGTTGATAGGCACATTTATGCACTATATTTATTATGACGACATGTTCATCAGAGGTTATTTTATGTTGTGTATATCGTGTATATTATTGTTATTACAGGGTGTCTTCTTCCACCACGATATGGAAATAAACAGATATCTCACTCATAAACCGTAGTCTGTGGTTAATAACACATTGGAACTCCGCCATATCATGGCTGTCACAGGAACATAACTATTAGCGATACAAAGGTATTTCTATTTCTTGGAACTTGAAGACAAAAGAATAGTATAAAGCAGGATGTTTTGTAATCAGGCCGGAGCGGAAGAAAATCTTTTGAAGTAGCGAATATGGTGTCGATTAAAACATCAGACATCTTTACAATTGGCGAATATGTGCTGTCCAATCAACCAAAAGACCTTTTGGAATTAGCACCCTGTAACTATGAAGAGATAAAAAGATAAAGAAAGTTGCTTCACTGATGCTTCACATAAAGGATGGAAGAAGTTTTACAGCCATACTGTCGACACTGATGTGGTTGTGTTGGCCATAGCTGCAACAGGCATTCTCGATCTTGAAGAAGTATGGGTGGGGTTTGGTACCGGAAAACTCTTCCGCTATATTGTAATTCATGAACTTGCATTAGGTCTGGGTCCTGGGAAAAGTAGATCCCTTCCAATGTTTCACAGCTTCACATTCTGTGACAATGTGTCATCCTTTGATATGAAAAGACCTCGTGGAATGCATGGATTGCTTTTCCTGAACTTACAGGCACCTCTATTTCCCTCACCTGTCCACCACTTGAAATCACTAATCACTAATGCTGATTCATCAGCTTGAGAGATTTGTTATGCTGCTGTATGGCAGAGCACCAAATTTAAAGGCAGGCAATTTGTTAGTCACATTTCACAGTTACAATTTATGATAGTCACATTACACCGTTACAATTTATGATAGTCACATTACACAGTTACAATTTATGATAGTCACATTACACAGTTACAATTTATGATAGTCACATTACACCGTTACAATTTATGATAGTCACATTACACAGTTACAATTTATGATAGTCACATTACACAGTTACAATTTATGATAGTCACATTACACAGTTACAATTTATGCTACAGATCAACTTCCCTCAGGTAGTTCACTATCAGATGAGCGCTTACGCGGGAGACACGAAAGGGTGCCAGGAATTGCTGAAATGCATGTGTATAAAATGCTCAAACTGGTCCAAGTGTTTAAAAGCAGCTCTTAAGTGCACTGCACTTTTCTGATTCAGTCAAGCTAGATACAATTAGACATGATTGAGTAACCTTCCATAGATTAATGAGATAGCTACTTTGACATTGATGTTGAAATGAAATATGTTTGCGTTGATTTTGATAAGTTTTCATAGGTGATCTATAGCCAACCAAGCTCATACATTATACATGTAAGTAAATCTAATGGTATATTCCTTAAAATAAACTTTCGATGTTCTCACAATATTCTAGATACATAATCTATGAGGATTTAAAATTGAGTTAAAATAACATTTTTGTGAAAATTCATTTTTTCCCCCACTTTTTCCCCCCAAATATGAAAAATTGCCACAATCTTTGAGGCTTCTCGTAATGAATTTGCAAAAGAAATGATAAAATATTTTAGATCATGGGATGATCTCATACATATTTTACTGATGTATTTATATGGCGGCCATTTTGAAAATGGCCGCCAATTTTCCCATTTTCGGGTAGTCATGATATAAACTGACTTCTGTAGACCTAACCGTTATAGATAAAAGACATGTATAGATGGAAATGACCAGCTATGGATTTCCTACAATGTGATATATGACTTACGAGAATTGAAGAATTTTGTAAAAAGTTATGACGAAAATAGTATAAAAAATCTGCGAGGCCTCTCGATCTTTATTCAGTTAAAATGGTATAAACTACAATCATGCCAAATTTCATGCTTGTAACACAAAGTGCACAATTTGATCACTTATCCGCTCAATATGTTGGCTAGTAGTTCTTGTTTGGTAACTTTTTCTGTATCATGTAAGATTGATATATCTCATGTATATTGTATGTACTTGACAAAGATTACATGTGATCAATGTGTGGTACCTATATGGGATTATTGCATGCGTTGACTGTGCGGCTGCTGGATGTGCAGACACACTCTCGTGTCACCCACAGGATAGGTTTCTTTGTACAGTATCTATTGTCTATTTCATTGTTATACCATGTATTATTATCAGTGTTTATGTCAACACTCATTTGGTATATCACTGTAAACATGAGATCACGTAAGTAACCTGCGTGATATTGCATCGCGTAATACCTGTATATGATTGTTGATAGGCACATTTATGCACTATATTTATTATGACGACATGTTCATCAGAGGTTATTTTTATGTTGTGTATATCGTGTATATTATTGTTATTACAGGGTGTCTTCTTCCACCACGATATGGAAATAAACAGATATCTCACTCATAAACCGTAGTCTGTGGTTAATAACACATTGGAACTCCGCCATATCATGGCTGTCACAGGAACATAACTATTAGCGATACAAAGGTATTTCTATTTCTTGGAACTTGAAGACAAAAGAATAGTATAAAGCAGGATGTTTTGTAATCAGGCCGGAGCGGAAGAAAATCTTTTGAAGTAGCGAATATGGTGTCGATTAAAACATCAGACATGCTCATTTTAGCCGACTGCTACAAATTGGCCTGTTAGAATTTTGTTTAAATGAATATGCTAGCCGTATATGATATTGTATCATGGAGAAACTCACTGGTCTGTGATTATTTGTATAACTGACGGTGTAGCTGCAAATTGATGCGGCTTTAAGCACTATTTTATCACTCACTGACGTTAATATATTTTCCAGCTTCCGGACACTTTCATGTTTTGACTTTTACTGGACATTCATATTCACAATTTCGTTTCTTAAATTATATTTAACACGTTGAGGATTTTTAAGTACATAGGAAATTGTAACAACGGGAGCGTACTTATATACACTACCCTACACATCGTGTATGTAAATTACATAGCATTTTCAAGCTATGTCATAAATTTGCTAAATGCTACTTGGGAAATGAAAAGCATGAAAGAAGCATGACCACAGCACTACTAAGATGCGCATGCGCCTTGACCTTATGATATTACGCATGCGCAACGACAGCGTCTAAAATGCGAGATCGCGAAAACGCGAGAAAATGAAATGTCGCATTCTCGCGATTTTGTGTTTTTGTGGCCATATTTGACAAGTCGAGATTTCGAGAATGCGAGATTTGACAGCATGTACAAATGTCGCATTCTCGCAATCTCGACTTTTGACAAAAAGTGCTATGTACCAAAAACACGAGAATGCGAGAACGCAAATTTTGGCCAAATCTCGCGTTCTCGCGATCTCGCATTCTTGCACTTTGGGCATTTTTAGCTTGTTTCCAAAGGTCGAGATCGCGAGAATGCGAGATCGCAAGAATGTCCCTTACAGTATTCCATAGTATCCCAATATTCAACCACTTCTTTCTTCATATCCTCAATATTTATTTTAAGTCCTTTTGGTTTATTCTGTCCTTCATTAGTCCCCACACATTCTCAATAGGGTTAAGATCTGGGCTGTAGCTGGGCCAGTCTAAAACTTGAACAGTTTCGTCCGACAACAACTGTTTTGTGTAGCCCTCAGTGTGTTTTGGGTCGTTATGATGCTGGAAAATCCAATTCAAACAGTGTTCGGGCCGTTGGAAGGAGGTGATCATTTAAGACGTCAACATATCGTTCCTTCGTCAAATTTCCAGTGAAAATACAAAACAGCGTCACTCCACGTGATGATATTCTATCCCACACGTGAAATTTTGGGCTGTTTCGGACGTTGGTAGATAGGTTTCACGGTATCTTTTGTCGAAAGTTCGGAAAAGCCAGACAGAACTTTCATTAGAAAAGAAAACATTATCTCAATCTTCATTTTCGTGAGCCCTACACCAGTATAAACGTCTTTCTTTGTGTGCACCTTTCATCAATGGTGAGGGAATTCCACGCGTTTTGACCCAGTTAAATCTTTGTAATTCCTGTCTAAGGATATTATTACATACTTGAGGAGTTCCTCTATTAATCATCTCATTTCTGATATTCTCAACGCCTTTCAATTTTCCTACGACCCGTAGTACTGAACTTCCTTGGCCTCCCTGCCCCTGTCTTGTGTCTCAAATCCTGACTAAATATTCTTCAAAGTTCTGTATACTGTAGACGGAAGAATATCATGTCTACCAGCTAACTGTTTTGCATTAATCTCACCCCTTTCAAAATCCTCTAGAACCAGCTTTTTTCCTCTTCTGCTGTCAAATCTGTCCTGTCAACAAAGGGAGCCGTCTGCTACACCAGGGGAGAAAGGTCTTGATGTGGTAAAGTTCATTCTTAAGCCTACAAGAGTTACCTCCCATATTGAGTACCTTACTACAAAGCGTAACACCTATTTCAAAATTCTATTATCAGTATTAGAAAAGCATAAACAAAGAAATCTGTTTTGTCCTTGAATTTTCTGTCCCTTTCGACAGTAATGTGACTGACGAGATTCAGGAGAAACATGGCAAATGTGCGGCCTCACTTGCACAATAGTACGCTTGCAGTCCAAGTAGCAAGTTGTTCGACTCTCCATTGTTCTTGGTGTCTTAGGTTTGGTACCTACTATCCTATCTCCCAACCTCTTGACGGACAAACCCGTGAAGATCCGGGTTAGAACTGATCTTCAGCAACCCATGCTTGTCGTAAGAGGCGACTAACGGGATCGGGCGGTCAAGCTCGCTCACTGGGTTGACACATGTTATCGTATCCGAATTGTGTAGATCGATGTTCATGCTGTTGATCCCTAGATTGTCTGGTCCAGACTCGATTATTTACAGACTGCCGCCATATCTATAGCTGGAATATTGCTGAGTGCGGCGTAAACTAAACTCACTCACTTCCTTAGGATTATCTCAAACAGGCGATTTCCTAGACAAGAATCCTGTACAGTTGTGTTTTCTGCGATATATACACAGGTGTGTAGATGTCGTTTACAGTATAACACTCAGAATATGTTTTATAACTATACCCTCTCCGAATTGTGCATGTATGTAATGTATGTGGCTGTTCCTCTCTTTCCACCCTCCCTCGTAACAAATAGTGAACTGTGTCAAAATGTGAATGATAGTTTGTTAAACAACTTTTTTCACGGAGTTGGTCTGTTTTGATTATGATCACCGTTTCATTGAGTAGCATATGATTATTAGTTTTCGAGTTAGATTGCAATTCATCGGTCCGCTTTTGAGCCAAACGGACTATATCATCCGATGCTGGTTTCCAGGGGAGATATCGCCTGTAGAAGACCAAGGGATTAGCTCCTAAGTGATATCGTTTGGTAAGTTTTGAGCTAATTGCTGATAAGTCAATATTTTTTGACTACTTTCATCCACTTTCATCCAGCTGTAAACAAAGATGGCGGCCGCAAGTAAGACATTTTTGACAGGTGACAAAGATTCAGTTGATGGATCCGGCCAAGCCACTGTTGTTTCACACCCAAAGATGGTGACAATTATACTTTGCAGAATTTTAATCAATAAATGTTAGCACTTCTTTCTTATGTGATTATTTTTTTATATTACGTAAAGATGTGTCACTCTTCCCCTCTTCCATCACTCTTGTTCACTTGGATGTATTCATACGAAGTCTTCAAATGAACTTGTTACAGGTAACGTTTCGTTTTAAATTTCTCTTTAACGAAAAATTAAGTATGCTTTTGGATGATGATAATATAAATAATAATAATAGCGCATTTTCTATATTGTCGCCAGTGACTGAGAAAGGGTGTAAATCCAGCTAGGGACCATGCAGGTAGCAAAAGTACTGTAAGTCCCCATGGTCCCTGTTGGGTGATCCACCTTAAGTTTTTTGTGAGAAATGGAGAAAATGTTTAAAATGTGTTATTGATTGTTGCTGGTAATACTCCCAACTAGTTTTAACTTAAAAGTGAGATAATCTAGTCTTGTTATGTTCGTCGATTGCAAGTATCTTAATCTAAATATATTCAGAAGCTAATATTCATTAAGCTGCTAATATGATGAACATTTGTAATCAGGCCCTAATCTTGCATGATTTAAAAGTGTATTATAACTTAACAAGTCGGAGAGAGTGATCCCATGAAAATTCACTAGCCAGTCGGGCCAGTGACTGTAGAGATTTACTGTCCTGACTGGATTTTTCGCACACCGCATGTCAATAGAGTTGTTGCGCAGCGGTTTCGATGCCATTCAACAATTCAACCATCCTCACACTACGGATCAGACACCAGCAGACAGGAACCACCACAGGGGCGAGTCACGCTTAGAAACAGCGTTAGAAAGACATAGGTATATAGACCCTACCCTAGTACTATATAAAAAGGTAGGGTCTATATACCTATATGTCTTTTCTAACGCTGTTTCTAAGCGTGACACGCCCTTGTGGGAACCTCCAGAGATCGAATACATCCTGCTCAACGTCGTGTAACGACAACCCGCCAAGACCGCCTTATTGTTCGCCGACATATTTATGTATGCGTGTATGCGTATATTATGTGCGGTTGTATGCTGTTTTGTATATGTGATTATATGTTTGTTTGTATGTATGTTTGTTGTATATATGTCGCAGGAACTACAAAGTCCATTCTAGCTGATGATATTTATTGTAGGCACGAAACCTGTGGGTCACAACAACATGTTAAGTTGCTGCCTGACATGGTGTGTCATTACACAGATAATATAAATGTTTATCAATTATCAAATACTTAAAACATATTCTATGGAATTAATTGTATTTTAGACAATTAATTTTATCACTGGCAATTTCCCCATAACATTGTTTAATATCATGTTGAATATCATGTTGAATATACTTCATACCTGAGAAATATGTAATTTTTAGAGTAAAATTGATATTTTATACTTATCCTGACTCATGCTCTTTTGCTTGTCTTCTTCTTGCAAACATAGTGGAAACACTTGTATCTCCTTAATTGAAGCTCCCTTCAATGTAAAACTCCCTTCAATGTAAAATCACTAATTAGTACTCACCACGAGTTGCTCCCCTTTAATCCCTTTTGGCGGGAAAGGTGTCGCCACCTTACACCTCGTGCTTCACTCTCCTGATTTTGCGAGCCCAACACTTGAATTTACAGGGGAATCCAAAGTGTTATGTGGGGAGGATGGGAGGGCTGACCTCATGAGTCAGGATAAGTATAAAATATCAATTTTACTCTAAAAATTACATATTTTTCCTTATCCTGACTCATGCTCTTTTGCTTGTAGAATCCTACGGAACGGAGGAGGGAGTAATAGAATACTTTGGATTTATAATTAGTGATTTTGTATAAATATAACTGTAATAACTGGTATGGGAACTTCATGAAGGCATTGACTTAGGATATTTCCTGTATATAAACCATAGGTTATATAATGCCATAATTGGGTATTACATTGATATATATTGAAAAAACCATTACATATATTATATATATATATAAGTGACTCTGATAGAGTCGCTGTACAACTAAAGATAATATCCATATATACTTAGGGGTGAATTACCTAAGCTAAATATATATACATAGCTCTAGAACTCCTTAGAGTTATAAGCTAGCTAAATTATGTATATAATACATATTAAACTTGTGATGGTAATATTTTAACGCCTACGAGGGACTGTCAGCTGTTGAGCGAGGACCAAAGGGCCGAAATGGTGAATGCCAGAGACATCTTCTGTGGTGATGTCTCTCAGGTAGTGATTCGCAAACACCATGTTCGATTTCCAAAAGCATCCTTCCATAATTGTGTTCAATGAACAGTTACCGTGCAGGGCGAGGGTGGAAGCCAGTGCCCTAATCTCATGCGGATTTGATGCTGTTGGTGGGTCCAAGCCTGCTGCCTTGTAGGCGCGAAGTATGACAGTCCTTATCCAAATAGATATGGTAGTACGCGAGACTTCTGTTTGATTCGTTGGCGATAAGGGGATGAATAATCTTTTGAGAAATCTTCGCCTTGTTTTGGATCGTTGTAAGTAAACTTTGAGAGCTCTGACTGGACAGTGATAAGTCTTGTGTATCTTGTGATCCGAGAATCGAAGATAGCGCTGGTACATGGAATAACCTGTCTGGTTGACCTGATAGTTGATTTTTTGCGAAAAAATCCCATCTTAATCCCAGGTGCGCTATGTTTTGATTGTCATCAAACTGTATCCTCTCGTAATCCAGAGCGTGAATTTCCGATATTCTTGCTGCCGTGGCTAGAGATAGCAGAAATAGTGTTTTCTGTGAGAGAAATTCAAAGTTTGTCGATTCCAAAGGTTCATAGGCCTCACTTGTGAGGTGTTGTAACACTACATTCAGATCCCAAGCTGGGGCGTGGAACTTCCGCTTTTGGTCCTCCAATCGGAAAGCACGTAGTAAGGCCAGTAACTCTGGAGATTTTGTCAGCTTGACACCCGTTCTCATAGTGATCACAGAGCTAAGCGCGGCAAGATATGTTGATATCGTCGAACCTCTTAAATGTTTGTTTTGCCGCAGGTAACACAAATAGTCTGCCACTTGAGGATGTGAAGCATCTCTCGCTGTAAATCCTTTATTAGCTGCATAATTTTCGAAACTGTGCCACTTGTCGTCGTACAAGTTACGAGTCGAGTGTCGTAAGGCAAGCGTGACCGCTTTTGCCGCCCTGGCAGAATATCCTCTCTTGTTTAAACACATTTTAATACAGTCCATACGTGAAGTTGGTAAACTTCTGGGTTTCCGTGCACTTGTTTTGTGTGTGGATGTATTAACAGGTTTGAGCGCTTGGGTAGCTCTAATACTGGTTGACTGATTTCTTGAATTAGCATGGGAAACCATACTCTGGCTGGCCAGTAGGGCGCGACCAAAGTGAGTTGTAGATTCTGTGTTTGTTTGATTTTCTGTAATACTTGAGGTATTATTGCTGGCGGCGGAAACGCGTACGCGTTGAGGCCTTCCCATGATATACTTAGAGCGTCCGCTTCCCAAGCTTGTGGATCTGGGATTGGTGACACCTAATGTCGGTAGCTGATTGTTGAATCTTGTGGCGCGAATAGATCTATTAGCGGCCAGCTGCTAACGGCTTGATTATCTGTGCAAATATTTCCGTATTGAGCATCCACTCTGTCGGTGATGGTAGATGAGGCCGAGAGAGCTGCGTCTGCTAGTACATTTTGGCTCCGAATGTGAACTGCTCTGATCTGTAGATTTAGATCGTGGGTTAGATCGAATAGTTGAAAGCTTAAGTTCAAAAGGTTCAGTGATCTCATTGAGCCTTGCTTGTTTACGATAGAACGCCACTGTGGAATTGTCGGTATGAATCATAAGGTGCGATTTTTTAGAAATGTGCTCCAATGTAGAATGGCGTTGATTACAGCTTTCATCTCTAGGATGTTTATATGGAGTTTGCTTTTCTTGTTGGTTCCATAATCCTCGATGTCGCCTGGTTGGCGAGATGAGCTCCCCAACCTTGAAGTGACGCGTCCACATATAGATGGGTTTTGAATTCCTGCTCTGCTAAACAAATCCCTTCGCAGACATTTGATTTCTTTGTCCACCATAGTAGATGAGGTCTGAGATGTTTCGGTAGACTGAATGGCTGTAAATCGTCGAGATGTGCATTGATGAAGACCTGTAAGGACGTAACTGTAACCTGCCTCTGACTGTCATGTCTTGGGCTGATGTGAGGAGACCTAGGAGGCTCTGCCATTGTCGAAGTGGTAACGGAGAGCGTAGAGCTGGTGGAATGGTCTGTTGGATCTTGATCCAACTGTCTTCTGGTACGACGATACGGTTGAGATTTGTGATAAATCGAATGCCTAGGAACTGTAGGTCTTGTGACGGTACTAGGTCCGACTTGATTAAGTTTACTAACCATCCTAGCTGTGTTAGTAGCTTTATGATGTAGTTTAACTGTAGTTTGAGATGCTGTGGATCTTGATCTACTTGTATCCCGTCGTCGAGGTAAAACGACTCGCGAGCTCCTTGATGATGAAGATAGGTGATAATCGGTTTCGTTATCCTCGTGAAAAGCCAGGGGGCTGATGATATTCCGAATGGGAGCACTTTCCACTGGTAATGTTGCCCGTCTAAAGTAAACCGTAGGTATTTCCTGGCTTTGGAGTGTATCGGGATGTGCAGGTAAGCGTCCTGTAGATCGATACTGCCCATGTAGTCCATGGGGCGAATCAACTGCCGTAACTGAGGTAAATGTATCATGCGGAACTTCGGGGGTTTGCGTAGATAGTTCTTGTTGAAAAAGCTCATGTTGTAGATGAGTCTGTATTTCTCCTTGGAGTTTTTGGGAACTAGGAAAACTGGGGAGTAGAAAACTGGTTCTATGTTGTCTTGGTCTAGTACTTCTATGGCCTGCTTTATTAAGAGTGATGTAACAGCCTCTCTTAACTTCGGTAGTTGTTGTGCCTGTAAGTCGAATTTGTGAGGGTTGACTGTCAGCGGAGGCTTGGCCTTTAGTGGGATACGAAACCGCGGATCTAAGAATGTTGGAGACATAAGGGTCTTGTAACATTCCCCAGTTTTCCCAGTAAAGTTGGAGGCCCACCCACTTGAGATCGTTGTACTGGAACGGCTGGGGTGGAAGACTCCAGTCGTTCGAACCTGTCTTTCAGCGCTTATAGTTGCGGAACCTCTGGGTGTCCTGCCTCTTCCTGATCCTCCTCTATAGTTGCCTAATGGGCTTACTAAAAGAATCTTTTCCTCTAGAGCTGGCTATCTTCCTGTCTCGTGCTCTCTGTAGGCCCGTGAATTTTGATCTTCCTGAGTATCTTTGAGAGGTCTGTCGGATGACGCTGGCTAGTGTGTCCATCGATTTAATCATCAGGACTTCTCTGGAATCCTTAGTGACTTCCTTGGAAACTTTGTCTATTTCTCCATTAAAGATGGATGTTAAAGACCACGGGGCTGTATACAGTGGGGCTGTAAAGTTCTCACCCCAGTTGCAGGAAGCAAGGAGGCCTTGACGACGAGCTAAGGTCAGTGCTGCTGAAATAGATGTAAGATGATCTGTTAGGAACTGCTGGTCTTTCTTTTGCATAAGTAAGGCAGAATAAATCATTCTATCATCCTCAGAAGTCGTATCACGAAATCTGGTGATAAGAGTCTCATTGATCGTTCTAGATCTATTTAAACCAAAAAACATACGTCTCGTCATGGTTTCTATCTAGACTAACTTGCGATCATCAATCTTGTAATTCTTGTACTTGACATCGTTGATCAACTTATATACTCCTCACAAAAAGTTAAGCAACAAGTATTTTTTTCCACAGATTTTCTTCATGGGTATATGAAGTTATTACTTGGCATATAAGCCATGCAGGAGAACCCTTTACGATTGATGACCTTAAAGCATTTCCCATATTGTTTTTCTGATAACATTGTTAGCACCGCCTGAACGCAACCACCCTCAAAACTCACATGCAAAATGCATGGAAAACATGTGCTATACACGTCGACATGCGCTCTGATTTGCGTTAAAACTGCCAGCAACGACAAATTGTTGACAGTAACATTTGAGAAATGGCTAGGCGTCACTTGACACCAATTGAAGTTGCTCAAATTGTTGGAATGGTGCAGGGGGTCAGACCCAGAGTGCTGTTGCCAACCATTTCAATGTTCATCGTCTGCCATCTCCAGAGCGATCACTCGTCACCAACAGACCGGATTGATGACTGAGAGACCACGCTCAGGTCGTCCAAGGGTGACAACTCCCAGAGAGGACCGATACTTTGCCACCCTAGCCCGGGCGGAACAGGTTCACCACAGCCAGATCTCTCCAGAATGACCTCCAGAGAGTTGCTGGGAACAGAATCTCCACACAGACAGTGAGGAACAGACTCCATGCTGAAGGTCTCAGGTCCCCGAAGACCAGTGCAACGTATCCCACTGCCTGCACACCATCGCCAACAGAGACTGAATTGGGCTAACCAACGACGTAACTGGAGAGTCAATCGCTGGCGTAATGTTCTCTTCACAGATGAGTCAAGATTCTGTCTGGACTTCAATGATGGTAGGGCTGGGTGTGGAGAAACCGAATCTAACGATCCACGCCAACTGTAACGATTGCTGAACATGATCAGTATGGAGGTGGGAGTTTGATGATCTGGGCAGGATCCAAGTTGGACTCTAATTTAACTGATCTTGTGGTCATCAGACGCAGGTACCATGACAGGTGTGAGGTACCGAGACGAAATTGTCACACCTGTGATCATTCCGTGGGCTCAGCAAGCAGGTCCTAACTTCATCTTCATGGATGACAATGCCCGTCCACATCGAGCAAGAGTTGTCACTGATGTTCTTCAGACCAACACCATCACCCATATGGACTGGCCTGCAAGGTCTCCTGACCTGAATCCTATTGAACATGCTTGGGACATCCTCGAAGGCGTGTGTACGGCCTCCACGTTCGTCCTCAGACTCTGGATCAGCTTGAACAGGCATTGCGGAGAGAATGGCAGAACATTCCACAACAGACTCTAGACAGACTCATCTGGTCAATGCCTAGACGTCTTGAAGCGTGTATTCAGGTCAATGGTGGCCATACACGTTATTAAACTTTGGATCAGTGCTCAAAACTGACAGTAAAAGTGTTTTCAGACATTTTCATACCCTGATGCAACACATTTTGCACGGCTTTTTCAGTGACACTGTTTTTGATGATTTGCAAGTCAGTTATTGTTCAATGAATTTTGATTTCTTTGTTGGAAAAGTGTGTGGATATGCTTTATCTTTGTTATGTTTGATTCAGTTGTAATGATCATGAGTAAAGGCATATGTACTGACCAAAAATACACTTGTTGCTTAATTTTTTGTGAGGAGTATAGTTCTCATCGATGTCTTGAGCTTTGAAGAAGGGGTCCATGTTATGCGTGGAGAACTTCTTGGCATGAAAGTTAGGTAGATGTGGTGTCTGAACTTTCGTGGCTTTGTGGAATGCTGCATCTAGATTCTGTGGAACTGCTGCAATCGGGTCGATCGGTGGTAGTGTGATAGCATCTGCATCGTCTTCTTTCATCAGATATGTCTGCGCCACATTGCCATTTTTAGATGGTGATGAGAGATCTAGGTTATTGACCATCCAATACCGTATCTCAGCATCGGAGAAAATAACTCCTCCATCATCCTCTATACCATCATCATTGATGAAGGTTGGTGCTGTTCTGGACTGTGTGCTTCTGTCTCTACATCCGGCGATGCTTGTGCAGCTCTGTATGGTGACCTGTAAGGTGATCTACGTGGCGATGAACGAGGAGGAGATCGTCTAGGTGATCTACGTCTATGGGTTGATCTTCTCGGTGGCCTGTGAGGAGAACGTTGATAGCTTCGCGAAGCTCTTGTGTAGTCCCTCGATGTCCTTCTAGATGAAGATCTGGATTCAGCTGCCCTTCGCGAATGCCTTCGCAAAGCTTCCTCTGCGTCCGGTCCGGGGGAATTACGATAAGACCTTCGCGAAGGCTTTCGTGATGTCTGATGGTCCGAGTCCACATCTTGGGATGAAGGTGACGAGGGTGATGATCTATCCCGCCTTCGCGAAGGCCTTCGCGAAGGCTGTACATCTAGGTCCTTCGTGGAGGTGGTCCGTGCCTTCCTTCGCGAAGGTGACATCGTCTTGGCTGCTACGTTGACGGGGGGTGCCTCTGGGGTGCTGTCTACGTTGGAGCCTTCGCGAAGGCTCGGTCCTTGCTTCTGCAGTCTATATCGGTCTTCCATCATCGTCATAATTTGCTGCATCAGGTCATCAGGGATGGTCTGCGACGATGTTGTCTGAGCCTTCTCTGCGGAGTTAATGATGGGGTCCACAGCAATAACGTCTGACATCAGTGTAGAGGCATCAGGCTGCATGAAGATCTCTGCTGAAGTCACTGTCGCTGACACCGGCGCTTCTTGTGCCGTATGTCGGGATGATAATCGGGTGGTCATCGTAGAGGCCCATTTCTTCGGGCTGGAACGATTCCGGCTGAGAAAGTTCTCGCTGTCTTCGTAGACTTTCCTTTGGATGTCGACGCTGCCCTGGGGGTACGAAGTCTGCGTTGAGAAGACGTCGAGGCCCTCTTGGACTTTAGCTGCGATGACGGGATGTCTGGGGAGGCCGGTCGCTTCTTAGAGGTGACGGACTGCGTCCCACGTCCCTCTTCCGATGGGGTCTCTAGCAGAACACCAGACGGTAGGGGGTCGATCGCCAGCAGCTGACTAGATGGAGTATCTGGAGTATCAGCCATATTTAGCCCTTGTTTGCGTGACCTATCTGCAGCACGTCTTAAGACGCAAAGATCTGCAACGTGAATCAAACGTACACGGCGTAGAACTAGGGCATATTACATGCGGATCTGAGGCAGAAAAACGTAATCTACAAATAGTACAGATTTTCATCAACGTAATACTAGCTGAACAATCACGAATACACGTGAATAAACAGTAGAAATACGATAAATAATCAATACAAATTACTGAAGGATACTAGCTATACCTCTATAGTACACTCATAAGAGGTAATAAACTAAGAAAAATCAAAGGATATGTTGTGTAAGGAGACACAGGCGCTCTCGCATCCTGCTCACTGGGCGAAGAAGGAGAGAGTGAAGCACGAGGTGTAAGATGGCGACACCTTTCCCGCCAAAAGGGATTAAAGGGGAGCAACTCGTGGTGAGTACTAATTAGTGATTTTACATTGAAGGGAGCTTCAATTAAGGAGATACAAGTGTTTCCACTATGTTCGCAAGAAGAAGAAGACAAGCAAAAGAGCATGAGTCAGGATAAGGAAAAATAAATACCTTTTGCATAATTAATTAAAACAATCATTCCAAATTCACAACATTCCAAATTTACAACATACCTGTGGGTCACAACAACATGTTAAGTTGCTGCCTGACATGGTGTGTGCTGGGCCTCTGACACATGTAGTTTTTATAGAGAGCAGTCATGTGACCTGCCTCTGCAACATTTGCAGGGACTGCAATCAACAGTTCATATTAGCATACATATACACGTTATCTGCAAAGAATGAATTTTCTCAGACGAAGACTTCAGTATTGGCCTGATGCTGCATGACCCAGTTACCATCACTGAACCAAGTCGGTTGTCTTCTTTCACGAAGAGATCGGCGCGGGCAACCGAATGGACTGACTTGCGGATCAAGATTGGTAGGAGTCTGAACATCCATAGCCTGCTCCTGATTGGTATCTACAACATTGACATCATTTGAAATAGCGGGAGTATAAACCTCACGAGAAGATGAAATGAGAAAAAAACACCATTGTTTCCAAGGCCACCCTGAGAGACAACTACCCAATCTTCACAATCACTGTTATCCGACGAAAGATGATCAGATTCCTCCGAGACCATACCCTGATTTGATTCATCCTGCCGGGATACTGGCTCACCTGGAGATGGGAGAGACATGAAAGGAAGGAGCATGTTTCAGTGCAACGTCTTTGTGGAGCCATATCCGTCTTCTCGTTTGACGATGTAAACTGGTATCTCTGTTGGGCTGACAAAGTACAACATAAGACTTGCGAGACCAAAAATCTGCCAATTTATGTTTTCCATTCAAACCCACATTCTTCACCAGAACCCTATCACCTTCAGAAAGAACAGCTTCCCTCACTCGACTGTCATATCTCATCTTATGACGACTAGCAGCTTTTTCGGATTGCTCAGAAGCAACCTTATAAGCAAACTTCAACCTTTCCTTCAATTGTGACACATAATCTGTCCCAGACCTTTCATGCAAGTTTTCAAAGCATAAACCAAGAAAAGCATCCAAAGCTAAACGTGGATGGCGTCCGAACATGAGAAAGAAAGGTGAATAACCTGTACTATCATGTTTGGTAGCATTGTATGCATGGACAAGAGCTGGAACATATATTTTCCAATTTTCCTTCTGATCATCCTCCAAAGTACCTAACATTTTGAGAAGAGTCTGGTTAAACCGTTCTACCATACCATTTCCCATAGGATGATATGGTGAGGTGCTAGTCTTCACTGTACCTGCAAGTCTACATAAAGCTCTGATCACTTTGGATTCAAAATTTCTCCCTTTGTCACTATGTAGTCGAGCTGGAAATCCATAATGAAGGAAAAAATCAAACAAGACCTTAGCTGTTGTAGTAGCAGTCTGGTTTTTCGTAGGGATAGCCTGTGCAAACCTGGTAAAATGATCAGTGATCACTAGAATATTACCATAACCTCTAGCTTCCTCCAATGAGAGAGATAATCAATACAAACTAATTCCATTGGTTGACTAGTGGTGATATTAACCAACGGAGCAGCTACTTGGTTTGGAGAATTTTTTCGCCTGATACATCTGCCACAACATCTGACTTTTCTATCCACATCACTGGTTAAACCAGGCCAATAGAACCGTAAATCCAGTGTTCTATCGCGTCCTTGATGACCCATATCATGTAGTGCCTGAAGAACAAGTTTTTTGCCACTGTGTTGGTAAGACAAGTTGATATCCTAAACTGTTTTGATGCCACCTCTTCCTGTAGAGGATACCATCTCTTAAGACAAATTTTGACCATTGTCCTAAAAGCCTACGTACAACATCAGTTTCCTTACGAAGTTGACGTGGAGTAGGTTTTCTCTCCTTCAGCACAAAATCTGCTACCCTAGCTATATCAGGATCCTTGGATTGTTCAACTACCCAATCAAATATGATTAAAAGGGAGTTTGCTCTCCTCAAGAACAGCCGGACATACAGCCAAAGACTCAACAGCATTCATGGTCTGACAAGAACAAACTGCTTTGACTACATCTGCCTGAATATGCTGAGAAAACTGAGGGTGACGAGATAATGCATCTGTATCCGTAACCTGCACGGTAGGTAACTTTAAAGTCATAAGTGGACAAAGCAGCTCGCCATCTATGACCAGTGGCATCCAGTTTGGCTGTAGACAAAACATATGTAAGAGGATTGTTGTTGGTTCTTATTTCAAAACGACTTCCATAGAGATATTCATGGAATTTATCACATACAGCCCACTTCAGCGCCAAAAATTCCAGTTTATGGATTGGATAATTTCTCTCGGTTTTCCTCAGTGCTCTACTAGCGTATGCTATCACACGTTCCCTACCATCCTGAACTTGATAAAGTATTGCCCCCAGGCCTTCCATACTTGCATCTATGTTAAGGATAAAAGGCTTAGTGTAGTCTGCATAGGCTAGCACAGGGGGTGATGTAAGGCACTCAATTAAAGTATCAAAAGCATCCTGCTGATCACTATTCCACGTCCATATCCCCTTCTGTTTTGGCTTTCCCTTCTGGAGATTCCCAAGAGGTAAATCTGTCAAAGGTTTTGCTATACTGGCATAGTTTTTTACAAATTTCCGATAGTAACCTGTGAACCCTAAATTGGCCAATTTATCAATGCTTCTATTTTCTCTGGATCAGTTTCTACACCCTGAGAAGAAACAATGTGCCCAAGGTACTTGACCTTACTTCTGAAAAGCTCACATTTTGAAGGCTTTAACTTTAGACCATGTTCTCTCAATCTCTGAAAAACAGCCTCAACTCTCTCCAAATGTTGTTCAAATGTTTGTGAGAAAATGATGATATCATCAATATAAATCAAGCTTTCCTTAAGATGTAAATCCCCCATGCATCTTTCCATTAATCTCTGGAAGGTCGCTGGTGCGTTTGTCAAGCCAAACGGCATTCTATTCCATTCATAGAATCCGAGAGGACCTGCTGAAAATGCTGTTTTCCCTTTGTCTGATTCCTTAAGTTCTACCTGCCAGTATCCAGAGCTCAAATCCAGCTTTGAGAACCATCGCGAATCAACTAGACAATCAAGAGTTTCATCAATCCTGGGTAAAGAGTATGAATCCCTAATGGTTCTAGAATTCAGCTTTCTCATGTCTATACATACTCTCAAACCATGGTCACGTTTGCGAACCAAGACAATGTTTGAAGAATAAGGACTACTGCTTTCACGTATGGCTCCACACTCAAGCATATTCTTTAAATGTTGCCTGACTTCTTCAAATAATGCTGGGGGTATTCTACGATATGGCTCCTTAAACGGTTTATCATCCGTAAGGTTGATTTCATGTTGTGTTGTTGTAGTATGACCTAAATCCAAAGGATGTTGAGACATAATGTCTGACCAATGACTAAGCATATTTTCAACCTTGTGTTTCTGATCACATGATAATGGGCTGCCCTCTAAGTCAATGGTAACGGGAGGAAACTCACCCTCAGAGCAAGGAGACTTGTCTATAGTCAGAGGAAAACAATTCATAACTTGTACCTCCTGCAAATTACATAGCTTGGCTTTACTTGGGAGTGTAATTTCCCTTGCCGACAAATTGCAAACTTTGACATGAACTATAGTACTTTTGCCTTGAGCCCCTAATTCCACCACCCGGGGACATACACCTAACCCTTGAGGTGTGCCACTACTTTCTGTTCTGTAACAGCAGTCATTTTGCGGGATTGGGTATGGACTATACCCCTCAATGTAGCCACTGCCATGGGCTTAATTGAAACTGGATGTTTACTGGTTGATCTGACAATACCGACACTTGAGGTATTCAAGTAACCCATGATTGTCTGCCACGATTCCGAGACATCATCCAAAGGACAATGGCGGAATAATTTGAGTGCATTTGTACCAAGAATTATGGGAACTCTAGCATTGAACCCCGTGTCTTTTACTACCAGGACTGGAATGACATACGTGCCAGTATCAAATGCAACGCTAATGGGAACCTCAATATACCCTAAGTATGGCAATTTGTTACCAGTTGCACCACTAACTTCCAACTGAAACTCATCTAAACTGCGCAACTCAAGATCATTCATGCTATCACGGTAAAACGATTCTGCAATAGTTGTTACCTGTGAACCTGTATCAAGTAAGACTAAACATTCCCTGCCATTAACGAAGACATTAGCCTCAACACTCGGACCAACCATCCGGGAATACAAATCACTGGAGCTGTGAGTATCACTGACATCTGTTTGCTCCTCAACAGAAGTCAACACTGGTTTAAAGCCTTATTACTGACGATACCTCTACCACGAGTCTGGCCAGGACCACGAGAACCAGAATAACTTAACCAAACCTGAAGAGGTTTTCAATTCTTCGAAGAGAGTCGTCCTTGGGGTACATATTATGCATTTTCCGGCTGAAAAATGTCCTGTGACAGTTGTATCAATGTTTTTTGAATAAAAAGATTGAACAATAAATAAACTTTTATTTATTATACGGCCCCTACCTCACGGAGTTACCTCCCGTTGCGCATGCGCACCAACTGGGTAGGCTCCTAGACCCGTATCATCATTCCTTCTGCTGAATATATCAGTGAACAGAATTGCGGGGGGGCGGAGGCCCTACCCCAGGAGGACGACTCTTCGAAGAATTGAAAACCTCTTCAGGTTTGGTTAATTCTTCTTCATAGAGATCGTCCTTGGGGTACATATTATGCATAAACACAGACTCCCAAAGACCGGAGGCCAGGGAGGAGGGAATTCTGTCCAAGCACACACAAAATATAGCGATCGTATCATGGAAAAAAATTGAGCAGACGCCATAACACTCACCTGTCACTTGTCCCAGTTGCGCTTCCGCGAGAGGCATTATGGGAGGGAACTGACAGGGGGGAAGTGTACTCAAAGACGACCTCCATTTAGCATAGTGAGACAACGCACGCGGTGCGAATGTCAACAAAGCCCCACCCACCATGTGTCTATTAGTGAGCACCGTAGGGGGAAATGTAAATACCGCCACATTCGACAAATAACTCCTGAGAGAATCGAAAGGGGTACATGTAGTTAGCTCACAGTAGCAGATATGTCAATAATACGCAATTATTGTACAGCAGCGCCAAAACAAACCAATAAACCAAGACTCACTCGGTCAGGGTGGCAGGACACTGTCCACTGGAGAGAACCGAACGGCCAAAGCTCGACGCGATTACGGGAATGCGTATCGAGCTGATAGTGCCGAGATAAACGTGCTTTGGCGGCTCCAAATAGCGGCAGAGCAGATCTCTTCAATGGGGAGTGCCGATGCAAAGCTTTTGATGCGGCTACTGGCCTGACCGAGTGAGCCTTCAACCCCTCAGGGGAGGCTTGCCCTTAGCCTGATAAGCGGCACAAATATACGAAAACAGCCAGCGAGACAAAGTCTGCTTGTTCGCTACAGCTCACCAGCCTTCCCCACCACCGTAACAGAACAGCTGGGTACCCGCACGGATTCCCTGTGTTCGCGTTTGATATAGACTTTGAGCGTCTTACGGACATCCAACGGGTGAGTGCTCGTAGGAGTGGTCCCCGATGTGGAAGGCTGGGTAAGAGTAGGAAGTTCGATAGGAGCTGTCACATGGAAAGCGTGATCGACCTTCGGTCAGTAAATATCTGGGAGGCGAATAATACTGACACGATCCGTGTGAAACAGTCAGCCCGGTCGGACGACATAGCATGTAAATCGCCGACCCTACGTCGAGATGTTACCGCCACCAGAAAACAGCTTTCCAAGTTAACAACTGAATGGAAATAGCCGATAGGTGTGAAAGTTGGACCGACAGCCAATCTAGCACAATTGACAAATCCCAAGGTGGACTGGTTCGCCTGAGCGCAGGTCGAATCCGTTCAGCCGCCAGCAAGAAAGCGCCAGACGAGAGGGTGCTGCCCCAGAAGAGCACCATCGACAGGGGTGTGAAAAGTGGAAATAGCGGTGGAGTAGCCACGAATGGTCGAAGACGCCAGGCCTTCTTCCAAACGAGCTTGCAAAACTCCAATACGGACTAAATCCGCGAGAAAAGGGATCTGCAATGCCCCTATCTGAACACCAGCGGCGCATAGCGGGACCACCTATCCTCGCAGAGACTGAACGTTTGTCGAATCCATACCGAAGCCAGAATTGTGTCTGCAACTGCTGCAGGAATTCCCGCGTGCCTCGAGGTTAGACCTGACAGAGGCCAAGCCACCCACTGAATCCGTGGATTTGGGTGGGGTGCTCCGCTCTGAGTGAGAATGTCGATGCGTAAAGGTAATAGAACAGGAGGCTGAGCCAGAAACCTGAGAATTACCGAAACCAGCTCTGTGACGGCCAAAGCGGTGCCAGTAGCACAAGCAGCCAAGCTGGCTGGGTGGACAGCTGTGAAAGGACACGGGAATGAGTGGTAACGGCGGAACGCCCAGAGCACTTTGCCTGTCCAATCCAGCAGGAAGGCGTCGTGAGCCAACGCCTCTGGGTCCGTATCCGAGAGCAGAACATCGGTGTCTGATGCGCCCGCCGACGCAAACAGATCCACCTGGAACGACCCGTACAACCGGGAGATTACTCTGAAAATCTGCCTGTCGAGCATCCACTCGCGCGGGCCAGGATCCGGGCGAGAGCGATCTGCTCGCATACGTTCTCCAGCCCCGGAGATAAACAGGGAGTACCTGACAGTCGCGCACTGATTGCACCAGAGGAGAAAGTCCCACGCCTCGAGGAGCGCTTGGGACACCGTGCCTCCCCTGCTTCAGGATATGCGACATGGCGCCTGGTTGTCCAACTGAAGACGGACTACCTGGCTACCGGACATGCTCTCTGAAGCGCTGAATACCAACCGCACCTCCTCAGTTCCAACACGTTGATGTGAAGGTGGGCTTCGGCTTCGGACCAGAGTCCGGACGCCGACAGACTGCCCAGAACACCCCCCCAGCCCGTGAGGGACGCATCGGTCTGAACTGTGAGAGCTGGCGTCGGGATTTCCAAGGGGATCCCCCTGGTGAGATTCCCGACATTTGTCCACCACCGAAGGTGAGGTGTCAACCACTCGGGGACTGAGACTGCGCTCCAGATCCTCCGTGCGAGTCCACAGCCGAGCCAAAGCTTGCTGTATAGGGCGCATCCTCAACCGCGCCCGCCACACTACAGAGATCGTCGCCGCCATATGGCCCAGTAGACTGAGCCAAGTCCGTGCTGGTGCCTGGGGCTGGGAGAGGAACGAAGATACCATCTCCCAAACTCTGGTGATCCGGTCGGGCGACAAGGAAACGAGATCCTTGTTTGTTTGGAATCGCGCTCCAAGAAAAACCAAGTCTTGGGTGGGTACCAGGTCGGATTTCTTGAGGTTGATTATCCACCCCAGTCGAGTTAGAATGTCTATCACTGTGTGAGTAGCATCTAGACTCGCTGGCTGTGTTAGTGCTCCGAGCAACCAGTCGTCGAGGTAAGGGTAACAACGCCTTCCTTGCGACCGAGCGAGGGTAGCCGGGACTAACATGAGCTTTGTGAACACCCTTGGGGCAGTCGATATGCCGAAGGGGAGCACCCTGAATTGGTAACACATCCCGTCGTAAGAGAACCGAAGGTACTGCTTGAACGAGGGATGTATGGGCACATGCAGATACGCATCCTTTAGGTCGATTGACGTGAGCCAATCGCCAGGCTGAACAGATGAGATCACCGAGCGCAGTGTCTCCATCTTGAAGGATGGTACCGAGCATGCGATTCAACCGCTTGAGGTTGAGAATCGGACGAACCGCCGTCTTTCTTCGACGAGGAAGCACGTGGAGTAAAATCCCCGCCTGTTCCTCTCGGTGGAATGCGCCGATTGCGGACTTGTCCAGCAGAGCCTGAACTGTCGTCGCGCAATATGTCGCCCTTGCCTGACATGGCGGCACCGAGGCGGCGTATGCGGTGAAGTCGGGCAGACCTCGCTTCCACAGTGGTAAATGGCGATGCTGACCGTGGCCAGCACCCAAGCATTGTTGGTAGCCTTCTCCCATTCCGGCAGGAATAGAGAGGCGGCCTCCCACTGGGATATGGGGTAGGAAGGCGTCGCGTTGTCGAGCAGCCGGAGCGAACTGGGTGTGACACACGGCTTGGCGGCAGCCTGATGGGTTAACGGGGAGGTCGGGCAGACCTCCCAGCGCCCGGTGCTGGCTGGGAGCTAGTCAAGGACTGCTCCTTGCCCCTACCCTTGGCGGACCTGCTCCTCCGCCTACCCCTACCAAGCGGCGAAGCCAGCCGGCAGACTTCGGGTGTAGGCTGCACCCCGGCGGAGGAAGGTGGAGCGGGGAGGCCTTGAGGCGGCGACACCAGCGGGTGCTCCAACAAGGCCTTAGAATCGCTTGAAGGGGTAGCTGCAGTAGCAGCCTCCCGTATGACCTGCTGGGCCCCTGGAAAGAGGGTGGCTCCCAGACGGAAAAGGAGGGCCAGCAAGGTCTGCTCGCGTCGCTGCCCGAGTACCGAGACGTCGACAGCCACAGCCCGCGCATCCCCATGACTGCGCGACATCACCGTCGGCGCAGCAGACCGCAAAGAAGTCGCCCGAGGTGTGCCTGAACTTCCGAGAGCTGGCGAACAGCACGACATCGCGTGGCGTCGCCAGCATGCCCTCCGCCGCCCTGAATCGAGGAGAGGTAGGCCTCATGGACCACCACCCTAACCTGCTGCATCGGCGTTCCGGTAGACCTCCTCGTGGGTCCTGTACGCGTGCCGCAGGGGGCCCGCCAGCGGGCAAGCGGTGGAGTGAGGCGCCATTGCCGAGCAGCGGAGCTGCTCGGAGGAAGCCGAAGCCTCCCAGGGCGACTGAAGTGAACACGCACTCGTCAACGATGGGAACAACGAACAGGGAGTCCTCCCCAAGTTGGTACCTCCATTCAAATCCGGCAAGTCGAACCCGAACACGGGTACCAGACAAGAGGTGCTCGACCCGTCCTGAACCAACGGCGGCAGAATGCGGAGCTGCGCGTCTGCGAGGGCTGCCGAGGGGCAAATGCCTCGCCTGGCAAGCGAACTCAGCGAGTCCGAGCAGCCAACAGGCACCAGCGGCTTGGGATAGGCCCTCGGCAATTCTTTGCGGACCTCCGCATGAGCCGAAGCAAAGCGGAAACCTCCGTCATGCTCCTCTACCTCCCAAGCTCCATCGACTTCGGCGCCTGTGCCCGAGTCAGAGGCTGGGTCTCTCCGAAGAGGACCCTAACCCCGACCGGTGGGCGGCCTAGCGCTAGGAAGCACAGAGAGGGAAGAGCAGACAGAGCACTCCACGCCGGCGCCTGGAAGCGTGCACGGACCCCGGTCCCGAGACGCTGGAGGCAGACCAGGCAGAACTGGTGCCTCCGCTCTCATGGGGGCGGAGTCGCGAGGGACCGGAACACCAGGAATACTCAACAGTCCCTGCCCCAACTCCGAGAGGGGACTGGGAGCAGCACCTCCTCGGGCAGCCGAGGCAAGGCTGAGGGATCGAGCCGAGCCCCGGCGATCCCATCCCTGACTCTCCGCCCCCGTCCGGAGTGGCGAGGAACTCCTGGCGGAGACCTCCAACAGACTCACGAACGAGGGACTTCACAGAGTCCATATGCTGCTGAAACAATTTGTCCATTAGTGTCATATCAAAACCACCAGTACTAGCGGGAGGGGGGGTTTGGCTTCGGGATTTTTTTCCCTTACGTGACTGTCTCTCAGTCTTAGACGGGGGACCTGCGTCAGTTCCCCACCCGCCTCACGCATCTCTTTGTAAAATAGCGTGTCCGCCCTCCGCTTATGGGCCCGGGGGGAAACCCAAGACATATGGTACATGTGTCCGCGTCATGGCCAGTCTTTTCTAGACAGGCGACGCACTTGTCATGCCTGTCGGCCCGTGGAATGCTCTGTCCACAGACCGAACAGGATGAAAAGGCCTGAAAGCAAACACGCAAGCATGTAGCTAACGGCGGACCAGCAGCATATATACACGTAGAAAACATTGAAAAATACGTGAAGGCTACCACGGAAAGTAATAGTTGGTTCAATACGCAATATTACGACCACATGGCACGCTAAACTTCCCGCCATGGCAGAGCAACACGTGCGTAAACCACGGGAAAGTTCGCGTAATATAATATAATACAAAGTCACAATTATGAAACAACCAACTGTAAAGCTTTACTGTTCCTTTTCATAGGCAAATAAAGACCATACATACAGGTGGTGTCTCAGACATAGTCGTTTTCTTTTGAAGAAAGTTCAGCACTGTACGGCTCATGAATTCTCTAACGTCTGTTCATGGCAGTGACAGCAGAAGGAATGATGATACGGGTCTAGGAGCCTACCCAGTTGGTGCGCATGCGCAACGGGAGGTAACTCCGTGAGGTAGGGGCCGTATAATAAATAAAAGAGTTTATTTATTGTTCAATCTTTTTATTCAAAAAACATTGATACAACTGTCACAGGACATTTTTCAGCCGGAAAATGCATAATATGTACCCCAAGGACGATCTCTGATGAAGAATGAATCATTTTCTGTAAATCCTCATGGCCAATACGCCCCTCTTCTTCCTTACACCCTTCCCAGTCCTCTTTACCACCAGTAGCCATGACTGAAAAGGCGATCAACAAATACAGTGATTGATATTTAGAGCAATGCAAAAACCTTCTCAGGCAACATAAGTGCAAAACCGTAGAGGAAGTTCACACTGCTGGAACAAGCTGCTATCTGAAAAGCTATCAACCATTAGTGTTATCAATTAGCCACTGAAAACATTTGTCAGTGCGTAGAATTCAATGTTAGTGAAATAACATTGGGTGAAATGAAGGGTGTAGATAACCATTTCATTCAGACCATTCACAGACAATTCATTCTTTCCAAGTAAGCCCCTGCCTAAATTTAATATAGCCAGTTTTTTAAGTATTCTAACATTCTAACCAAATAATCATGCAGAATTTCGCCGACAATTTAAAAGAATTCCAAAATAACATCAAACCACCATTTCAAATGGCCATGTAAAACTCATAAGTCAAAATACACAAAAGAAATCTTCAAGCCTTGCGTTGTGCAACCAAGTTACACACATGCTAACATCAATTAACGACAATCAAAAAGTCTTGTACGGACATCAACAATGTCCAATAATGTGATACTCAAGAATCACATGCTGACAAACGATAATCAAAAAGTCTTGTGCGGACATCCACAATGTCCACAAATCACTCAAGAATCACATGCGGACATCAAAGAAGCAAAATTCAAAGGTCCCATGCTGACTTCAAAACGATAATCAAAGTCACATGCTGACATTCACATCAGCAAAAGTCAACGTAAAGAGTCATTTTCTTGACACAAAACAACGCAAACGCGAACGCCATAACGCGAGTGTGCACACGATGCCGGCAATGTCATAACCTCACATGTGATACGGGCCCCATCACCTTATTGAAGGTCTTGTGAACACAAGAGGAGACACGGTGCCTGGGATATTCCAGCGACGTTACACCCTGCTGCAGCTGCTGTATCGTGGCCACATGGAGTCTCATGACATCATCCACAGGTCGTCTTCATAACACATCAGCCCACGTTGGGCGCCATTTTGTCGCAGGAACTACAAAGTCCATTCTGGCTGATGATATTTTATTCTAGGCACGAAACCTGTGGGTCACAACAACATGTTAAGTTGCTGCCCTGACATGGTGTGTCATAACACAGATAATATAAATGTTTATCAATTATTAAATACTCAAAATATAT